>NC_089221.1:10411785-11099401 GCF_963924675.1 Phocoena phocoena | reverse complement strand
CCTATCTGTGTCTTTATACTTTCCTTGTGTCTCTGTAGACAGCAGAAGTTGGAGTTTTCTTTGTTATCCATCACGAAGCATTCTTCCAGATGGTGACTCTGGGACCCACACCCCTTCTATGTTGTGGTGCAGTCATTTCAAAACATGGGTTATAGGATTTCAGTGGCAAGAGAGAGGGATGGAAGAGGGATGACTTTTAACTGCTTCTGCTTTGAAGTGACATGCTGCAAATGTGTACAGTTCATTAGCCAGAAATAGTTGCATGGCCCCAACCTGTCCCCAACAGAGGCTGGAATTGCAGGGAAACACAGAGAACATATAAAAAGCTGTATCTATGCCAAAGTACTTAACAACGAGCCACTGGAATTAATATTTGGATTATCAGTTTCACAATTTTGGGGTGTTTTTGGAAGTTCTAGTGAATATAATCAAGCAATGGAGAAAAAAACTATAATTATTGGAAATACAGGAATAAAATAACCCTAAAGTATTAGAAAATGAGGAGTTTGTATTATAGGCAAACAGAAGCAAATCAGTCAGTTCACAGTGATTATTTGCTCAATTCTCTTTCCCTTTTTACTTTAATCAGGATGGAATGGAATCCCAGTTAGTCCAGTGTAATTAGTTTTAAATTTTGTCCAATTATACATTCTTTGTCTCCATAGTAATGGACTCTTTAGCAGTAATATATAGGTATAGATGTAGATACATAGATATCCTTTATATCTTTTATACATATAGATCATTCTTTAATTGCATATTCACTGCACACACACACACAAACTGAATATATAATCTTGGTTTTACTTTCTATATTATTTATTAGCTTTCATGTATGGCTTGTTTTATCTAATTAAAATTTATATTTTCAGGCTCTGAATTTTGGAGTTCCCTAGAGCTCTCAAACACAGACTCTGTTCTTTTTTCTCTACAATTTCTGTAGATGATCTTTTCCAGTATTAAGGCTTTAAATGCCATCTAAAAGTAAGTAGTTTTGAAATTTATCTCTCACAGTAGTAGCCTGTACCCTGGAAGATTTTAGTATGTCTTTTTTCCTATAGCTGTTCAAAATTTTACCAGAATGTATCTTGGTATGAGTCTTTTTTTATTTATACTGCTCAGTAAGACCAGAATCCCTCTCCTCCATTCGCTTTGTTCTCTAAGTTTAAAATCACTACTGTGTTGCAAATGTGGTAAATTGTGAGTTTTTACTTTACAACCACTTACGTTTTATTTAATTTCTGTATGAGACCCTATTCTGTATTTTAAGGTGTACGTTTTCTAATAAATGGTGACATTTATTAGAATAATTGTGGGTATGTGGAGCTTGACAATAGTTATTGGCCATTGACATTTTTGGATGAAAATCTGTGTTGAATACTATAAATGGCTGCTACGGATTTTATCCAAATCTCACCTAAGGTTGCTTAATCTTCTTCCCTAATAGGTCATTTTAGTAACTCAAATTAATGAATGGAATTTCATGTCAGCGTAAACTGAATCACATGGTTAAGTTCTCCGTAAGGTGTGAGGCTGGCAACCAAGTTAGGAATTCTTGGAACTATCAACATAATAGGTTTTCCTCTGGCTTTGGAAGACATCTTTCAAACACCTTCCTAAATTAAACTGCCCCTCCTTTATTTTCTCTTCCATATGGTCCTATGAGGGTTTCTAGAGTTTCCTATTTCTGTTATGATTGTCTTACAGGTCCCAATACTTAATTGAGAGCTCTTAAATTCTTGGGCGGAATACAGAGAAAGGAGTTACAATAATTAATGACAATAGATTAAATGGGTTTGTTACTGCTTAGTGTCTGTCTAGACATATTAGGACTTCTGTTTATCAGCATTGATGGCTCTGTATAAAACTAGGGATGTGGTCACTCCCACAAGTGAACTGTACATGCTACAGTCTTGAGAATAAGAGTGATGCACCCAATATCTCTTTGTTGTGTATGTCCTATAATCAGTGTCATTTATGTGTCTTAGGTTTGTAGCATATAATGCTGGTGAAATATTTGTTTTCCTTAGACAGTAAGCTCCAAGAAAAAAGAAATAGAAACTACATTCAAACAGAACCTGCTTTATGAATTACTTAAATATTTTAACTTGACAGCATTCTCAGTGGAAGTCAACATAGTTATTGTAGACTGAGCTTTGCTAATCAGAGAGACACTTTAAAAATAATATATTTTAACATTTTTGGTTCCATATAATAAAAAGAAATAGGAAACATTTGCTTATTGATGTGAATACAAGTGTTCTTCAGAAGGTATGCTTTTGTAAAAAAAAAAAAACAACCCTCTGTCTCTAATATATTAAAGATAAACTTCTAGAAAATGGGCACCACAGAGGAGAATATAATTTGAAAAATATAATGATTATTATGTGCCAAACAGGAAATCAAACATTTTCATGCATATGGCATACAATAAAAGATAGATAATTTCTTGAATTCTGTCATCTCTTACATATACATGTAAATAGTGTTTGTGGGTTATACACTATGCATTTGGCAAAAAATTGACAATGAGGTTCAGTCAGTCATGTCCTTGCTTGGGATAGAATTCTTATATCTGAAGCAGGTTGCATATCCTAGGAGATAACAAAGGGTTTACATCTGTGTATCTCAAACACAGCATCAATTAAACATCAATAAATATACAATAAGTATCAATATAAACCACCTTATTTATAAAACTATACATGATCAGCAATATCACTGAGCTCATATTCCACAGGGAGCTTTATACAATTACTTTTGAAATTTCCAAAGGTCTTATGACATGACTTTTTTTCTAGGTTAACAGAAGAAAAGTGGGGGAAAATACTTCAAATCATCTTCATAAATGATTTTGTGAACAATAGAGGTTTGACTTCTTAACTGGTAACTTGTGTTCTCATCTTTGTCCCCTTTGACTAGTCCCTTTGTATCTCTGGTCTTCAGTTTCTATAATATTACTGGCTTGAGGTAGATGATTTCACAGATCTCTTTCTCTCAAATAGTCCCTGATTTTCTGATTCTATAGCAGTGTTATGTATGATTAACATAACAAAGTTAGTAACTAGCAGCTCTGCTAAACGGTGTGGTGTTTGTCTTATAATCTACTTTCCTATGTTAAGATTACAGCTCTTGGTGTTTGGACATTACTGAGGCATGTACCCCTAACAGAAGGTGCTATGTTCAGATGGGCCACTGAAATGGCACCGTTTAGTACTATTGAATTTAAAACAGAGCATTACGCTTTTAATGTATTGATAACTAAGTAAGATCTTAAAGTTTGCAAGTGGGAAGAAAGATACTGGAGCAGCAGATATAGTGGCAATTTATTAGTAAATTGTCACAGGTCTAGATAAATCAAAGCATATTCTGCAGCAAAGATTAATTTTAGCAGTAATTAAATAAGTGTTTTTTTAATAAAAATGAATTTCTTATGATGGGACATTTGCTTTTCATCCCAAATCATTTTGAATTAAACGATGGGAAGCAATCCTCAGTCTGATTTAGGAGATGAAATATGGAAAACTGTATGACCTTTTTCCCAATGTACCAACATAGTTTCTCCCAAGCATTGGAAAAACTGCAAGATCAAAACTGTAGAGAATTGGATTTTGCTCTATCCCCTCAAAATAAACTGAGGTCCTAGAAATGTGAAACAAAATGTTAATTTTTTACCATTTTAAGGGGTTTAGGTAACTGTACTCCATATACTCTCTAGTTTAAATGATATCTTGTAGAATTACAGAAAGTTGTTTTAAAGTATTCATAGCAATATTTGAAATAATGCTAAGTCAAGAACCTACAGATTTGAACATATAGGCATGCTTAAAAATCTTCAGTCTTGGATGGAGTCATTTCTACAGCTTTGCAATAGCTAAAGGCTCAGACTTGCACTCAGAAAATTCTTGATTAAACTCATGTTACTTTTAACATTAATCAATAAATAGAGTAGTATGCACGAGTGAGGGAGAGTAATTGATTAATAAGAAATATGTAAGTTCCCAATGAGGGAAATACTTTACTCCAGGTCTCACTATAATTTCCTGACTGTTAATGGCAATATTCAGTTTTAGTTTCAAAGAAGGTCTCAAAGACAGATTTCTTAGATTGTTTTAAAGATAAATAAAATGGCTTTGTGACATCTAAATACAGATCTAATATTTTTCCATGTGTTGTATGGTTCTTATTGCCTAATGTGGACTTGCAACATTCTTTCTTGGCTATAACCCCTGGTAGTCATCTGCTAATGTTAGATTATACAACTTTTGTTGTAGTAAAAAGACATAGTATTGTTTGTTTCACCTAGGTACCTATTATTTTTATTTTTTAATTGAAATATATTTCATATATAACATTGTGCAAATTTAAGGTGTACAGCTTCTTGATTTGATACTTTTATATATTGTAAAATGATTGCCATTGTAGTGATAGTTAGCACCTCTATCATGTCACATAATTATCATTTTTTTGTGGTGGAAATAATTAAGATCCAGTTTCTTAGCCAGTATTATGATTATAATACAGTATTGTTGTCTATATTCCTAAAATTTGTATGGAAGCAAACAAAATCCTGAATAGCCAAAGTCATCTTGAGAAAGAAGAAAAAAGCTTGGGCCACGAGGGGGTGACGGTTAGGCAGCTTATGTTAGAATTCCACCTAACACAGATACCTTTCTATATATTGGTCTGTTACTACAAATGGTCTTGTGGTGAAATCATTGTTAAAATACCTTTCTCATTAGGTCACTGGTTCCTATAGCACAAATATTATGTCCGCATTCATAAACCCTTCCCAGCTTCTAGCATGTATGGTACCTAGTTCTGGGTAAGCACATAATACATATCCATTAAGAAATGGGATTAATTAGTGGCAAATAAAAGAATATGATTTTCCATTCTCATGATATAAAAAAAAAAATAAAATCAACAGAGACCTTTATATCCGAAAAAACAATCAAATTGATCAACTATTTGGAAGAAGTTTTTCATAACCTGTCGCGGCGAGCCGCTTCTGACCAGCAGAATGACGAATCACCACACGCTAGATTCTTCTCGCATCACACTTTATTGGAGTACAGCTTGGTTTCGGGCGGATGGAAGGAAGACCCCGTACGCTCGAGCCTGTCTGCTTATATAAGGGCTTAAGGACTCGTGTAAGTCCCTGATTCGTCCGTATGGTTATCGCATTTCGCAAGCCGGACTTTGGATAGGCCACTGCTTCAAAACCTGATTAGCATATTAGGTGCATACGCCCTAGCGGCATACTTAGTGCATGCGCAATGGCTATCCGGCCGCGCCCTACAACCTGTTTTATCAGAACTACGACTTTCAATCTAAATAGGTTATTCAATTATTTTAAAATAAAGAAAACATTTATTTACTTTGCTAAACTTGGGCTTAGTTATGAATGTAGTGTAAATAGTTTTGGCTAATTCATTTAACCTATATTTTAGTTTTTTAATAGTCTCACATATCTTATAGATCTAGTCAATCTATTATGCAATGTAGCTATACAGTGTATAGGAACAAAGAAATGAAAAATAAAACAGTTAGTCCCATACAAATGGTTGTGGATCTTTTCAACAATTCATCCATTCAATAAATATTTGCTGAACATTTTTGCAGCAAATATTTATTATATATTTGCTAACATGCATATATCAGATATTTGCTAACATGCATATATCAGATATAGTATGTGTGTGTTCACCATTTGAAGGTATCAGGGCAGATGAATATGAATTGTTCTATGTCTTTAAGAAGCTCACTCTTGTAAGTGAAATCATTGTGGGGTAAAGTACTGAAATGTGGAAGAAATATGGATGCTACACTTACTGGACTTTTGGTTTAACAGGGACGCTTGATAAATAATTGAATAAGAAAACTGGAATATAAAATGCCATGAAAATACAGATAAAGTACTGAAAAACCATTGGGATGGAGAGAAAAATTACCAGTAATTTAACTGGATGGGATGAGGTTTGGTGACATAAAATACAATTTTTTCCAGTAGCAAATTTCATGCTCAGAAGACCTACTAACAATCAAACCAAATTAAAGATTCTTTTGTTTTGAATATCATTGAAAAATTTTAAGTTAGTAGGCAACTCATATGTGCTTAAATTTCAAGGCAACCAGTGGTGTTGACACCAAAGTTTCCTATAGTAAATCAGAATGAAAAGTTATGACAAGAAAAATGAAAATGTTATGTGAATTGTAAAGTTAGAGGATTCTTGAACTTATATCAATTATGTATGCTGTTAGAGTTTTCATATGCATATAATAATTTCTACACTCTCTATGGAACTCCTACTACTAATAGATAAGAGTTCTGGTTGTTACCCTCTTCAACATTTGCTATTTCAGTATTTTTAATTTTAGCTTTCTGAAGCATTAGTGGATTAATGTGATTTTAAATTACACTTCTTTGATGATCAAAGCTGTCAAGTAACTTTTCATGTGCTTATTGGTGACTTGCATATTCAATGACGTGTTTTTTCAAATTATTGTCCATTTTGGAGTTTGTTCTTTTTTTTAGGCATTAATTTATTTATATATCCTAAATGATGGTCCTTTTTTATACACATATTGTGATATATTTTCTCCCAGAATGTGGCTTTCCTACTCATTTTCTAAAGAGTGACTTTAGATGAGCAAAAGTGTTTAGTTTGTCGAAGTAGGTTATCTGTTTGTTCTTTAGGTTTATTACATTATGTATCTTAATGAAACTTTGCCAATCTCAAATTATTGAGATATTCTACTAAATTATTTTTCTTCTAGACATATTATAGCTTAGTTTTAAATTTAGGTTACATTTTATTTTTATGTATGGTGTGAGCTAGGATCTTAGGTTAATTCATTCCATATGGATATTATGTTTTTTAAAAAATATTTATTGCAAAAACTTCCCTTTTCCTTTTGGGCTGCATTGGAACCTTTGGCAGATATCAAGTGGTCACATAAATATAACTCTAGTTTTGTGTTCTCTATTTGGTTCTTTGATCTATTTTCCAATACTTATGTCAATATTCCACTATCTTTATTAGTATAGATTTATAGTAATTCTTGAAGTCAGGTAGTGCAAGTTGACCAATTGTGTTTCTCTTTTTTTTAAGATTATTTTGGAAATTTTACGTCTTTTGAATTTCTGTACACAGAAATTTCAAAATTTCTGCCAAAAATACCTGCTGGGGTTATGATTGGAATTGTGTTAATTTTGTAGAGATATTGCATTTTACAGCATTGAATCTTTCCAAAACATGAACATGGCTTACATTTCCATTCATTTGGGTTTTCTTTAATTTCCCAATGTTGTGCAGTTTCCACTGTATATGTCTTGCACAATTTTTGTTAAGTTTATTCATATGTAATATATTATTTGATTCTATTTAAATGTATGCACACTTTGAGTTGTGCCATTCACAGAGATTAGCCAAAGGGACAAAAGTAAACATGATGCAAGGAGAGATTTGGGAAACATCCCACTTCTGTTGGAATCCTGCTGCTAACTGAAGAAGACTGAGCTATTCTGTTGTGTCATTCTCTGAGGAGTTTGCTATTTGGTTGATATTGTTTCTCTAAACATTCTTGGAATATACAACTACAAACCACACAAGACTTGTCCTCTTGGCCTCTTCTAGAAAACCACGTCCCTGCTTACACTCTAAGAAGCAAAAGTAGACCTCCAAAGTTGCCTCTTTCTTTGTTCAATTGGAGTTGGAGAAGCCCTCACTTTTTCAAACTTCCCACTATTGTATAAGGATATATTTAGATGCCAAGGCTGGAGCAAGAGTTGATTATCTTTTTTGCCCCCAGATAGCTGGGTATACAAAAGCCATTGAAAAGCTGGCTTAGGTGTAGGGATACTTCAGTTGATGGACTCAGATACAGTGTATCTTCTCATATTTCTAAGGATTGGGACCAAACCATTCCTTCTCTAAATCCACATGCAACAAGAAATAGACCATTATCTGACAACATCTTCTATCTTTTTGTGCCGGTTACTTCCTTGGTTCCCTGTAAAGTGTTCTTCAAACTCACCAACACTATGATCCCCTCATCCTTCCATTTTCCTTAGTCTGCTGATTTCAAAGTTACTTAGTTGCTTATTCCTTTCTCGTGCAGCCCAGAACCTTTGATTTTCTGTATCCACCCACCTTTTCCAGTGCCCCCAGCATAACCCCCACTTTCTTTCTCTTTCTTGTACATCCACTCTGGTGTTCTGATATTTTCTCAGGTTCTTCTCCTGTACTGTGAAGGACTAATTTATATGAAATCTATGACCTCAGCTATGACCTTCAGTATCAATACAACTTTGAATTATTGCTTTTTTTGACCCAATTCTTTCTTTTATTCCCTCTCTCTCTCTCTGACTCTCTCTTTCCCTTATTTTCCAATTAATGGATGAGATCATTTCTTTCTCATCTCTTTCTCCATAGCTGCACACCTGCACATTTAGGTGTCTTACGGTCATCCATTCCTGCTTGCTCTATAAACATCTTAGCCCAATATTGCCCATACATCTTATCTTATACATAAGATATATAATTATTATATCATTCTTGTTAATCTCAGAGAATGACATGATCACTTACCTAGTCTCCTAGTCTGGACTCTTCTGAACAATCATAGATCTCCACTATCCCCTCATAAATAATATCTAGTTATTTAACTAGTTCTTTAAATTAGAGTTCCACCATATCTCTTTCAATTCCCTTAGGTACAATATAGTGGATCTCTATTTCCTTTCTTGCCCCAGAAAGTAGAATAATCATTAATTACTATTGTTTATAACAGTAAAAAATTAGCATATAAAATTATTCTAATCCAAATATAAAATTAAACTATTATCTTTATGGTCTGAGTCCATAATAATGATTTTCTTATGGCACCTGAAAATACAATTGTGAAAGGAAAAAGATGTTGTGATATTTTAGTTTACAGATTTCTTTTTCCCCTTTCCATATAGCTATTTTTATAAGTAAAACATTTCACTTTCTCTTCTATGAGACAGCTTGTTTCAACAATCTCTGCCTTCTTGACAACATGTAATACTGTTTCTGCTTTTGGTACCCTTAAGCAGTTGTTATCCATGTTGAGAAAACAGCAAGTTAGCATTTTTGATGTAATTCTTTGATCTGATATGTATTGTATTTTACTTAGAAGCATTTTCTTTCTTGACATTTTATGCAGTCAGAAGCTGGAAAATAATACCTAAAATTATCACAGGAAATAAAATATCATTCCTGTGAATCTGCCTTGAGGTGGTGTGATGAACAATTTCCTTCTGACACAGATGTCATGCAGTATTAGCAAAATGACCTAAAGTGACTTATTTTATTGTTTTATTAGAGTAATGTAAGATTAGCTAGACATTAAAAACAAGTATTCACAATTACATAATTAACCATATCATCTTTTAAATATTCATTCTTTGATGGTTATGTATTAATGTTGACAGTGGGAAAAACTCTTCACTAACTTTACAAGGCATGTATTATTGTTTTTTTCTTTTTGGACAGTTTCTCTGTCATTAAATTGAAATATAATGTTGGTCATACTTTTAGTTAACATATTAAGGATTCTGTAATCCATTTTCCAAAAAGAATAACATTCTTACCCCTTAATAAGAAATTGGTAGTCTTTAAAAATTCTTTTAATCACTATACCATTTGATACTTATTTATTCCATATTATATATTGTACATCAATTCACACATTTAAAATGTTAGGTTTAGCATACAAATTGTCATTTCTTTCTTCTTAGGCATTTACCCAATAAATAAAAGACACTAACTATGTAGCTTGATGACTTGGGCATGGCTGTAAGATGCTAAGCGATGTTTCAGCTATAAGAAAATGAAAGAGAAATTAGTTTGCTCTCTAACTCAATTAAAACAAGTTAGAATTTTACAAGTTCAATACTATAAAAAACTTTTAAAAAGAGCTATGAACCAGGAGAAAGGTAAAGTTATAACCATCTAAGTGCTTCAGTAAGTAGTCTAATTGGATAGTTTTCTTCTACATATAGAAGAATTATCTGCCCCTTTTCTTGTGAACAAAAACTATTGTTTTTATAATAAATAAAATAAAAGCATATGCTAATTATTATGAATATAGAAAATATAAAATCATAAGGAAAGGAATGCAGTATTACAAGATGATAAAATATTTAAGACAGAAAGGAAAAAAAGGAAGGAAAAAAGGAAGCAAGGAGAGAGAAAGAAAGAAAGAAAGAAAGAAAGAAAAAGAAAGAAAGAAAGAAAGAAAGGAAGAAAGGAAGGAAGGAAGGAGACAAGGACATATAGACGGTAAGCAAATGTTAAAACCTTAGCCAATTTTCCTGAATAGACTGAAATGCACCTCATAGCCCTTCTCCTTATGGCAGAGAGTGATATGTGGTCCAAGACTGACCCTCTCACTTGCCCTTCAGGGGCGACAGCTGAATTATCTGATGCAGAGCTCACTCTATATTCTAAGTACAAAGGACCATACTCTTGTCAGAAAGAGCCATCCATTTTGGAAACTTGACTCATGAATCTTTCATTGCCTAAGAGTATTGGAGATCCCCAATCATATGTTAAACAACAAAAACAAAACAACAACAAAAAAGGGAAATACACAAAACTCTGTCTCATGGGATAAGAAGCCTACCTCTTGTTCTCCTTATTACTGCAATTTGAGCATGAGCTTTTTCTGTAGGTTTTCTTTTCTTTTATTTCTTTTTTTTTTACCTCCAATGTGTTAAACTCTAGTGAAACTTGCATAAATTGATTGTGAATTTTAGTATAAATCCTTTTAGCTGGGTTTAATTCTTGATTTATACATATATATATATATATATATATATATATAAATTTTTTTTTCCTGAAATAGTCTCATTAAATGCTGAGTCAATAAGCTTATCTTTATGCGCATTTCAAAATGAAGTTAAGCCTTTTAACCCTAAGGAAATAGATAAAATATTGGAGGATTTTGTCAGGAATGCTTGAAATAAATTTATAATGCATAACTTCAGTCTTTAGCTGTATCAAGCAAAAATATATTAAAGCTATTTTTCTGGATTCCATTTTATTATTTACTTTTTGTGATAAAAGTTTTCCATTTAAGATTGTTAGTTAAAATATTCACAACTCTTAATTTCATTTTTTAACCAAAATTACAGATTCTACGATACAAGTTTCCCATAAAGCATCACACATTGGGTTGCTTTAATAAACAGATATTTATTTTCTCATCGTTCTGGAGGCAAGAAGTTCAAAATAAAACTGTTTGCATGACCATCCTTCCTCCATCCTTGGAAGAATCCTTCCTTACCTTGTCCTTGTAGTTGGTAGTTACTGGCAATCCTTGACCTTTCTTGGCTTACAGATGCATCACTCCAGTCTCCGCCTTTATTGTCACATGGGCTTCCTCCTTCTATGTTTCTGTGACTCTGGGTGTCCTTTCTTCTTCTTAGAAGGACATCAGTCATTGGATTTAGCACCCACCTATTATGATATGACCCCATTTTAATTTAACTAATTACATCTGGAAGGACCCTCTTTCCAAACCTCGAAACCTTTCTGGGGTTCTATGTGGACATGAATTTGTTGAGAGAGGGGGCATTATTCAAGCCAATGTACCCACTATGTGTCAAATATGAAGATGATGACATTTAAAAAGTATATTTCCAACTTTATATGGGATGTATGTTTTGGAGAAGAAGTAGAACCCCTGCCGAAAGACTTCTGTGGAACTTCTCATGTTCTCCAATGAAAAGGGACTCTGTAGGAGTCTGATGTGGATGGACCACGTGGGCACTGATGTAGCTTTCCTCTTCCCAGAGGGTGCAGGTTTGGGCAAGTGTCTAGCCGCTGGTGTTCCCCAGTCAGCTTGCTTCTGTAAATAAGACGTATTTCTTCAGAAGTTTTTAAATTAACAGATAAAATCTATGAATTCTCCAGGAAAGTCATTCTGGCTAAAAGAGATATGCTTATTTTCAAACTAAACATTAATATTTTTTGGTAAATTGCAGTTCTGTTCTCCATATTCATTCTTTTGTGAGTAGCTTGTAGAACATGTATGTGATGAGTGCTAGGCAGGTATTTGTAGGTACTGAATTCCTTCAGCTACCGAGCCTACTTTATTCATTTACATATTCACAAAATCCTGAAGATTTTCATACTTGGCAGGTGCTCCATATGTATCTATGATGAATACATGAATGGATGGACGAATTGTGACAGGTTACTGCTCTCTCCTCTTCTCCCACAACTGCTTACACTACTTTTTCTTTTTCTTTTGTTCAAATGGATAACACTCAATATAGCTCAAACTATTTATGCTTAGAACAATCTATGGGTTTATCCATTATACAATTTAATTATAATAAATATACAAATACATACATGATATTATTTTTCAAATTTGTTATCACATTGCCTAACTTATCAGATGCAATTAGCAATCTTTGGATGTGTGTGGTTTTAAATACTTAACCCAGTTATGACTGAAGACAATGGAAAAAGAGTCCTCTCATGTGTGGATTTTTAATCTCTTCCCGAACCTACTGGTGTTCATCTAGACTTGTAAGTTAGATAGTCCATTAATAGGTAAAACAGCATAAATCTACATCCTCTTGCAGATACTTTTTACTAATGTTGGTTCATGATTTTATGTGCCAAACTTTTCTTGAATCAGCTGTATATGTATTCAGTTGTTGGACTCTGAGAGCTATTTTTGTGAAGAAGGGAGCAGAGAGCAGAGTCATGTCTTATCAGTTACCTCTGGGATGATCTGAAATCCACACAGTAATCATGCCATCACTGATGTTAGGCAAAGGAGTAATGCTCTTGACCTTCAAAGTCTTGATATGAAATATGAGAAGTTTGTTCAGTCTGCCAATTCTCACTCGAGTTGGGTAGAGATAGGGAATGGTCTCAAACTGCTTAGTTGTTAAATCTTCTGACTGTATAACAGGAAACACTTTTTTGTTCTTACTATATACTCATCCACCATAATGCACTTCTGCCTGCAAAGAACCCTAGAACTTCCCCATGGAAAGTGGGACACATCATTTGAAAATTTTAATATTGTCAAATTCATGTAATATGATAACTTTTTACAAAATAAACCAAATTTTATAAACATATTGACCTGTATATAGGAAAAAAATTGTATGTAGAAAAAATTCCATGACAATGTTACAATATGGTAACATGAAAATGTTACAGTATCTTTCGCAATGCCTTGATTTTTTTTTTGGCATTGAGTATGTGTCAGTAAGGCATTCACACTCAAACACACACACACACACAAACATTCACACACTACACATGTAATGCCATTAACAATGGGAAGCTATTTAGAGTGGAGGGATTATGTACATAGTATTACTTTGAGAGTGGAACTTTAATAATATATATTCCTACTTGGAAGTGTTTCCCACTGTGCTAACAGGTGCTTTATACACAGAGTTGACAAAGAAGTAGTTCTTTACTGAATAAAGGAATACATGAACAAGTGTTTTATTTTTAAAATTATTTAAAACCTAAGGAAGTGAGCTCATTAAATAACTGTTTGAAAATATATTGGAAAGTTCATTATAATCTTGTCCTAAATGTTTTCTGTTTGTAATCTTTCTCAACTATGATGCCCACATGAAGAGAACAGCACATTTGATTTGTGGCTTCCTACAGACCTAACTTACCTATGCATTGCTTACAGAAAATATATAACTTATCAAATTTAAATTTAAATATGAGTCTCCAAATCAAGTTTAACAAAATTATCTCATAGAAATTTTAATGTTTTTGTTTGTTTGTTTGTTTGTTTTTGTATTCAGGTATCGCTAGGTAAAAAAATAATAAAGACTCAATTCCAGTTTGGACACAAATAGCACTATGATCATAGTTTTAAAACAGTAGATTGTTTTCCTTTTATATTCTTTATTATTATATGTTTTTGCTTCAGGTCTTTGAAGAAATTTGTACACATTTAACGGGGTTGAAACGATATACAGAAAGATCAGTGGGTAGAAAGTCTCTGTACCCTCCACATCTTTGTGATCTATTTCTTAAAATCAATGACGATTTCACATTCAACTCATATTTCTTTGACTAGTATAAGATCTATTTTCTGATGCTGACTTGTGAATTGTCCATGTATATATTTAAATTGCTGTGAGCTCTCTACCATGTCTAGAAAAGATTTATTAGTCATCTTTCTTGGGCCATTATGTTGAACTTAAAAAAATGAGCCAAGTATAGTTACTGACCACAAGGACAGCATAACCTAATTAAGAGAGAATAAACTATTTTATAAATTACAGTTTTCTGCTGACAAGATGAATTAGGAAAGACAACTGCATTTATATCTGCTTAGATAAATGAATGGAATGGAGGGAGGTAGAGAAAATGATAATCAAAGGCACAGGTTTTTTTTTTTTTTTTTTTTTTTTTTTTTTTTTTTTTTAAACATCTTTATTGGGGTATAATTGCTTTACAATGGTGTGTTAGTTTCTGCTTTATAACAAAGTGAATCAGTTATACATATACATATGTTCCCATATGTCTTCCCTCTTGCGTCTCCTTTCCTCCCACTCTCCCCATCCCACCCTTCCAGGCTGTTCCAAAGCACCGAGCTAATATCCCTGTGCCTTGCGGCTGCTTCCCCCCAGCTATCTACCTTACTACGTTTGTTAGTGTGTATATGTCCATGACTCTCTCTCGCCCTGTCAAAACTCACCCTTCCCCCTCCCCATATCCTTAAGTCCGTTCTCCAGTAGGTCTGCGTCTTTATTCCTATCTTACCCCTAGGTTCTTCATGACATTTTTTTCCCTTAAATTCCATATATATGTGTTAGCATACGGTATTTGTCTTTTTCTTTCTGACTTACTTCACTCTGTATGACAGATTCTAGGTCTATCCATCTCATTACAAATAGCTCAATTTCATTTCTTTTTAAGGCTCAGTAATATTCCATTGTGTATATGTGCCACATCTTCTTTATCCATTCATCCGATGATGGGCGCTTAGGTTGTTTCCATGTCCTGGCTATTGTAAATAGAGCTGCAATGAACATTTTGGTACATGACTCTCTTTGAATTTTGGTTTTCTCAGGGTATATGCCAAGTAGTGGGATTGCTGGGTCATATGGTAATTCTATTTGTAGTTTTTTAAGGAACCTCCATACTGTTCTCCACAGTGGCTGAACCAATTCACATTCCCACCAGCAGTGCAAGAGTGTCCCCTTTTCTCCACACCCTCTCCAGCATTTATTGTTTCTTGATTTTTTGATGATGGCCATTCTGACTGGTGTGAGATGATATCTCATTGTAGTTTTGATTTGCATTTCTCTAATGATTAATGATGTTGAGCATTCTTTCATGTGTTTGTTGGCATTCTGTATATCTTCTTTGGAGAAATGTCTATTTAGGTCTTCTGCCCATTTTTGGATGGGGTTGTTTGTTTTTTTGTTATTGAGCTGCATGAGCTGCTTGTAAATTTTGGAGATTAATCCTTTGTCAGTTGCTTCATTTGCAAATGTTTTCTCCCATTCTGAGGGTTGTCTTTTGGTCTTGGTTATCGTTTCCTTTGCTGTGCAAAAGCTTTGAAGTTTCATTAGGTCCCATTTGTTTATTTTTGTTTTTATTTCCATTACTCTAGGAGGTGGGTCAGAAAGGATCTTGCTGTGATTTATGTCATAGAGTGTTCTTCCTATGTTTTCTTCTAAGAGTTTGATAGTTTCTGGCCTTACATTTAGGTCTTTAATCCATTTTGAGCTTATTTTTGTGTATGGTGTTAGGGAGTGATCTAATCTCATACTTTTACATGTACCTGTCCAGTTTTCCCAGCACCATTTATTGAAGAGGCTGTCCTTTCTCCACTGTACATTCCTGCCTCCTTTATCAAAGATGAGGTGTCCATATGTGCGTGGGTTTATCTCTGGGCTTTCTATCCTGTTCCACTGATCTATCTTTCTGTTTTTGTGCCAGTACCATACTGTCTTGATTACTGTTGCTTTGTAATATAGTCTGAAGTCAGGGAGCCTTATTCCTCCAGCTCCTTTTTTCGTTCTAAAGATTGCTTTGGCTATTCGGGGTCTTTTGTGTTTCCATACAAATTGCGAAATTTTTTGTTCTAGTTCTGTGAAAAATGCCAGTGGTAGTTTGATAGGGATTGCATTGAATCTGTAGATTGCTTTGGGTAGTAGAGTCATTTTCACAATGTTGATTCTTCCCATCCAAGAACATGGTATATCTCTCCATCTATTTGTATCATCTTTAATTTCTTTCATCAGTGTCTTATAATTTTCTGCATACAGGTCTTTCGTATCCTTAGGTAGGTTTATTCCTAGATATTTTATTCTTTTTGTTGCAATGGTAAATGGGAGTGTTTTCTTGATTTCACTTTCAGATTTTTCATCATTAGTATATAGGAATGCCAGAGATTTCTGTGCATTAATTTTGTATCCTGCTACGTTACCAAATTCATTGATTAGCTCTAGTAGTTTTCTGGTAGCATCTTTAGGATTCTCTATGTATAGTATCATGTCATCTGCAAACAGTGACAGCTTTACTTCTTCTTTTCCGATTTGGATTCCTTTTATTTCCTTTTCTTCTCTGATTGCTGTGGCTAAAACTTCCAAAACTATGTTGAATAAGAGTGGTGAGAGTGGGCAACCTTGTCTTGTTCCTGATCTTAGTGGAAATGCTTTCAGTTTTTCACCATTGAGGATGATGTTTGCTGTGGGCTTGTCATATATGGCTTTTATTATGTTTAGGAAAGTTCCCTCTATGCCTACTTTCTGGAGGGTTTTTATCATAAATGGGTGTTGAATTTTGTCGAAAGCTTTCTCTGCATCTATTGAGATGATCATATGGTTTTTCTCCTTCAATTTGTTAATATGGTTTATCACATTGATAGATTTGCGTATATTGAAGAATCCTTGCATTCCTGGAATAAACCCCACTTGATCATGGTGTATGATCCTTTTAATGTGCTGTTGGATTCTGTTTGCTAGTATTTTGTTGAGGATTTTTGCATCTATGTTCATCAGTGATATTGGCCTGTAGTTTTCTTTCTTTGTGACATCCTTGTCTGGTTTTGGTATCAAGGTGATGGTGGCTTCGTAGAAGGAATTTGGGAGTGTTCCTCCCTCTGCTATATTTTGGAAGAGTTTGAGAAGGATAGGTGTTAGCTCTTCTCTAAACGTTTGATAGAATTCACCTGTGAAGCCATCTGGTCCTGGGCTTTTGTTTGTTGGAAGATTTTTAATCACAGTTTCAATTTCAGTGCTTGTGATTGGTCTGTTCATATTTTCTATTTCTTCCTGATTCAGTCTTGGCAGGTTGTGCATTTCTAAGAATTTGTCCATTTCTTCCAGATTGTCCATTTTATTGGCATAGAGTTGCTTGTAGTAATCTCTCATGATTTTTTTTATTTCTGCAGTGTCAGTTGTTACTTCTCCTTTTTCATTTCTAATTCTATTGATTTGAGTCTTCTCCCTTTTTTTCTTGATGAGTCTGGCTAGTGGTTTATCTATTTTGTTTATCTTCTCAAAGAACCAGCTTTTAGTTTTATTGATCTTTGCTATTGTTTCCTTCATTTCTTTTTCATTTATTTCTGATCTGATTTTTATGATTTCTTTAAAGGCACAGGTTTTAATCAATGCTTGTTGTACTACAGGAGTAAGATTCTGCCTCCCTAGTCTTCTGCAGGTTAACAATAAAATATGAAATTAAACATGCATATTTGAGTTAGATAATGAAGAGCCTTAAAATATATCCTTTGGAGTTTTAACTCTGTTCTTTTGGCATTAAATAAATAGAGGGTTTACAGGAAATTAAATGGCCCTCTTTTAAGTATTCTCATTATAATTAAGTTGGAGCCACTGTAAAATTAAACATCATTTAAAGGTACACACATCATAAAATGACAACAAAACCATGATATGAGGAAGCAACCAGTTATTAATTTAACAAAATGTGGGTATAAGACATAAAAATCCAATACTGGTAATAGAAGAAACAAATTACTCATATGTTTCTAGAGACACTGTAAAGTATCATGATCTGGAAAGGAACGTCACAAAAGATAGAGCTAAAAACTCAATTATTTATCTTGTCCTCCTAACTCCACTTTGGGTAAATCTGTGTATTTTACACAGGGATACATATGCTGGGGCTCAGGGAGGACCACATAACATATGCCAAAAAGGCATATTGATTATTTCGAGTTGAAGTTCTTGAGAAGCAGCCAGTGCAAGAAGGAAGCTCTGACCCTCCTCTGTGTCTCTGAAAGGAGGAAATAAATTTCTCTGTGAAAGGTGATTTCCCTGTATCTGGAGGTAGAGGGATACCTTTATTGCTAGAGACAGGGAACTTGGGGCTAAGAAACCTGTATAAACAAACCTTGTTAGTTCTTTAATTTACTACCCCAAGCCCAAAATCAGTTTAGTTCTTCACTAACTAAGCACCAAAAACCTAACTTTCTTTGTCTTGATTTGAGAAATAAAACATATATTCTGGTTATATATATTGATCAAAACAAAATGTACTGGTTAAAATATAACATAAGAATCTACTTGATCAGGTTGATGACAAATAATGTGGAGATATATTTTACGTTGTTATTTTTATCATTGTGTCACTTTTACTTTAAACCGTAGGAAAAATGTCCAGAGCATTTTATATGTAATAATATGAATGCCTAATAGGTGGGCTTGTTGGAAATTTCAACCATGTCTCACCACTATCTTATTAATCTTTATGTTCCAGAACCTGGAGCAATGCCTGCTGAGTTGGTACTTAATAAATACCTGCTGGAGTGAAGTAATAAGTGGCTAGCTAAATGAGCAATGATAAGTGTTGGAATAAGTCCAAAGGGTGAGGATGCCAGAGATATTATGCAGGTAGTACTTGTATCTGCGGTTATCAGGGAAGAGTGATAACTTCTGTGTTATTTTCCATAGTGGGAAACTCACGAGGATGAGTTTGAGAACATGTTATTTTTCTCCCTTACAATAATTTAGAGATAAGGGGACCTTACATGAAATTTCCGGGGAGTAATTGAAAATTCTGGACTAGATCTCAGAAAGTGGAGGTAACCACAGATTTGGGAGTTACCCATGTAATCGATTAAAGAGAGAGAGGAGATACTTAGAGGTAAATGTGTGGATAAAGTGGAGAGAGGTTGATATGTAGAAGATATGGACCAGAGATAAATTTGTAATTCAATTTGACATAAATGAGCCATGATACAGAGGTTAGAAAAAAGATCAAACTTAAGAGGATATTTTAAGGTCAGAGATGTTGTCATGAAGATCAAATAGTACAAAAAGTTATGGATGGCAGGAGCTGATGTTGTCATTACTCTTCTTCATTATAAGAGTGTATTTAATGGGCATAAGGAAGTAGAAGCATTTGTTGTCTACTACTTTGAACAGATAATTGGCAATGAATGGGAAATAAAATGAGAGGCTATGGTTGAAAGTAATCTATTATTAGTCCCTGGGCTTTAAAAACAAAAGGGAGCATCAATGATTAAAAAAAGGCCAGGAGGAAGTGGAGGGAAAAAAGGTTTTATTTTATCCAAAACAGATTTTCCCAATATGTAAAATGAATTCAATGGAAGCTAAAGATAAATTGCCTTCCTGGTCTATGAAATCTTAAAAATCAAGCTTTTCTGCCATAAATTTGTTTTGTTGGGCAGACAGAAATATGTGCCCTATTGTTCAAACTCTTAACATAAAATTGTGTATTCAGAGCATGTCAAGGAGAAAACCAATTACTGCTTTATTGCAAGAAAACAAGCTGTGAAGCTGATCCAGAAATAATAATTTAAAAAATCAGGTAAAGTGACAGAATATATGAATGTATGAAAGATAAGAATGGTCAGAAATATAGGGGGTAATGGCTGATTCATACATTTCATTTGCCTATTTAAAATACTAAAATTTAGGCTGGACAAAGAGTTGTTTAATTTTTAAAGATCATTGCATTTTATTTCATCATTAAGAAAAATTCAGTTTTACTTCTAAATTCTGGGGAGCTTGATAATGGAGTGTTAAATTTGAATATTTCCATCCATCTCTTGTATCTCTCTCACTCTTTCTTGCTTTCTCTCTCTTTTCTTTGCTTTAAGATCAGTGAATCACTGGAAGGATATCACCCTATCTTTTTTTAAAAACTCAATTTATCTTCTTTAAAAAAAACTGTACATGATACTATTAGATAATTCAGATAACCTATATTAATAATCAGGATCCACACCTCCAAACACCACACAGCTAATAGATGCAGGATTTGGGTTCAGTTTCTGCTCTTAGAAAAGTTTTTTTTTTTTTTTTTAAAAAGGTGGTTCTATTTTTATTCTTTTAAGGAAACTACATAATATTGTCCATAGAGGCTGTATAATTTACATTGCTACCATCAGTGCACAAGGGTTCCCTTTTCTCCACACTCTTGCCAACAATTATCTCATTTTTTGTGGGGTTTTTTTGTTTGTTTGTTTTTTAATGATAGACATTCTAACAAGTGTGAGGTGGTATCTCATAGTAGTTTTGATTTACCTTTCCCTAACAATTAATGATGTTGAGCACATTTTCATGTACCTGTTGGCCTCTGTATATCTTCTTGGAAAAGTGCCTCTTTAGTCCCTCAGCCCATTCTTTAATCAGATTTTTTTTTCTTTTTTTGCTACAGAGTTATATAAGTTCTTTATATATTTTGGATGTTAACCTCTTATCAGATATGTGATTTGCAAATATATTCTCGGATCCTGTAGGCAGCATTTTTATTCCGTTGATTTTTTTCTTTTGCTGTGCAGAAGATTTAGCTTGATGTAGTTCCACTTATTTATTTTTACTTTTGTTGCTTGTACCTTTGGTCTCATACAGGAAGTCGCTGTCAGACCAATGTCAAGCAAATTTTTCCCTATGTTTCCTTCTAAAAACTTTGCATTTTCAAGTCTTATATTTAAATCTTTTAATTTTAAGTTCATTTTTGTGAGTGGTGTAAGATAGGGGTCCAAATTCATTCTTCTGTGTATAACAACCACATGAGTTTGATGGAACATATTTCCCCTAGTCAAGCCTCCAAGGAGGTCTCAGCTATGGCCAACAACTTGTTTGGATTCTTTTGAGGGATCCTGAAGCACATGATTCAGCTAAGCCATCAGTGGGTTTCTGACCCTCACAAACTCTGAGATAATACATAGATGTTATTTTATGCAGCTAAGCTTGTAGTAATTTGTTGTGCAGTACCTTCAAGTGAGGTGCTGCTCTAACAAATAACTAGACATGTGGGAGTGGCTTTGGAATGAGCAGTGGACAGGGGATGGAAAACGTTTGAAAAGCATGATAGAGGAAGATTTAATGTACTTGAATAGACAGTCAGAACTTTGAAGACACTGTCAGTGATGGCTCAAAAGGAAGTGAGGAACATTTTATTAGAAAGTGGAGTAAGGGAACTCCTTGCCATGTACCAGCAGAGAGTAGAATTTGTGAAATTCTCTTTAACAGTTATGTGGAAAGTGAACATGTAAATGATGAACTTGGTTATTTAGACAGAAAGATCTCTAGGCAAAACGTTGAAGATGTCACCTGGTTTCTTCTTTCTGCTTATAAAACCTGAGAGGAGAAAGATGATTTCAGGAAAGAACTGTTAAAAAGAGCTTGATAATTTTGAGAATTCTGAGCTTTTCCAAATAAAAAAAAGTCCTTAAATTTAGAAATTGTTTCTAAGAACTGTCAGGAATCATGATTTTTAGATAAAACTTGGTCTAGGGAAAAAACACCGAGAGTTTGAGTGTACAATCTTTTCCTAAAACCTCAAGAGATCAACTGGTCCTTTAAAAAGATTGAAGTTTTGTCTCAGAACATCTCAATTAAACATTAGGACTACTAGGAAGCTTAATCACTTTGCTTCTAAGTTTTTTCACCATGTCCTAGTTGGAGAAGGAATTATCTAGAAGAAATTTGTGAGTATAGCTCTCATCTAATGAAATGAACTCCTGTGAAATCCACAAAAGAGTTACACAGTTTTTGAGAAAATTATTTTAGGGAAAACACTGTCAGCTTAGACTGATCAGAACAGGGAGAGTGGAAAATGAAACTTTCAGACTTCTGAAATTCTACAGGCCAGAAGCAGGCTGATAAAAGTACTTAGCCACCAAATCAGGCTGCCTTTCATGGAAGAAGAAAGATGACTGGGAGGCTGAAGCACACAGAGGTAGGAGAAAAAGCCATGCAGAATTATTCACAGGCTTTGAAATCTAATGAAAGAATATGTAACATTTTTTTGACTCCATTTTAAAATCACTACAGGCCAGTGAATCCTTTACACCTTTATTGTTACCCTTTTTGAACAGAAATGTCTATACTTGTCATCCTGAATCTTCCCCCATTGCATGTTGGGTGTGTGTGGGAACAGACAACTTGCCTGTTTAGTTTTATAGATTGACAGGCTGAGAAGAACTATACCCAGGAGGTTCATTCTCACTGGATCTAATTTAGAGGATGAGTATCTGAACTTAGATAGTTTAATGGGTTAGGACTCTCAGGGACCTGGGGAGGTGGTGAATGCATTTTTCCTGTGGGAAGGACATGGATTACTGGTGACCAGAGAATGGACTGTGACAGAGATACTGTACCATGGCCTGAACTCTCCCCACCTCTTCGTATCCACAGCTGTATGCAATCCTCTTCCTTTAAATGGGTGGACAAGCCGTGAATTAGTTTTAATAGAAAATGGCAAAAGTGATGACGTGTCACTTTCATAAACTATTTAACCTCTCCTATCTCAATTTCTTTATTTGCTGATTGTGAATGGTTACTGACATCACTAAAGAAACACTAAGAACTTTATAAGCAGAGTTCGTAGACATTCCAAGGACAATATTTTCACATACATGATAAGTATTCAATCAAGATTTTCTGACTTGAATCCTTAAACAACATTTGTGCTACCCACCCCCAAACTACCATGCTTGGTAACATCCATTTTGCTTTCTTTTTTTGTGTGAGTTTGGCATTTTAGATTCCACATTTAAGTGATACCATACAGTACCTGTCTTTCTCTGCCTGACCTATTTTATTTAGTAAACTATGCTCAGGCTGCAACCATGTTGTTACAAATGGCAGGATGTCCTTTCCCATGGTTAAATAATATATATATATAATTTAATAACGTATAATATATATTATTTAACAATATATATTTAATAATATTATTATACTTAGTATATATATATATATATATATATATATATATATATATCACATCATTTTCATCCATTCATCTGCTGATGAGGACTTAGGCTGTTGCCACCTCTGGTCTACTGTGAATTATGCTGCAATAAACATGGGAGTGCACATAGTTATCAATTTCCCATTTTATTCCCTTTGGGTATATGTACCTGGAAGTGGAATTGCTGCTCATATGGTAGGTTCATTTTTAATTTGGGGGGGAACTTTCATATTGTTTTCCATAGCGGCTGAACCAGTTTACATTACCACCGAAGATCTAATGCGCAGTTCAATAAATATAGACAATGGTGCTGTATTATAATCATCAAACTTGCTAAGAGAATTGAACTTAAAGATTCCAACCACTTAAAAAAAAGGATAATTATGTAATGTGATAGAGGAGCTAATTATTGCTACAATGGCAATCATATTACAATAATAAATGTATTAATTAATATATATTAATTAAATGTATAAATTAATATTCTGTATACCTTAAGTTTATACACTGTTATGTCAAATATATTTTTATAAAGATTAGCTGGTATTGTTTTTAAGGTGATGCTATTATTATTAAAATGCCATGTTAGATGGATTAAAAATACAGACAGAAAACTATAACTAAACAGGTATATGAGCAATGTCAAGAGAGAAGCATAACTAAATTTAGCAGGAGAATTTTGGTAGTAATCAGTGTATTGGGAAAAGATTCCAAGAAAAGTTACCATTTGTTTCAGACCTGATGTGATGAAATTCAACTAGAAACATGTTACTCTAAGGTGTAGGTTTTCCAATGAAAGAATGTAGAGAACAGTGTTACAGTGTTGGACATACAAAAAGGTAAATTCAGGGAAATAGCACAGAAATTGTACTGGAAAGGTGATTTAGAGAAGACTGAGGAGAAGTCGTGAAATAGCAGATTAAGAATATGATGTCATTTTGTATACAAAAATGTATAGAAGCATGTGATTTCTTCAGTTTCTGTAGGAAATACAAAGCAAATGATTTCCATAGCAAATGATTACTCATAATAATTTGAAAGGGAAGATCAGGTGTACATATCTTTGCACATCTCTTTTCTAACACTCTCAGCACAGTATTTTAATTTTCAGAAGCTTCTGTTTCTTTCAATAGATCATGATTGGCAATCTTTTCATCACTGTATTTCAAGGGTATGAAATTGTTTTTCTCTGAGAATACCATTGTCATATCATATAGTTAAGTTAATGCTGAATGAAATGAATAAGCCTGTTATAAACATATTTATAAAGGTTGATCATGATGCTTTGGACCACCTAACTAATCAATCTATAATAGTGTCCAGTACACTAAAAATCCACCTGCAGTATTTGGGGAAATAAAGAAGTACCAGGAAATTAGGAGATAAGAAATATGTGCGGAGGATTAGTAGACAACATAAAACTCCTTAATGGCCATTTGTTTGTCCCTGTACACAAGGGAGAGTGTTAAAACTGCCAGAGGATGATGGTCTATTAGAGTTTGGCTTGAATATACTGGATTGGGGCTTAATCTAGTGGTACATGTAAGAGTCACTGAAGACACTGCTTAAGTTAAAACAACAATTCAAAAAGTAGAAAGAAATGGGATTAAATGACATGCATCAACACACAAAAGAGTGTATTAGGGAATGAAAATAATAGCTCAAAGCAGGCATGGCTCCTTGTGAAAACAATTGGTATAAATTATCGAATTAACCTTTCTGCAAATTAGAAGATGAAGCTAGGCTTAACATTTGATTCAATCAATTCCCTAATTTATTGATTTTATCTAGTCATTTTTCTCATAGTTATTAAAATACATTCATGAAGTTAGTTAGATATCTTGAGGGCATTGAGTTAGAGACAGTGGTTCTTTAAATGTTATGAAGGGTTATGTTCCAGGGGAACTAATTTTACCAGATCTCCCAATACCCTCATTGTGTGTTAACCATCAATGACCTTTATATTAAACTGAGGTAGAGATCTTATTTTTTAACCGATATGACCTGCAGGCAGTATTATTATCACTGCAAACATTCAGCTTCAGATACATGAAGTTAACTTCATTTTGGCCCTTGTCCAGGTTACCCTTGACTAATTTTCTCTCTGTACTACTTGTCCAAACAATGCTTACTGTTTGTTACTTCACCTGAAACAACAATTATTTTTTTCCCTTCAAATATTCCTGGTTATTTCCTGCTTATCATTCAAATAATGACATATAAGTTTGTTATTTTTACACCAGAAGTTACAGTGAGTCAAACTATTGAGGGTTGCTTGTCTCTTGGCCCACTTCAACTGTCTCATCATTTTTTTCAACTAATGAGATGAAAAACATGAAAGATACTGAAATGTGTTACTATGATGACAGTTGGAAGGGCTTTGAATATTCATATTTACCTTCCAAAATAATACTAAGTACTATGCAGTGTAATAATATATCAAAAGGAAATATTGGTTAATTGGTATTGCCAACCTACATATTAACATTCTACTAAATAGCTAATGTATAATAATCAAAAATATCTTAGAGATTTGGAAATGTTCAAAATATCTATTATACTAAATTGTTTCAAGTATATATCCATCTTTTAAATGTTCACTCAGAAAATGATCTTTTGGTAATTTGAGTGAATTGAGTATTATTAAATACTCCTTGATTTAAATTATAATTAGTGAAAGCCAGAAATAAATGTCAGATAAGCATTTGGAACATTAAAGCAACAAAAAAATCTAACCATTACTTCCTTCATTAAAAAGTGAGTGCATGTGTGTGTGAGAGAGAAAAAGATGAATAGAGAAAGACAGAGACAGAGAGAGACTACTTCAGACAGCATATTGCATGTATTTCCTTCATCTACTTTTTGAATATTGTGATACATGATTCAAAAACATTATATACTATAATACATAAGTATTTAAGAAACAGTTATATTTGAATACTATAACACATATTTTCTATGATGCCTTCCCTATGTTGACTTCTCAAGAATGAATGTCTTCTCAAGAAGTACTTACCATAAGTACACATTATGATCACTTGCAAAGTTTTTATGTGAAACATTGAACAGAGATAAGGACTATATATATTCAACAAGCATTCAGATATGTCTCATGTGTCACCCTTGTAACTCTGTATGGACCACTGTGTGGGGATCTCTACTTCCAAACTGCCCCAATGAACAACACTGATACCAGCTGCATTGGCCATTTAGGGTGATTTTGAAAGAAAGTTGTATTTCACAGCAGACCTTCATGGAAATTAGACCACATTGGTTTCCTGGAAATTCCCTTTCACTAAGTCAGCAACTGAAATATTAAATTTAAAGTAAAGAAAAAGTATTGTAAATTATATTAACATATTTTATTATTCCATATGCATATTCTATAGGGTACCTGCTTGTAACCTTAGCTATATGTCAATATGTCAAATCTGAAGAATCTGAGACTTGTAGATGAGGCAGAGACATATATTATGTCAGTGTCTAGTAGATTAAATTAACACAGAATTTTTGCTATAAATCAGATATGGATTGTAAAAGAAAGTCACTAAAAATAGCACAGAGATAAGTTGTTCAAGTTTCAGAATTTAAAATTCTGTATTCTCTCCCTATGCCACTATGATTACAAATAAACATATTGAAATAAGGAAAAAATAAGAATATGTCATTTCTGTGTTTTTAAATGCTAAATATATATATATATATAGATATATACAGTTATTTATGTATTTATTCTTTTGAATTAAAAAAGGAAAAGATAATTTTTATATACACATTTGATTAAAAAATAAGGAAACTTCACTTGCTTAATGTAATTAAATTTATTTTATATATGTATCTATGTGTGTAAGTATACATTTTGAGTATTTTAAGATTATAATAGCAAGATATGATTGAACTAATAATTATTTAATGTTTTTAATATTATTAATAATTTATAACTTTTGTGTTATTCATATGTGTATAAAAACCATAAACACTGGTAACTTAATTTTAAATAATGATCTATTTACCAAATTTCTCTTTAAATATTGTTGAAAGTATCTTTCAAAAATATGAAACAAAAATACAATGAAGTGTACAAAAAGCTTAAACTCAATTTTATAGTTCATGAAAAGAAAAATCAGTTGACTTACTGATCTTTGGACAATGATTTTTAACAAAAACATAAAAAGTATTTTCAAACAAGAATAAAAAATTATATTTATAAATAAAATGTGTCGAATTCTAGAAAATTAAAGTGTTTTGGTTGATGTTTGACTATACTGTTGGTTTAAGAAAATTCTCTTTCCTCCTGCTCTAAATATGATAGTTTTAAATTATACTTTTATCTATAATTAATAACATATTTTGGAAAGTGTGGACATTCAGTTTAAGAAATCTAAAAGGATTGAATCATGTATCTACCCCAGGGAAGAGCTCTTTTTGATATGTGAAAAATGAAACTTTTTTTGTCATTCTCCATTTGTATTGAAAATAAGTTTCTGATTGGTTTTATAGAAGAAATAAAATCTTATTTTCCATTCACGGTCTAATGAAGCTGAAATATAAGGTAATCTCTCTTGGTAATAGATATGAATTAATATAGAATAGTTTCTAAATTACAAATATAATTCTTTTTTCAACGGTTTTATAAATATGAAGCCTATATCTTATTATTAATTGATACAAGTATTTGAATCTCCTTTCTGTAAAATATTCACACTAATCCTAAAAACAAACAGTTAAACCAGTTGTATATGAGCAAAATCACATTTGTATTTTATAGTACTCCAAAAGAAATCCCTAATTAATTTAAAACTTTGCTATAAACATAAAAAAAGAATACAAATTTCTATCCATTTAAGGACAGAACTATAGAGAAAAAAAAACTAATGAATTTCACTACATAAGTGATTCTACCATAAAGATTTTTATTTTATACAACTCCTCTGCTAAAATGTTTTGGTAACTGCAGAGATCAAAGTATATAAATCTATGAGAACCCTTTGGTATTTACTACCTAGGATACTACAAGAAAGTTTTTAGGATAGAGAAGACAAAATACAGATTACAAATCTTTCATACTTTAATGTTTATGCAGAAATGAATACAGATTGCTATTTCAAGGAACTCATCAATTAAAGGAAGGAGCTAAAATAAGAGAGGAAATAAAAGCCCTTTTATTATGTAGTCTGTAATTGTTGGTTGAACAAAGAAAATGTTACAGGTATGTCATTAAAATATATAAATAATTTTTTAATTATTTAATTATAAGAAATAATTATAGCCATGTCATTAAAAAATCAGAGCCTTGGCCACACACTAAGCACTGTTCTAAATATAGGAATATAGAAATAAAAAAATAGGTAAAACCCCAGTTTTCTTAGAGGTTGCATATAAAAGAGCAAGATTGTTTGCAGAAGTGGTGGAGAACAAAGCCACACACACATGCTGTGTGAACCCAGATAGTAGAAAGAATGCCATTTTTATGTAGATGAATATCAGTTGAAAATACATTTTTAGGTAAAAAGGCAGTAAATTTATAGCGTTCCCATCAGGGAACCTCTAAATTCCCAGTAAAGTACAACACACAGGGTCATCTCCAAAAAGAAATTGTAAAGATAGCATTTGGAGCCCATAGGTAGTAGGAAATGCCTGGAATGTGGTAGGTGGACAAGGAGATATCAAGAAAAGGATTTCTGAAGGTCAGAGAGAGGAGTTGGTTTGGAAAGCACGCATCTTTAATAGATATGTAAAATAGACACATAAATAATATAATAGAAATCAGTATACACTACTGCCTTGTCTTAGTTGTTAGTCAAAAATGTTTTGTGTGTTTTCCTGCAGAGAATATGTGATTTAACAGTATGTTGTCTTTAATTATGTGTGTATATTTAAGAGATTCCTTTAGAGAACAGTGGAATTATCACTGTTTTTAACATTATTGTCCTTAGCATTTGGAAATAACATCCAATCATTATTTTGACAATGAACATCTTGTTTCTAATTTTTATAGCAATTATGGCTACTATGAGTCAACTTATTATGGCAAAGATATTCACAAGCTAAAAAGGAATATAATGTGTTTACCATTGTGTGATTTTCTATGTTACTTTTTGTTTATCACAAAGTGATACTTAAGTATTTCTTTGATAAAAAGAAGATGTGGTTTCCAGTGTCTTTGTACTGCTTTGTATTATTATAGCATAACAGACGAAACAAATGATTTAATCACATCAGGTATATTTATTGCTATGCTTGCTCAATATTTTGGAAATATTTGAGACTGAGTGAGATACCACCAATATTGGGCATATGAAGTTAAAGCAATAAAAGTATTTTTAATAATAATGTTCATGTGCAAGTTGTAAAGGTACTTTTCACATCTCATAAGTAACTATTTAAGGATCAATTACTATATTTTTAGAGCAAATTTCCACTTAAAGGGAAAAGATAATACAAAGAGTTTCCATATACACTCTCACACTTAGCTATTATTAACTAAGTCCATATTTTCTTCAGATTCCCCTAGATTTTAACTAGTGCATTCTTTCACTTCCAGGATCCTATACAAAATACCACATTATATTTACTTGCCTTATCCCTTTAGAGAAAAGAAAACCAGAAAGTTTATTATAGAAGTACTTTTTGTTTCCACTGCAAAGACAAGAATATAAAAATTATGAGACAAGAAATTGATATATATTTTCACATTTTATACATTTTTGAACTAAATATAATCTCAATATTAATGTTAAATGTTAAAAATAAGTACATTTTATATGTATTATAGACATACCTTAGTTTACAGCATTTATATTCAGTAAGAAGAAGATTATATGTACAATATTTAAAATAATTAAAAAAGTTCACCATTGTGTTTATTTATATGATATCATAGGTTTATCTTAATAGGAGAAATCACGGTGTTTTACTGTTCTCTGCCTGCTGACTTGTTAAACTGTACCTGAAAATCTTAAAACTGCTTTCCATGGATTTCTTTATTTAAAATTTTCTTTGGTAAACCAAGTCTGGCAAATTTCAACTTATTACCTGTTGTCCTTGACACTGAATGCATTATGAAACAGTTATTTCAAAATCACTGCAAAAAATACTATAAATCCCATGTGAATTAAAACCTTATTTTATCTAAGCAATCCATTTACCTTATTCATAATTACTTTTGTGGGTTACATAAAAACACAGAAAAAAGTTTAGAAATCAGTCAGAAGTTTATAAAGTCTCACTTCTCACTTTTAATACATTTTATTTTGTGGTTGTAAATTTTCTTTTAAGCTGATATATAAAAATAGCCTGCACTCTGAGGCAGATATGCTAGGCATACACGTATATATTACAACGAAAGTATGCTGACCTCTGATAATCCAGTATTGAAAAAATGTTCAAACTTCCTTCCTTCTTGTGTCCAGAAAGATTTGGAATCCACATCAAATGGACCTTTCTTTTTCTTTTATTTTTTTCCAATTTTTGAGTTCAAGGTACATTTTAACTGAAATAAATGGTGATAGAACAATGATTGTAAGACTTTGTAAGGTGCCATAAATAATGCTGAATGACATTTAAATATAAAAGGAGAAAATTATTTTCTGAGACCTTATATCAAACTAAGTATGTAATCTGGGGAGTCATTTGTTAAAGTAACTTTTATTTAAAATACCTTTGAACAGCTTAAAAAAGAACTCTTTTAAAAGTTATTGAAGTAAAACTATATGGTTAATTTTAAAGAGCTAATATTTAAGCACATTAATTCTTTAAAATATTTACCACAGAACTATTACATGTTTACTATCATGACAGTACCTGTAGTGTACACTAGTATGCAAAATATTGCTCTTTCAAGGACACTCAACCATTGTGCCATAGTGCACTTACTTGAAAGTTGTAGTGGAATTGTCAGGGTCTGATGCTCTGAATATTGCATCCAAACAATTGTTTCTCTACGTTGTGTAAAATCACTGGCCTCCTATTTATTTATGTGACATAACAATAAGTAAGTTTGTTTGTAAAAACTCTAAATCGTAACATAGTTTAAAAACTACTATGTCAAAATATATATACAATAATGAACTGATGTAGAATAGTAAATACATAGCTGGGAAACAAGAGTTCTTCCATTAAATGATGACTGAAGTATTCATCAATATATCTGTCCTAGGCAATAAAAACTGCTCTAAATTTAAATACATTTGGGGAAGATTTAGTTAAAACAAAACAAAAACATAAGTGTCTTTGTGGCAACAATTAGTCAAACTTTACTGTTCTAAGAATGTTGAGGACCTCGAAATTCTTTGGTGATTTTTTTCCCACAAAAATGTTTTGGAAACATAGGTCTATTTTCATTGTTTACATTTATTCTCCTAAGTTACATATTTAATAGCATGTAGTCATTCAGGTTTGTTTTTCCTCTATGTGTATGTCTTACATCTTTTGTTTTAAATTTTTGTTTTGTTGTGGTTTTGTGTTTCTTCTTGTTGCTGTTGTAGATTTACTTCAAGTTCAGAACTTAAATATGTGGCTCCTTTTAAATTCATCTTGTTTGAAACCATGTCTTAGGAACATTTTGAATACACATCCTGTTACTTTTAGCATTTTCATCTTAACATCAAATTACCCATATATTTTATTTGATGTACCTTGCTTTATGTCACTGACCATAAATGTCTAACCCATTAGGGCCATAAATCAGGCTTTCAGTGTGTCACTGAAAGCATTTGTTCCAACTTTACAGGAACAAATGAATGGGCAGCCCTATGTAAGTATAAACCTTTTTTGTTTGTATTATCCTATCAGTAATCCTCTGTTTTCTTCTCCATACTATAAGTTCTTTCATACCAGAACTAGTTCTCTTCTAGAAGTTGAGTATTAGAAGTGTGGCCTTGCCATAATAAAATTCTAAAAATGTGAAATTAACTTTGAAACCAAGTGGCATGTGGGCTTTGAAGAACGATGACTAAATTATTAGCAAAAACTGCAAAATAGGTAAAAATAGTCTACATGACTGGAGCCCAGAAAAATGACATTAATAGTAAGGAAACAAGTGCCAAAGCTACTACCTGAATTATCTTAGAAGATGTAAAATGTGCTAAAGAAATTGGATTTGGCTAAAGATAGATCCAGGCAGATTATTGGAAGTGTCAACTGGGTGCATATAGCTGAGTCTGATAAGGAATAGCAAGAGAAAGATGAGCTAAAGAAAGAATGAGAGTTTTCAAGCAGAATTTAAAGGGAATATATGGGGCTAGTTGTGTTGAATTGGAAAATCGGGTTTTAATGTCTAGTTTTCTAAGTCAATTAAGAGCTTTTGATGTGAAACAAGGCCTGTGAAGAAAGGTAAAACCAAGAGCATGGTGGTAGATGTCTTTGAAATAAGATGGTAGCTATCTGTCTAGAAAGGAAATGCTAGTGTGGCTTTTTATGAATGAAGTGAACTTCACTCAAATCAATTCACACAAAGTTCAAAGTTTTTATGATACTGCTTATACGCAGTATCTAAAAAAGGGTACAAATGAACTTATCTACAAAACGGAAATAGTATTACAGATGTGAAAACAAACTTATGGTTACCAGGAGATAAGGGGGGTGGGATAAATTGGAAAATTGGGATTGACGCATACACACTACTATATATAAAATAGTTAACTACTAAGGACCTACTGTATAGTACAGAGAACTCTATCCAATACTTCGTAATGGCCTATATGGAAAAATATCTTAAAAAAGAGTGACTGTATGTATATGTATAACTGATTCACTTTGCTGTACATCTGAAACTAACACAACGTTGTCAATCAACTATACTCCAATAAAATTTTTTAAAAATTTGTTGGAGAAAGAGAGCAGTAGAGTAGATCTAAAGAAATAAGAGGAATCAAATTTTTTTTAATGAAATAGAGAACAAAAGAAATAAAGAAAATGAATTTTAAAATTTCCAAATTTTTAGAGCAATATATGGGTAAAAACCCTACTGACTTAGACTAAAAGTGTCTGAGATAGCTCAATTTGCAGAAAGCCTTCTGGATCCTAAGTATATGTATACAGAAAGCAGGCTGGTCATATACAAACTCACATACATACATGGTCTAATTCTTTGGTAAAAGAAAGTATCATTTAGGAAGGCAGAGCCAAGAAACCTGGAGAAAAAACATTATGAGCCATGAATTAGGGATCTATTCTCAAGAATTAAAGCTATTCTAGGAACTATTCACAGAGAGCAGAACTGGATCTTAATGAAGGAAACTCTGGTCCTGTTTTTTTGTTTGTTTTTTGGGTTTTTTTTTTTTTTTTTTTTTTTGCGGTACATAGGCCTCTCACTGTTGCGGCTTCTCCTGTTGTGGAGCACAGGCTCCAGACGCGCAGGCTCAGCGCCCATGGCTCACGGGCCCAGCCGCTCCACGGCATATGGGATCCTCCCGGACTGGGGCATGAACCCGTGTCCCCCGCATCGGCAGGCGGACTCTCAACCACTGCGCCACCAGGGAAGCCCTCTGGTCCTGTTTTAAGGAAACTAACAACACTTTCCCTAAGGGATTTCAGGGATGGACCAATGACAGTTATATATAGATTTGTTGTAAGCATTAAATAATTTAATACGTGTGACATGCATAGAGTAATGCCTGCCACTGTTGTGTGCAAATAAAAACATTGCATTTATTGGTTGTCACAGTTCTCTTGTATAAATAAAAGCACCTCATCAAATGTCACAGACCTGAGCAAAATTATATCTCTGATGATATAACCAACTCATTCCACTCAATTTCTTCTGAAACCTACAAATTAATCTTACGCAAACCGAGGTTGTGTTTTTCATTTTTTGTTTAAATCTCAAGAGTTCAGTCTTCCTCAAAGGTTAGAATTTATCACCAATGAATGCATCTACACACTATTTCAATTACAATTAGATACACATATGAACACTTACTCAAACACACAGTGTTAAAATACAAAAATATTTGGTAATATCCAATCTAGGTGAACTTTACATCATGTGAAGTTACTTTATAAGAATGTATTTGATGAAAATTACTTACCTTGAGGCAAAAACTTCAGATAATCATCTACCTAAGAGGATTTCATGCACTACTTCAAGGGCTTAATTTAGTCAGTAGAATTAATATATAAGAAAATATTGCATTAATGTTCTCTGTAGGATGGTTCTTTTCCAACTCCTCTCTATTGATTTACACAAAGAGCTAGATGATGGGAAATTTCCAAATGATATGCTGCTGCACTAAATTTGTGCACAGAAATGAAAAAAGTCAAGGACAGGTTTCATAGGAAACTGAAATAGGACAGTCATAAGCAGAGTAGATGGATGATTAAAATCACACATATATGATTTGCAACTGCCTGTGATTGAGAAACTCTAGTGGCAAATATACTGGGTGGAAGCACGTTCTTAAATATTGTGTTAGTCTCCCTCAGTTGTTCATACAAGGAGCAGTCAGGTTCAAGTTTAGGAAGCAACCAATAGGAAGAAGACAAAAACTATATTGGTGACGCATTTCAAAAAATTGGAAATGCAGTAGGGAGGCCATGTTTGAGAAATATGACCATGAATTGAATTCTTCTCAGGAATTATATTCTCACTCTATCTCTTGCATATTTAATTTCCCACATAAGCCTACAAACATTCTATTATTTATCTCTTCTTAAAAAGATTAGAGCTTCCCTGGTGGCGCAGTGGTTGAGAGTCCGCCTGTCGATGCAGGGTACACGGGTTCGTGCCCCGGTCTGGGAAGATTCCACATGCCGCGGAGTGGCTGGGCCCATAAGCCATGGCCGCTGAGCCTGCGCGTCCGGAGCCTGTGCTCCGCAACGGGAGAGGCCACAACAGTGAGAGGCCTGCGTACCAAGCAAAAAAAAAAAAAAAAAAAAAAAAAAATTAAAAAAACAACAACAAACATCGTGATTCTAATTTCTTCTTTTAGGTGCCACTCCGTTTTTTCTCTTTTTAATACCAAATCTCCTCATAAGAATTGTCTGTAATTTTAGCATACAATTCTTCATTGCTCATTTACTTGTAAACCCAATCTAATTAAGCTTCAATCCCACCATATAATAAAACTACTCTTATATAGGCCACCAATGACCTCTGGGTTGAAAAACCAACGGTTAATTCTCAATCTTTCAGTCTTATTTAACTACCTGCATATTAGAAACATTTGATTGTTCCCTCCAGCTGAAATGCCTCCTTCAGGAGGCTTGCAGTTAGCACATACCTGGTTTTCAGCCCATGTCATAGACACCCCCTTTTGGCCTCCTTTACTGACATTTCTCTTCCTCATGACCATGAGTTTCAAAGTGCCCAACCTCAGTTCTTAGATATTTTCTATTTATTATATAAATAATAGGTGGATATACATATTTGGAATTCAGAGAAAAAGTTCAAGCAGAACATACATATTTGGGGGTTGTCAATATATAGATGATATTTAAAATTTAGGACTGGATGAGAGATGATCAATGAAGTAAGTTATTTAATAAATAACATTAATATTGCCAATGCTTAGTAAATGAACATATTTGCTATTTATTGCAGAAGACCAAAATGAGCAAACAATAAAAAAACTAGTTGAATATAATAATTTGGGAATGTATAACTTTTTTGGAACATATTACTCATTTTTATTTTTTGAATATATTAGTTTTGAATATATTAATTTTATAAGTAAACAGAAAACATGGTGTGTCAAGTATTTCCATATTCTAGGCCATATGAATATACCTACTCATCATGAAGTATTTTTTACTTTAATGTACTCTTCTGAATGGAAAAAGCAATAATAGCTTTAAAATGTTTAAAATAGCAGGTATCAACGTGAACATTGCTGTATGAACTCATGTGGTCTGATTGTATATGAGTACATAACTGTAGAACAACATCTCTGATTATTATAATTGCTACTGAAAATCATTCTTTTGTTATGAATATCACTGAAAATAAAACAAATAGGTAGTAAAATGAATGTGGGAACCTCTGGAATAATTAATGCTTTTGGAGTAATTTGGACTTTCAAGGTATGATGTCAACATGTTGGTTTTTTTTCTTTCTTGGATGTCATGCTCTGTGATCACCCTAGATGCTGTGTTGTGTAGTTATAGCAATCACTGAAGAGTCTAACAACAGCTTCTCTTAAATGTGAAGAGACATTAGGCAAGCACACAGCTTCTGAGAATTTGGCTCTCTTCGATAATATTAGCGTATCTCAAGACAGAAATTTTTCATTGCCACCGAGAAAGATCAAGGAAACAAACATCTGTCTTACTTTTGACTATCAATCATTTCCTCTTTCTCATTATCTGATAGTTTAATTCAGACTCTTATTGACCCTTCACCATTTTTAGCAACTCTGGAAGTTGACAAGGTGTTTCATTCTTATGTGTATGGCAATCTCCTTCCTCGATTTTCCAGTCCCTCTGACCTCATCTTACAAAGGCTTCTGTCACTTATTCCACCAATTTTGTGCTCAGCAATGCATCAGTCCCTGAAGCAATCCTCACCAAGGCAGCAAGATTAACATAGCAGTGGCCTCTGAGTCAGAAGGTGTGAGATGAGTTTAGCATCATCCTTTACTGTGCGATCTGAGTACGGTCACCTAACTCACCACAGATATTACATTTATAACACTAACATGAACAAAAATAAGCAAAACATTAAAACAGAAGAGTAGGATTGTAAGTTCCTTTATGGGGTCTGCATCTTATTCTCCTTCCTCATCCCATTCTGGATCAGAGCAGACACATGATTAATTGTTGAATTATCCATTATTATTTCTACTACATAATGATGAAATCACTATAAAAACATGATTCTGTATCTTAGAACTTCAGATGCTGTATTTTATTATAGTAAGGTTATTTGGGGGTCTTAAGTAGGAAAGACTCTAATTATGAATCTGCTATTTTTTATTCTAAAAGTATACTCTAGTTCTCAAAAGTATATATGTCTATCAGTCATTGTGCCATTTGACTCCCAAATTTTATTGAATCCTGACTTCTTCATGCCTTCCTTTTTCTATTTGTTATATGTAGCTTTGAATCAAACTATCTTAAAATTTACTAGCTTAAAAAATGACCAGTTTATTACATCTCATGGTTTAGTGAGGGCTTGGCTGGATGATTCTTCAGGTCTGTGTTGATTGGGTCACCCACAAGTATTTAGATGACAGTTGAACTGTGCTGAAAAGTCACTGATGGCTATACTCAGTTGCCTGGCATCCTACCAGGGATAGTTGGGAACGTGAGTCCTCGAGAATGCTCTTTCTGTCCATGTAGTCTTAAGTTGTCTTTACATAGCCTCAGCAGCAGAGCCGTTGTGTTTCATAAATGAGGACTCACGTGAAAAGAGCAGAGCTGCTGATTTTGTTTATTCTACTTGTCAAAGCTATCATAGGGTCAAAAGACAGAGGAGGTAGACCATCATCTCAATGAAGATCATTCAAAGAAAGAATCTGTGGCCATTTTTGACTGCTACATACATGTTTTTTAAAACTCTTTTGACTTGAATACTGTGGCAAAATTAAGTCAACTTTCTAGTATCTGTTTTTTCAAGGGTTTTTAACTTGAGGTTTTGCACTTTAATTTTTGAATGCTAGACAATTCAGACCTAATTTCCTTCACTTTCACATGAATTTATTTGGCTGTGACTCCCTTACACCCATGCCCATCACAGTTAATTTAGTTCATCTGCTTAGCAAACCATATGTCCCTTTCTTCTCTTATGCTCCATGAATAGCCCTTTAGTGTTTAGCATCTGTTAAAGTGGGTGACACACCTGTAGAATAGATGGGGATATTTTTAGTCAGGGATGTCCAAGTTGCTCTGTTCCATGCTGGAACCTAAAAGTAAGCTTTCAAATGGCATACACATGCATGTGTGTGTTTGCGTGTGTCTGTGTTATACGTGTGAACAGATGGCTTCAGTGTTTTCCTTGCTTCATTTTTCTGACCTGTAACCCTAGGCCTTGCACTTCTAATTTCTCAAATAGCCATTCAACCCTGATGGCTAATATGATGTCATATCTATTACCAACATTTAATGTAGGACATTCATTTGATCTCTGCATCCAGGTCAAATATTTCACTATTCCAACTCTTCAGTGACAGATTAGTCTGAATTCTGAACACTTTACACACTATTCTTACCCATGACTCAAGGTGACACAACTGTGTATCTTATAGTTCCAAAATCTCACCAGTGGTATAGTCCTACATTCAGAATATGCAATTTTTTGATGAAAATGGAAAACAAGTCAGATATTACTTAGTGTACACTATGTACCAGGATTAGTGCTAAGAATTTGATATTTAACAGTCCCTACAAATCTGTGAATTAAAACCCTTCTGTATCATTTTCTAGTTCAATAAACTAAGCCATAATGAGATGAACCCAATTGCCATCTATGTCTGTCCTCATGGTCATTTACCTTGTTGTCTGGGGAATAACTACATAACACTTTTTGTTGTTGCTTGGATGCAGAACAAATCCAACTGACTTAATCATGGAAGATTAAGGCTTAATCATAGAAGAATCAGTATGTGAGGAACTGAGGTTTGCAGTATTTCAGCTGGTCATGTGTCTCTTTAAAAATTAAGGATTCTGGGCTTCCCTGGTGGCACAGTGGTTGAGAGTCTGCCTGCCGATGCAGGGGATGCGGGTTCGTGCCCCAGTCCGGGAAGATCCCACATGCCGTGGAGCGGCTGGGCACGTGAGCCATGGGCGCTGAGCCTGCGTGTCCGGAGCCTGTGCTCCGCACAACGGGAGAGACCACAACAGTGAGAGGCCTGCGTACCAGAAAAAAAAAAAAAAATTAAGGAGTCCTTTACAATATAAGGAGAGCATGGATATTAGTGCACAACTAGCTGTCTATAACACAAAAATGGTGGATACAGACGCCAAATTTTGACAAATATATGCATAGGCAAAACTGGAGAACAATGCAGGAAGAGCAGACCAACTGAATGCAGATATATGTGCCAATAGTAAAGGAGGAAATCCTGAGTTTGTACAGATATGTTCATCCAAGTCATGACAATTTGAGAACTTCTGGGATATTTGAAACTGTTGTTCTCTAGCTGACCTAGGGCAATATAGTTAATAATATATGCTCCTGTACTTACGTATTCTACTAATTGGTCAGTATTGCTACATAGAGGAAGCATGTGTTTAGACAAGGCACTGGCACTAATCGTTATGTCTTGTTTGGAATTTCCATGGAATTTAGCAATCTAGCATTGGGTTGTGGTTTGGCAGACTCTCAGTGTCCTTGCCATAACCTGGGAATTGAGACCCACAGAAAAGAGAAATAACAAGAGACATGAAATATACACTGTTTGAACTGGTTTCTGCAGATAACATAGACATATTGTTCAACACACATGTTCAATTAGGGAGCAAGTGGGTCAGGAATGGTGTACAAGGAAAGGTAGCATCAGAATGGAATGCACACTTAAAATGAATGGTCCTAGTTGGACTTTCTATTAGGTCAGTATATGCTTGCTTTATTACAGGACAACTTCAGAAATTGAGTTTTGATCCCTGGGCCTTGAGGAAACCTACAAATAAATGTCTCTAAGGATAGGTCAAGAGACTTGGTAGAAGAAAAAGATAGATTCACAACGTGTAATACTGGGGTTAAATAATCATTCTATAGGATTTGGCCAGGAACTTGGGGAGAATGTAAGTCCAGAAAGGCAGCAATGTTTCCTGAATTTTAGCAGATAACACACAGCATGCTTTTCTCCTTGACAGTAAGAGGAAAGGATAGTAGTTAACTTAGCTAGAGTAGGAACTGCAGAACTGAGAAGAAAAGTATGTGAGAAAGGAAATCCTCAGCTGTAACTCACAGAAAGCATGATTCCAGGAACAGTAGGGGGTTGCAGATGATTGGCACAAGTATCGAACTAATCATCTTTCACAGCTTCTGCCATATGTGTCAGGTCACTGTTCTGATTGCCTCTAATCATCCCACTGGTGAGGGAAGGATTCCTCACTCCAAGTAGCACAAGATGTCCTAACACTTGACGCTCAACATTGGACTGATGAGAATGGCAACAGCTTATTACCATATACACTCACAGCGCAGGGTAGCTGAATACTGCTTACCATGTGTGTCCACATGCTGTTTCATTGTGTTCAGGTTCACAGCAGACAAGGGTTTGTGGGAAGCAGGCTTTGTAGTAACAAGAGGATAAGGCGTTCTTTGTTCCAACAGGAAGATGTGGTTTACTTTTTGGAATAATTTTTAGGTACTGTATTTTTGTCTTCCAAGTTCCCTGAAGTGACATTTTTCTAACTTTTTTGTTAGAAAAATGGTAGTTGATTAACACAAGCTACCATTTTACACTTTCCTATATGAGTTTTCTTGGACACATGCCACATGTTGCCAAAGCTAATAGTGCATATTTTGTTTTCATAAGGAATAAATACTCTACTTCTAATAGCTTTCTATTATTCAACCATGTCCACTGTGAAGCAAACCATTTCAATGCTTTAAATACAATATGTATTTAACCTTCAGTCATGGGCTGTGGATTCCTTGGCTTGGTTAGGCTGGATTTCAGGCTCTGAGCCCCTGGTTCAAGGACCTGAGTTCAGGTCTGCTTCACAGAGCCTTCACCCTCCTTGGACCAGCAATTAATTAGAGCATCATGTTCTTCAGCAGAGAATGATATGAGCACAACAGGGCAAGTGGAAACCCATGATGCCTCATGAGGGCTTATCTGGGAGCTGTCACACTGTCACTTCTTTTCACAGTCTGTTAGTCAGATAGGCCACATTGACAATGACTTTATCAACGGAAGAGGACTACACAGTCCATCTCTAAGTGGAAAGAACTGTAAAGTCACATGGAAAAAGGGTGCATATTGAATTCCAATGCAGGGAAGGCATAGGAAATGACAAGAAGAGATTCAATATGCCACCATAATTCAGGGCATTACTTTGAAATTTTAGAATTTTACAGAAGAACTGGGTTAGTACAGCACAGAGTAATATGTGCACTCCTGAGAGCATGCAGGAAATTGGATTTCAGTCCTAAAAAGAATTTTAAGAAAAACAAAGGATGACAGTCTCATAAAATATATACTTGTATGGGCAAAAAGAAAATAGATTCAAGAAACGGAGTTTAAATTGAGGAAACCAGTGATTTCAAATAAAAACATGAACAGCAGTTTTTGTCTATATTCTGCCTTTCACTATCTTTTTATGTATATGGGACTCTGTTTACAATATGGCTTCACCAGGATTCGGGGATGCTGAAGATAATTCTGGAGCAGAGTTTTTCAACCTTACCACCACTGACATTTTAGTCTTCATGATTCTTTGTGGTGGGGGGCAGGGGGGACTGTCTGTGCATTACTGGATATTTAACAGCATTTCTGACTTCTATCCACTAGATGCTAGATGTACCCTCTCAGTCGTGACAATGAAAAAAATCTACATTTATTGCCAACTGCTTCTTAGGGGGTAAACAAGGTGATCTAGTATAAGAATATATTATATTTATAAATATGAAATATGTTGATGTACTTATATATCTCAGAAAAATACATACATGCACACATGTATACATGTATATACTTATGTATGCACATAATTCTTATACTCATATATGTGCATGTGCATATATAGATACCTTATGTACATGTATACAAATAAAAACATTTATGTACGTATGCTGAACTAAAATATAATTGGTGTTGGTTTTAGGAATAATGGTGATGTTTCTTTTGCTATTATTGAGGAATTATTAAGAATCAGAAGAAGATGGTGATAAAGAGCAGGTAATGCTTATTTTAGAAAAGAATATAAATCAAATACTGTAAATTTGATGTTGGATAATTCTGAATAATAAAGTTAAAGTTTTCAAATTTATTTCCAAAATAGGGAATAATAGGATTATTTAACAATAGACTATCTAAAGGAGTCATTAAACCTTTTCTTTCTATAGTCCATTATATCGCCATCAAAAGAGAAAAATACAGTTTGTTAATAGCTGACTATTACTAATTAAATACAACGGATGTTCAATATAAATGATCAATAAATAAGTCATCACTGTGGGGTGGAGCTACCAGCGTTGAAATGGATGAATACTTTTAGAATAATTCTTTGATGGGCACATTAAATATAAATTTGTGAGGAACAGCACAGGCATTACTAAATGAATTTTAAAATCATATATATATATATATATATATATTTTTTTTTTTTTTTTTTTTTTTCTTTTGCGGCACGCGGGCCTCTCACTGTTGTGGCCTCTCCTGCTGCGGAGCAACAGGCTCTGGACGCACAGGCTCAGCGGCCATGGCTCACTGGCGCAGGCGCTCCGCGACGTGTGGAATCTTCCCGGACCGAGGAACGAAACCGCGTCCCCTGCATCGGCAGGTGGACTCTCAACCACTGTGCCACCAGGGAAGCCCTACTAAATGAATTTTAAAATCCATGTATGATAGACTGGTTTGAGAGATTATGAATTGAAATTTAAAATACTATACTTTGAACTATTAACACAAGATATAACAGTAGCTAGAAACTATTACATATTAAATGCTATAATAAATACTATATTAAACAAGGTTTATTTACGGATATGTCTGTTTTAGTCAGGTTCTCCAGATTAACAGAACAAATATCTCTTACAATAGAAAGAGATCTATTATAAGAAATTGGCTCACACAGTTATGGAGACTGAAAGGTCTTAAGATATGTACTCAGCTAGCTGGAGACCCGGGAGAGCCGATTATGTAATATCAGTGAGAGTCTGAAGGCCTGAGAATCAGGAGAGCAGAGGTGGTAGCTCCAGTCCAAAGGCCAGCAGGCTCATGACACAGGAAGAGCCAATATTTCAGTTTGAGTCCAAAGGCAGGAAATTTAATTCAGGGGAGGGTCAGCCTTTTTGTTCTATTCAGAACTTCCAATGATTGGAGGTGGTCCACCCACATTAGGGGGAGCAGTCGGCTTTAATTCCTTTACTGATTTAAATGTTAAATCATCTAAAAAACACCCTCAAAGAGACACCAGAATAATGTTTGAGCCAACACCCCATAGCCCAGTCAAGCTGACAAAATTACTGTCACAATCTCCTATGGTTTTTCATGTGTTTGTATTTATTATTTCCAGGACCAAAGAAAATACAATAATCGCAACATAATCTTCCATGTAAGATTCACTAGTGTAAATAGCTTAACTCAGAGACTTAAAATATTATGTTTTATTAACCTGAACATATTTTCAGGAAAAGGAGACTATATTACTAGAATGTGAGGATTAAGTTCATGTCCATGATTGTATAAACCCGGAAAGAGTTTGATGTCACTTGGCTTCATATCTTATTATCTTCATTATTCACATGATATATTTCATGAAATCAGTAATGTGTCTCCATTACTTCTATTTATTCTTTTCCTTATGTTTATTTCTCATAATTTCAAAATTTTTAATTAAACATTGAATCTAAAGAAACAATTTCCATTATTTAAGCAGATTTGCATTTTAAGTGAGTCTCTCTCCATTAACACTATGCTGTGTTCTAGAGCAGGCCTGTCTGTAATTTTTTTTTTCACTTTGTAATTTGCTACAATATTACCACTAAAGACTGCAAGATAATGCAGTATTATTAAAATTACCCAATTCAGTTACTGATGTGTTTATAAATCCCTATGTATATTTCTGATACAACCTTCTTTATCTTTAAAAATCCCTACTTTATAATTTAACTCAAACATAATACCTTAGGTCAGTCATGGGGCTGCTATTTTACTCTATATCTTACACATTGCTTCTTTTGCTATTAAATTGTAAACATAAAATGCAGACTGGATTTTAATTTTCAACAGTACTATTATAAAATTTTGTGTGTATGTGTTAATGTTTTTCTTTTTTGTTTTGCTTTCCTTCTCTATTATGTTTGACTTCTACATGGAAGAAGGATGGGGATTAATAAATCATCTGTCGTAAGACTTAATGGGCAAAAACAGTCTCCTTATAAGTGTTTTGCTGCAAACTTACGTGCCTAGTTCTTAATATATTTTTTGAAGAATTTAATATTTTTATATTTCAAAATACTGATGACATTCTGTCCACCTTTGCCATGATATAATGCAAGAATCCAAAATACTCTATTTTGCTGTTAAAAATGTCTTAGTTTATATCTAAGCTTTGCAAGTAGGATTCTTCCTATATACATATGAAGAATGTATGCATATTATATACTGAGACATATGTATACACACACACACACCAATACTTCTGATATCAAAGCAATGCACGAGAAAGGGATTTAGTCCTATGTAATACAAATCAGTTCCTTAAAATTGGAGGAATTGTTTTTTGCGGTGACAGATAATAAATGACTGTCTGGGTCAATATTGCCTTAATGAGGACATTTATGCATTCTCACAATTGTAAAGTTTCTTTCCCTTTCATTTTCATGACCGATAATACGATTGTAAATGTATTTGGTTTTTTGAAGCTCACAGGGTATTAATATGTTGGAGTACTATGTAAACTTAAAGAAGTCATAAACAGCATTTATTACCTTGGCATATCCAAAATATATATATTTTTGAATATTTTTTCTAGAAAGCACTCTGTACCATTTACTGAAATTTTAATTTCTCCCCCCTCCTTATGTAATTCTCTAATACCATCTCTGTGACTCAATGCCATCTAGAACATTATGTGCAAAGAAAGTTACAAATGTAAGAATCTGACCACTTTTGTTAATCTAAAATATCAAATATATGTTAACTGTTGTAAATTACCACATGCTTTATCACAAAGAAGTTTATTTAATGTTGCTTCACTGTATTTTTGGTATTAGAACATAAGGCAATCAAGATGAAATAGTTAAAATATCAGCTAAATGTTTCTATCTTTAAGATCCTTTCTTAATGATCTTAACTATGGCTGATTCTTAGCCATATGAAGTCTAGTAATGAGTTCATAGAAGTCATTCTTCATTTTTGTTACTCTTTGTAATTTCTAGGATTTCTTTCGATTATTAGTTTTCTTTTGTTTTTTTTTTTTTTTTTTTTGCGTTTACCTGGGCCTCTCACCGTTGTGGCCTCTCCCATTGCGGAGCACAGGCTCCGGACGCGCAGGCTCAGCGGCCATGGCTCACGGGCCCAGCCGCTCCGCAGCATGTGGGATCTTCCCGGACCGGGACACGAACCGGCATCCCCTGCATCGGCAGGTGGACTCTCAACCACTGCGCCACCAGGGAAGACCTTTTTTTGTTTTTTTAACATCTTTATTGGAGTATAATTGCTTTACAATGGTGTATTGGTTTCTGCTTTATAAAAAAGTGATTCAGCTTTACATATACATATATCCCCATATCTCTTCCCTCTTGTGTCTCCCTCCCACCTTCCCTATCCCACCCCTCTATGTGGTCACAAAGCACCATCTCTGCTTAGATTATCCATCTGTGCTTGCACGTTGTTTACTTTTTTATTTAGAACCCTGTACATACTAATCATAGTTATTTTAAACACTATATCTGATAATTCCAACATCTTTGTCATAGCTGATTTTGGTTTTGATGATGGTTTTGTATTTTCAGACTGTTCTTTTTCTTGTGTTTTGCCATGATTTGCTTTTCTTGAAGCTGGACATGTTAGGAACCGAGATAAATTGTCCATTAATGTGAAGTTTATGTTAGTCTGGCTAGGAGTAGCTATAGGTGTCAGAGTCTTCAAATTCCTCTAATGTCCTTGTTTTTCTCCCCATATTGACGTTGTGCTTTCCTAAGAACTTCTCCTTGGAGAATCTGTGTCCTGCACTTCTTTATGCTGCAATCACTATTACTGAACTAGAGCCCTCACTGATGTGGTATAAAGTGTATGGGGTGTAGGAAATGTGTTCTATAATTTCCTGATTTGGACATGTAACCTTCACAAATATTTTCACTGGCTATATAGGTATAAACCCTGTTGTCTATGTTGATTTCCCTTCCTCCCTTCTTTCCTTCCTTCCTTCTTTTCTTTCTTCCTTCCTTTCTTCCTTCTTTTCTTTCTTTCTTCCTTCCTTCCTCCCTCCCTCCCTCCTTCTCTCCTTTTCTCTCTCTCTTTCTCTTTCTTTCTTCTTTCTTTTTCCTTCTTTCTTTCTTTCTTTTCTTTTCCTAGACTGCAGATGACTTTCCTTCCCTCTGCAGTGATAATGTTTCAGATTTCTACTCTGGCAAAGTCCTCTTCTCTGGGAAGTACACATTAACTATGAAGAAGGCTTGGGAGGTGTATTTCACAATAGTTAACTCTTTCTCTCTCCTACCAGAGCCACAAGAGGATCTTTCTTGTAACTTTACTTTCTGAGCCTACTGAGGTTCCTGAAGGGGAAGTTTATGAAAATGTGGGGATTTTAAAGATTGAGGCTCCCAGGCATTTGTTACTCTCCTATTCTACACTCAACCTCCAGAAATTCATTCAGATTATAATTTAAGTGTTTCTACCAGTTTATGGTTCCATACATTTCTGTTCCACACTAGCTGTTCTCTGCCGTGATTCTCTGGATGTACTCTTTTCTCCAGATTTCTGTGTGGTCATTTGCCCTATAGCCTCAGTTTTTTGACAGGCCCAAGAAAAATCTTTGGTTTTTAATTGGCCCAGCCTTGTCATAAGAACAGGGATGATGACTTCTAAGCTCTTTACGTGTCACAGTTGAAACCAGAAGTCCTTAACTTTCTTTTGACCCTTATTTGTATCATCAGTAAAATTGGAAATGATTTGTCCAAAATATAGAGCTGAATGAGAAATATACAAAGAAATTTGACAGGTACATGTTTTAAAAACATATTTCAATTTGATACTTGTAAAACTGTTTTGGAAGATGTGATTTAGCTCTTTGGCCAAACGGTCTTTGTAGAATGAGACATACATACTCACAACAGCAATGACTTCCAAACTCAGTCCTTCCTCTTACATCTCCTTTCCCTCATACCTCCTAAAGAGAGCAATCTGGAAGGGGCTGGCATTATTAGATTCAAAATCCCCACTGGAGTTATAGAGAGTAAAGCTATTTTGAAAAATTGAAACAGTCACATGGCAACAGTCCAGAGAATAAAATGAGTGAAGGTTCTATAGGATGGAGAAAAAATGAAAAAGAGTGCCAGTAGTAACGAAAGATTTGCTAGATGGGACAAATCAGAAATAATTAAAGTATTCTCCAATCCTCTGTCTGGAGCCTTCCTGACTGTCATTACCCTCGTCTCAGAAGTCTTGTTTTACATAGTTCTCGTAGTAGTTCTGTTTTCTCGACAAATCCAGGTAAACTTAGTATGATATCTATTACAATGCAGTTGGAAATATGATGGTTTGGAAAACAGAAGAATTATTTTTATACCGTTTCTACCTTTAAGATATGAGCTCAAAGCTTTTATTACTATAATAATAAAATATTATTTTATTTGGTGAATAATTAAAGGCAAACTATATGGTACTAAGAAAATATTAGTTTCAAAAATGGCTGAGGATCAGATATCATAATGTAACATTGTGTGGTTATTTATTTTTTATGTACATTTAAAGTTCCTGATAAGGACATACTCAATGATAGAAACACATGTATATGCACACACACATACTCGTGTAGTAACATTCTATCCCCTGTACATGGCACAAAAAATATTTGCTTTTAATAGTGGTTATGTTGAAATAATCATCCTAAAAAGTGCTAATTACAATTCAATTCACTTCTTATAAATTAGAAGTAATGACAATATACTGAAATCATACAAATTGAAACAGCCAAAATTACTTTAGCTCTTAAAAATGGACATTCCATAATACTGGTGCTAATTTGTTGAATATGTCATTGGATGTCCTTCCTTTTTATCTAGAAAATGATTTGGTACTTCCATAAGTTTATAAGCTAGCATTGCTATGCTCTATGTACAGAATCCTATTTTTCCCTCCATGTTTTCTATTATCCTGTGCCTGTGTTCCTTTATTCATGGAATACTGAGGGATGTGATGCTTCATTTATGTTCATTTCCACCTCGATAGACTGAGGCCTCCTGCCAATCATTTCATGGCATTCTTTCAAAATTAACATGAGCAATTTAGTAACAATATGAATAAAGAGCATTCAACTGCAAAGGATAAAAACAAAGGTAAAGAGTGAAGATGTTAACTGTGGGCACTAATGCTGCATAAACTTTATAATTTACCCAGTAATGAGTATTACACTTGGCATAAAAGAAGCAAATAGTAGGGGTATGAGCAGTTATTTCTGAAATTTTAGGGTAGGTTTTTAAGATAAAAAGGTAGAGCTAAACGGGAGATACACCATGGAAACATTGAACTTATGACATGCTACCCCAAAAGTCAGCATTTTCAACACTTTGATATCATAATCATAAGATTTGCTAGAACTCCATGTAAATAACATAAAAGTGTAGAAAAATACTGGTCCCAAAATGAAGGAATATGACATACTGTAACTTTTATTGTTATATAATCAAGAATGAGTCCTTAAGACATCATATAATAAATAAATATAATAACTTTTATATCCCAGAATTTCCAAAACTTGTTAGATGAATGCTTGTATGTTTTTCCCTTTATAAAATCTATTAACATAGAAGACGCCATTATTTAAAATGCTAGAGTATGGTAAACAAAAGTTCCCTTATATCTGTTATCTCGAAAGCTAGTTTAGTTTAAAATAAATTAGTGTTGTATTATTTCCTATGCTAAAACTTAGGAAAAGAATCTTTCTCTTTTAATACCTGATCAAAAATGGAATCTAGAAAATAGGATAGATGAAATGCATAACAGCTATTAGGAAAAATATAATTTCTCCACTGAGTTGGAATAATACTTAAAATAATAAGCTAGTCAAGGCATTTGTGTATGTATGTGTTTACATGTGTGCATGTGTACATGTGCATATGAAATTATTTTAGTCATATGCTTTTCTGCTCTTTACAAAGAAAATCTAAGTTCATTAAGATGTATATTTCCTTATTCCTCCTTTTTATTTTCAAAAATTTACCTATGATTTAAAGGATCTCCATTTTTTTAACAAATATAATGTACAAAAACACTTAGAAAGTTTTTAAATTAATGATAAAATTTTCTCCAATATTAATATTTTTACTCCAAATGTAGTAATCAGCACATTTGCAAGCCATTTATTTCTGAAATTAACATTTAAGGCAGTTAGCTCTGTTTCAAGTGAGTGAAGAACATATGGATATTTATTTAAAATTGGATGCTAATCTTTCTGTTGAGACAGTCATTAAATACTGGCAATAGGAATTTCACCATGGCCTTGAAAATGGCTTGCCCACAGGCTGCCACCTTCATCATTCCTTACAACTTGGGCTTTTGTTGGCAATATTCCCTCCTGTATGCTGAAGCATATAGAAACACCAGAATGAGACAACTAATACTTATCCTTTTACAGAAAAATCTATTTAAATGTTTATGTATTGAAAACAGGTGACTCAGTTTCCAGTCGCTCTGGAAAAAGTGAATGTAAGGGTTATCTTTTTACCTAGATTGTGAATTTTCTTTTTTGTTTAAATCTGTGACATTATAGCTTATATTAATGTAAGTCTAAAAGTTAGACTGGAATAATATTCACAACTGGAAGAATAAAACATGAATTTCTTCCAAAGATGATGTAGGTTTTGTGGGATCTGAATCTTGTTTGGAGAGTCCTCCCTTAAGAAAAGAGTACAAAATATTTTACCTTTGCAAATTTTACAAATTGTGTGCTGTGTGAACACTTCTAAGACAACTTTAGGGCTTTGAAATGAGTCATGTGTGTAAAGGGACTTGGTCTTTAAGATTTATTATCTTCATAGTAGGTCCACTTCTGATTTCTTTATACTAAATGGCGCCTGTATAGTAAAAACATGGTATATAGGGGGTCGTATTAGAACATGAGATGGAGATTCTTGTTCAAGTGATTAATTGAGGAAGGAAGGATGAAAAATACACAGGATAGGTCAGGAGACTAACAAGCAAGAATGTGGTCTTGGCCAGAGAACTGCTTCAGCCTGATCCCACAGGAAACACATAGAACTGGTCCCATCTCAAACCTTTGTTCTCTGTGTAAGTCAGTCACTGGCTGTGGGCTGCTGGAGGGGAAAAGCCAGATCTCCTCCTTTTTCTTGTAGACAATTCACCAGAAAAGGGGCAGCTCTGGGCTGTTTCCAGGCAACACTCATGGCAGCTAGGGGATGAGTCTGGGAAGGTACAAACAACACCCACTACAAGCTACATATGTATTTTTAAAATATTTCTAAGCATGCTTCAATACTAATTGAACTCCTTCCATGATGTAATAATAATTATTACTGAAATACTATTAAAAACTGATTGTTCTAGAAAGCAGAAGGGGTCTGTCGTTATTTATGCCAGCGTTCACTTAACTTGCACAAAGCTGTGCAGGTTGGGTATTCTAGGAAGTCATTCAAATCCCAAATATTGAAAATAGGTTATTTGCTTTAACATTTTCCCCAAAGATGGAAATACAGTAACTTGAGGCAACAGCATCTTCTTCCAATTGTACCAAAGATGCTATCTGGGCTTGCAGTGACCATGCCCACTAATATTTATAGATTGTCTCTTAGGCTATTGGATATAATTATTCCCTGATAACCAGCAAGGTTATAGAGATCATGTTGGGGTTCTCAGAAAGGAATTTATCACAGGCTAAACTTTCTTCCCTTTTGAGGTAAAATGATGTGACTTTAACCTTATACTTCTTTAAAGTCTATCAGCCCATGGTATTAATGTTGAATTACTATGTAATCAATTACCACAAACTTAGCATCTTAAGAGAACTATCATTTATTATCTTGCAGGTTTTTGAGTCAGAGGTATTGGCTGGGCTCAGCTGGATGTACTTCTCAAGGACACACAAGGCTGTAGTCAAGAGGGCAGATGGTTTGGGAACTTATTTGGAGCTTAAAGTCCTCTTCTAACCACATTCAGTTGGCAAAATTCAGTTCCTGTATTAGGACTGAGACTTTCACCTCTTAAAAGATTCCCTTCTCCTTAGACAGTTCAAATGTGGTTATTTGTTTCTTCTTTCTTACAGGACAGTAGGTCACTATCTTACTCCTTACTCTCTTTTAAAGACATCATCTCCTATTGTGTGAGGCCCACCCAAAATAACCTCTCTTTAGAGGTACTCCAAATCACCTTTGTAGTAACCGAATCACAGGAGTCACTGTCCATCATAGTTACATGTGATGCTCACATTCACGTGCAAGGGATTCTACAGAGAGTATATAAAAAGGGACAGGGATCTTGGGGCTCATCTTAGAATTCTGTCCGCTAGAAACACCTAGTAAGTTTAGAGACCTTGAAGATTATGTTTATGATCTAAGTGAGAGGATGTGAGGCTATGGTCTTCTGAAGGTATCAACAATAGATAGGAAAGAGCACCCACAAACAAGCTGGTCAGCTCCACTGTTGTTCCTTTCACGTCCTAATGTGGAAAAGGGTGTGTTTCAAAGACTTTTAAATCAAAGTAAAGTTAAGAAAGTGGAGTAGAGAAGAGGCCAAAATTTAGACTTAGGGTATTAATTATGGGTGGCAAAGTTCTTCCTTCAGGAATTGAGTCGGGATTTTTCGTTTGACCTACAGTCTAAAACTTTAAACATACTTTCATAAGTAGCCATGTCCTAAGAGTGTCAAAATATTTAATTGGAACAAAAGCTGATTTTTCATTATTCTCTTTTATTTTAATGATTTGTGGGTTTTTTTTAAATTGAAATATAGTTGGCTTACAATATTAAGCTGTTTTCAGGTATACTACATAAAGATCTGACATTTGCATACATTGTGAAATGATTACCACTATAAGTCTAGTAACTATCTGTCCCTAAAATACAGATTTTTAACTATTTTTTAAGTAAGTTAAAATATCTGAATTATATTTAATAAAGGTATATCATTCATTATCGTCAAGTATCTTAAGTAGACAGAAAAAATATATATTGATATATATGATCATCTTTTGTGTTGACTTTATGATTTAATGCACTAAAAACATTGACATTTTATTGTTGGTGTCCTTACATTAGAAATGGCTGCCTAGACAGCTTACTCTGAAACCATTCAAAAAGAGTCATGTACCACAATGTTCATTGCAGTTCTAGTTACAATAGCCAGGACATGGAAGCAACCTAAGTGTCCATCAACAGATGAATGGATAAAGAAGATCTGGCACATATATACAATGGAATATTACTCAGCCATAAGAAGAAACGAAATTGAGTTATTTGTAGTGAGTTGGATGGACCTAGAGTGTGTCATACAGAGTGAAGTAAGTCAGAAAGAGAAAAACAAATATTGTATGCTAACACATATATATGGAATCTAAAAAAAAATGGTTCTGAAGAACCCGGGGGCAAGACGGGAATAAAGACACAGACCTACTTGACAATGGACTTGAGGACACGGGGAGGGAGAAGGGCAAGCTGAGACAAAGTGAGAGAGTGGCATGGACATATATACACTACCAAATGTAAAATAGATAGCTAGTGGGAAGCAGTCGCATAGCACAGGGAGATCAGCTTGGTGCTTTGTGACCACCTAGAGGGGTGGGATAGGGAGGGAGGGAGGGAGGGAGATGCAAGAGGGGAGAGATATGGGGATATATGTATATTTATAACTGATTCACTTTGTTATAAAGCAGAAACTAACACACCATTGTAAAGCAATTATACTCCAATAAAAATGTTAAGAAAAAAAAAGTCAAAAAAAATTTGTTTAAAATTATTACAAGAAATAATTTTAAAATAATTACATTATTATAATTTTAAATATATTTAACATTATATATTAAATATTATTATAATGTTATAAAATATTAGTATACTATAATAAATAATGTTAAAATGTACATATAAAAATTGCTTGCCAGACCAGCATTTGAATTTCACTCTGCAACAGTTGCTGCCATAAAAAATTGAACAACTGCTGCCTGATGAGAGCAAACAAGTACTATTAGAATGATTTAATAATGTGATACATAGAATAATTTAAACATAAAATATTTTCATCTTTAAATTCCTAGATAAACTATACATATTTTGTTCTATTCAATTGCTACATTAGCTGGCATTTTTCAATACAATTTTGGTAATTCATAATTCATACTACTTGCATACAGGAAATTTTTTGAGGTAGGTTTCAATGTCTTATAATTGGAATCTGAAATATGAGCAGTTATAGCTTATGTTCTGTCAACACCATTTTGTATTGTTTTTAGGAATCTTTGTAATTGGTTAACAACAAGTTTTTTACTAGTCCAATATGTATTTCCTTACAATATTTTTATTTTTTTCCCCAGATAAACACATATATGACTGACCCAGGGATTGCACAACTTTTGCTGAAGTAATGCAATTTTATCATACTTCAAATGATACAAATTTTAGTAACACCTATAATTTATTGGCTGTCTGCTGTGTGCCAGATGTTTATCATATAAACACTCTAATCTTAGAAAAACTTATCAATATTGCCACTCTTATTTTAGAAATGAGGAAATTGTATATCAAAAAGTTAAATAATTTGATCTATTCACACAATTAGTAAGAAACATAACCTGGGACTCAGCCCTCTTCAATACAAAGCAATAAAATGGTCTCAAGAAGTACTTCGAGGGCTTCCCTGGTGGTGCAGTGGTTGAGAGCCCGCCTGCCGATGCAGGGGGCGCGGGTTTGTGCCCTAGTCCGGGAAGATCCCACAGGCCGTGGAGCGGCTGCGCCCGTGAGCCATGGCCGCTGAGCCTGCGCGTCCGGAGCCTCTGCTCTGCAATGGGAAAGGCCACAACAGTGAGAGCACCCCCACACACACACAAAAAAGAAAAATAAGAAGTACTTCAATAAAGAAATGGAAATTTTCTATGGATGTATTTAATAACTATTAAGATGTTGTTTCTGAAAGGATGTACTAAAATATTCTCTACATAATCTAAAATATACGTTATATGTTGCTACACATTAATTGCAATACTAATCAAATTGTATGTGATGTATGCATTCAACATTTATTCAACAAAAATCATAGTTTGTCCACTAGGTCCAGACACTGTTGTAAGATTTGGACATATAGTTGAAAATAGAGAGAGATGCTTAGAGGTATAAGTAGATACAGAATTAGAGATACAAGTAGATATAAAGACAGGATATGGATAGATCTATAGATACATATGTATATGTTTTATTTCTAAACTGCACTCGTGAACTTACTCTTCAATCTTCTTCCTTTTACTGGCTTTTCATTATTAATAAGTGGAATGATTTGACTGAATATATCAGAGTCATTTTTGATCAATTTTTCCCCCTTCCACCTCATAGTCAGTCAGCAAAACTTCCTGGAAATAAGGTTCTTTCAAAATATTGTCAGAATTTAGCCCCTTTTAACCATCCAGCTGCTCTTACTCAAGTCAATGTAGCCATTATTCCTCATTTGGCGAATTGAAATAACTTTGTCTTCTTGTTTCAACTCCTCCACCCCTAACCTCAGTTCACTGCCTACACAGCAGCCAGAATAATCCTATAGAAAAGACATCAGGTCTGTCAGCTCAAAATGCTCTATCTCTCCCACCATTCCACCACTCATCTAGTTTAACCATCACAGCCTCTTTATATCTTTCCTCTGACATATTAAGCAGTGCTTTTTCATCAAGGCTTTTGGGCCTACATGTCCTTTATCTGGAGGACTTTTCCCTAGACGTCCATATCTAATGAATATCTTTATCTTTTTCAAATCTTTGATCAAATTCACCTTCCCAATTAGACCAATGCAATCCAAGATATTTGAATTTGAAATCACACTCCCCCCCTAGAGCCCTTTTTATTGTCCTATTCCATTTCACCATAGCACTTACTGTGATCTAGCTTAGTATATAGTTCTATAATTTTGAGTTTGTCACCTTTCACTCTAGAATGTAAGATACATGAGGGCAGGAGACGTTGGCTTTTTTTAATTCAATGCAATTGTTACAGCACTTTGAAGAATAACCTTTCCTAGTTTAGTTATAAAAAAAATACTTGATTGATTTATTGATCAAATAAACATATATGGAAAACTATAATTATAATGATATAGTATATTGATATATTCATGAATAACTGTCTATTAAATTTTTATTTTCTAAATTGGTTAAATAAATATTGAATATATGGAAACTGATTTGAAAAGTAAAGCTTCCAGTAGGTCATTTAAATACATGACTCATTGTTTTTGTAATATCAAATGATGTAATACTAAATAAGATGGAGGAAAACAACATTAACTCTGGCAAAATTTGTATTTAGGTATTTTTTCATGTTAGAATAGTAATTAATTTCCATAAAGTCTGAACATTTATTTATTAAACTCTAAACACATACATACACTTTAATCCAAATTAGTACTGATAAACACATCTTTCTTTTAAAGTCATCCAAACAATTTAAAATCTTTGAATATATAAAGCGAATTACACATCTGCAGAGTTTTTCTGTCTAAAATCACTTTCTAAGTTAGGAAGTAATAGAAGTAATGAAATCATTCTATCTTTATAATGTGTTTACATTTATTTTACCTTTAAGCATAGCATAACATTTTGCGAACAATGATAATGAATGAAGCCTTTGAATCTGTATACTACATGTCAGGGGAAAATGAATGTGTACCCTGAGGCTGTCTGAAATAATAAGTGCCCCTTATTTACAAATTATGCTGTCTCAAGAAATGTTGAACAGTATTCCAGAATTGCATGTCACAGTGGCCAGCCTTTCAATTATCAAGTCTCATTTTTGCAAAATCATAATGCAAAGGAAATATTTGCACCTGTCTGGCCTGGCATGCGGTGACAGTTGATGAACCCATTTCCACTGCAAGGTGGTTAATGTCTTTGTAAGACCAAAATGTGACAAGAGCCCACTCGCATAAACCAGGTAGGGCTAAAGTAGGCTGATGGATGATAGGCAGAGGAAAGCAGCTCTTTTGAAGTCAGGTGTTATATATATATATGAAAGGGAAATATTAAGATTACATTCAATTATTTATAATTGAATATCTCAGATAAAAAGACAATTCACATTATACAAATTATACTTGTGCTTTTTCAAACATTGCAAAATCTCAGAGTGATATTAATGAAAGTAAAATAATCAGATTTAATTTGTGTATGAAATACACCTCCTTCTATAGGTTGAAGCAACATTAATAAACATCATCCACAAAAAATGCTTTGTGAATTTTGCAAATACTCAAAAATAAATTTCTGAAAACATAATTTGTTTTTGTTTTGATATTAAGTATTGTGTAAGTATCTGACACAATTTGGGTTATTTCTGGAGTTACATTGTTAAAATAAAATATACATAATGAAAGAAATCTTAAGAGGTCAATTTGAGCCTATGTTAAAATACAACAGATGAGATTGGTTATACAACAGTGTGACTCTATCTAACATTAATGTACACATAAAAATGATTAAGATGGTAAATTTTATGTTTTATTTTTTACCATAATTAAAATTTTTGTAAAAAAGGAAAAGAAAGAAAGAGAAAGAAGAAGAAAGGCACAGGTACATAACTAGGAGGAGGCAATGTGACCACAGAGGTTTAGTCATGGAGACAGGAAAGCCAGGTAAAGTCTAGAGTCGCCAGAAGCTGGAAGAGGCAGGAAGGATTCTCACTTAGAACCTTCCGGAGTGTGGGCCTGCTGACACCTTAAGTTTGGACTTCTGGCTTCTAGAGCTATGATAAAATAAATTTCTCTGGTTTTAAGCTACCCAGTATGTAACAATTTATTGTGGCAGCCATAGGAAATAACACACCCTTCAAAACCAACTCTGCTTGGATTAAACAGGGAAACGTAGTAATGAAAAAAGTGTAGTGTAGCTCAAAGAATAACTGGATGGCTGGAGAACCAGTTTGGAAAACAAGCATTTGTCAAGAGAGGCTGAGAAGACAGGTCCACAAATCTAATCACTCCACAGGCATCATCCATAAAGGGGGTGATCCACCTGGCATCACACAGCAGGCAGAATTGGACACTGGACACAGCCCATCGTATAGTGTCAACTTCAGCCCTCAGAAAATGTTGCAGCAGTGGCTGCCCACCTAATGCAAATATACAAGGTGAGGATTTCCTCAAAGGCAATATCAAATTAATGAAAAATGAAGTATCTGTTTATAACCAGAATATTGTCATTTACAAAAGAAAGTAAATTAATCATCTTTTCACATTATAATAAATCATACCGAGGTAATAATTTATTACTATTAAGTCTCTAAGAGAGCATTAATCCAATAATTATTATAATTAATGTCAGTTTGTACCCTTCTTAGACCCCAAAATGAAACTACTCCAATTTGAATAGTGAAAATCTAGTTATGACTACTTTCTATGTTGTCAAACATCATTTATTATAAAAGGGAAAAATGAAATTAAAAATAATGCACTATGCTGAATTCATTTATGTGGCAATCTGTAGAGACGACTGAAAAAGTGAGTGATTTGAATCATATTTCAAATTAAATTACCTTCCTGCTAATTGTAGTTTAAGCTTGTATTAATGTTGCTGGGAAAGAAAAAGCAATGGAATCAAGACATGGTTAAGGTTGGACACTTTTCAATATGTCAAAAGCATATTGAGAGTGGACATCCTTCTCTTTTTCCTGATCTTAGTGGAAATGATTTCAGTTTTCACCATTGAGTATGATGTTGGCTGCGGGTTTGTCATATATGGCTTTTATTATGTTGGGGTATTTTAACTCTATGTGCATTTTCTGGAGAGTTTTTATCATAAATCAGTGTTGAATTTTGTCAAAAGCTTTTTCTGCATCTAATGAGATAATCATATGTTTTTTATTCCTTAATTTGCTAAAATGGTATATCACATAGATTGATTTTCATATATTGAAGAATCCTTGCATCCCTGGGATAAATCCCACTTGATCATGGTGTATGATCCTTTTATTATGTTGTTGGATTCTGTTTGCTAGTATTTTGTTGAGGATTTTTGCATTTATGTTCATCAGTGATATTGGTCTATAATCTTTTTTTGTGATATCTTCTTCTGGTTTTGGTATCAGGGTGATGGTGGCTTCATAGAATGAATTTGGGAGTGTTCCTCCTTCTTCAATTCTTTGGAAGAGTTTGAGAAGGATAGATGTTAGCTCTTCTCTAAAGCTTTGATAGAATTCGCCTGTGAAGCCATCTGTCCTAGACTTTTGTTTGCTGGAAGATTTTTAATTACAGGTTCAATTTCATTACTTGTGACAGGTCTGTTTATATTTTCAAATTCTTCCTGGTGCAGTGTTGGAAAATTGTACCTTTCCAAGAATTTGTTCATGTCTTCATGGTTGTCCATTTTATTAGCATATAGTCGTTTGTAGTAGTCTCTTATAATCCTTTGTATTTCTTCAGTGTCAGTTGTGATTTCTCCTTTTTCATTTCCATTTTTATTGATTTGCATCCTCTCCTTTTTTTTTCTAGATGAGTCTGGCTAAGGGTTTATCAATTTTGTTTATCTTCTCAAAGAACCAGCTTTTAGTTTTATTGATCTTTGTTATTGTTTTCTTCATTTCTAATTCATTGATTTCTGCTCTGATCTTTATGATTTATTTTCTTCCACTGTCTTTGGGTTTTCTTTGTTCTTCATTCTCTAATTTGCTTTAGGTGTAGGGCTAGATTGTTTATTTGAGATTTTTCTTGTTTCTTGAGGTGAGATTGTGTTGCTATAAATTTCCCTCTTAGAACTGCTTTAGCTAAATCCCAGAGGTTTTCATTTGTCGTGTTTTTGTTGTCATTTGTTTCTATGTATTTTTTTATTTCCTCTTTGATTTCTTCAGTGATATCTTGGTTATTTAGTAGCACACTGTTTAGCTTCCATGTGTTTGTATTTTTTACAGTTTCTTTCCTGTAATTGATTTCCAATCTCATGGTGTTGTTGTCAGAAAAGATGCTTGATACGATTTCAATTTTCTTAAATTTTCCAAGGCTTGATTTGTGACCCAAGAGTTGATTTATCCTGGAGAATGTTCCGTGTTCACTTGAGAAGAAAGTGTATTCTGCCACTTTCAGGTTCTATAAATATCAATTAAATCTATCTGGTCTATTGTGTCATTTAAAGCTTGTGTTTCCTTTTTTATTTTCTGTTTGGATGATCTGTCCACTGGTATAAGTGGGGTGTGAAAGTCCCCTAGTAGTAATGTGTTACTCTTGAATTCTCCTTTCATGGTTGTTAGCATTTGCCTTACGTATTGAGGTCCTCCTATGTTGGGTGCATATATATATTTATAATTGTTATATCTTCTTCTTGAATTGATCCCTTGATCATTATGTAGTGGCCTTCATTATCCCTGTAACAGTCTTTATTTTAAAGTCTATTTTATCTGATACAAGTATTGCTACTCCAGCTTTCTTTTGATTTCCATTTGCATGGAATATCTTTTTCCATCCCCTCACTTTCAGTCTGTATGTGTCTCTAGGTCTGAAGTGGGTCTCTTGTAGACAGCCTATATATGGGCCTTGTTTTTGCATCCATTCAGCCAGTCTGTGTCTTTTGGTTGGGACATTTAATCCATTTACATTCAGGATTATTATCAATATGAATGCTCCTATTACCATTTTCTTAATTATTTTGGGTTTGTTTTTGTGGGTCATTTACTTCACCTGTGTTTCTCACCTAGAGAAGTTTCTTTAGCATTTTTTGCAAAGCTGGTTTGGTTGTGCTGAATTCTCTTAGCTTTTGCTTGTCTGAAAAGCTTTTGATTTCTCCAAATCTGAATGAGATCCTTGCTGGGTAGAGTAATTTTGGTTGTAGGATTTTCTCTTTCATCACTTTAAGTATATTCTGCCACTCCCTTCTGGCTTGCAGAGTTTCTGCTGAAAAATCAGCTGATAACCTTATGGGAATTCCTTTGTTTTTCCCTTGATGCTTTTAATATTTTTTCTTTGAATTTAATTTTTACTAGTTTGATTAATATGTGTCTTGGTGTGTTTCTCCTAGGTTTTATACTGTATGGGACTCTCTGCACTTCCTGGAATTGGGTGACTATTTCCTTTCCCATTTTAGGGAAGTTTTCCACTGTAATCTCTTCAAATATTTTCTCAAACCCTTTCTTTTCCTTTATTTCTTCTGGGACCCCTATAATTCGAATGTTGGTGCATTTAGTGTTGCTCCAGAGGTCTCTGAGATTGTCTTCAATTCTTTTCATTCTTTTCTCTTTATTCTGCTCCTCTGCAATTTTTTCCACCATTTTGTCTTCCAGCTCACTTATTCATTCTTGTGTTTCAATTATTCTGTTATTGATTCATTCTCGTGTATTTTTTATTTCAGTTATTGTGTTGTTCATCTTCGTTTGTTTGTTCTTTAGTTCTTCTATATCTTTGTTAATTATTTCTTGTATTTTCTTAATTTGTGCCTGCATTCTATTTCAGAGATTCTGGATCATCTTTACTATCATTACTCTGAATTCTTTTTCAGGTAGATTGCTTATTTCCTCCTCATTTATATGGTCTTATAGGTTTTTACCTTGCTCCTTCATCTGTAGCAAAATTTTTGCTGTCTCTTTTATTTTTTTTGATGGGTGTGATTGTGTTCCTCTCTTACTGGTTGTTTGGGCTGAGTCTTCCGACACTGGAGTTTGTATGTTTTGGGTAGAACTGAGTCATGCTGCCAACATGAGGACCTCTGGGAGACCTCACTCTGCTGAATATTCCCTGGGGTCTGAGGTTCTCTGTTATTCCAGTGGTTTTGACTCGGAACTCCCACTGATGTCCACGTAGTTTTGGAAGTCCTAGCCACTGCCACCAGAGAAGAAAAAGAAATAAAAAGAACACAAGTTGGAAAAGAAGTAAAACTGTCATTGTTTGCAGATGACATGATACTATACATAGAAAATCCTAAAGATGCCACCAGAAAACTACAAGAACTAATCAATGAATTTGGTAAGGTTGCAGGATACAAAATTAATGCCCAGAAATCTCTGGCATTTCTATACATTAACAATAAAATATCAGAAAGAGAAATTAAGGAAACAACAATTTATCATCACAACAAAAACAATAAAATACCTAGGAATAAACCTACATAGGTAGGTGAAAGTCTTGTACTCAGAAAACTCTAAAACACTGATGAAATAAATTAAAGATGACATAAACAAATGGAGAAATATACCATGTTCTTGGACTGGAAGAATCAACATTGTGAAAATGACTATACTACACAAAGGAATCTACAGATTCAATGCAATCCCTATCAAACTACCAGTGGCATTTTTCACAGAATTAGAACAAAAAAATTTACAATTTGTATGGAAACACAAAAGACCCTGAATAGCAAAAACAATCTTGAGAAAGAAAAATGGAGCTGAAGGAATCAGGCTCCCTGACTTCAAACTATACTAGAAAGCTACAGTAATCAAGACAGTATGATACTGGCACAAAAACAGAAATATAGATCAGTGGTACAGGATAGAAAACACAAAGATAAACCCACACACATATGGTCACCTAATTTACAACAAAATAGACAAGAATATACAATGGAGAAAAGACATCCTCTTCAATAAGTGGTGCTGGGAAAACTGGACAGCTACATGTAAAAGAATGAAATTAGAACACTACCTAACACCATATACAAAATTAAACTCCAAATGGACTAAAGACCTAAATGTAAGACTGGACAGTATAAAACTCTTAGAGGAAAATATAGGAAAAACACTTTTTGACATAAACCACAGCAACATCTTTTTTGACCCACATCCTACAGTAATGAAAATAAAAACAAAAATAAACAAATGAGATCTAATTAAACTTAAAAGCTTTTGCACAGCAAAGGAAGCCATAAACAAGACAAAAAGACAGCTCTCAGAATGGGAGAAAATATTTTCAAATGAAACAACAGACTAAGGATTAATCTCCAAAATATACAAACAACTCATAGAGCTCAATATCAGAAAAAAAACAAACAACTCAGTTATAAGGTGGGTAAAAGATCTAAATAGACATTTCACCAAAGAAGACATACAGATGACCAAGAGGCACATGAAAAGATGGTCAACATCACTAAGTATTAGAGAAATGCAAATCAAAACTACAATGAGTTATCACCTCACACCAGTTAGCATGGCAATAATCAAAAAATCTAGAAACAATAAATATGCTAGAAAGGATGTGGTGAAAAGGGAACCTTCCTGTACTGCTGATGGGAATGTAAGTTGATACAACCACTGTGGAGAACAGTATGGAGGTTCCTTAAAAAACTAAAAATGGAACTACCATATGACCCAGCAATCCCACTACTGGGCATATACCCTGAGAAACCCATAATTCAAAAATAGACATGTTCATTGCAGCACTATTTACAATAGCCAGGACATGGAAGCAGTCTAAATGTCCACCAAGAGATGAATGGATAAAGAAGATGTGGCACATATATACAATGGAATATTACTCAGCTGTACAAAGAAATGAAATTGAGTTATTTGTAGTGAGGTGGATGGACCAATAGTCTGTCATACTGAGTGAAGTAAGTCAGAAAGAGAAAAACAAATACTATATGCCTATATATATATATATATATATATATATATATATATATAATCTAAAAAAAAAATGGTACTGAAGAACCTAGTGGCAGGGCAGGAATAAACACGTAGACATAGAGAACGGACTTGAGGACACGGGGAGGGGAAAGGGTAAGCTGGGACAAAATGAGAGAGTCAGGCATGGACATATATACACTACCAAATGTAAAATAGCTAGTGGGAAGTAGCTGCATAGCACAGGGAGATCAGCTAGAGCTTTGTGACCACCTAGAGGGGTGGGATAGGGAGGGTGGGAGGGAGGCTCAAGAGGGTGGGGATATGGGGATATATGTATGCATATGGCTGATTCACTTTGTTGTCATACAGAAACTAACACAGTATTGTGAAGCAATTATACTCCAATAAAGATGTATAAAGAAAAAGTTTGGATTTGGCTATCAGGCATAAAAATGAACCTTAATATTAGGTAATATATTAATTAAGGTAGAATGATTCTGAATTCTATATTTTCTCCTTTCTGTTACTGCAGAATAATGATTTGAAAGAATGGGCAGAAAAAAAATCAGGTGATCAGTTATTGTAAGAGAAGGAATTTTGAATGTGTGATAAAGTCAGAAGCTGGGAACATATTCAGATTCTAGAAACAAAAGAGAAGAGGAAATTTAGATGCAGGTGTCTCTTCTTCTGACTATTGTCCCAGCCTGACCCTCTGATCACTCCATGTAGTTTTTCTAAAATACATATTTTCAGTTGTTTTAATAAAAGTGAACTTATTCAAGGCAAACATATATGAGTACAGCTTTATTATCATCATATGCAGGACTCTTGCAAATGCTGGACAACAGTAAATTCAGCAAAATACCCTAATAAGTTTATAATCAGCACATTAAATCAGTAGCCTAATGTGGATAAATGATGGCAAGAAAATTTATCTTCTGAAAAAAGTAAGAGCAATATTAGGGTTAAGCCTGATGGATGCATAGCACAGGAAAAGTGAATGAAGAAGATGGTATAAGTCCAGGGCTTAACAGAGGCAAGGGCTTGCAGAAGCAAAGAAAGCCAGTTCTGAGAATAATGTATAACATTTAGTTTTAGGTTGTTGATTATATTATGATATATCCTGAATACTCTGTTACTCCAAAATTTCAATAAAAATTGAGGCTTATTAACTAGAAGGGAGGATGTTCTTGTCCAATAATTTATACTTCTACCCATGAAAGATAGAGAGGACACAGTTCAATAAGTATTCTTTTCATAAATACGTAGTGTGTTCATAAAACAGGTTGCGGGGACAGTGGCAATAGAAACATTGCACAGTGTAGAGAAAAGTGGCATAAAAAGATTTCAAATTCAATGAGGCCAGTCATGTAGCAGAACTCAATGTCATTGGAATTTATAATAAAAATAATGAGCATAATTCTTCTGAGGGTCCTTTTGAATGATAAATTATTGGAAATTGAATTATTATATTTGGACATTAAAAGGAATGATCCACTAAAACAGATTTCTTCCGGGACCAAAAACTTGGGTTACATAAATGCACAGATATATAATGTCATATTTGTCCATATATGTTACTAGAATGACATATCTACCACACTCACTTCCTTTGTAAAAAGAACTTTAGGGCTTCCCTGGTGGCGCAGTGGTTGAGAGTCTGCCTGCTGATGCAGGGGACACGGGTTCGTGCCCCGGTCCGGGAAGATCCCACATGCCGTGGAGCAGCTGGGCCTGTGAGCCATGGCCGCTGAGCCTGCACATCCAGAGCCTGTGCTCCGCAACGGGAGAGGCCACAACAGTGAGAGGCCCGTGTACCGCAAAAAAAAAAAAAAAAAAAAAAAAAAAATTCGTATATGAGTTTTTAATACAAAGAGATGGTCTTAGAAAAGACTAGGAATGATTGTTGGTCCTCTGAAACCTTGTGACATAAGGTATGGTCTGTAGAGCAGCATCACTGTCATCAACTGGGAGCTTGTAGAAAATGTAGAATCTCCAGCCCTGACCCCATACCACTGAATCATTATCAGAAATTTGTCAAGTTACACAGAGGACTCAAATTCACATTGAAGTTTCAAAAGAACCACTCATTTCAGTTGCCAGTGGTTGGTGTAACAAACCACTCCTATGTTTAATGGCTTAATCTAAGATAAATTACATTATTTCTTATGGAGGTTTTTTTTTCTTTGAGTTGATTGGTCCTTCTTCCAGACTCCTGTAGTGTCTTTTGTGCAGCTGCAGTCAGATTATGGCTTATGCTGGAACATGCGAGACAGCCTTATTGATGAGTCTGTACCTTAGTGGGAACAGCTAGAAGTCTGCCCTGACTCTCTATCTCCCTTCGTGGTCCCTCCCTCTGGTATATTTGGCTTCTTTCTAAAATAGTTAGATCCCAAGAACATTCAAAAGGAAAAATCTCCAATGTACAAGTGCTAAAATGCTAACCAAGCTTCCGCGTATCCCATGTTTGTTTATTTTCCATTGCTCAAGGCCAGTCACAAGACCAAGGTCAGCGTCCATATGGGGGGCAGAAATTTGAGGCTTTGAATTCCAGTGTCATGGTTTACAAAGAATCACTAAATTACTGTCCCCCACCACTGCTCTCAAGTATCTCAATTCATTAGTTCCCATGTTTGTTTATGATGTCAGCTGAAATAGCAATGGCACAAGCCATTTATAGACACTCCTTGTGTCAAGTCTGGAGAACCAAATGAAAGAAATGTCTGTACTGACCTTTAAATGACCAAGAGAGATTTTGAGAGCTGGCCCTCCCTTCTTATGCAACCTAGAAACTTACCTCCAAACAAACAAACAAAAAGAAAACATAAACAATAAAAATAAATGGAGTCACTGGGGCCAGTAAACATCAAGTCACTACTTCACCAAATTAGTGAGTTAGGCTTCTTGACTTCACTCTGCTGATCACTGCTAGACCATAAACTACTACATAGAAATACCTAGAAGAGGAAGATTGGCTAAGATATTAACTTTTAGTTAATACATGGTATTCTCCATGAAAATGGTATTCTTAGAACAAAAATGCACATATCAATTTTCTAAATGGCAGATGGTTGATCATTTTGCATTTGGCAATAAAAATAATGGGGACATGCAAGTCCCCCTTTTCTCAAGGCAAGGAAACATTATTCAGACTCATGGAGGGCCAAATTCTAAAATGTTTTGTCCTTTTAATGAGTAAATAAATCAGTTTGGAAGAATTAAACTGATCCAAAACAAACACAGCTAGCTGCGATAAAAGTTAATTATGCATTCAGGATACTCATTTGGCCTGCAAATGTAAAATAGATAAGATAAACAGAGGTCTCCACAATTATTGATCACAATGTCTAATAAGAAGAGGGAAATAATATGGCATTCTTTAACAGAATTTGATTTCCACATAAGGAAGTCATTAAATTAAGTTGCCTCTGAGGCCAAGGAGGGAGAACATGAAATCACTGTGTGAACCTCACACTTAAAATCAGCAATATTTTTACATCAATGTCTATAAGTCATTTGCTAAGCCTGTCTGAGCACTGGTTTCAGCTAATATAAAGTCACAGCTATAATGTACTTTTGGAAAGTTTAATATTTTGTAATCAGAGTTGAGGGCACTAATGGGTCAGTGGTGAGAAACCTCAGCTGTTGGCATATTCATTGTTCCATGACCAGAGATAACATTAAAATTTGTATGCATGAAATAAGAACAGATTCATCCACCTTTGTAGTCATAAACTATAGTTGCCAAACAACACTCCTTCACAGAAATACCTCTGTGAGACTGGCCTGCTTTGCATTCTTCTGAAGACCTGAATATATGGCTGTATCCCCAAACAGTTGCATTCCTAAAATAAATCAAATACACTAACATTACACTTTCTCAAACAATAGATCTTTCAGTTCTCTCGGAAGGTGAAATACAATGCACAGTATTCAGTGATAGAGTACAAGAATAGAACCTGTAAAGATGCAAATGTCATACAGAAAATTGGTAGCAAATGCTCATATATTGAGATAAAAGGGGACAGATCTTTAGCTCTGAAATGAAGGGAAGTCCTTCAATGTGAAAAACATTGATTTTTGCTATTTTATATATGAGGAGTAGGTGTGATTTTAACAATGCTTTGAGGGCTCTGAGGAGCAGGGATACTGAAATTGATGTGCTATATATCTCTGCAAGACTGTTCTGAAAAGTTTAAACATTTGTTTGCCTGCTGTAATTGATCTCTGTGAAATTTATGAAAGAAAAATTAGAAAAGCTAAACTGATGTATATGATATATAAAAAGTAAAGGGAACAAAGTATTTTTAAAAAATTGCAACAGAGAAATTACCAGCCAGGTGGCTTCACTGGTGAATTATGCCAAGTGTTTAAAGATGAATTAACATCAATATTTTAAAAGCTCTTCTGAAAAATCAAAGCGCAGACAGTACTTTTAAACTTATACAATGAGGCCAGTATTACCTGGATACCAAACCAGATGAACACATCACAAGGAAAGAAAACTACAGACCAATATCTCATTAATGTAGACATCAGAATCCTCAGTAAAATACTAGTAACCCCTATCTATTTACATATAAAAGGAGTTATACATGTAATAACAGTACTACTCAAAGTGACTTACAGGTTCAACAAGATCCCTATGAAAATGCCAATTGCCCTTTTTGGATAAGTTGACAATCTGATTCTAAACTTCATAGGAATTTTAAAGGATCAAAAGGCAAAGCAATGTGGATAAGGAAGAGTAAAAAAATAATAAAAAAGAAAGGCAGAGTTGGTGTACTCACATTTTCCCATATCTATAAATTTACTATAAAACTACAGAAATAAAGACACTGTGATACTGAAATAAGGACAGACACATAGATTAATGGGGGTTCTGATATAAACACTTACTTGATGGTCAATTGATTTTTGATGAGGTGTCACAATATTTAAATGAGAAAAGAACTATCTATTAAACTAATGATGCTAGAACAACTAGATACACACCTTAAAAAAAAAAAAACCTTTACTAACCCTCACATCTTATAGAAAAATTAACTCAAAAAGGATCATAATGTAAGAGCTAAATTAAACAACTCTTAGAAGAAATAATAGGAATTGTATTAGTCTACTAGGGCTGCCATAACAGAATATCACAATCTAGATGGCTTAAATACAGAAATGTATTTCTCATAGTTCTGCATGCTACAAGTCCAAGATCAAGGTTTTGGCAGGTTTGGATTCTCCTGAGGCCTCCTTCTTTAACTTGTGACGTTAAGCTACCTTCTTTAAGTTACCTTCTTGCTGTGTCTTTACATGGCTTTCCCCTGTGCATGTGTATCCCTGGTGTCTCTTCCTCTTATTATAAGGACATCGATTGTATCAGATTACAGCCCCACTCTTATAACCTCACTTAACATTAATTACATTAACCTACATTAATCCTAATGAAAGCCCGTATCTTCAAATATAGTCACATTTGGGGTTAGGGCATTAACATAAATTTTGGGGGAGACACATTCTGTCCATAGCAGGCCTAAAACTTTTTGACCTTGGGTTAGACAATTGTTTCTTAAAATTACACCAAAACACATGCAATAGACAAATAGATAAATTGGATTCTATCAAAAATAAACTAGAAAGGCAATCTGTAGAATGGGAGAAAATATTTGCAAATATTATTTTGGATAAGCCACTTGTATTCAAAATATATAAAGATACTTATGACTTAATAAAAAGAAAAGTAACCAACTAAAAAATGGGCAAAGGACTTTTATTCAAATGGATATACAAATTGGCAGTAAGCAGAAGATTAGAAGATGCTCACAATGATTAGTCATTATGGATATGCAAATCAAAAAAAACAATGAAATACCATTTTACACCCACTAGAATGGCTAAAATAAATAATATTTTTTTAAAAGATAGTAACAGGTGTTAAAAAGGATATGGAGAATTTGGAACTCTCATTCATTGCTGATGGGATTGTAAAATGGTACAGCCACTTTAGAAAGCAGTCTGGCAGTCCTCTTAAAGTTAAACATAGAATTTCCATATGATCCAGCAATTCCAATTCTGATTTTATATCAAAGAGATAAAAAGCATACACTCATGAAAAAATTTGTTCAAAAATGTTTGTTGCTGTGTTATTTATAACACCCAAAATGTGAAAACAATCCAAATGTAGATTAACTGATGAATGGGTAAATAAAATATAGTATATACATTCGACCCTCCATATCCATGGGTTCTGCATGGATTCAACCAACTGTGGATCAAAAATATCAAAAAATATAAAACAAATTCCAGAAAGTTCCAAACAGCAAAATTTGAATTTGCTGTATGTCGGCAATTATTTACATAGTATTTACATTGTATTTACAATTATTTGCAGAGTGCTTACATTGTATTAGGTATTATAAGTAATGTAGAGATTAAAGTATATGGGAAGATGTGCATAGGTTATGTGCAAATACTACACAATTTTATATCAGGGACTTGAGCATTGGCAGATTCTGGTATCTGTGTGGGTCCTGCAACCAATCCCCCATGGGCACCGAGGGATGATTCTAATGAGATATTGTTTGTCATTTAAAAGCAATTAAGTACTGAGATATGTTACAACATAAAAAACTTTGCAAACGTTATGCTAAGTGAAAGAAGATAGTCTTCAAAAACGAATGATTCTATTTATGTGAAACGTTAATATAATAGGCAGATTTGTATGACCAAAAGTAGGTTAGTGAAATTTGGGTTCCAAACACAAGAAACTTGGGAGTCATCACTGCATTCAACAAATAAAAACCTGAAGAGACTGAAAGATCAACAACTCTTCTTGGAGAGGACATAGGGGAAATTACTGTCAGCAAGTATGGAGAGACACATCTACTTAAATATAGTCAACTGATGTTTGACAAAGGAGCAAAGACAAAACAATGGAGTAAAGATAGTTTTTTAACAAATGGTGATGCTTCAACAAACTGGATATCCACATGGAAAAAAATGATTCTAGATACAGACCTTCCACCCTTCATAAAAATTAGGATCACAGACCTAAATGTAAACTGGAAAACGATAGGACACATAGAAGAATATATAGAAGAAAAACTACATAACCTTTGGTATGGTGATGACTTTTTATATACAACGTCAAAGGCAGCACCATGAAAATAATAACTGATAACCTGGACTTCATTAAAACTAAAAAATTCTGCTCTGCTATAAGACAATATCAAGAGAATGAAACAGAGTCACAAGCTAGGAGAACATTTTTGCAAAAGACATATGTGATAAAGGACTATTATCCTAAATATACAAAGAATCCTTAAAACTGAACAATGAGAAAACAAACTACCTGATAAAAAATGAACCAAAGACCTTAATAGACACCACCCAAAAAGTTGGCAAATAAGCATATGAAAAGATGTTCTACATCATATGTCATCAGGGAAATGCAAATTAAAGTAACAAATAAGATACCACTAAACACCTATTAGATTGGCCAAAATCTGGAGCACTAACAATTCCAAATGCTGGTGAGGATGTGAAGCAACAGTAATTCACTCATTGCTGGTGGGGATGCAAAATGGTGGACCACTTTGGGAAACAGATTGAAGGTTTCTTACAGAATTAAAGGTACTGTTCCTGTATGATCCATTAATCACACTCCTTGGCATTTACCCAAAGGAACTGAAAACTTATGTTCTCATAAAAACCTGTATATAAATGTTTATAGTGGCTTTATTTATAATTGCTAAAACTTAGAAGCAACCAAGATGTCCTTCAGTAGATGAATAAATTAACTGTAGTACATCCAGATAGTGAAATATTATTCAGTGCTAAAAAAAAAAGGGGGGGCTATCAAGCCATGAAAATAAATAAGGTAACCTTAAGTACTTATTACTAAGTGAACTAAGCCAACCTGAAACAGACTATATATATTAGAATTCTAACTATATGACATTCTAAAAAAGGGAAAACTATGGATTAATAAAAGTATCTGTGGTTGCCAGGGGCTGTGAGAGAGAGGGAGGGATAGGCATAGTACAGAGGACTTTTAGGGTAGTGAAGCTATCCTATAGGATGCCATAGTAGTACATAAATGTCCTTGTAGATGTGTCTAAACCCTTAGAATGCACAACACTAGGAATGAACCCTAGTGTAAACCCTGAACTTCAGGTGATTATGATGGGTTGATGTAGGGTCACTGGTTTTAACAAATGTACTACTCTGGAGGGGAGGTTGATAGCAAGGGTGGCTGTGCATGTGTGGGGACAGGGGGCATATAGAAAATCTCTGTATCTTCCATTCACCCTAGCTGTAAACCTAAAACTGCTCTAAAATAAATATAGTCTTAAAAAGGTAGGTAAGTGTTTGCTTAGGGCTGTGCTGTTTGAACGGGAATGGGTATTAAGTGTTAAAGTGTGTGGGGTTTCCTTTGGGGTGATGAATGTTTTCTAAAATTAGATTACAGTGATGGTTACAAGATTCTGCTTAAAACATTGAATTTTACATTTTAAGTGGGTGTACAGTTTGTGAATTACATACTAATAAATGTATTAAAATAATGCAATACTTGCATCTAATTAAAGTTAGGAAATGAAACAAGTCTAGTTAGCATGATTTAATTTAGAAATACAATACTGTAAAATATCCCGTGTCATTGTTTTTGCTCTTGCTTTTATTTTCTAAGAAGCAAAGGAAGGAAAATAGGACAGACTCAACATTTGAAAAGGAATCCCTAAAGATTTTCCAAATATGTTGAAAGATAGCCAGTTCATATATGGAACACTGTAGATACCATGCAGCAGACACAGAAAGAAAACATAGCCAAAGAACATCTTAATAAAACTGCTGAAAACCTAAGAATAATTTAAAAATTTGTAAGATCTTCCAAAGAGAACCATATAATCTTCAAAGAACAAAGATAATTCTGACAACTGAATGGTGACTATAAGCAATGGAAATTAGGAACAAGGTGACAGTATCTTCCAAAATCCTGAAATGCATTAAATGATTCGATACCAAGAAAATAGTCTTCATTTTATTCTTTCAAAATGGAAATAAAAGGACATTTTCATGGAAACAAAAACTGAGATGTAACTTGTTATCACAGGCTAACAGTAAAAGAAACACTAAGGATTTTTTAAAGGAAACACTAGGGACAAAAGCAGCCCCTGACCTTCAGGATCTGTCTGTGTGTTATTAGCTAGGTCTTGGTGTTACTACCAGACACTCTGGCATCCATGGCTAGGTTTTGGTCTTCTTCTCTTAAAAATGAAAAACTTCACATAATATCAGCATCAAATAATGACAAAAATAAGACCACATATCTGAACACAAACAGAATATAGTCCACCATACTTCTATCCCAGTTAATATGAATAACTGATATTTTGTTTTTACCAATTATAGTTTTAGCTGCAATCTAGTCTCCCCTCCCTATAGATAAAATTTATTAAAATACACAGTCACAGAATTATCCCTGCTTCTTATTAACATCCTATCTAGAGCAAAGCTCTACTTCTTTAAGCCCTCCCCAAATCATCTAATTCTTTGATAAGCCTTTCTAAAAAATATCCTGTTACCAAGATGCTCCATGGTTCATCATGATGTACTTGCCCTGTTGCTGAAAAAACAATAAACCCAACTTTTAAAACCATAGGTGTATTCCTTCTGGTCTTTGCCTGAAAGGCATTGGCAAAACAGAAAAAAAAAATAGCAGAACAAAGCATAAAGGTGACAAATGCAATGGAACCCAACAAAAAGGGAACATGTGAGAAAATTAATTTTGATGTAATTAAAATGATTAACATCCCATTATGTGTAAAAGTATAAGGGTGGTACATGGAGCTAATGCACTCTACTGTCCAGGATGTGGTAAAAGTGTTAGTTTGCATTACTTTTAAGGAGTTAAGGATGCTTTTTGTTTTAAAATCTCTACCCAAGAGGGGGGGAAATATATTGATAAAAATAACTAATAGAAAAAATGTAAGAAAAAAGAACAAATGACTGATAGACATATAGACAAATATTATAATGGCATTTTGGGCTGAAATATATCAGTGATTTTATTAAATACAAATGAAGTGAATAATTCAATTATAGATATTTTTATGGAGTTGAGAAGAAAAAAAAAAAACTATTGGTCATACCAATCAATATAAGTGGTTTTAATTCACATATTAAAGGAGAAAAAATCAACTTGGTTCACAAAATAAAACCAACTATATACTGTTAATAAGAGACACCCCTAAAATAAAGTGAGCCAGTGATTTAAATATAAAAGAAAAGAATGAAGAAAAACATTGACCAGATAAATAGAAAAAAAAAAAAAGATATCAGTGGTCACAACATTGATGTCAGAAAAAGCAGAATACTGTATGTAAATGTACAAACTGTGACTAAGAAGGGCTATTCCCTCTTACATTCTTGGTGCCTTGATTCTATCTTCTTTTTTCTGATTAGTCTAGCAAGACATTTACCAATGTTATTGAATTTTTTAAACAATTGTCTTTTGATATTCTTGCTTTTCTTCTATTACTTTTCCTGTTTTATATTTCATTGTTGTCTGCACTTACACTTATTTCCTTTTTTATGCTTTGTTTGGTCTTAATTTGCTTTTGTTCCTTAAAATTGTCATTTAGATCATTCACTTGAGATGATTCTTGGGTGTAAGTTACTTGAAATAGCTATTATCTTTTCTCAGCATTAAAAAATCTCTTTTTTTAAATCTTTATTGGAGTGTAATTGCTTTACAATGGTGTTAGTTTCTGCTTTATAACAAAGTGAATCAGTTATACATATGTTCCCATATCTCTTCCCTCTTCTGTCTCCCTCCCTCCCACCCTCCCTATCCCACTCCTGTAGGTGGTCACAAAGCACCCAGCTGATCTCCCTGTGTTATGTTGCTGCTTCCCACTAGCTATCTATTTTACGTTCGGTAGTGTATATATGTCCATGCCATTCTCTCACTTTGTCACAGCTTACACTTCCCCCTCCCCATATCCTCAAGTCCATTCTCTAGTAGGTCTCTTTCTATTCCTGCATTACCCCTAGGTTCTTCATGACATTTTTTTTTCTTAAATTCCATATGGATGTGTTAGCATATGATATTTGCGTTTCTCTTTCTGACATACTTCACTCTGTATGACAGACTCTAGGTCCATCCACCTCAATACAAATAACTCAATGTCGTTCCTTTTTATGGCTGAGTAATATTCCATTGTATATATGTGCCATATCTTCTTTATCCATTTATCTGATGATGGACACTTAGGTTGTTTCCATCTCCTGGCTATGGTAAATAGAGCTGCAATGAACATTTTGGTACATGACTCTTTTTGAATTATGGTTTTTTCAGGGAATATGCCCAGTAGTGGGATTGCTGGGTTATATGGTAGTTCTATTTGTAGTTTTTTAAGGAACCTCCATACTGTTCTCAATAGTGGCTGTACCAATTTACATTCCCATCAGCAGTGCAAGAGTCTTCCCTTTTCTGCACACCCCCTCCAGCATTTATTGTTTCTAGATTTTTTTGATGATGGCCATTCTAACCGGTGTGAGATGATATCTCATTGTAGTTTTGATTTACATTTCTCTAATGATTAATGATGTTGAGCATTCTTTCATGTGTTTGTTGGCACTCTGTATAACTTCTGTGGATGTCTATTTAGATCTTCTGCCCACTTTTGGATTGGGTTGTTTGTTTTTTTTGTTATTGAGCTGCATGAGCTGCTTGTAAATTTTGGAGATTAATCCTTTGTCAGTTGCTTCATTTGCAAATATTTTCTCCCATTCTGAGGGTTGTCTTTGAGTCTTGTTTATGGTTTCCTTTGCTGTGCAAAAGCTTTGAAGTTTCATTAGGTCCCATTTGTTTATTTTTGGTTTTATTTCCATTTCTCTAGAAGGTGGGATAAAAAGGATCTTACTGTGATTTATATCATAGAGTGTTCTGCCTTTGTTTTCCTCTAAGAGTTTGATAGTTTCTGGCATTACACTTAGGTCTATAATCCATTTTGAGCTGATGTTTGTGTATTGTGTTAGGGAGTGTTCTAATCTCATACTTTTACATATACATGTCCAGTTTTCCCAGCACCACTTACTGAAGAGGCTCTCCTTTCTCCACTGTGCATTCGTGCCTCCTTTATCAAATATAAGGTGACCATAAGTTCGTGGGTTTATCTCTGGGCTTTCTATCCTGTTCCATTGATCTATATTTCTGTTTTTGTGCCAGTACCATACTGTCTTGGTTACTGTAGCTTTGTAGCATACTCTGAAGTCAGGGAGCCTGATTCTTCCAGCTCCATTTTTTGTTCTCAAGATTGCTTTGGCTATTTGGGGTCTTTTGTGTTTCCATACAAATTGTAAAATTTTTTGTTCCAGTTCTGTAAAAAATGCCAGTAGTAGTTTGAAAGGGATTGCACTGAATCTATAGATTGTTTTGGGTGGTAGAGTCGTTTTCACAATGTTTATTATTCCAATCCAAGAACATGGTATATCTCTCCATCTCTTTGTATCATCTTTAATTTCTTTCATCAGTGTCTTATAATTTTCTGCATACAGGTCTTCTGTCTCCTTAGGTAGGTTTATTCCTAGATATTTTATTCTTTTTATTGCAGTGGTAAATGGGAATGTTTTCTTGATTTCACTTTTAGATTTTTCTTCATTAGTGTATAGGAATGCCAGATATTTCTGTGCATTAATTTTGTATCCTGCTACTTTACCAAATTCATTGATCAGCTCTAGTAGTTTTCTGGTAGCATCTTTAGGATTCTCTATGTATAGTATCATGTCATCTGCAAACAGGGACAGCTTTACTTCTGCTTTTCTGATTTGGCTTCCTTTTATTTCCTTTTCTTCACTGATTGCTGTGGCTAAATCTTCCAAAACTATGTTGAATAAGAGTGGTGAGAGTCTGCAACCTTGCCTTGTTCCATTTCTTAGTGGAAATGCTTTCAGTTTTTCACCATTGAGGATGATGTTTGCTGTGGGTTTGTCATATATGGCCTTTATTATGTTGAGGAAAGTTCCCTCTATGCCTACTTTCTGCAGGGTTTTTATCATAAATCGGTGTTGAATTTTGTCGAAAGCTTTCTCTGCATCTATTGAGATGACCATATGGTTTTTCTCCTTCAATTTGTTAATATGGTGTATCACATTGATTGATTTGCGTATATTGAAGATTCCTTGCATTTCTGGAATAAACCCCACTTGATAATGGTGTATTATCCTCTTAACGTGCTGTTGGATTCTGTTTGCTAGTATTTTGTTGAGGATTTTTGCATCTATGTTCATCAGTGATATTGGCCTGTAGTTTTCTTTCTTTGTGACATCCTTGTCTGGTTTTGTTATCAGGGTGATGGTGGTCTCGTAGTATGAGTTTGGGAGTGTTCCTCCCTCTGCTACATTTTGGAAGAGTTTGAGAAAGATAGGTGTTAGCTCTTCTCTAAATGTTTGGTAGAATTTGCCTGTGAAGCCATCTGGTCCTGGGCTTTTGTTTGTTGGAAAAGTTTTAATCACAATTTCAATTTCAATGCTTGTGATTGTTGTGTTCATATTTTCTATTTATTTCTGATTCAGTCTTGGCAGGTTGTGCATTTCTAAGAATATGTCCATTTCTTCCAGATTGTGCATTTTATTGGCATTGAGTTACCTGTAGTAATCTCTCAGGATCTTTTGTATTTCTACAGTGTCAGTTGTTGCTTCTTTTTCATTTCTAATTCTATTGATTTGAGCCTTCTCCCTTTTTTTCTTGATGAGTCTGGCTAATGGTTGATCAATTTTGTTTATCTTCTCAAAGAACCAGCTTTTAGTTGTAGAGATCTTTGCTATCATTTCCTTCATTTCTTTTTCATTTATTTCTGATCTGATCTTTATGATTTCTTTCCTTCTGTTAACTTTGGTTTTTTTTGTTGTTGTTGTTGTTCTTCTTTCTCTATTTGCTTTAGGTGCAAGGTGAGGTTGTTTATTCAGGATGTTTCCTGTTTCTTAAGGTAGAATTTCATTGCTATAAATTTCCCTCTTAAAACTGCTTTTGCTGCATCCCATAGTGTTTTGATCATCATGTCTCCATTGTCATTTTTTTCTAGGTATTTTTTGATTTCCTGTTTGATTTCTTCAGTGATCACTTCGTTATTAAGTAGTGTATTGTTTAGCCCCCATGTGTTTGTATTTTTTACAGATCTTTTCCTGTAATTGATATCTAGTCTCATAGTGTTGTGGTCGGAAAAGATACTTGATACAATTTCAATTTTCTTAAGTTTACCAAGGCTTCATTTGTGACCCAAGATATGATCTATTCTGGAGAATATTCCATGAGCACTTGAGAAAAATGTGTATTCTGTTGTTTTTGGATGGAATGTCCTGTAAGTATCAATTAAGTCCATCTTGTTCAATGTATCATTTAAAGCTTGTGTTTCCTTATTTATTTTCATTTTGGATGATCTGTCCATTGGTGAAAATGGGGTGTTAAAGTTCCCTACTATGAATGTGTTACTGTTGATTTCTCCTTTTATGGCTGTTAGTATTTGCCTTATGTATTGAGGTGCTCCTATGTTGGGTGTATAAATATTTACAAATTTTATACCTTCTTCTTGGATGAATCTTTGACCATTATGTAGTGTCCTTCATTCTCTCTTCTAATAATCTTTATTTTAAAGTCTATTTTGTCTGATATGCGAATTGCCACACCAGCTTTCTTTTGGTTTCCATTTGCATGGAATATCTTTTTCCATCCCCTCACTTTCAGTCTGTATGTGTCTCTAGATCTGAAGTGGGTCTCTTGTAGACAGCATATATATGGGCCTTGTTTTTGTATCCATTCAGCCAGTCTGTGTCTTTTGGTGGCAGCATTTAGTCCTTTTGCATTAGGTAATTATCGATATGAATGTTCCTATTCCCATTTTCTTAATTGTTTTGGGTTGGTTATTGTAGGTCTTTTCCTTCTCTTGTGTTTCTTGCCTAGAGAAGACCCTTTAGCATTTTTTGTAAAGCTCGTTTGGTGGTGCTGAACTCTCTCAGCTTTGCCTGTCTGTAAAGATTTTAATTTCTCCATCAAATCTGAATGAGATCCTTGCTGGGTAGAGTAATCTTGGTTGTAGGTTTTTCTCCTTCATCACTTAAATATGTCCTGCCAGTCCCTTCTGGCCTGCAGAGTTTCTGCTGAAAGATAAGCTGTTAAACTTAGGTGGATTCCCTTGTGTGTTATTTGTTGTTTTTCTCTTGCTGCTTTTAATATGTTTTCCTTGTATTTAATTTTTGACATTTTGATTAATATGTGTCTTGGTGTGTTTCTCCTTGGATTTATCCTGTATTGGACTCTCTGTGCTTCCTGGACTTGATTAACTATTTCCTTTCCCATATTAAGGGAATTTTCAACTACAATCTCTTCAAATATTTTTTCATTTCCTTTTTTTTTCCCTCTTCTTCTTCTGGAACCCCTATAATTCGAATGTTGGTGCATTTAATGTTGTCCCAGAAGTCTCTGAGACTGTCCTCAGTTCTTTTCATTCTTTTTTCTTTATTCTGCTCTGCAGTAGTTATTTTCACTATTTTATCTTCCAGGTCACTTGTCCATTCTTCTGCCTCAGTTTTTCTGCTATTGATCCCTTCTAGAGTGTTTTTAATTTCATTTGTTGTGTTGTTCATCATTGCTTGTTTCCTCTTTAGTTCTTCTAGGTCTTTGTTTAATGTTTCTTGCATTTTCTCTATTCTATTTCCAAGATTTTGGATCATCTTTTCTATCATTATTCTGAATTCTTTTTCAGGTAGACTGCCTATTTCTTCTTCATTTGTTAGGTCTGTTGGGTTTTTATCTTGCTCCTTCATCTGCTGTGTGTTTTTCTGTCATTCATTTTGCTTACCTTACTGTGTTTGGGGTTTCCTATTTGCAGGCTGCAGGTTTGTAGTTCCCATTGTTTTTGGTGTCTGTCCTCAGTGGCTAAAGTTGGTTCAGTGGGTTGTGTAGGCTTCCTGGTGTAGGGGACTCATGCCTGTGTTCTGGTGGATGAGGCTGAATCTTGTCTTTCTGGTGGGCAGGTCCACGTCTGGTGGTGTGTTTTGGGGTGTCTTTGGCCTTATTATGATTTTAGGCAGCCTCTCTGCTAATGGGTGGGGTTGTGTTCCTGTCTCGCTAGTTGTTTGGCATAGGGTGTTCAGCACTGTAGCTTGCTGGTCGTTGAGTGAAGCTGGTTGTTGGTATTGAGATGGAGATCTCTGGCAGATTTTCGCCATTTGATTTTATGTGGAGCTGGGAGGTCTCTTGTGGAGCGGTGTCCTGAAGTTGGGTCTCCCACCTCAGAGGCATAGCACTGACTCCTGGCTGCAGCACCAAGAGCCTTTCATCTGCACGGCTCAGAATAAAAGGGAGAAAAAGCAGAAAGAAAGAATGAAAGAGGATAAAAGAAAATATAATAAAGTACTATAAAATAAAATAAAGTTATTAAAATAAAAAATAATTATTAAGACCTATTTTTTTAAACTAAAAAACAAAAGAAAAACCGGATGGGTAGAACCCTAGGACAAATGGTGAAAGCAAATGTATATAGACAGAATCTCACACAAAAGCATACACATACACACTCACAGAAAGAGGAAAAGTGAAAAAAATAATAAATCTTGCTTTTAAAGTCCACCTCCTCAATTTGGGTTGATTGTTTGTCTATTCAGGTATTCCACAGATGCAGGGTACATCAAGTTGATTATGGAGATTTAATCCACTGTTCCTGAGGCTGCTTGGAGAGATTTCCCTTTCTCTTCTTTGTTCTCACAGCTCCCGGGGCTCAGCTTTGGATTTGGCTCCGCCTCTGCGTGTAGGTCACCGGAAGGCGTCTGTTCTTCGCTCAGACAGGATGGGGTTAAAGGAGCAGCTGATTCGGGGACTCTGGCTCACTCAGGCCGGGGGGAAGTAGGGGCACGATGTGGCGCCAGCCTGCTGCGGCAGAGGCCAGACTGACATTGCAGCAGCCTGGGGCGCGCCGTGCGTTCTCCTGGGGAAGTTGTCCCTGGATCCAGGGACCCTGGCAGTGGCGGGCTGCACAGGCTCCCAGGAAGGGGTGTGTGGATAATGACCTGTGCTCACACACAGGCTTCTTGGTGGCGGCAGCAGCAGCCTTAGCGTCTCATGCCCGTCTCTGGGGTCCGCGCTGTTAGCCTTGGATTGCGCCCATCTCTGGAGCTCATTTTAGCTGTGCTGTTAATCCCCTCTCTTTGCGCACCAGGAAACAAAGAGGGAAGAGAAAGTCTCTTGCCTCTTCTGCAGGTCCAGAATTCTTCTCCGACTCCCTCCCGGCTAGCTGTGGGGCACTAACACCTTCAGGCTGTGTTCACACCACCAGTCCTCTCCCTGCGCTCCGACTGAAGCCCCTAAAAATCTCTTTTCAGGGTAAGTCTGAAACATATTTTAGGTTAGGACTTAGCTGTTAACTTTTTGAAGAATTTACTCAATACCCAGTTTACTAGGAGGTTTATTTCACTCTTCTTGCTGAGTGCAAGAATATCCCTAGCCCTGTGTGATCTCTAGGAATTATTCAACTCATCACAATTCTATCTTGTGGCTCTTTCTCCAGAATTGGTAGTTTCTTCCCATAAATGTATAGATTAGTTCTCAGCCAAAGAGTCTAGGGAACTCCTGTAGAGATCTCTGATATTTTTCCATCTATGGCTTGATCCTCTCTACTCTGGGATGAAAATTAAGCCAATTTGACCTTTCTGGACTTTGAACTCTTTTTATTTAAATCAGCAAGACCACAAGGCTCTCTTGGTTTTTGCTCTGTGCTGAGGTCAGGAAGCTATTTTTAGGTAGCAGTCTAGGGCAGTCCTCTCAGCAATCACCGTCCTATGCTTTGTCTGTGCAGGTCTGAAAACCATCATTTTATGCATTTTATTTGGATTTCTAGCTGTTTAAGTGAGAAAGGTAAATCTAGTTTCTTCTGTCACATTGTTGATGGAAATAGATATCTGTCCATATTTCTCCAATTTTTGTCTTTTTGTTCTTCAGAGAGGGTAGTTTCTTTCAATCTGTCTTCAAGGTTACATATTACTTTTTTAATCTCCAATCTGCTATAAGCCTAAATAGCATTTTTTAAATTTATGTGTCCTACTTTTAACTTTAAAATTTTTAAGTATTTTAATATTCCTTATCTGAATCCATATTTTCCTTTAATTCTTTAGATATATGCATAATAGCTGTTTGGAAGTCTTTGCTAAATCCAATGTCTGGACCTACTCAGAATCTGTTGTCATTAACTTCATCTTTTCTTCAATATATGTCTCATTTTCCTATTTCTTTTCATGTCTAATAACTTTGGGTTGAAAATTGGACATTGTTGAATATATACTTTAACAAATGCTGCTCTAGAAGGCAGTTAATTTTCCTGGACTTAAGCAGCAAAATTTTTCTTCCCTGCATTTTACAGAAACAGATGTATGTGTTGTTCTAACGGCTTCCCACCATTGCTGCTTTAGCCCAACACTCTGGGGGTGTCTCCCTGCTTCCTGTGTTATTTACACCTCTCTACCAGCTTCAGACTGTCACCTGACGTTGTGAAACCAGAGGACTTCTTCTTTCTGGGCTGCAGACTTTGGGAATGCACTCAAGTAGAGAAGCAAAAATCTCACAGACCTGACCCCATACTGCTCTATCTTTCAAGCTCCCACTCTCTCTCTACGTATTCTGTTCAGCCATAGGGTCTCCCAAATATACGCATAATTTATATAACAGCAAGAGATTTGGTGAAGAATATATGTTCAAAATTTGTGGTGTTCTGTGATATCCCTGCTACCAGAATTTCCGTCTTTAAATCCCCCACCTATCTCTGGCACCTTGAATGACTAAAGTTATGGTTTCCACTGTTGTTTTCCACAGTGAGAAAAAAAATTTGGCTGGAAAGCCTCAAAATCCTAATTCTTTCCCTTCCAGTTGCACTGTTGTGAAAGCAAACTCATGCTGACTTCTGCCTGCTATTGGATGCTTCCCAGTGTCTTTGTTTTTCTTTAATATTTTTTTCTAAAGAAGCCATATAGCTTATTTCATGCAATTTCCAATCTTACCAGAAGATTACAGAAAAATAAACTTAATAATTCCAATATACCAATCTTATGTTATTGCATAAGAAATGGTTAATTATGAGAACTAAAAGGAATAGTTATATTAGGAAACTAGAAATAGCAGAATAATGTAAAGGAAACTAAGATGAGGGAACTACTAAAAGTAAATAGTGAAATTAATGACCAACACAAAAAATGGTAGACTGAACAAATAATAACCTGTTCTTTGAAAATACCAATCACTTATTAGATAAATCACTGTTGATTCTGATGTGAGTGTATAAAAATGTGCAAATTTAGGAATGTTGAAAGAGATCTACCACAAATGCATGAGTATTACCACTAATTATTATTATCCAATCCCATGGTGACATGTTGGAAACTTGAAGATAATGGGAATATTCTTTGTAAAATATAAATTACTTCAATGAATCCTCTGGACTGTATATCATTTTACAAAGAAAAAAAAATGATTTAGCTTGCTAAAATGCACCTGGACCAGAGGACTTCACAAATAAGTTTTATCTGAATTTCAAGAAGCAAACAAGTAATTGAAAATTCTCCAGATGATATCCAAGGTTAGAAATCTCTGTAATCAATTTTATAATACTTACTCAGTATTAAACTATGGTAAATAAGATAGCTTAAACAGAGGCTATAAAGAGATGAATTTTATCCTTCCATTTTATTGACAAGGACTGAACATCAGGAAGGGCTATCCCACCTTGCTGGTCCAGCCCTTTCCACTTAACAGAAGAAATTTGAAGCTCAAGAGAGACTCAAGGACCTCAAGCCTCTAGGCTTATCTCTAGATAAGTTAATGAGAGGAAGAAATAGGAAGAGAGAAGGAGTCCCAAACTGTTTCTATAATACAGGCCCTTCTACTTCACTTAGGTTTGGTTACCAGCAGGAATGGAAGAATAGAGAAGATGCTCCAATCATTCTTAATTCTCATCTCTGTGGCAGCAAGTTTGATAGAAAATGCAGCACATTTCCTGAACTTGAGGTGCATTTATTTGCCCATCTGAAGAAGCAAATTTCCTCAAAGTGTATCAGACTCTCTCCAAACTTCACATCTGCCCTTACATTTAAAGAGCATAATTTAAGGGGGAAACAAAGACTGAGCATAAGAGAAAGAAAGACTAAATGTGTTCCTTCTAATAACCCAGTATTTGGGAAGTAAGTAGCTGCTTATGTGCTAAAGAAGGAATATTGAATAGGAAAACAAACAAAACACTACCTAATCCAAATATATAATTAAGCTTACAGTGCAACTGTGTAACTTTTTTGGTTAAAGTGAATGTTATTTTTTCTCAGAGTTGGACAACATTTGAATTCACAGTGGGGTCTTCTATATTAATAAAATTTACATGCAGTGTTAAATAGTAAGGTAAATTTGGTACTATACTACTCAAATTAGTATTATAATATTTTAGAGATTTATCTGACATCACCTAGAAAGATGTTTCCTCCTTTTTTTTTTTTTTTTTTTTTGCCATATGCGGGCCTCTCACTGCTGTGGCCTCTCCCGTTGCAGAGCACAGGCTCCGGACGCGCAGGCTTAGTGGCCATGGCTCACGGGCCCAGCTGCTCCGCGGCATGTGGGATCTTCCCGGACCGGGGCACGAACCCATGTCCCCTGCACCGGCAGGTGGACTCTCAACCACTGCGCCACCAGGGAAGCCCTGTTTCCTCCTTTTGAAACTAATTTATGAGCACATGAAAAGCTAATCTTGTATTTCTTATATTACATATTCATCTCCCCTCTGTGAACAGAAGATACTGTTTTTGAATGAAATTCTATGGAATTACTCATATAATTACCCAAAAAGCAGAACGGCTGCACATGATTAATGTTATTATAATAAATGCTATGAGAATTTATAACAAGTTGTCAACTGCCATTTTCTGCTAACAAAATAATTTATATCACTTTTTAATTTAATGTATAATTACCAACCTAATTAATCCCTCTTAAGTTTACTCAGTTCATTAGCTGATTTGATTTGGTTCATTGGTCAGACTCTAATATACATGTAAAAACTATATTTTAAGTCTTCTCCTTTGGGACAATGGACTTATGACTTAATATGTTAATCATGTAACATTTTATGTATATTCTTATGAACTTTAATTAACCTTATTGAGATCTAGGGATAAAAATTAACGATATCTCTATCTTAATATCCAATAAGTGGGCATTCCAGAAATTTTTGTCCAGAATGCCAAGGAGGATATTTCTCTCATTTTCTGATCTTTTTATTTTCCTTCTTAAGATTCATAGAAACTGCATTTTTCTGGCTTATGTGAGAGGTGGTAGTTGAAAGAAAGGTGGTTGCACTGTTACTTACCTCTTAGAGACATTATATTGTCACTTGACTATCAATGTTGAATCTTGAAATTCAAATATCTATAATATGTACTAGGGTAAAACATTTTAAATGTGTAAGCCTTCCTTTATGTATTCGTGACAAAGTTATTAATTTAAGAATTTTCATTTAGTCACTCTCATCCCTCCTCACAAATAATATATGGTGTGGGCCACTCATGTTTTTCTTCTGTATTTTGCAAAGACATATCTACCTGTATCAAAACAGACTGTATTTTTTTTGAGGCTTTTGTGATAAAAAAAAATGGAGTCAAAAGCAGCCACTAGTACAAGTTTGTACAGAAGAGGAGTACAGAATAAAATTTCAAAGATTTTTGATGAGAGCTCGGAAAAGTTGCTACATGGTGTAAAGGAATTATACAAAACAAGGAAAGAATGTTAAATAGTTCTCTGTTTCCCTAAGTATACAACATTTGAACTCCAGTGTAAAATTCCTAACATTTAAATATGATTCTATTGCTCCTGGATTCCAAGTTTTCTGACTAAAACTCTGTTCTGTGGTTAGATCATGTATTTCACTGCCTCTACATGTTGCAATTTGAGGATTTCCAACTGACATTTGATTTTCATTATGACAAGTAATTGTACTATATATAAATGTGTTACTCCCAGATGAGGGGTTGGCAAGTTGTGGGACCCTCCACAGATCACTAAAACCATATCTTTATTCTTTCATTAAACTTTTCCAACAGCTAGAAACACACAATCTTTGTGGAGTTCCAAAATAGCAAACTAGCTGATCCTGTTACACCTAACATGTTAATTGGTTGGCATTATAGCAGGAAATCCCAGAAATTAGAGTTGGGTCAGCACTCTTTATCTGTTAAAACACCCCAGCATGGTGGCAAGTAATTGGAAGGAAATATGGTTGGGGTGGAGTGTGGCCACTCCTCTTTTCTTTTCCACCATGTCCTACTACACTCATCACGAGTTGGGTAAGAATATGAAATGCTGAGATGCAAGATGGTTTCCATTTGCTCTCCTTCTGAATCCATGAATTCAGGCAAATTGAAGACAAAAACAAAACAATTACCTCAACTAGAGTGGAGAAGAAATTTAGTAGATCAAAATCCAATAGTCCTATCAAAATACTTGAAAATAAAACAGTCGTTTTTACCAATTATTTTACTTATCCACAATCTAATTTTAAGACATATTTTAAAATGTATTTTGTTTCTTTTTGTTGCTGTTTATGTTCAAGTTAAAACATCTCTAAGCACTGCATCATTCCCCTGAATCCATTTGTTAATTTAAATTAATGTTTCTCACAATAAATTGAAGATGAAGATGTCTAGGCTTTTTTCGAGATATCACTAAACAGTAAGTTAATATTCTTGAGAAGAGTTAAAGGATTCTCAAGATACCATATAGTACAATGCTGTGGAATTCCAGTTTAAAATCATGACCTTCCCTAATGTATTATGTTTCACATGCACACATGTGATCAGAAATCATATAAATCATGATTGCCATTCATTTCACTTTAAAAGATTTCCTCTGAGGTAAAGTTGTTATGACCAAATACATCATTCTTATCTTAGTTCACAAAAGAAATAAAACAGAAATTCAATTGTAGTTGAGTGTGTATGTGTGTCTATGTGTGTGTGTGTGTTTTGAGCAGCACAAATCTTAGAAGATCATTCCTGATAATTTCTCAGGAATGGATCAAATAGTATTTATTTCACTGATACTTAACATGCAAAATTAACTCAGGTGATCACAGATTTCATTGCCCATGTGTATTTAGCAACATTTTGAAACATCAGTTGCACTCAAGTGATACTATTTAATTTTTAACTCATTACAATTTTCCTTATAATTTTATACATTTTTAGTTTAATTTCTTCAGATGATGCAGAGAAAGGAGTTTAGTAAGAGCATATTTCCTCAGCTATAGGAAGATTTTAAATGTATGGAGACAATAAAACGACTCTTCACACTTTCTTCAACTGTGCCATTTAAGTGTATGCAGTTTTCATTTCAGATCTGTACTCTGGAATTAGGGTGCTGCTTTTCTCAAACAGCGTTTTTAAATAGCATCTGGGATATTTTTCTCAGATGTTAAATTCTGATTCATGGAAATAAAGCAATGATCCAACTATTTATTGGTATGTGTTTAGAGGACTTTTCAAAGATTTAAGGACAATAAGAAAAACTTCATATCTCAGGAAGAGTTATTACTGTTCTAATGACAAAACCATTTTGCCATGAATTTGGTCGTGAATAAGAATATACCACAAATCTGGGGCTTCCCTGGTGGCGCAGTGGTTGAGAGTCCACCTGCCGATGCAGGGGACGCGGGTTTGTGCCCCAGATCCCACGTGCTGCGGAGCGGCTGGGCCCGTGAGCCACAGCCTCTGGGCCTGTGTGTCCGGAGCCTGTGCTCCACAACGGAAGAGGCCATGACAGTGAGGGGCCCAGGTACAGCAAAAAAAAAAAAAAAAAAAGAATATACCACAAATCTTGCACTAGATAGAGAACGTTTGTTAGACATTTTGGGGCAAGTCTTTCTTGCTTTTAGGAAAGACATTTGGGAAGTCAGATATTCATTTCTTGCTAGACATTCATTTTAATACTTTGCAGGGTGCTGTAGCTGGCTTTGTTTTCTTATGTTACCCTCACCATGATTCTTAGCTAAGTTATCAACTCTTATTCAGCATTAAGGAAAATAAATGTTCCCAAAACATTTATCAAGTCAGTGGTATTAATACAGATGTAGAGTGTATTTACATTTTTACATTACTTGCATAAAATAGCTTTCATCTCAATGACTGATCATGATCTACCCTCCTCTGCCAATGACAGTTGAAAAGAACTTTGTGTTTGGTGAATTGTGTTCTATGGTTCTTATATTTCAGGGATTATTTGAAATGAGTAGTTATTATTAAATTTCCATTAAACCCCACACAATTCTGAACATTTCCATCCTATCATTTCAGCTCTGTTTTAACTTTAAATATTTCTCATAGTTATTCTCAAAGTTTATTTAATAAAAGTTATTAAAATAATAAATTCAGGAATGGTGATAATGTAAAAAACACAATGAAATTTTGTACATTATTTAGGAAGCTTTTTGGTTGTCACATAATTTATCATAAATAGAAAATCATTCAATAGTTTAGATTTTAGCATTCTTTATTGTATGGTTTTGGAAACAAGTTAAGGGCCTAGAACTTAATATTAGTTAACTGTATCATAATAGAAACAAATATTGTAATATCATGTAGCCATTAAATAAAGTTAGTTCATATTTATCTTCATGGAATTATGTCCATGTTGTATAGTTGAGTAAAAATTCAAGGCATGCTAATAAAAAATATGATAATAAAATATGTAAAATTATATAATTGATATATCATCATATATATAAACACACAGAATATTATTAAAAGTGGTCACCTCAGATGATGAAATATCATTTGGTTTTTATGTTTACCTTTAAAATTTGTATATGTATATATACAAACATGATTTTAAGGGCTTTGTTTTTAAATTTATTTTCCCTAAACAATGGTTCTTTTATATTTTTCCCCTCACACATCTCTTTGAAGATTTAATGAAAGTGTCATAGCATTTCCCCAGAAAACATTTTAAAATATTGCAGTGGCTAGAAATTATACATAATTGATTTACACCAATGATTTCTGATGTGAAAATAAATACGCAATGCTGTCTAATGGGGAACATATCACTCCAGAAGCCACACCAGAGTCATAAATGTCTTCATTCATTTATGCAACAAAAATAACCAAGGGCTGAATATGCATCACAAACTATTCTTGGAGGAATTTTTTTTGAGAAATTAGTCAAAGAAAGGAATCTCTGATTATGTGACCTATATCAAGTAACAGGCTGATATGGCAATGTTTAAATATGAAAATATTTTAATTCATGCTTTTGGGGTTTCTTCTATGAATAGCACCTTTATGTAAAGAAAAATTCCTGTTTTGACCCCGGGACAAGGCATAATCTGATGCTTCCCTTCAGGTGGCAAGTATTCTATTTTCTAAAATAAATAACTTCCCTAGATGAAAAATAAATGTATATACTTCATGAAGAGATGGAATGTCTTCAATGCTGAGTCATATCTCTCCTGCTGACCTGCCCATTCATGGCTGTGTTTTTTGTTTTTTAGTTTTTGTTCCATCCAATGTATCACGATGCCTAGAGGTGAACTACATGTGTCCATTGCTCATCTTTGTTACTTAAGAATGTTACTCTTTTCTTATTTTCTAAGAACACTAGTTCCATTGAAACATCCTTTCATCCCAATTACTCCAAACTCATTGAAAATATTTTCTACCAGCTTGCCGAATTTCTTTCAGTTAGAACTTTCACAACAATTTTGATGAGTTGATGAGTCACATGTATATTCTGTCCAACAATCTGTCTCTGTTTCTTGAACTCATTTTCTGGCAATTTTCGCTTATTCTATATCAACCATTCACTTCTATGGGCCTCATATACAGTCTCCAAAAATCTTGACTTCAAAGTCTCGCTCACTTAACATTATTCCCATCTTTACAAATAAATGTATGCAGACAAACTTCAGCATGCCTCAGGATTATCTAGAGGGTTTGTTAAAACAGAGACTGCTGGGCCTTTCCAACTGAGCTCTGATTCAGTAGCTCTGGGTAGGACATAGAATTTTTTTTCTAAAGGTCTAGGTGATGTTGATACTGCTAGTTAATAGATTACATTTTGAGAACCACTGCTCTAGACAATCAGCTCCTCTCATCCCACAAACACATGCCCTTCAAACATCCATCACTCCCTTCAAACAGCCACAGCCCTTTCCTTTTCTATAAGTGCCTGGCATAATTTCACTCCTACTTAAATGTCAATACATGTGTTCTCCATGCTTCATCTGAGCAGCATAAGATGACAGGTGAAACTGTGCAGTCCAGCCTCAGTTCAAATTTTTCTTCTCAACTCACTATCCTACTTTCTAAATGTTGACTCGTTTCCCTTTCTCAGTCCCATCTTTGAGCTACTAATTTTTATTGTAAAAATAAAATGATATTTGTCTTTCTCTCTCCGACTTACTTCACTCAGTATGAAAATCTCTAGGTCCATCCATGTTGCTGCAAATGGCATTACTTTGTTCTTTTTATGGATGAGTAATATTCCATTGTTATGATATTGCTTATATGTGGAACCTAAAAAAAAGGTACAAATGAACTTATCTACAAAACAGAAATAGAGTTACAGATGTAGAAAATAAACTTATGGTTATCAGGGGGTTGGGGGGAAGGGATGAATTGGGAGATTGGGATTGACATATACACACTACTATATATAAAATAGATAACTAATAAGGACCTACTGTATAGCACAGGGAGCTCTACTCAATACTCTGTAATAGACTATATGGGAAAAGAATCTAAAACAGAGTGGATATATGTATATATATCACTGACTCACTTTGCTGTACACCTGAGAACAACACAACATTGTAAATCAACTATACTCCAACAAAAATTAATAAACAAAGAAAATAAACAAAAGACTGTATGTGGGAATGAATGAAAAAATAAATAAATAAAATGATATTAAGATTGCCATAGCTTTGAAATCTAAGAATGGTACAGTTCCACCATAAAAAATGAGTATAGAGACATGAAACCCCAGATCTCTGAGTAAAAAGGTAAACGTGGGCTTCCCTGGTGGCGCAGTGGTTGAGAGTCTGCCTGCCGATGCAGGGGACACGGGTTCGTGCCCCAGTCTGGGAAGATCCCACATGCCGCGGAGCGGCTGACCCGTGAGCCATGGTCACTGAGCCTGCCCGTCCAGAGCCTCTGCTCCGCAACGGGAGAGGCCACAACAGTGAGAGGCCTGCGTACTGCAAAAAAAAAAAAAAAAAGATAAATGTAACATGGACCCCAAAACCAGAGATTTTTCTTACTGAAGACCCATTGTATCGTTAGATACTCTGGGGAAAATCAAGTAACTTTAAAAATCTGGAAACCCCTTTCAAGTTGGGAGGAAACAGTGAATCAGGGACTGAATTTCTAACAAAATTTGATTACATTTGATTGTATAAAGTAATTATTAATATTCAACTAAATATCTTAAGAAATTCTATGTCATTATCTAAGCATTTCAAAAGATCTGATAAGAAATCATCAATTTTTAGAAAGAGTTGGAATCCTAGAAAACAAGCCATGTGGATCACAATTTGTCCTTAAGTCATCCTGAAATTTTATCTGATGTAAATTGGTATATTTTCACAGTAAAATAATATATTTCAGTCTCTCAAGATGTTAATACCTGATGTATACCAGATGTGAAGCCCTTGAAATATACTCGAAATCAATGTTAGTTACTGACAGTAAGAAAGTCGTTAAATTACAAGTATTATTTCAACCATCATTTCAAAACTCATATATGAACTTTGAGGAGTAGTGGACTTCAGAGTGAGAAAAACAGTGTTCTTTATTGATTGTCCCCTTTCTCTGTCTTTACTTCTTTATTTTTTACAGCACATTGAAATCATATACAACCAACAATTGCGATTTACATTTTTGAACAATGAATCAAGATCAGGGAGCAAATTATTGATAATTAACTCGAATGTATATAAAATAGTGTGTGGAGTGACATGTAGTCATTAACGCATGTATTTTCCTAACAGCGACTTTTATTGCTATACTTGTCTCTGGTATATTAATACATAAAAGAGTACTCTCTACATTCCAGTTTACAAAATCCTGTATCTCTAATATTCTCTGTAGAGAGAATATTTGGCAAATATTTTTACTCAAGTATTTAACACTACTGTACCAAGCATTGCATGTTCAGGGTCTCATCAAGCTCTAAGGTTTTTCATGAATACAGTCTAATTTTTTTCTGTCATAGGGTATTACATTAATATCATAGAACCACAATCATGTCATTAGACAAAAGAATTGTCCCAAAAGCTTGGTTTTGCTGTTTTGTCTGAGAATATTTGTCATAAATTTTCAACTCATTTTATGAGCCTCTTACCATAACTGTGGCTTTTTCCCATTTTCACAAAGGAGAGAACAACTTTGAATGTTGGCCCCCTAATTTTCTTCTCTTTCTCTTCTTTAGCTACTAAACTGAATGCTTATAATAAAAATCAGGGCTTCCCTGGTGACACAGTGGTTGAGAGTCCACCTGCCGATGCAGGGGACTCAGGTTCGTGCCCTGGTCCGGGAAGATCCCACATGCCGCGGAGCGGCTGGACCCGTGAGCCATGGCCGCTGAACCTGCGCGTCCGGAGCCTGTGCTCTGCGGCGGGAGAGGCCACAACGATGAGAGGCCCGTGTACCGCAAAAAAAAAAAAAAAAAAAAAAAATCATAGTTTAACTCTTACCTTAGGAAAATTCAATAAATTAATGAGAGAGAAGCTTTGTTTGAGAGTTAGGATATTTCTGAGGTTGCTTCTATAAAAACTACTGTCATTTCAGACTTATGACAAGTCCTAGGGTCACTTTTCCAGTAAATTTTTTTTTTAATATTCACAGTATTTGCATATTTTTTCTGCTTTTTCAACATCTCTTTACTAGCCAGTTCAATCATCTACCAATTACAAATTTGCTTTTTGTCATATTTTAACCCTGTTTATTTTTATAGTACATTATAACTTAAGTAAAATTTAGTGATAAATAATGCTTTATTTCATTGACTTTAAGATGGTATTTAATGTAAAATTTGTCACTAACTGAAAATAAGTACTTCTAGTTAAACATATATACAACCTAATATCATAAATGTTAGCATGAAATATGGGTCAAGAAACTCTTAAACTATGATCTACTTATAATTAATATTGAGAACATTGATCATATTTCTGAAAATACAATCACTAGTTACAAATGAATATTTAGCACATTTTTAAAAATTCCAATAATTGAAATAACTAAGAAGGAAAGCTTCATTAAATAAATTTGCAGAGATTAGCTGAAAATCACTGTTCTTCTAAGAACTTTTGCAGTCTTGAAGATAGTTATGTATAGTATGAATATTCTGAGATTTCTATATAAAAACCTCAATTAATCTTTCATTTCAAATCTGTGAACTGTATAGAAACAGAAATACCATATTGCTTGCAGACTGTTTTCAAGTCTACCAGTGATCAATAGTGGGCGGTCAGTAGTGGATCCTAAATTTGAACCCCTAGTAATAGAGCTGAGAAGATACCTAGCTATTCACTAAACTTGTTATTTGCCAATCCCAGAAAATACAGGTTTTAAAAAGGGATAGTCCCTATCCTCAAGAAATTTAAATCATGATAAGAACATTGAAAATAAAGCAAGTACCTCTAGAGAATCTATCTCCTTAGTGTTCTGGGTGTTTGTAGGTTGAGTAGCTACATGCCATCCATAGGTCCAAATGGAAAAACCATGTGCAAGGGGAAATATTTCAAGACGTTTTGATACTTTTGTGTATAACGAAATAAGATATTCAAAGGAACAAAAAGGCAGGTTATGAAGTGTAGTTTGGAGAAATATGGAGCAAGATTAGAATGTTGGTGCAACATGAATGAATTAGGGCTTTTCTTGTGAGTCATGACAATAAAGTATTTTTTTAGGTGCATCATGGGCATTTTTTCTGCAATCTAATTGCAGCCTCTCATCATTGAAGTCAAAGGTTAGTGAAGTTAGCCCAAGAACTAATGGCTCTAAGTTGTAGACTTCCAACATGCCATAGGTGAAGTTGCCCTAAGTGACTTTACAAACCAAGTTAGAGGTCCTTTCATATATGTGGCACTTGATTGCTAATATAAGTATACATGGGTATATATGAGAAATACGACAGTTTTATTTTTAATTTGCTATGACTTCTTTCCATTAAGCCATTTCATTTAGTTGGTTTTAAATATTATTCATATATATTTCTCATCTTCCTAAAAGTTATCTAAAAATAAATTGGAGGGGTGCATTTTTTCTTGTTCCTGTATCAATATTCAGAATAAAGTGTTTAAATAATCTTGGGAAGCAGGGAGAGATTTACAATAAGTAATAAGCTTGGCCATACCAGGAAACATTATAACTAAACTTTTCCTTGCTATTTTGATAGATTAAGACGTGTATTCCCATTTTCCATTCTGAATAGTAAATTGAAGTTTCACAATGAATTTGTGTATTGGCAATTCCAAACTTGGCATTTGGGAAAAACATGTGCTTAGAAAGGGGTTTGGCTGAAAGTTAAACATAAACTTTTCTGAGTTATTAGAGCCCAGGGATCTGTTCTAACATATAAAGTGCTTATGGGAAAAAAACATTCAAAATAAATATCCCAAGAAGTGTGGGAAGGTTAAATGAATCTCCTTGGGTGACCTATCCCGGGAGTATACCAGTCATGGTTTTGCAGAACCTGCAAAGTATGAAGGGAAACTAGAAAACTGTGAAGAAACAAAGAAGAAGAGCACTTTTAATCCCAACATGAAGTTCAAGTTGCAGTATCGAAATCCGTTGTACATGAAGTGTTAAATTATACATTTTTTAAAAGTTTCATTATGTGTAAAAAGTATTGATTTTGTATGTTTGCTCACTTGCCAAGTAAAAACAGGCCAATTGTTTTAAAGATTAAAAATTATAATTTATGTATATTTCAAACTGAAATATCAACCATTTACAGACTACCAAAGATAATAACTCTTAACTTTATATCGCTGTATATATGAAATATTTTATCAATATACTTTAGCCATAAATGTCCAGAACTATAACTTTAAAAGTATTTTATATTAACATTTTGGTTGCATACACATGAATTACTAATTTCACTTGCTATTGCATTTCTCTGAGTATAAGTACTATTATCAATAATTGAAAAAGTTCCACATTTGGTAGAATGAAGATATGCCTTTAACTCAAAAAAAAGTTAAAGGGTCAGTTAACTAATTGATCAATAGTCATTCATTTAAGACATTTAAATTAGGTGAATATAGTTCAAAGTATTAGAATGAAAAAATAGGAAAAAATTATCAACTACACATTTAAATTAAAAAATTGCATAGAAGCAGAGATAAATATTCAAACCTGAAACTTCTATGGGTATTCAACTACATGTATGAGTTATATGAAATTCAGACTGAAAGATCTTCTACTTAATGACTTTGCTATGAATATTGAAGAAGTGTTGAGAATTGTTTTATATAAGGTCATATTATAAAAGAAAACTTTAAAATTGTACAGAAGATGAAGATGGAGTCTCTTTCTGCTTCAACTGCAAGTAACAAAAAGGAAATTTATCTCTAAAGATTGCAGAGGATTCAAGCATGTTTTCTGCATGTAGACTGATTTAATTTGCCTAAGCTAAAATGCCCGTGAACTTACAAGCACATGAATTACCTGAAAATTCAGACTCTTTAATCAATGAAAATGCTATCACAATACACAAACCGTCCCTGAGAGAAAGTATCATGTATGTCCTCTTTTGATATAGAAACAGGGTAAGAGCCTTAGTGAAATAGCAGATGAAGTATGAAATGACCAACGTTGGGAAAATCAAAACAAAAACAAAATAGGTGTTATTGTATCCCAGTTATATCTCTGTTTGTCATGTTTTCTTATCGTAAGAGTTCTAAGTATGTATCACTGTAATTTTTATACAGAACCACATATAGGTTGGCAGCTTGACTCACTGTCCTTATATTCTAGTGTCCTATGGTAATTTTAAAACATGCCTGCAAGTTGAAAATCCCCACTTCCAAATCTGGATAGATTTGAAACCAGCATAACCAATAGAGTATAAGGAAAATAACAAAAAAAGATTCCCAAGTCCAGGTTAGAAGGGATCATGATGCTTCAACCGTGTTTATCTGAATATTTGATCCAAAAGAAGCCAGTTGCCATATCAGGAGGAGTCTGACTCTCCAGCTTGAGAACCCATGTGCTTCCATTACATCTTCTGGATGACAGCCAGCAACAATGTCGCCACGTTGAGTAAGTCATCCTAGTTATCCAGCCCAAGCTAACCTTCAGATGACTGCAAACAGCTGACATCTGTCTGCACCCTGCACCACAGGAGAGACCCAAACAAGTAAGAACTGTGCAGACAAGTTCTTCCACAATTCCGGATTGTTGGAGACAGAATTCTAAAGTGGTTCCCAAGTATATCCACTCTGGAGTACACACCCTGTATATTCTACTCCTTCTGAGTGTAGGCAAGAATTGTGAGTATGATAAGACATTCAGCCCCTTGAATATACCATGTTATATAGGACAGAATAAGATAGTCACTCTTGTGATTATGTTACATTTTATAAAATTCTGTGGTAGCATAGCAGAGAGAGATTTCTTCTGCTGGTTTGGAAAATGGAAGCTGTCTTGCTTGACCCTGGGCAGGAGTCCAGCTACTTCATGCCCAGACTCCTGACTCACAAGAACTTTGTGATAATAAATGGCTATTGTTTAAAGCTTCTAAGTTTCTGGTAATTACACAGTAATCAAAATGAATACAGTAGTCCACAAAATTATGAGAAACATAAACTAATTGTTTCAGGTTGTTCAATTTTTGTAATTTGTTACAACCATTAGTAAACAGATTGAATTGGGAATGATTTGTCATGCAGCAATAGTAAAAAGGAGAATTTATTTTGTTAAGCCTTTCTTCCATTGACAAAAGTAGAAATAGGTCATTTGCCAGTCTCCAACACTAAGGGAAAAAGGGATAATTTGGAGTACTGCTGTAAGATTCAGATTGATTCACGGAACTATAGCATAAAGCTTAATGCAGCAGAAAAATGCAAGTCACATATTTGTCTATGTATTTGCCATAGAAATTCCTGAAAATATCTTCCGGAAGTTTATGACCAAGAAGGCAGAGTTCCTTAACTCAGGGACTTATGCCCTCTAATTCCATCAGTTCTTCCAAGTGTCTCTTGCACTCTGAACATACAATGGCAATCTCTATGAGGATACGGAGGTCCTAGAGATTTGCTATACCAGAAAAAGAGCAGCTTTCTTCTTCTCCCATTTCTGACATAATCTCACTATTTTTCCTCTAGACTTGCTCCAATGAGCTGCTTCCACAACTTCTGTGCTCAAAGCAACTTTGTTTTTATCCTCATCATCCCAAAGGTGTGTTTGGTTATCAAGCAAACTCTCATCAGGCTTTAAGCAAGTATCTATTCAACAAATGGGCTGATTAATAATATGTGAGACATGTATATTATCTCAGTGGTTTAAATAGATAAGGTTGTAGGATATTTTAAAAGATACTTGAGTTGAATTATCATATCAAAATTTGTGCTTATCACATTCATTTCCTATGGCACTTATAACAAATTACCACAAACTGAATGGCTTAAAACAGAATAAATGTATTCTCCCACATTTCTGATGCTGGAAGTTCCGAATCAAGATGGCAGAGCCTGGCTCTCTCTCCAAAGTCTCCAAGAGAAACTGTTGCGTGCCTTTCTCTCAGCTTCTGCTGTTTCTGACAACCTTTGTCTGTAGATACATCATTCCTGTCTCTGCCTTTATTGTACACTGCTGACATTCTCCCCGTGTGTTCACATTGTCTTCCCTCTGTGTCTCTCTCTTTTTTGACTCTTCTCTTCTTCCTATAAGGACACTAGTCATATTGGATTAAAGTCTCACCTTATACCAGTATGACTTCATCTTAATTAACATCTTAATTATGCCTGCAAAGACCCTGTTTCCTAAAAAGTTCACACTCACAGGCACCAGCAGTATGGATTTTAACATACCTCTTAGGGGGATATAATTCATTCTGTGACCCATGTAACCATTAGATATGTTGCTAGTTGAAGGACAGTGTTAAGGCTTAGGCAACACTTTGAATAAATGGTCTGTAGGGGAAACTTGATAACTGGAAGATAAAGGATACCAGCAGCATTTTAATTTAATCAGTACTACACTCTATCAAGTACATATCCTCTCACCAGGGAGCCCTCTCTGTTCCTTCTAAGGCTGCCTCATAAGGTCATTTGTATAGTATTAAATTTCACTCTTATTACTGATTTCCTAAGAAGCCATGCATAGCTTCTGACTATAATTTCTTGAATATACTTTTGAAATTTCTATAGTAAAGTAGGAAAAAGCAGCAGAGTGCATGGTAAAATGAGCAAAGACTGTAAAAATCACTTGAAAACAAGTGTCAAAATGACCAGCATGTATATTCATGTACTCTGCTAAAGGAAATACACATTTTTATTAATAAGGAAAGCTATACTCACTTCAGTATATATGAATTTTAATCCTTATAATTATTGTCATAATTATTAGTTCAAATTCTCATTATCTTGAAAGAAAATATTTTAATTAATGAGAATAGTACATATACAAACCATGTCATTAAAATTTCTCACTTTGTACATTTTCTTAAAATTTTCTGAAATTAAAATATTTGAAAATATGGAAAGTATGTATACATGAGATCACTGGATAAGTCTTAATTTCCTTATGGTGGAGTTTGCCAAGTCAAACCACTCCTTCTGAGCCAAAGAGAGGGAACTAAACAGTGCACATTAAATTCTAACTATGGTACCTGGGTAAATGCCTGGATTGTGTGTGTTTCATGCACCAAGGACTTCAGCAGTTACGGGTTAGTGCCGTTTCTCTTGTCAGAAATATCCCTGCTTGCCTGAGGGAGCCTTGGCAAATATATAGTCTGGTGCTCCATAACTATTTTTGGATATGAAATGTTTTATACCAAAGGAAAAGTGTGTTAGTTGATGTCTGTTTATTTAAAGTGGAAATGCAGAAATACATAATTTAGGCTGACTGGGATGTTTTATGTGTGCCCATAAATATTTGAGAGGAAACTGTCTTCCCATCCTTATGCACAAATATACACACAAAACCACAATATGTAAATAACTTGCTAGAGTTGCTGCCATCTTTATATTATTGCTAATCTTTTCAGGCCATCTTCTTCATGGTGTCAAAGTTTATCTTGACTTTACAGCTTTAGTAGTTGTTCTGTCTGCCACCTTGTGTTATTGTTATTTGAAAGCTGCAATCATAATTGTTTTTGAAGCACCTTCCCCTATGAAATCTGTGATGGAAAAACAAATTGTATTTACTTCAGTTGTATTCTCTTCTTCTATTAACATTTCAAGCTGTTAAATCTCTGATAGAGCTCAACTTTTAAAACCTACCAAAGGCAGTATTTAAAAAACAGCTTTTCCCTTCCAAAGTGCTACTATAGTATATTAAAGAACTAAACTCATTTTCAGATCAGTGAACTTTAAATGTTAGATGGAGCCATCATTTTTTTTCTAGAGGGAAAGTCTATTTATTTCTTCTTCTTCTTTCATAATGATTACTGCCCCATCTTTGCACAATTAATGAGGTTTTACTCTGCCTCCGTTAGGTGTATTGATTTAAAAATCTTTAAATGCTGCCCATTAAGAACAACTAAGGTGACATTTCTTTTCTCTTTCTTCCATGTTTTCTTGCCTTGTATCTACTCCTGAATAACGATTCCATGCAAGATGACGGATGACTCTAAAACACACTACATATTAAAATTAGTGGCATTTTGTCAATATAGATTACCTCCTTGTTAATATAAGAACTATGAAAAAATGACCATCTTAAACATGAAACAATGATCCAGGATCAGATATAGAACTAGTTCTATTCAATCTCTGATCAGAAAATATTTTTCTTGCCCGCTCCCACAGAATGAATTTGTCATGCTCAGCTTTTGACTTTTTTTGTAGTTTGCTTGTTTTAGTAATGGGAGCATAAATATCTTATGGATTTATTATAAAATAGGGAAAATCAAACTTTAGTATGGTATTTTTTCTTTTGCATTCCACTTATTTGATAGAATGGAGATGGGAAGGCAGAAACTAAAAACTGTAATTTTTCTTTTGGGTGTATTAGAGGGAGAAAAAGTCAAATTCCCTTTATTTTCCTGACCAGATCATATTTTCCTGTCTATCTTGTGTCACATCCTCTTAGTAATTTATCTTCCTTAGGATTGGAGGGCTTCATTCTATAGTTTAACTAATTACAGTACCAAATGGAGTGGTCAAAAATTGAATTGATCATAGACCTATCCATCATCTTCACCTTTATTTATGTTTAAATTTATTTATTTATTTATTTATTTAACAATGATTTGGAGGGAGGTCCACATAATTCTTTTGCAATTTTGAAAATAACAGTATCATATTTTTTAGATTTTTTTTTGGTAATTAATTTTTTAATTGAAAGAATTGGGTTTGCCTTCTAATGAATTAAGATGGCTTTGGGGGAGGACCTTCAAGATGGCGGAGGATTAGGTCGTGGAGATCACCTTCCTCCCCACAAATACATCAAAAATACATCTATATGTGGAAATGGCAGAAGATCTCACACCTCCGAAAAGGCAAGAAAATTCCCACATACCTGGGTAGGGCAAAAGAAAAAAACAGGGACAAAAGAAGAGAGACAAGGAACTGCACCCCTGGGAGGGAGCTGTGAAGGAGGAAAAGTTTCCACACACTAGGGAGACCCTTCACTGGCAGAGACGGGGGTGGGCAGGGGGGGAATCTTCGGAGCCACGGAGGAGAGTGCAGCAACAGGGGTGTGGAGGGCAAAGCGGAGAGATTCCCGCACAGAAGATTGTTACCAACCAGCACTCACCAGCCCGAGAAGCTTCTCTCCTGGCCCGCTGGGACAGATGGGGTCTGGGAGCTGAAGCTCAGGCTTCAGAGGTCAGACCCCAGGGAGAGGACTGCGTTTGGCTGTGTGAACACAGCCTGAAAGGAGCTAGTGCGCCACAGCTAGCTGGGAGGGAGTCTGGGCAAAAGTCTGGACCTGCCTAAGAGGCAAGACACCATTGTTTTGGGGTGCGTGAGGAGAGGGGATTCAAAGCACCGCCTAAAAGAGCTCCAGAGACAGATGTGAGCCGCGGCTATCAGCGTGGACACCAGAGACGGGTATGAGACACTAAGGCTGCTGCTGCAGCCACCAAGAAGCCTGTGTGCAAGCACAGGTCACTGTCCACACCTCCCCTTCCAGGAGCCTGTGGAACCCGCCACTGCCAGGGTCCCGTGATCCAGGGACAAGTTTCCTGGGAGAGTACACGGCACACCTCAGGCTGGTGCAATGTCACGCTGGCCTCTGCCACCACAGGCTTGCCTCGCTTTCCAATTATAACTACTGTACCCCTCCCTCACCCTGGCATGAGTGAGCCAGAGCCCACTAATCAGCCGCTGCTTTAACCCCATCCTGTCTGTATGGGAACAGATACCTGAGGGTGACCTACATACAGGGAGGAACCAAAACCAAAGCTGAACCCCGTGAGCTGTGCAAACAAAGAAGAGAAAGGGAAATTTCTCTGTGCAGCCTCAGGAGCAGCAGATTAAATCTCCACAATCAACTTGATGTACCCTACGTCTGTGGAATACCTGAATAGACAACGAATCATCCCAAAATTGAGGTGTTGGACTTGGTGTTTGCTGTCTGCAACTGATTTGTTTCTGATTTAATATTTATCTTAGTATAGCTTTTAGCACTTGTTATTGGTGGATTTGTTTATTGGCTTGGTTGCTCTCATTTTTTTATTAGTATTATTATTTTCTTTTTTTAAATATAATAATTATTTAAAACTTTATTATTATTTTTTTTTTCTCCCCTTTCTCCTGAGCTGTGTGGTTGACAGGGTCTTTGTCCTCTGGCCTGGTGTCAGGCCTGAGCCTCTGAGGTGGGAGCACTGAGTTCAGAACATTGGACCTCCAAAGACCTCCCAGCCCCACTCAATATCAATCAGTGAGAGCTCTCCCAGAGATCTCTGTCTCAATGATAAGATCCAACTCCACCCAATGGCAAGCAAGCTCCAGTGCTGGATGCCCCATGCCAAACAACTAGCAAGAAAGGAACACAACCACACCCATTAGCAGTGAGGGTGCCTAAAATCATACTAAGTTCACAGACATCCCAAAACACACCATTGGACATGGTCCTGCTCATGAGAAAGACAAGATCCAACCCCACCCATGAGAACACAGGCACCACTGCCCTCCACCAGGAAGCCTACACAAGCCACTGAACCAACCTCACCCACTGGGGGAAGACAACTAAAACAACAGGAATTACAAATCTGCAGCCTGTGAAAAGCAGACACCAAACACAGTAAGTTAAGCAAAATGAGAAGACAGAGAAATATGCAGCAGATGAAGGAGCAAGGTAAAATCCCACCAGACCAAACAAAGGAAGAGGAAATAGGCAGTCTACCTGAAAAAGAATTCAGAGTAATAATAGGAAAGATGATCCAAAATCTTGGAAATAGAATGGAGAAAATACAAGAAACTTTTAACAAGGACCTAGAAGAACTAAAGAGCAAACAAACAATGAAGAACAACACAATAAATGAAATTAAAAATTCTACAGAAGGAAACAATAGAAGAACAAATGAAACAGAAGAATGGATAAGTGAACTGGAAGATAAAATAGTGAAAATAACTACCACAGAGCAGAAAAAAAAAAGAAAGAAAAGAATTGAGGATAGTCTCAGAGACGTCTGGGACAATATTAAATGCATGAACATTCAAATTATAGGGGTTCCAGAAGAAGAAGAGATAAAGAAAGGGTATGACAAAATATTTGAAGACATTATACTTGAAAACTTCACCAACATGAGAAAGGAAATAGTCAATCAAGTGCAGGGAGAGCAGAGAGTTCCAAACAAGATAAATCCAAGGAGAAACACACCAAGACACATATTAATTAAACTATAAAAAATTAAACACAAGGAAAAAATATAAAAAGCAGCAAGGGAAAAGCAACAAATAACATAAAAGGGAATCCCCATAGGGTTAACAACTGATCTTTCAGCAGAAACTTTGCAAGCCAGAAGGGACTGGTAGGACATATTTAAAGTGATGAAAGGGAAAAACTTACAACCAAGATGATTCTACCAGGCAAGGATGTCATTCAGATTCGACAGAGAAATTAAAACCTTTACAGACAAGCAGAAGTTAAAAGGGAATTCAGCACCACCAAAGCAGCTTTACAACAAATCCTAAAGGAACTTCTTTAGGCAGGAAACACAAGAGAAGGAAAAGACCTTCAAAAACAAACCCAAAGAATTAAGAAAATAGTAATAGAAACATACTTATCAATAAGTACCTTAAATGTAAATGGATTAAATGCTCCAATCAGAAGATAGACTGGCTGAATGAATACAAAAACAAGACCTATATATATGCTGTCTACAAGAGACCCACTTCAGACCTAGGGACACATACAGACTGAAAGTGAGGGGATGGAAAAAGATATTCCATGCAAATGGAAATCAGAAGAAAGCTGGAGTAGCAATTCTCATACAAACAAAATAGACTTTAAAATAAAGACTATTACAAGAGAAAAAGAAAGACACTAGATAATGATCAAAGGATCAATCCAAGAAGAAGATATAACAATTGTAAATATTTATGCACCCCACATAGGAGCACCTCAATACATAAGGCAAATACTAACAGCTATAAAAGGGGAAATCGACAATAGTAAGAGTAGGCAACTTTAACAACCCACATTCACCAATGGACAGATCATCCAAAATGAAAATAAATAAGGAAACACAAGCTTTAAATGACACATTAGACAAGGTGGACTTAATTGATATTTATAGGACATTCCATCCAAAAACAACAGAATACACTGTCTTCTTAAGTGCTTATGGAACATTCTCCAGGATAGATCATATGTTGGGGCACAACTCAAGGCTTGGTAAATTTAAGAAAATTGAAATCATATCAATTACCTTTTCTGACCACAATGCTATGAGACTAGATATCAATTACAGGGAAAAAAATGAAAAAATACAAACACATGGAGGTTAAACAATACACTACTTACTGACAAAGAGATCATGGAAGAAATCAAAGAGTAAATCAAAAAATACCTAAAAACAAATGACAATGAAAATACCTAGAAACAAATGACAATTTAGTACTGCAGCAAAAGCAGTACTAAAAGGGAAGTTTATAGCAATACAACCCTACCTCAAGAAACAAGAAACATCTCAAATTAACAACCTAACCTTACACCTAAAGCAATTAGAGAAAGAAGAACAAAAAAACCCCAAAGTTAGCAGAAGGAAAGAAATAATAAAAATCAGATCAGAAATGAGAAAGAAATGAAGGAAACAAGAGCAAAGATCAATAAAACTAAAAGCTGATTCTTTGAAAAGATAAAAAAAATTGATAAACTATTAGCCAGACTCACCAAGAATAAAAGGGAAAAGACTCAAATCAATAGAATTAGAAATGAAAAAGGAGAAGTAACAATTGACACTAAAGAAATACAAAGAATCATGAGAGATTACTACAAGGAATTATATGTCAATATAATGGACAAACTGGAAGAGATGGACAAATTCTTAGAAAAGCACAACCTTCCCAGACTGAACAAGGAAGAAATAGAAAATACCAACAGACCAATCACAAGCACTGAATTTGAAACTGTGATTTAAAATCTTCCAACAAACAAAAGCCCAGGACCAGATGGGTTCACAAGCGAATTCTATCAAACATTTAGAGAAGAGTTAACACCTATCCTTCTCAAACTCGTCCAAAATATAGCAGAGGTAGGAACTCATTCTACGGGACCGCCATCACTCTGATACCAAAACCAGACAAAGATATCACAAAAAAATAAAATTACAGGCAAATATCACTGATGAGCATAGATACAAAAATCCTCAACAAAATACTAGCAAACAGAATCCAACAGTATATTATAAGGATCATACACCATGACCAAGTGGGGTTTATCCCAGGAATGCAAGGATTCTTAAATATAGGCAACTCAATCAATGTGATACACCATATTCACAAACTGAAGGATAAAAAACATATGATCATCTCAATCGATGCAGAAAAAGCTTTCAACAAAATTCAACACCCATTTATGATAAAAACTCTCCAGAAAGTAGGCATAGAGAGAACCTACCTCAACATAATAAAGGCCATATATGACAAACCCACAGCAAACATCATTCTCAATAGGGAAAAACTGAAATCAGTTCCTCTAAGATCAGAAACAAGACAGGGTTACCCATTCTCACCACTATTATTCAACATAGTTTTGGAAGTTTTAGCCACAGCAATCAGAGAAGAAAAAGAAATAAAAGGAATCCAAATCAGAAAAGAAGAAATAAAACTGTCACTGTTTGTAGATGACATGATACTATACATAGCGAATCCTAAAGATGCTACCAGAAAACTACAATAGCTAATCAATGAATTTGGCAAAGCAGCAGGTTACAAAATTAATGCTCAGAAATCTCTTGCATTTCTATACACTAATGTGAAAAATCTGAAAGAGCAATTAAGGAAACACTCCCATTTACCACTACAACAAAAAGAAAAAAATACCTAGGAATAAACCTACCTAAGGAGACAAAAGACCTGTATGCAGAAAACTATAAGACACTGATGAAAGAAATTAAAGTGGATACAAATATATGGAGAGATATACTATGTTCTTAGATTGGAAGAATCAACATTGTGACAATGAGTATACTACCCACAGCAATCTACAGATTCAATGCAATCCCTATCAAAGTACCAATGGCATTTTTCACAGAACTAGAACAAAATATTTCACAGTTTGTATGGAAACACAAAAGACCCCAAATAGCCAAAGCAATCTTGAGAAAGAAAAACAGAGCTGGAGGAATCAGGCTCCTTGACATCAAACCCTACTACAAAGCAACAGTAATCAAGACAGTATTGTACTGGCACAAAAGTAGAAATGTAGATCAGTGCAACAGAATAAACTCACAAGGACTAAAGACCTAAATGTAAGGCCAGACACTTTAAAACTCTTAGAGGAAAACATAGGCAGAATGCTCTATGACATAAATCACAGCAAGATCCTTTTTGACCCAACTCTTAGACAAAGATAAATAAAAACAAAAATAAGCAAATGGGACCTAATGAAACTTAAAGCTCTTGCACAGCAAAGGAAACCATAAACAAGATGAAAAGACAATCCTCAGAATGGGTAAAAATATTTGTCAATGAAGCAATGGACAAAGGATTAATCTCCAAAATATATAAAGCAGCACATGCAGCTCAATATCAAAAAAACAAACAACCCAATCCAAAAATGGGCAGAAGACCTAAATAGACATTTCTCCAAAGAAGATATACAGATTGTCAACAAACACATGAAAAGATGCTCAATCACTAATTATTAGAGAAATGCAAATCAAGACTACAATGAGGTATCACCTCACACTGGTCAGAATGGCCATCATCAAAAAATCTACAAACAATAAATGCTGGAGCGGGTGTGGAGAAAAGAAAACATTCTTGCACTGTTGATGTGAAAGTAAATTGATACAGCTACTATGGAAAAGAGTACGGAGGTTCCTTAAAAAACTAAAAATAGAACTACCATACGACCCAGCAATCCCGCTACTGGGCATATACCCGGAGAAAACCATAATCCAAAAAGAGTCACATACCACCATGTTCATTGCAGAACTATTTACAATAGCCAGGACATGGAAGCAACCTAAGTGTCCATCGACAGATGAATGGATAAAGAAGATGTGGCACAGTATATATACAGTGGAATATTATTCATCCATAAAAAGAAACGAAATTGAACTATTTGTAGTGAGGTGGGTGGACCTAGAGACTGTCATACAGAGTGAAGTAAGTCAGAAAGTGAAAAACAAATACCGTATGCTAACACATATATATGGAATCTGAAAAAATGGTTCTGATGAACTTAGAGGCAGGACAGGAGTAAAGACACAGAAGTAGAGTATAGACATGAGGACACAGGGAGGTGGAAGTGTAAGCTGGGACAAAGTGAGAGAGTAGCATGGACATATATACACTACCAAATGTAAAACAGACAGCTAGTCAGAAGCAGGTGCAAAGCACAGGGAGATCAGCTCGGTGTTTTGTGACCATGTAGAGGGGTGGGATAGGGAGGGAGGGAGTTGCAGGCGGGAGGCGTTTTGGGGATATATGTATAGATATAGCTGATTCACTTTGTTATACAGCAGAAACTAACACAACACTGTAAAGCAATTATACTCAAATAGCGATGTTTTAAAAAAAAAAAGAAAAAAGAAGAAGGCTTTGGGGGATAATTTGGATGACCCTGAGTTCTATTTATTTATTTATTTATTTATTTATTTAAAGTATAGTCAATTTGCAATGTCATGTTAAAGGTGTACAGCCTAACAATTCAGATAGATAGACAGATAGATAGATAGGTAGATAGATAGATAGATAGATAGATAGATTCTTTTTCAAATTCTTTTCCCTTATAGGTTATTAAAAAATACTGAGTATAGTTTCATATGCTATATAGGAGGTCCTTGTTGGTTATCTGTTTTATATATATATTTGTGTGTATCTGTTAATTCCAACCCCCTAATTTTTCACCCTCTTTCCTTTCCCCTTTGTTAACCGTAAGTTTATTTTCTATGTCTGTGAGTCTCTTTCTGTTTTGTAAATAAGTTCATGTGTGTGTGTGTGTGTGTGTGTGTGTGTGTGTGTGTATATATGTATATTCTTTTTTTTAGATCTATTATTAATGAGCAATTGGTTTTCTCACTTTGAGCTACTATAAGTAAAGCTGTTGTGAATATTTATTGTGGTTATATGTGCAAATATTTTAGGTAAATGCCTAAAGATACAATTGCTGTGTTATATAATTTTCAGCTCTATTAGAAATTGCCAAGTTATTTTACAAACTGGTTATAATCATTTCCACTTCCTCCCCCATTCCTACCCCATCTCCAGCAAGCAGTGAGAGCTTTAGTTGCTCTACATCCTAATCCACCATAAAATATAACAGACTTTGCTTATCTACTGTGTACTGTAGTAGTTCATTGACATTTTAATTTATATTTCCCTATTTTTATTAAGGTGGCACTTTTTCATTAGTTCAAAGGCAACTTAACTCTTTCTCTTTGGGAAGTTCCTATTCAGTTCCTATTTTGAAGTGTCTTTCTCATTTTGAATTGTAAAAATCTGTACATTGTGCTTATTATTGCCTTGTCAACAATATGTGTGCAAATTTCTTAATTTCTGGTGCTTGTCACCATTTCTCTGTGAGTTCCACTCCCAATACAAGAGGAATCTTCCTCGTTACTCCACTCAGTCTTTGGATCTTCAACATTGTATCTACTCTATATGGTTTTCTTCATTTAAGTTAGCCATTCTCTTATGCATAATTATTCTCTTCCTTTTTTATGAATCATTTCTTCAGTTTTCAAACATGTTGTAATATCAGGATCTTTTCTGGTCTCTGTTGAACCTAGTAGAATATGTAGAAAAATGTTTCATTTGAAATGGTTTCTGTCAATTTCTTTAGAAATTAGAATGTGGCTAATGTACTCATGCGGTATTCCTTCTTTCTCATCTATTTAGATATGTTTTTGCCATTTTTGTTGTTGTAGGTTTAAACCTGAAAGTGAATATATAAAATCTGAAAATCTCATATTGTTGCAAGAATCTAAAGTAAATATACTTGTGAATGAAAAATATCGCCTGTCATAACAGTAAACAAAGGAATTTGCCACCATCAAGCCATCACATTACAGCCACCAGAAGGTGAACCATGAGGGAACTAAGAATTAAGGCAGGACCCACCCCATCTAGAAATCAGCTGCCACAGCCACCCCCAGCAGTGCACCTGAGGAAACTCAGAATGAGAAAACAGAGGATGCTGGCCCCAGATAGTTGAGGTGCATATCAAAAGAATGCTTTCAGTGAGCCCAGACTCTTTTTTCTTCCCATACACAGAAAAGCACTGAATTCCTTAACTTGGGATAGTTGGTTTTTTTTAAAATTAACAGTCATCTTTTGATGTTCTGACTACCTGGTCTTTGTGGCAATAACTCCTATATATCCTGGCCCCCCACTTGTCTCTTTGGAGTGGTCCTTCAGAGCGATCTGAGGGTCCTGTCTCCTGGGCTTGAAGTCCTCAGAATGTCCACTGAATAAAACATAACTCTCAACTTTTAGGTTGTGCTTTTTTTTTTTCTTTTTTCAGTTGACATACTGAATTTCATGAGATAACAGAGAAACAGTTACACTTAGTGTTACATACATATACATTTTTTTTTTTCTGGGTAAGAATACAAGGTATCAGATTTCAGGGTCCATCTTATTTATTTGTTTTTCTTTTTTAGTATATTATAATTGATTATCTATCATTTGTAAACAGTGTGCTTAAACTTTGGGAATGTGAAAATAAAGATCACACCATCATTTGCCCAGAGAGTTGCAGTTTAGAGGATGGAGAGACTGTGGCTAACAGAAACTGCAGGACAAGAAATTACATATAAGGTTACGCACCAAAAACTATAGGAGTCGGGAAGCTGGAGAATCTTCGGAGTAAGGAAAGACGCTCTGCAAGTGAGAGCATCTGCAAAGTCTAAATGATTGAGTTGAGGAATTTAGATGAGTAAAGATTGCAAGGCTACTTCAGGTAGAACAAAACAAACAGCATAGGTGCAAGAAGCATGAGTCTACAAAGTGTGTATACATGTCCTAGATTTTATGTTGTAGAATAACTGTTCTCAGACTTGCGACTACATTAGAATCACATAGACAGCTAGTAAAACAAAGACTCTGGATGCCACCCCCAGGGTTTCTGATTTGATGGTTCTAGGATAAGGCTTGAGATTTTCATCTCAAGTAATTTCCCAGTTAACTATGGTACTGCTGGTCTGTAGACTTACTTGAGATCCATTACTGTCTTTTTTTTTTTCCATTTTATTCAGCTCAATCTGGCAGTGCTATAAAATGTGGATTTGAAGGGGACAAGGGAGAGAGGGTGGCACACTCAATCTGAATTGTTGCAAAGGGTCTGGAAGAGCCTGAGTAGCATCAGTAGACATGGAGGTGGTAGAATGGATTGAGAAGTGGAGGGGATAAGAAAAAGGAATTCTGGCTGGTAAGAAACAAGGATGAGAGAGAAATCTAGGATAATCTCAAAGCTTCTGCATTTTATGTGCAGATAATTGTGCCACATTCTAAAAAAAATGAAATAAAGGCAACTGGTCCATTTCAGAGAGAAGATGGTGAGTTCAAACCTAAGTGTATATATATAGAAATGTGTAAGCATATTCTCAGTAATCATGTCTTTCAGGCAGTTGGATATTAAAATTTAAAGTTCAAGGCAAGGACATCATGGGAGGGAATTATATATTTTGGAGTGATAAGTAAAGATGGCACTTGATAATTACCATAAAGAAGAGGCGAGGTGAAATATGTTTAAAGAGTTACAATAGAAGTGGAAACTTGAGGGAGACAGAGGAAGCTTAGAAAAATAATGAGTGTCATTGAAGCTACATGAGTAACAACTCCATATTGAATGGGTAGTTTCAAAGTGTAGGAATACAGTGGTCGTTGCTGAAATCGTTAGAACAATTTCTGAGGAAGTAAGAGGAGAAGTCAGTATTTGGAAATAAGGAAGAAGAAAGAATTGGGAGAATCTACTAAAGGCCTATGACTGTTAAGGAAAGCAGAATACAGGACAGAGATATTCTTCAAAGAAATAGAATGGTTCGTTAAAATATTAGGTGTTCCCTCTATACTGTATAAATATCTGGTATAAATATCTTGTCTTTAAGCAGGGTCATACTCAAGCTCAACATTCTACATTTGATATTGCATACATTTCTCTATTTATGGTGAATTTTCATGCAAAATACTTGCAACAATCAGCCTTCTGAGAAACTCGAGTACGCATGTTGCAAACACCAAACGGCAGAGTTAATTTCCATGCAGTCTGCAATAGATTACTCTTGGATTTCATTCAATTAAGTTAAAACTAAATTGGTTTCTTTCCACTTTGAGATTCTTCTGGAGGTAGTTTATGGGAATTTTGATGATGTTCTTTACATATGTACTTTACCTCCCAGAGATGGTACATCAAGGTTCTTTGCTTATCTTAACATTTAAAAAGAAGATATATATTTCCTGCATTTGATCATGGCAATTTGCTCACCCTGCTTTGACTCACTTAAGCAAAATTGAGAAGGATGACAGGGCGACCAGAAAGAGGTAAGTCAAAGTTGTATTTATTTTTGCATGTACATTTTCAGTAGCTCTGTTGAAGCAAAATTAGCTATTTATACAAATTGATTTTTTGTGTTACTTTGTAGTTACCTTTATTGTTGCCAAAATCCTCAAGATGCTAAAGACTTCACTAATTTCTAGGAGTCCAGTCTGCACTTATGTTTTACTGTCACCAGGTGTTACAGACACAAGTGTTTTTCTAACTGTCTAATAACCCTGGAGACATTGGGATTTGTTTGGCCCAGGTGCATAGCGATTATATAATTTAGAATAAAAACATCTAAACCCTATGCAGTTTATGTAAAAATTAATAAGCTAGGTAAGATAGGTCTGTATAAATTACTCAGGCTATCAAATCACAGTATAGGAAGAGCATGTCAATTTAATAACAGCAATTATTGTCTAATTAAAGGGTATTTTATTAAAGTTCTTAAGTATTTTCACATGCAATATACTTTTATTTGCCAATGAAAAAAATTTGTGAAGAGAACTCGGCAAAAAGCATATAACTATTCAATCAATAGAAATATATTTATAAATATATTTCTAATTTGTATATAATGAATCTGAGTTTAAAATCTGAGTTGCTTCTATTTAAAGTTTCTTCTTCATTCAACTTGAATAATGTGTAGCAAAACTTTGCCCTGAAATTATATTTAAAATAAACTAATATTCATCTTTCTTTTTTTCTAAAGAAGACCTGACATAGGAAACCAGTTGATTTGCCATGTTGCATTCTAATAGAAGATAGGTTATTTGATTCTTTGCTCTTTGTTGAGCAACCCCCATGGTATTGAACATCTCAAGATATTGTAGAGAGGTTATTTTAATGATAAAAATAGATGACTTTAAGGAAATTTATATTTTGTATGAGTTTGTGAAAATTTTAGTAGAGGCAATACTAAGAAAAATAAAATTTAAAGTGTACAATATACTTAGTAGAACAATGAAGAACCAAAACAAAATATTGACTCATTATTCATTAGACTGATTTAACCTGTATTATTTCCTTACAGTTTGAGCCTTATTCTACCCAATACTCCATTACAGAGACTTTAAACACCATTCCTTGCATGGGACACTGGAGATCCAATGGAAAACAAGATATTCTTTGTCTTGTTCATCATATTTTCATGATATTTGCAAGCTAGTTAAGAAAGACAAAAGAGTAAATGTATAATTATCACACAGTATGATGGGCTTTCTGGTAAGAATAATCATGGAAAGGGGGGCTTAGCCCAATAAGTTAGAAAGACTATGGGATCTTTCACATTCCTAGGACTAAAAAAGGTTTTCTGAGACAATGACTAACCACATTCTGCTCTAGTCCAAAATTGAGTCCAGAGGGTGATAATACAAGGATGAGTAGTGTGGGTTAATCAGGTCCTTCTCGAGAGTTAGAGAAACAAGGCTTTGGCTTGTCTGGATGGTCTCCGTGGAAGCTCAGGAACTTCTAAGACAGAAGACTCAGCTTGGTGTCTGGAGCATATTCACTCACTGTTTGAAGAGAAATGGCCCTTTTGGGCTAATTCATTCACTTCATAGATAAGGGAGAGGATCCTGATGAAGGAAGAGATCCAGGACTCATCTCTGATCTTTTTATCCCAAACACATTGCTCTTTTTCCACTTCATAATCCTGTCCTTCCATTTCTGATTATCTCGAAAATAAAATATTTCCAATTTTGTGAATTATTTTAACTTATTACATTAATCACGATAAAATAAAAATGTATTTCATTCCTTTTCATCCTAAGGAATTGTGTTGTAATAATAACAGCACACTTAGCAATCATACAAGTATCACTATAACATGAATTCTATGAGGAGGATTTTTTCTGTAATATTCACTTTAAACACTTTTTATACGTTGTATAAAAATGAAATGAAACAGAAAAGTCTATACATGTATCTACCAGTACTTAGAGTATTACTTTATTCAAAATGGAGTCATAAGTATTCAGAATGTGCACTATGCTGTCTATACAGTTTACACAAACTTTTTATACCTAAGATGTGAATTTTCCTTCTTTGCCTATTACTTTGTCAAATATATTAGTAACAGGACCTGTTCAGTATGTCTGTTCTTGTACTCATAGAAACATGTTACATTATTCATTTTGTTGTCTTAACACTTTTTTCTCTTTTCTCCACATAACAAAAGTCAAGTAAATAAGTGACTTCAATTTATCATAGTTTTCCTTTTATATTTTTTTTCTTGCATAGGCTTCTTGTAAGTGTTTTCTTGAAAAAAGTAAATATGTATGGAATAAATCTATTGAGTTATTAAGATTACTGAAAGCACTATAATTTCCAAACATGAAACTGTTTTTTAGATTTGTTACCATTTCTCCTCTTGAGGTAGTCTAAAAAACAAGAATAAGTACTAAATCTATGAGTGCTGGGCTGGAAAACTATTCAGAGATCAATTTCCATATGTTCATGTAATTTTGCTTACAATCTGGTGGACTTGATGCGATTGACACTTGTGATTTGGGTAAAGTCATGGCTGCCTGTTAAATGATGGAAATCTCATTGAACAAGAAAATATCAAAACTGCAAACATACATGTTATACAGAGCTTGGGTAATTATGAATGATGAGCTGTACAAAGATGTGTGTGTGGTGCTGATGTAAGTGTTCCACAGAGCCCTTGATGGTAACGAGTCATGATGATTCTTTTAGATAGAAGTAAATGACATCTGATAATATTTCAGAAAAATATAAAAATAGAAACCTACCATCCAACAGTATCCAAAGGATGTGGTCCTCCAATTTCATATAACAGAAAGGGAGTCATATCAAGATTCTAACAAGTACTCTGTTCTAATTGTTCACCAGACAAATTCCTATTTAGTGCATGTATCATAACCCATATTCTTATAACATTTTCCAAGATGAGTGAGCACATGTTGAGGCCTAAATCTTGAAGTCAGTTGCTCTTGCCAAGTTCCTATTGGATTAAGTGATCTCCAAGGGCTGGGCTACATTCTCTATATTAGAAATTTGATTTTCTTAAGACAGAATCTAATGCTAAAGAGATTTATAAACAGCTGCTGGCCCTTTGTGTAGCTGGAGCACAAGAAAGAATCTAAATATCGAATAACGTTGTTCCCTTTTTGGACTTTTGTTGACTGACATAGATAAAGTTTGTTTCTAGCCAGAATTCTTAAAAGTTAAGTGGGTCTATATTCTACCCATGTTTTTTTTATGAACTACAGAAGAAAATTAATGTGTATCCAATACAGAGTTTACTTTGTGCAGTCCTGCTTTAACTAGAAGTATCTGCATTTCAGCAATTATTTTTTAAATCTTTATTGTGTTTTATGCTCTATGTGGTAGGGTAATGGAAAGATGATTACAACATAATGTGTGTTCTAAACTAAAACCAAATGTCATATTAACCTGGAAATGCCAGTTAAATAATATATATAATAATCACAATAATATTTGAGGTCTCTTCAGAGACAGAAACACTATCTGTTAGCTTTCTTTGGCCAGGTAAATTACAGAATACATGGTAGTTATATCAAGAGGCTTTGTGTTATTTCCCTTAATTATGTCACCGATATGCTTTTATTATTTACAGTGAACAAGACACTGAAAGAATCATGCTGGGCTTAGAAATACATTTTAATAAATAATGTATTATTCGGGGAACTTGTAGTCTTTTAAGGAATTTAGCCTCTTAAAGAGTAAATCCTTTGAAAAAGCTCTTGGGTCACAAAAGCATTGGGTCTTGTGTTGAGATTTGTTGTGACCTGATGAAATGATTGTATAATAGGGTCTTCCTTCTAGATTTTTCATTTGAGAAATAGAGTGCATAAGTATGATATTGAACAAAATAATATCTTTATTACCAGTACAGCTGACTGGAAAATGTTGTTTGGACCAAAAATTAAGATGAACTTCCTATATATTTCCCCCTGAATTGAACTTGGTTGCAGCAGCTCATGCCTTATAGACCTTACCTCAAGGGATAGAGAAGATAGGAAGTCAGAGAGAAAGAAGATCAGAAAGAAAGCACGCTCTGATCTAGTCTTGGCAAAGCACAACTTTTCCTATGGAAGGATATTCTAGGAAATAACTTCATGACAATAGATTAGGATTGGAAGAGAGAATTTTCTCCTAAGAAATAATCTACGCCGTTAAAGCAAGATAAAGCAGAAAACCCAAACCAAATACTAAAAACTGTAGTAGTAAAACAGCAAGAGGTCACTGGAAAGAAAATATTATAGTTGTTATTAGTTACTACCCCAATTTTAATGAAATACATCCAATATTAGGAAAAGAATGACAGAATATACTCTGAGAATAATCGAGTGTTATTTCTCTGCATCCTAACTACATGCTCCAAGAATACAAATAATTTCTTTAATTTAAAAGTTTTTCAACAATGTCAAATAGTCCAATTACTTGAAGGTACAAATGCTTTTTTTTTTTTTTTTTTTTTTATTGCGGTACACGGGTCTCTCACAGATGTGGTCTCTCCCGTTGCGGAGCACAGGCTCTGGACGTGCAGGTTCAGCAGCCATGGCTCACGGGCCCAGCCGCTCCACGGCATGTGGGATCCTCCCGGACCGGGGCACAAACCCGTGTCCCCTGCATCGGCAGGCGGACTCTCAACCACTGCGGCACCAGGGAAACTCTAAATGCTCTTTTTAAAATGTCAATTTGTAAGGACATTGACAGAGATAAAATATCGCCCATAAAATCTATTTAAAAAAATAATTTACAATTATAAAACTTTAGAACTAACCACAAACCAACATATCTTAGTTCTTCTCTTCATTTAAAAAATGTAAAAATTTAAAAAATCTACCTGAAGGGGGGGGGTTAAGGAGGTTAAGTTACCCCAAATCTTACAGCTAAGTTTGTAGAAAATTTGGGTTAAGCCCTGTTCAATAGCTTTTAGATAATAGAACCCTGGATATTTAACTTTTAAAGCTGTTATGAAAATTCACTTATACATATGTATGAAAAAAATTGAAAAATAAAGAAAAATGATGGGAGGAAGGAAGAAAGGTAGAGAAAAAGGGAGAGACTGAAAGAGAGAGAGAGGAAAAGAAAGAAGGAAAGGCAGAAAGAAAGAATGAAAAAGAAAGGGAGGGAAGGAGAAAGGGAAGGATGGTGGAAGGGAGAGAGGGATAACTAATGGCATATGAGTTATAGAAAAGACAAAATATAAATGACATTTTAAGGGAAAAAGTAATACTATAAAATCTCTTCTACACCTGCGTATATCAAATGATGATCCCTTTCCCCCGGTTATGTCTACCATTTGAGATCAGTGAGATGGAATTCCAGAAAAGGCAGGGATGGAGTTCTTCTCTAAAAGAACTTAGCTTTACTGAGTTGTATGCAGTGGCTCAGCTCAAGAAACCCTGAGTTATATGCAAGAAAGGAAGTATCAAAATAACTTTGATTTATGAACCCTAATGTTCCCTGAGTACTTGTTATGCAACCTCTTCAAAGATGATGTGTTGATATCTAGGACATAAAGGAACTGCTTCTTCAGTGACCAAGAAGGCAAGAAAAAGATATTAGAATCCAGTTGTTCTAATTTCTTAGTAGTGTGACCTTTTGGACATGTCACTCAAATTTTGAACGAAAACTGTTTTGTCTTTGTAATGGAGAGTATTATAATACTTAATGCAAATTTGCTGTGATAATCAAATAGAAAAATATATGGGTAACATGAGAAGGTGGGCTACCTGAAGAGGTTGCATAAGAGGTTACATAAGATTTTAGTGCTGAGAGATGAGTTTATAAAATAAGTATGATCTAAATTCTGTACTGTGGGATGTGCCTTCATGAAAGGTTTAGTTTACTACCAGTAGAGCAACTAAGGTTCATTTAAGATTTTACTTACAGTAGTAAAATAATTATATTTTTGTTTGTTTTAGAAATGTTTGCTCTCTGTAATTTGTTGAATACTAGTGAAAGCTAGAATAAAGAAAAATCAGAAATGAGGTGGTTACAGATATTTTGTGTTGATATTGTCTATCTCAGTTTAGATTATCATTTTGATCCATAGATATTTTCCAGTGTTTTTGTGTCTGATATTTGTTAAAATAAGTTAAAAATAAATGGGAAAATAAGCTCTGAATGTCATGACCACACTATGACAATTGGTTATTGATTTTATGCTGCATAATTCTAGTAATAATACAAAATAAAGAGGGAGTCCACTTATGGGGAAAAAAGGGAATATAAAATCATTTTGACAATTTCACATTGTATACTTTGCAATTGACTCTATTTATACCATAGGAAATAAAGGAAACACTTTAATTTTAAATTCTAACTAAAACATTTAACCTTATGTATCAATATTTACAACAAAAATAAATTGAAGCTATAATAAATGTTTTGAAAATCTTAATACTTTTTAAACTTAAAAATCATATTTTAATTTTATAATTTAAATACAGTATAATAAGTTGATTACACTCCATAATTTTGAAGCTAAATGCCTTTTTAGTAGGAGAATCAGAAATGAGGAACCTGATTATGCTTATTGATCCGAAGAAAATTATGTTAAAGTTAAAAATACTACTTTGTAGTTTCAGAGCAAGCACATTAAACTAGATACCTCAGGGACAAGAAAATGTTAAAATACCTTTATTCCCTTTGAGGAATTATCCTAATGGAGTTTTGCATACACTAGGATTACTTTGTTGCAGAAAAGGTAATGAAATATAAATTAGGATGTAGAATGTATCATTGAAAAGCAGTGTTTTCATGGCATATCTGTTATACTGTAATGCTGTTACCCTTCTGATACTAAATCTAAAGAGAAATAAATATGCTTTGTGGTATTTGGTAAGTGTTTGGACATAGTTTTTCCTAAAAAATATTTGAGGCAACCTTTTAGATGGAGTGATGGTTTGGTCTATGAAAACTGATGGCTATTATCTTGCTACAGGATTTAAAAATATAATCTACTTGCACTGACATTGATGGCAAGATTCACTATTATAAAGTCTAGTCTCAAAGAGCATTATTCCATTTTACTTAATAATCCTCAACAAAATTAGAGCTGGAAAATTTTAACTGAGGATCACATCAATTAAAAAAACTAGTCAGCTGGAATTCTCTGGCCCTTTGCAACCAAACCTGATAATACTTTCACAGAGTATGTGGCTTCTGTCTAGGGCTGCTCCCAACAATCTTAAGAGGTTAGTGCACTGTTTTCCTTTTTTCCTGATGTAGTTGCTAATTCTCATACTAGGATAAATGACTTTGAAAAAAATCAAAACCATCCTCAAGTTATAACTCAACCTGACCTGAATTTAGCTATTTATCCCATCTAAATCCAGTCTTGAAAATTCCACAGCTGAATAGTATATTCACAAGTTCAATTACTTCATCACTCAGGCTTGTTTGCATTCTATATTTGCATTGTGGAATTAAACACTTAAATTTTATCCTAATTAATTAAAAAATAATTCCAATCAAAAATGTTACACAATAGTTCTTGGCAAACAGGGATTTCTCTTCTTACAGATTTTTTCATATATTTATTTCTGTTTATTTTATCACATTCCATAGAAATGCGGTATCAGTGTGCAAGAGCTACAATTCTCATGGCACTATTGAGAACACATAGAAAAAAATGAGAATGGGATAAATTAAAAGGTAGACAAAAAATGTGAAGAGGAGGAATAGAGATTTTTCTATGAAGATTTGAGAAAATAAAATAGGGAGGTTATACTCAGGATTTGAAATGTGCTCTGTAGATAGCCATAACGCATAAGCAAACCCCCTCAAAAATGTGTGCTTGAGATAGCTTGACTCTTAATCTGTATATAAAGTAATCTTAGATAAAGATACACACACAATGCAATACTGGGTATAGACCTGATAATAGCTAAATTAGATAGTTAATAATTTTGTATTTCATGTATTTTGGGAGTCCATGGATCACCAGGAGACAGGGAACACCCAAAGTGAGTCTGGAATTTCTTGGACTAGAAAATGGACACTGAAGCTAGCTAAACGTAATAATCAATACATACCCCATGCATCTTTTCCCCCAGACTCTTACATGTATCATTAATAAAATAGGGTTTGAAATTAATTACAAACATTCATGAAGTTAATGAATTTAAGTAACGTAAGTTTTGGTAAACATTCAGGGACACAGTATGCTATTACATGGAAAGAAGTGATGGCCAACACATTCAGTCTATGACAAGGTTATTGGTGGCAGAGACATGGGTGACCATTTTTGAGCTGTTTTCCCTGTGAGGACATGTTTCTGTATTATTTTTTATGATAGAGAAAGAAAACTCAACTCCCTGCTTCCCCCAAACAGGATTCCAGGGCCTTAACAGCTTTAAAGGTTTTTATAATCTCTGGGTACTTGTTTTGAGGGTTCCTAAATATATTTTTATTAGTTATAGTTTATGATGACATTCCTCCCTTGTAGGTCACTTAAGCTCCAGATTTTGCCTTCCCTCATCACACCTCCAACCCTCCCTGTCTCAGCTTGAACAGCAAAGGGGATTGTATTAATAATTACACTAGGACTCATCCTGGTCAGTCTTACCCACTTTCCTGAGAGACCAGAAGGGTGTTATAAGGTCTGGAAAACTCCAAGGCACAGCTTCCCAAAACAGCTCTCCTAGCACAGGTTCAGATTCATTCACAAGTTGAGGTCTTGCAGCAAAAGGAGAAGAAAAAACCCAGATGTGGGTCTCTCTGCCACATATATATATATATATATATATATATATATATATATATATATATATGTAAAACTTTTCCCCGCTATCCACTTTTACTGTTTACAGTTAGCTAGACCAACACAATTGCACTCCAGCAGTCAGAATAAAAGCCTATATAAATCAAGTGATGAACAGTCTTTGCCCAAGTAGTAGTTGTCCCAGTGAATCTTTGAAATCAAGATTGTTCATTTCCTCAATTATTGTATCTATGGTTAAAACAAACATTTTCAGCATTACAGCATTATGGTAGAAGTCTCAAAATTGTCATGGTAAAAAGGACAAATAGCAGACCAGATCCTTATCAAAATAGTAAATGAAAAACTTTATCACACTTTTTGAGGAATTATAGAGTTTGCACATTATCAGATACTTGGAAAATGCAAGGTGAGAATTATTATCACATCATAATTTAACTAGCATATTTGATAAATTCTAGGAAATGAGAGTAGAATATTGTAAACAAAATCATTATTGGTTATAATTGTAAATATTGTTCTAGGTGTGAACTTCTTCCAGAGCAGATCAAAAGAGAGCTTGATACTTGTAGGCAATCCTAGGGCATTGTTCTTTCTTTATATCTGTTAGCAAAGACCACAAACAAACATTTGATTTAACCAAACAGATACAGCCAACTCTTGAACACTCTGTAATAATCTGGTCTACAAGAGTTTTGATTATCTCTTGTACACATGATACCATCGTAGTCTTCTATACTAATGATATCACTCTGTTGGACTTGATGAATAGGAAGTAGAAAATACTGTAGATGTTTTGAAAAAACTCTTGTATGCCAGTAGATAGAATAAACATGTGAAATTAAGGAATCCATGACCTGGATGATGTTCTAGGGATCATGAGGTCTGAAATGTCTTGAGACTCCAAGGTGAAGTATAAATGCTGCTCTTTCACTAAAAGAGTACACATCCTAATGGGTCTCTTTGAATTCTGGAGGAACATATCACATTTGGACATACTCCAAAAGCTTTGTTTATTTGTTTTGTTTTGTTTTCCCAGTTACCCATAAGGTTGCTTTTTTGAGAGGTGCCAAGAGGAGGAAAATGTTCTTCAACAGATTTAGATAGCATGAATGTATAAAGCTCTGGAAGGCTGCACTAGGAAAATCAGTTTTGGAAATGACTACTTCTGCAGTTAACTATTCATATTTTGGAGGAAAAAGCAAAATCTAAAACATTTCCTATATTGCTATATACATCTGAGGCATTACCACAGAAAACCATGAGACCTGAGCTCTTCATTATTATTTGGATATTATTTGACTGACCGAGCTATCAATTTGGGTGATCATAGAAAAATTCCATCCTTAAAGGAAATTGGCATGTATGACATAGAGCTTGAGCAGGTTCTGAAGGCAAAAGTAGAAAGAGCAAGTGACTTAGACTCCCATGACTTTGCTGCTGTATTGACACCTCTCCTTTCACCCTGACTCATGACCTTGTCGTGTTCTCTACTGTCAGTGCATTAAAGAAATAGAATAAAAACATGGTTGGTTTACCAGTGACCCCACATGCATTCAAATATCACCCAGAATGGGAAGGCTACATCATCACAGCTCCATACAAGCACTTCCCTGATGGACAATGAGGTAAGGAAATAACTTCACAGGGTGTAGTTATGAGTGGTGCATTTGATTATTCATTTTGCCTTAGGGAAAGAAAGCAGCAGTTATTTCTGGCAGTCACTAGACATTTGGCTGAATAATCAGGAATCCAGAAAGGACAAGATAAGAAAATCGGTAACACCTTGGAAGTCTAGGAATAAAATTTGTGGATGAACCTCTCAGAATGAGTGAGGGTAAAAGGGTCTTTTTGTCCTGTGAGAATCTCAATATGGCATTTATTTCAGTGAATGTTCTCCATCATTAGGAATTCAAAATGACCTATTCTGTGGGTATAAAGTAGCTTCTTTTCCCAGCCATTCCTGTTTTTGCCTAAAGACCATGTGTATGAGGTGGCTGTGAGGGCTGATGTACAGGTAATGCATGGTGTCAGCAATATATGATCTGTCCAGCTGTAGCAGAGACTGATATCTGAACCAGTCATCACACCTAAGAGAATAGTCAGCCTCTTGGTGGCCGATTAATTACACTGGATTCCTTCATATTGGAAGGACAGCAATTTATTTTCCTTGAAAAGCATAACTGTTCTGCATATAGATTTGTTTTTCTTCCTTTCAGTTCTTTTGCCAAAACTCCTCCCCATAAACTAAAAGAATGTCTTATTCATTGTCATGTTTTTTCACACTAGGGGACTTATTTTACGGAAAGAAAGTGAAGTATAGACTTATACATTCTGTCTTTATCTCCATGTATTAGAGAGATTTCAGACTGAGTCTTATGAACATATATGTTTCCCTCTCCCTGATTTTGACCTTAGCCATAAATAGAAGAGTGATTATGAGAATAACAAGATTAAGACTAAGTGAATCTCACTCTATCTACATTATTCACCTTCTAAATTCTATGGAATTTACAGCTGTTCAGTTAGACTGTCTTTAAGGAGAGTTTGGATGTTTATCAATCTGGTACCAGAGTAGATAAAAGATAAAATCAGTTTTAACTGCCATTTTCTGGCTAATAAACTGAGTGACCATTATAAATTGTTGTTCATAAAATATTGACTCAGTCAGTTCCTCTGTTAAGACTTTCTTAAATTTTTCACCTTCTTCCCTTCCTAAATACAAAGGTATAGGTAGGAGCACAATGACCTACGGTAGAGTGTCTGCCAGTTTTGAATTGTATTATATAAACTTCTATGATCCTCAGTGTATTCCTGTTTAAAACAGAGCTGTTGCAGGAACTATGCAGAGTAGAAAGCAAAATATATACAGCTCTTATTAATATTAGAATTTTTCACACCAGAATAACATGTCTAAACATATCATGCATATTTCTATCTTACCATGTATAATAATTTGGAGATTAAAATAATTTTATTCTTAATGCTCCATGAACACCTCCTTATGTTATAGAATACATCATATATTTTCAAAAATACTATTTTCTGGCTTAAAATATTATTTATAAATGTGAGAAATACATTAAGATATAGAGAAATAATAAAGGTAACCACAACAAAACACTGAATTTAATTCCAATTAAAATATTGTTTTATAACTGCAGTACCTTACAGATAACTCTAAATGTGTCTATATGCAATTGTTTCTTTATTCTTTCCTTTTATTTTCTTTCTTCCTTCTTTGTTTTTCTTTTCTTCACTTCTTCCTTTCTTTCTATACACACATGTGTACCTTATCTTTATCTGTATTCATATCTCCATCTATCTATATATGTGTATTTTGATCCACATAGAAAACAATATAATGATTTATGTATTTATACATGTATAAATATATGCAGATATAGCGCTGTACATTTATTTAATTGGATTATTCTAGTTTATAAATGAATTTTCTCAATGTTAGGCACTTTACTTTAGCTGTAAGTTGGAAGAGTCATCCCTAACCTAGTGACTGTATTATAGTAAATGCTTAAGAAGTGTTATTCAATATACTGTTGCTGTTGTGACGTCTATGCTGGTAATTATTAGGATTATTTTATTATAGTAATGCTTATCAAAGATTTCTAGATAAAATAGTATCCCTATAATACGGTAAATTATCAATATTTTTCTCAAAAAATATGACATATATTTATTTTTTTAAAGGATTGTTACCTTTAAAATTTTTATATTATCTCTATGACTAGGTTTATAATTGCTTTTTTTATAGTATTTTGTTTAATTTAGATTTTATGATCTTTTTCTTTATTTTTAGGGACCTTCCAATACTGAAATCAAGTGAACATTTCTATATTTTTTTCTGTTAATTGCAAACATTATTTAAAATTCTCTATTTTGCATGAAGCCTTGTTCTACTAATAGTAGGAATCCACCTCAAAAGATGGTGAAATATGTATTAAATGAAATGGCAATAAATAAGAAGAAAATACATACAGAGAATTCCATATAGTATATTTAAGAAAACAAAATACATGTACAGTGGGCTGAATGTTTGTGTCTCCAGAAATTTGGATGATGAAACCTTAACTTCCGATGTGATGGTTTTGGAGATGAGGACTTTCAGGATAATTTAAGTCATGAGGGTGGGACCCTCATGGATGGGATTAGTGCCCTAATAAAAGAGCGCTCCCATACTCTCTTTCTGCCACATGAGGACACAAGGAGAAGCCAGGCTTATGACTGAAGCAAGGAGAGGCTCTCACCAGAACCCCATCATGCTAGCACCTTGATCTGAAACTTCAAGCTTCCAGAACTGTGAGAAATGCATTTCACTGTTTATAAGCTATCCTGTCTTTGATAATTTGTTATAGCAGCCCAAAGTGACTAAGACAGAGTGCAAAGTTAAATTTGAAATTCTAACAGGTTATTTTTTCTTCCCCCATGACAGTTTTATTGAGGTATAACTGAAAAAAATTTTGTGTTAAGGTTCAATGTGCTATTTTTATATATGTATACATCATGAAATTATTATCACAATCAAGCTAATTAGCATATCCATTACTTTATATGGTTGTGATCCTTTTATGTGTGGTGAGAACACTTAAGGTCAATCCTCTTAGCAAATTTCAAGTATACAAGAACTTATTGACATTTTGATCAGTCATTTAGGCATCCAAATTTTATCAACCCTTACCTCATGCTATACAAAATAGTTAGTCTTAGATGAATTGTCTATCTAAATATAAAAAGTAAAGCAATGAAAATTCCAGTAGAATATATTGGAGAGTATTTCCATTGCCTTGTGTGTGTGGGCGGGGGCACAAATTCTAAAACAGGAAGAAAAAAAGAGATTTAATCTTTGGATTATACTAAGATGAAGATTTACTTTTTGTCAAAAGATATAATTAAGGGGAAAAAAAATCTCAGAGTGGAAGAAGATATTGCAGCACAGATATCTAACTAAGGACTTGCAAACAGATAATAAATACACAACTACAAATCAATAAGAAAAAATCTGAAAATCCTGTAGAACGTGGGCAAAAGTCTTGAGGCAATTTACAAAAGAATATATTCAAATGGACAAAAACCATATGAAAAGTTACTCAACTTTGTTAGTCATCATGGAAGTGCACACTAAAAACACAATGCAGGGACTTCCCTGGTGGTGCAGTGGTTGAGAATCTGCCTGATAATGCAGGGGATGCGGTTTCGAGCCCTGGTCTGGGAGAATCCCACATGCCGCGGAGCAACTAGCCCCATAAGACACAACTACTGAGCCTGAGTGTCTGGACCCTGTGCTCTGCAACAAGAGAGGCCGTAATAGTGAGAGGCCTGTGCACTGTGATGAAGAGTGACTCCTGCTAACTGCAACTAGAGAAAGCCCTTGCACAGAAATGAAGACCCAACACAGCAAAAATTAATTAATTAATTAATAAACTCCTACCCCAACATCTTCTTAAAAAAAAAAAAAAAACACAATGCAAAATAGCTACACAGACGTTAAAATGATGAAAATAAAAAAGGAATATAGATGGTGGTGTGGGAAGATGCAGAGTTAGCATCTCCCCACAACTAGGATGCCTGCTGGTCACTGGTGGGGGACTCTGACACCCAAGGAGACAGGAGTAACACCAAAGTGAACAGGTAGGAAATAAGGGGACTGATGTGGGGGAGGAGAAGTGGAGGCCAGACAAGATCAGTACCCCTCAAGCCAGGGAGATCTGGAGAGGCAGTTGGGAGAGGCCCCCTCAGACCAGAGGAGAAGGAGAGGAGAGAAGGGCATTTGCCCCACTCACTAAAGCCCAGAAAGCCTGCTGGGCTCCCAGGTGAGATCCCCTGCCTTCTGAGACCAGGGATAGGGGGCACACCTGGGACCCTTCTCTTCCTTGAGCCTAAGCTTCACCCTCCACAGCCCCCAGGGCCTTTTCCAGCCCTGTGGGTCATGAGCATTGGTCCAGCCCACCACCAAACCTTGCCCTTGCTTAGACCCAGCCCTCCAAAGCCAAGGCCTTTCACGCTCTTTTTTTTTTTTTTTTCTTTTCCCTTCACCTCTTTTTTTACTATTGTGGTACTGATGTACCTTCCAATTGTTGATTCATCTATATTTTTATTTTTATATTCTTCATAACATATCTGTTAGTTTCCTAGTCTAGTTTTATTTTTAACTTTGTTATTTTTCTTTTTTTTGCCTGCCTCAGGCAGCTTGCAGGATCTTGGTTCATAAACTCGAGGATGGGCCAAAGCTCCTGTGGTAGGAGCTCTGAGTACAAGCCACTGAGCTAACAGAGAACCTCAGACCCAGGGAATATTCATTGGAGAGGGGTCTCAAAGAGTTCCTCATATCAGCACAAAGACCCAGCTCTACCCAATAGCCGACAAACTCCAGTGTTGGAAGCTTCAGGCTAAACAACCAGTAAGACAGGAACACAGTCTTACTCAAAAAAAAAAAAAAAAAAAAAATGAGACAGCAAAATAATATCTCACAGATGAAGGAGCAAAGTAAAAACCTACAAGACCAAATAAATGAAGAGGAAGTAGGAAATCTACCTGAAAAAGAACTCACAGTAATAATAGTATAGGTGATCCAGAATCTCAGAAGTAGAATGGAGGCATGGATTGAGCAAATACAAGAAATGTTCATCAAAGATCTAGAATGAAAAAACAAATAAACAGAGGTGAATAACACAATGAGTGAAATTAAAAATACACTAGAAAGAATCAATAACAGAATAACTGAGGCAGGAGAACGAATAAGTGAGCTGGAAGACAAAATGGTGGAAAAAACTGCAGAGGAGCAAAATAAAGAAAAAAGAATGAAAATAATTGAAGACAATCTCAGAGACCTCTGGGACAACACTAAATGCATCAACATTCAAATTATAGTGGTTCCAGAAGAAGAAGAGAAAAATAAAAGGTCTGAGAAAATATTTGAAGAGATTATAGTGGAAAACTTCCCTAACATGGAAAAGAAAGTAGTCACCCAAATCAAGGAAGCACAGAGTCACATAGAGGATAAACCCTAAGAAAAACACACAAAGACACATATTAATCAAACTAACAAAACTTAAATTCAAAGAAAAATTATCAAAAGTAACTAGGGAAAAACAAAAAATAACATACAAAGGAATCCCCATAAGGTTATCAGCTGATTTTTCAGAGGAAACGCTGCAGGCCAGAAGGGAGAGGTTGGATATACTTAAAGTAATGAAAGAGAAAAACCTACAACCAAGATTACTCTACCCAGCAAGAATCTCTCAGATTCGATGGAGAAGCAAAAGCTTTTCAGACAAGCAAAAGTTAAGAGAATTCAGCACAACCAAACCAGCTTTACAACAAATGCTAAAGAAACTTCTCTAGGCAGGAAACAAAAGAGAAGAAAAAGATCCATAAAAACAAACACAAAACAATTAAGAAAATGGTAATAGCAACATATATATCAATAATAACTTTGAATGTAAATGGATTCATTGACCCAACCACAAGACACAGACTGGCTGAATGGAGACAAAAACAAGACCCATATACATGCTGTCTACAAGAGACATACTTCAGACCTAGGGACACATACAGACTGAAAGTGAAGTGTTGGATAAAGGTATTCCATACAAATGGAAATCAAAGGAAAGCTGGAGTAGCAATACCTGTATCAGATAAAATAGACTTTAAAATAAAGACTGTTACTAGAAATAAAGAGGGACACTGCATAATGATCAAAGGATCAATCCAAGAATAAGATATAACAATTATAAATGTTTATGCACCCAACATAGGAGGACCTCAATACATAAGACAAATGTTAACAACTATGAAAGGAGAAATCGACAGTATCACAATAATAATAACAAACTTTGAAACCCCACTTACAACAATGGACATATCATCCAAACAGAAAATAAATAAGGAAGCACAAGTTTTAAATGACACAATAGCCCAGATAAGATTTAACTGATATTTATAGAACACTCCACCCGAAAGTGGTAGAATACACTTTCTTCTTAAGTGCATACGGAACATTCTCCAGGATAGATAACATCTTGGGTCACAAATTAAGCCTTGGAAAATTTAAGAAAATTGAATTCATATCAACCATCTTTTCTGACTACAACACTATGAGACTGGAAATCAATTACAGGAAAGAAACTGTGAAAAACATAAATACGTGGAGGTTAAACAGTGCACTACTAAATAACCAAGAGATCACTGAAGAAATCAAGAAGATATAAAAAAATACATAGAAACAAATGACAATGAAAACAAGATGACCCAAAACATATGGAATGCAGCAAAAACAGTTCTAAGAGGGAAGTTTATAGCAGGTCAATCTCACCTCAAAAAACAAGAAAAATCTCAAATAAACAATCTAGACCTACACTTAAAACAACTAGAGAAAGAAGGACAAGGAAAACCGAAAGTCAGTAGAAGGAAATAAATCATAAAGATCAGAGCAGAAATAAATGAAATAGAAATGAAGAAAACAACAGCAAAGATCAATAAAACTAAAAGTTGGTTCTTTGAGAAGATAAACAAAATTGATAAACCCTTAGGCAGACTCATAAAAAAAAAAAGGAGAGGACACAAATCAATAAAATTGGAAATGAAAAAGGAGAAATCACAACTGACACTGCAGAAATACAAAGGATTATAAGAGACTACTACAAACAACTATATGCTAATAAAATGGACAACCACAAAGACATGGACAAATTCTTGGAAAGGTACAATTTTCCAACACTGAACCAGGAAGAATTAGAAAATATAAACAGACCTATCACAAGTAATGAAATTGAAACCATAATTAAAAATCTTCCAACAAACAAAAGTCCAGGTCCCAATGGCTTCACAGGCGAATTCTATCAAACATTTAGAGAAGAGCTAACACCTATGCTTCTCAAACTCTTCTAAAAAATTGCAGAGGGAGAAACACTCCCAAATTCATTCTACAAAGCCACCATCACCCTGATGCCAAAACCAGTAAAAGATAACACAAAAAAAGAAAATTATAGACCAATATCACTGATGAACATAGATTCAAAAACCCTGAAAAAAATATTAGCAAACAGAATCCAACAGCATATTAAAAGGATCATACACCATGATCAAGTGGGATTTATCCCAGGGATGCAAGGATTCTTCAATATATGCAAATGAATCAATGTGATACACCACATTAACAAATTAAGGAATAAAAACTATATGATCATCTCAATAGCTTTTGACAAAATTCAACACAGATTTATGATAAAAACTCTCCAGAAAATGGGCATAGAGGAACCTACCTCAACATAATAAAGGGCATATATAACAAACCCACAGCAAACATCGTATTCAATGGTGAAAAACTGAAATAATTTCCACTAAGATCAGGAACAAGACAAGGATGTCCACTCTCACCACTTTTATTCAACATAGTTTTGGAAGTCTTAGCCATAGCAGTCAGAGAAGAAAAAGAAATAAAAGTAATACAAACTACAAAAGAAGAAGGAAAACTGTCACTGTTAGAGGATGACATGATACTATACATAGAAAATCCTAAAGATGCCACCAGAAAAGTACTAGAACTAATCAATGAATTTGGTAAGGTTGAAGGATACAAAATTAACGCACAGAAATCTCTGGCATTCCTATACACTAACAAAAAATCAGAAAGAGAAATTAAGGAAACTCTCCCATTTACCATTGCAACAAAAAGAATAGAATACCTAGGAATAAACCTGCCTAAAGAGGCAAAAGACTTGTACTCAGAAACCTATAAAACACTAATGAAGGAAATCAAAGATGATATAAACTTATGGAGAAATATACCATCTTCTTGGATTGGAAGAATCAATATTGTGAAAATGACTATACTACCCATAGTAATCTACTGTCAAAGATTCAATGAGATCCCTATCAAACTACCAATGGGATTCTTCACAGAATTAGAACAAAAAATTTTACAATTCATATGGAAACACAAAAGACCCTGAATAGCCAAAGCAATCTTGAGAAAGAAAAATTGAGTTTGAGGAATCAGGTTCCCCAACTTCAAAATATACCACAAACCTACAGTAATCAAGACAGTATGGCACTGGCACAAAAACAGAAATATAGATCAATGGTACAGGATAGAATGCCCAGAGATATACCCATGCACATATTGGCACCTAATTTATTTCAAAGGAGGCAAGAACATACAATGGAGAAAAGACAGCCTCTTCAATAAGTGGTGCTGGGAAAACTGGACAGCTACATGTAAAAGAAGGAAATTAGAGCACTACTTAATACCATATGCAAAACTAAGCTCCAAATGGATTGAAGACTTAAATGTAAGACCGGATACTATAAAACTCTTAGAGGAAAACATAGGAAAAACACTCTTTGACATAAACCACAGCAAGATCATTTTTGACCCACCTCCTAGAATAACAGAAATAAAAACAAAAATAAACAAATGGAACTTAATGAAACTTCAAAACTTTTGCACAGCAAAGGAAACCATAAACAAGACAAAAGACAACCCTCAGAATGGGAGAAAATATTTGCAAATGAAACAGCAAAAAAGGATTAATCTCCAACATATACAAACAGCACATGAAGCTCAATATCAGAAAAAACAAACAAACCAGTTTTAAAATGGGCAAAAGACCTAAACAGACATTTCAGCAAAGAAGACATACAGATGGCCAAGAGGCAGATGAAAAGCTACTCAACATCACTAATGAATAGAGAAATGCAAATCAAAACTTCAGTGAGGTATAACCTCATGCCAGTCAGAATGGCCATTATCAAAAAAAAATCTAGAAACAATAAATGCTGGAAAGGGTGTGGTGAAAAGGGAACCTTCCTGCACTGTTGGTGGGAATGTAAATTGATACAGCCACTATGGAGAACAGCATGGAGGTTCCTTAAAAAACTAAAAATAGAACTACCATATGACCCAGCAATCCCACTACTGCGCATATACCCTAAGAAAACCATAATTCAAAAAGACACATGCACCCCAATGTTAATTGAAGCACTATTTACAATAGCCAGGACATGGAACCAACCTAAATGTCCATTGACAGATGAATGGATAAAGAAGAAGTGGCACATATATACAATGGAATATTACTTAGCCATAAAAAGAAATGAAATTTAGTTATTTGTGGTGAGGTGGATGGACTTAGAGTCTGTCATACAGAGTGAAGTAAGTCAAAAAGAGAAAAAAAATACTGTATGTTAAAGCATATATATGAAATCTAAAAAAAAAAAAAAAATAGTACTGATGAACCTAGTTGCAGGGCAGCAATAAAGAGGTAGACATAGAAAATGGACTTGAGGACATGGGGTGAGAGGCCAAACCTGGGACGAAGTGAGAATAGCATCGACATATATACACTACAGAATGTAAAGTAGTTGTCTGGTGGGAAGCAGCTGCATAGCACAGGGAGATCAGATCGGTTCTTTGCGATGACCTAGAGGGGTGGGATAGAGAGGAGGGGAGGGAGGCTCAAGAGGGAAGGGATATGGGGACATGTATATGCACATGGCTGATTCACTTTGTTGTGCATCCAAAACTAACACAGTATTGTGAAGCAATTATACTCCAATGAAGATCTTTTTTTAAAAAAAGAAAAGGAATACAATACCAAGTGTTAACTGTAAAAATGAAGTACCAGAATGCTCAACTAGTGAGGATATAAATTGCTACAGTCTCCTGAAAACTGTTCAGCAGTATCTAATTAAGCTGAATTATTCATAAGCTAGGACCCAGCTATCCACTTCCTACAATTCTCAAGAGAAGTGCAAACACATGTTCAAAAGAATCACATACAAGGATGTTCAAAGAAGCTTTATACAAAATTGTCCCCAGATGAAAATAGCTAAAAGTCCATCAACAGTGAAATGGTAAAGAAATTTAGGTGTGTTTGCACAGTGAATCCAAAACAGCAATGAAACTGTATGGGCTATAATAACACAGAGGCATATGGATGAATCTCACACATTATTTTTTAAGGAAAGTGAACTGAGAATATAATATACTGTAAGTTTCCATTTATATAAAGTTAATTAATGGGCAAAACTAATCTATGTAATCAGAGCTCAATGTACTCTATGTAATCGGAACTCAGTGTACAGTTTGCAACACACAGTGATAATGAGAGGGGACCTGTGGAGACCTCCAGGGACTGGAGATGTTCTGCTACTGGTCACACATTGTCAGTTGCTGAGAATTCATCAAGAGGTACTCTTCAATTTGTACAATTTTTGCATATATGTTATGATTCATTATAGAGATAATGAAATAAAACATTTGATGTAGCAAAGTCTGAGGGATGAAAAGATTAACTATAAAAATAAACCTATGGTAGCAAAGAGATACTCATTCTTGCCATGCCCATTAAATGTAGCAGAAACAGTGAAAGGAAAGTGATATTTCCTTGCTTTAAATAACAGCTTTAATATACTACCAAATGCTATTTGGTATGTATAATGGGAAGGGGTTCCTGGCTATTTTTCTCACCAAAAAACTGATTTTTCAGTTTTATAATTTTCTCTAGCTGAATGCTATACTCTTCAGCAGGCAAATTAAATGTATTCTGATGAAAGACAAATATTTAATGATCCATTTCGGGAAGTCATCTGCATGCATTTCTGAAAGATAATGCACAATCAGCAGCTGTAAATTAGTATTAATAGAATTGAAAAGGAAAATGTACATACTAATCATATTACAGAATGGCCCTTCACTGGCTTTAAAACAAGCTAATGTGCAATGTTCCTGAGACCTAAATAATGTGCTTGTTCAAATACTTTAAAATAATACAAACAAGTATCTTTCACTCTCTAGGACACTTGACATGTTGAAAGAGAAACTAACAGCGGTTTGATTTAAACATTTTTGATATTTTTTCATGTCATCAATACATTGTGTCCATCAAGACATGCTATGATAAAGTAGCTTGCCCAAACATTTTGTATTATTGGAGTATATCTTTGCAAACTGCTCTAGAATACCTATGGCAAAGAGGTCATTACTATTAGGATTCAGGCCAGTATTTTTAAGACTATGTCAACCCTATCATGGTTTAGAAAATCTAGAAATATCTATTCTTTCCTTCTTTCGCTGAAAAAGTTCCTAGGAAAAAAGTTATGGGGGAATAAGGAAATAAAGTATATGCATAATGCCAATGGCATGTGGATAGTAAGTTATGACATTACCAGCCTAATATGTTTTTCCAGTGCTCATAGTAGCCATTGCAGGTAAAGAACAGGAGAAGGCATTCTTGTTGCCAGAGTCCTCAGTCCCTACATCTTTGCCATGTGCTTGTTTTCAGTGATGGAAGGAGAGTCCTACAGTTCTCTCTGTCTCAGAACAGGTTAGAGGAAATGTCATCTTAAGCATCTTGACACCACTATTTTTTTCCCCTCAACTCTTAGTGGTGTTCATTCTTTATCCAGGTCCCTCTTTCCCATATGATTTTTTTTTTTTTCTTTCTGAATGGTCGATCCCAGGGTTACATTTTTTTTTTTCTGTGTGAGAATTTAAAGCAAAACAAAACAACAAAAAAGTCACCCAGAGCTATCAATGCTTCACAGTCCAACTCACCAAGCCCCTCCCACTCTCAACAGTATTCTGATTTACAAGGAGTGGTGGGAGCTTTGCAGTTAGGGACACTCTGCTTTTAAACACCTTGACACTTGATAAGTTCTCTAGGATAGTCTTTTCATTTGTCTCTGTTGGGTAGGATCCTAAATGCTGCAAAAGTCTCCTCAATTTTAATCTACTCTATATGTTTTTCAGCAACTACCAAAGGAATTAAATTCCAATATGTTTTTCCATGTTGCTTTTTTTTAATAGACTATATTTTAGAGTAGTTTAAGTTCACAGCAAAAATGAACAGCAGGTATAGAGATTTCCCATGTCCTCTCTGCCCCGACATATGCACAGACCTCTCTACTATCAAAATCCCCCACCATAGGGTGCATTTCTTACAACCAATGAACTTATACTGACACATCATTATCACTCAAAGTCCATAGTTTACACTAGAAATCACTCTCAGTGTTGTACATTTCAAGGCATTTGGACAAATGTATAATGATATGTATCCACAATTACAGTATCATACAGGGTGTTTTCAATGCCCTAAAAATCCTCTGTGTTCAGCCTATTCATCCCTCCCACTCCCCAGCTCCTGGCAAACACTGAAATCATACAGTATGTAGCCTTTTCAGATTGGCTTCTTTCACATAGTTATATGCATTTAAGGCTCTTCTCATGTCTTGGTAGCTCATTTCTTTTTAGTGCAGAATAACATTCCATTGTCTGGATGTACCACAGGTTTTTTTTGTTTTGTTTTGTTTTGTTTTGTTTTTTGTGGTACGCGGGCCTCTCACTGTTGTGACCTCTCCCGTTGCGGAGCACAGGCTCCGGATGTGCAGGCTCAGAGGCCATGGCTCACGGGCCCAGCTGCTCCGTGGCAGGTGGGATCTACCCGGACCAGGGCACGAACCTGTGTCCCCTGCATCGGCAAGTGGACTCTCAACCACTGAGCCACCAGGGAAGCCCTGTACCACACTTTTTATCCATTCATCTACTGAAGGGCATCTTGATTGCTTCAAAGTTTTGAAAATTATGAATAAAACTACAATAAACATCCATGTGCAGGCTTTTGTGTGGACATAAGTTTTCAACTCCTCTGTTTAAATACCAAAGAGTGTGATGCCTGGATCATATGATAAGTGTATGTTTAATTTTGTTTGAAACTGTCAAACTGTATTCCAAAGTGTCATTTTGCATTCTCACCACGTTGCTTTTGAAAAATTTTTTTTCAGTATTAATCGTATTTTGTTTTATTCAGATTGGCTCTTCTATATCTAAAGGTTATAAGCATCCTAAAAATTATAATATACATTTTATTTTTTACCTTTGTGTATCCTGAAACTATTTGTGTGTCTGCAGCATAGTAAGTACTGAGGACTTATTTGTTGCTTAACAATTGTCTTATCATCAATAAAATTATGCTTCATATCAAATGGAAAAACAATGCTTTTCAGTATTTGTCATATTTCATAGTTAAGAAAAGGTTTTGCCACACAGTGATATAATTACTTTTATGAGTCACTTCAATAATTTCATTATGCATCAGGCTTTTTACCCTAAATGGAGTCATAAATCAGATCCATATCATATTACCAGATATGGCACAATTCCTTCAAAATAATCCAGATTAAAAAAAAAAAAAAAATCCAGATTATAGTTTTCAAAAAATTGTTTAAACATTGTTTTTTTTTCTTTCAAAATAATTATCCTATTTCCAAGTGCTTTTTAAATGCCAAAATCTCTTTAAGATAAATGTATCTAAAATCAATAATTAGTGGGGCATTGAAATATACTACTGTTGTCTTTATTACCTAAATTATATTTTCTTTTATGACTTATTTCTATAACAGTAGTATGTACCTGAATCACAGGTATTCTTATGTAGTTCATTTTAACCTCCCTGCATCTTTCTGGTCAAGCTTGATTTTAATTTGCCTTTCCTCAAATCACTTCTTTGTTTTTATAAGTCTTCAACAATTCCCACAGTGTTTCTTCAGATATCTCACTTAATTAGATCTTTTCACCTACTACCATACTTCTTAGATGGTATTTATTCCACACACTGTATATATTCCACTGACCTTCTAATGAATCCTTTAAAATTTTAATGCAGATATAAATTAGATTTAATATTTTACATTGATGCTTATTTTATATGAAGCTATAAATTATATTAAAGCCAGACTCTGGTGGCACAGTGGTTAAGAGTCCACCTGTCGATGCAGGGTGCAGGGGACACGGGTTCGTGCCCCAGTCCGGGAAGATCCCACATGCCGCGGAGCGGCTAGGACCGTGAGCCATGGCCCCTGAGCCTGCACGTCCCGAGCCTGTGCTCTGCAACGGGAGAGGCTACAACAGTGAGAGGCCCGGGTACCGCAAGAAAAAAAAAAAAAAAAAAAAAAAAAGCCAGACTCTGACAAGCTGGCAGTGGACAAAAATATGAGACCATTTTTATCATCAACATAGGCATGTCATTTCCAAAGTGGGCAAACAGTAGGAATTCCTTCTCCACGGCTCCATTAGCCAAAATAACAGGATCAGAGGCATATAGATATGTGAGTGGAATGACACTAAAATAATTCCAAAGTATGAAGTTCAAAAAATTGACTGAGTTGTCAAAAGCATAAGACCTTTGTAGCGGGAATATTAACCAAAAATGTTCATGGTTGTTTTCTAAGTAAATCTTGAAACAGTGCTTTCAAATATATTTGCATTCTATAAGAAAATGGCCTGTTAAAAATTTAGCAAGAAGATAGGTGGGAGAATAAGTTATTGTCTGAAAATCAATATAAAGAATGCTTCACGCTGTGCTATATAGTTTTAAATATAGAAAGATCATGGAAACCAGCATGTATCTTTGTCTTTAAAATATTGTATTGTTTGTTTTCTACCAGATTACAGTTCTACATTAATATCTACATGAATATTCATAAGTATATTCATATCACTTTTAAGTGTATGTTATATGCTATTTTCTAGTAATTTACAAATGAATCTAAAAATCAATCTATTGACTATTTATTTGACATTGAACATGAATAAATGTAGGTATTGTTGCCTTTGGTCATCAATTTGTTATTCACATCAACGAATATATTAGTTAACTGATGGGAGATACTTGCCTCTGTGCCTGGCACTGCAAGAGTTGAAAGAAAGGTAGCACAATGACAATTATAAGCAAATATTTAATGATAGTTTTCCTTGTCTACACATGAAGTAATACCAGAATATGTTTTATTAACTTTTTGTCTCAGTAACTGATATTATGCATTCAGGCCTTTTCTGCTTCATTGTTGTATACAAAGGGTGTTGGTGAAAACTCCCTCAATGTATCTACTGGACATAAAAGCTCTGCTACAAAGTGATTTTGCTTAGCAGTGCCCTTCAATACCAGGAAAAAAAAGAAAGAAATCACCCTAGGTAGGGTACAAACCTCATTGCTCATTGCTGGATTATGGAACAGGCTCTGATAGGAGAACTAAAATACTGCCTGCCATTTCAGTAAACAAAGGGTGTTGCATCACATTGTAGTCATCCAGGCGGTGAGCCCTGAGGGAACTCGGGATGGAGAAAAAGGGGCGGCCCACTGCCAAGTCCATGTAGCAGTCAGCCACTGCAGCCACCCGCAAGGGTGCATCTGAGGAGACTCAGGATGAGGAAACACAGGATACTGGCCCCAGATAGCTGAGGGGCATATCAAAGGAATGATTTCAGTGAGCCCAGACTCTTGCATCTTCTTATACACAGCAAAGCACTAAATTCCTTAACTTACCTGGTTTTCTTTTATTAACAGTAATCCTTTTCCAAGTACCTGGTCTTTTGTTGCAAAAACTTCTATATATCCTGGCTCCGCGCTTGCGTCTTCAGAGAAGTCCTTTCAGAGTTATTTGAGATGCTGCCTCCCGAACTTGAAGCCCTAGAAAGTCTGGCAAATAAAACATAACTCTTAACTTTAAGTGGTGCATTTTTTTTCAGTCGACAGGTAGTGTACTTTCTCAGGATAATGACAATCGGTGAGGAAAGGTCCAAAAGATCAAGAGGGATTTCCTGTTCTGCACCCAAAGTTCTGAACAAGGTCTGCATTCCCATTTCTGTGAGTGATCCTAAGAGACCAGCAATGTAGGAGAGTCCATGGGGGAAAGGTTTACCTACAGTAAAGGCTTAAAGAAATGGCAAAGACTTGAAAATAAAAATTTAAATGTGTTTATCTCTGATTTTGACATTCTGAGGCGTGAAAACAATTAGCTGGGAGGATTTTTTTTTAAATTATAAGAAAGCAGAAATAAAGAAGGAAAAGAAAGAGAGAGCAAGGAAAATAGAATAGTTGGCCATTTTTTGTTTGTGAAAATACTCTAATGATAGGGATTAACCAGGAGTATACACACAGTGTATTGTGTTTTATAGTCATTTCTCTATTTGGTTTTGGTTGTATATAAAATGAGTAGTTAAAGATAGTGTAATATGCTGAGTTATATAGTCCATTTTAATTTGCTTGTTTAAACTTTCTAAAGCAAGATTTTATTTTGAAGCATAATATTTCAAGCAAAATGTGTGATTTTTAAAACTAGATTGTGTAGAACAGGATGCTCTTTTTGACTATTTAAGGGTTGTTGAAAGACCAGTTTAACTATTCTGATATCCTTTTTGCAAATGATTCCTTAGATATTTTTCCAGGTGTCTTTTACCTGTTCTCTATCTAACTATCTATACATACTCTCTCTTCTGAAATATCTCTGGGATGTTCCGAAAAGTTAAAATTTGACTTTTTCTTAATTTAAGTGACTAGTGATAAACTAATTTTGGAAACAACAGTGCCAAGTGTATCTTAAGAGAGGGTTCTCTTCTAAGATTCTCTGTAGACAAGCACTGTGATGTCTTGAGTTCTTGTGCATCACCTTAATACAAAGATAATAATAATAATTAAACAGATAAAAAAATACCTTCAATTGTATGGTGTGATGTAACAGATCAAGCGCCAGTCTAGAGTTAAGAGATCAAAAGTCCTTGCCTTCTTTGGCACCAATTAGCACTGTATTATTCAGGAATTTTAAAATTTTATCTGAATTTAATTTCAATTTTACAATAAACTTTTCTTAGATTACTAATCCTTATACCCCAACATTCTTCAATAATACACTAGCAGTTTTGAGACACAGAGAGAACATAATCATAGAGGCAATAGTAACCCTGAAGATGACAAACCACCTGAAACTAGAAAATGTAGATTCTGGATCCATAACTTTGAACCCTGCACTCAAATTCCACAGAGTGTTTCCCATTAGGAAAAGAAGTAAGGTGCTTGTACTCCAGATCCCTGGCTCCACTGAATGTTTTCTTTGGCCACCATGAGCCCAGATGGGCTAGTTAAAAATATTTTCATTCTATTCTTGTATCTAACACCTTAAGATTGCAAGCCAGAAATTACAACAATGCTTTCTTAATTTTGGCCCTTCCCTTTTAATTACTTGTATGGAAATAATAATAATGATCAAATATGCAAAGTGCCCTCTTCCCACACCTTCCAGATAAGTCACAGATTTTGTTCAGAATATTTATACAAAATACTTTTCCATGAGACTCTACTTTGTAAAACAAAAAGTTCCAGATTTGTACAAGCCATTTTTTGTTGTTATTGTTTTGGGTTTTTTCTCTCTAAATATGAAAACTGCTCTGATTTCATTCTGAATTAAGCAGTTACTAGCCAGTTAGTCTTGAATACAATGCTTCAGACAGATGTTGAGAATAATATAAGAACATGTTTAAACTGACTCCGTTATATAAACTTTGTGTTTCTTTGCTGCTCCAAACATTATTCTAAATTACAATTCAAATATAAAAAATATTTTAAATGTAAATGTGAATAAACCTATATTTTAGATCACTCTAAATGGTGTGCCTTCTATAACTTTGAATAGAAAATTAAGACTAGAACGTACATAGGGTTTCCTAAAGTGTGAAAGAGATTAGAGTATGAATGAATCTGGGAAATGGAGGATTCTATCACCAGGAATTGAGAAACTGGTTTCATATGGAAGTCATTTACCCTATGGGAAACATACGAGTTTTCATTTATGTCTGAGAAAGAAATTACAAAAATTTAAGCTATTTTTATCATATATTTATTTGGTTTTAAAAATATACTTATTCTAGTGGTAGTATAGTATATAAATATAAAATACACACACATTTTGAGTGTTCAGTTTTACTTATTGTATGAACAATCAAATTATTGGAGAACTGTTGTTAACCCATCCTAAATACACCATTAATTTCCCCTATGTACCCTCAATGTCCAGCCACTGTCTGCCATATATTAGATAACTAATAATTAATTAATTATTCTAAATGAAATTTCTGGAGCTGAAAATTTTCAGCAATAAATTACTGTAATCTTATTTGAAAGTTATGTATTACTGAAAATCCTTCACCATGCATATTTTGCCTAGAATATCCTGTATTTTCCTAAACAACTCAGGGATGTATATTTTAGAAGACATTAACTTTTTCAAATCTATTGCCCAATATTCACATATATACCTTTTAGACTATTCAAACACTTGCCACAAACTTGAAAAAAATGCCTTGGAATTAATTATTGCCCATGTGCTTGAAGAAATACTTGGAAGGTTGAAATACCATACATTTGTCTTTTCACATACTTTCCAACATTTAAAACCATGCTATATTCATATATCAAAATTATTAAGATATTTTATGAAAACTTTTTCTTTACCCTGAGCTTACAGAAAACACTAATACTTCATAATAAGACAGCAAGATTTGGATATTGCATTCATTTTATGGCATGAAATCATAATTATAAATGTTTATCATGAAAACTACAGTGGGGAATAAACATTGTGTACTTAGACATTTTAAAAAGAGAATCTGAAGTTAGCTATGAGCTGAACATAACCTGGTATTTTAATTAAAAGAAGAGACTATAAAGTCATTTATAAAAGCAGTATTAAGTTAGCAGTTTATTAAATTTTAATTTCATGTTACTTTGCTCACTATGCCTTAGGGATTATTTTGAAAACTGTGCTTGTCATTTTACCATAGGAGATAATATAATATATTCCAGGAAGATGCTCTTTGTTATAAAATTACAAAAATAGTTGTTAGCTTTTTAATGAAACATACTATAGATTTATCAACCTCAGTTCCATCTGAACTCAAGTTTCAACTGCCCTTGGTAAATGGTATGCTATCTTCTGATAGAGTACCTTTTTCTATTTCTGAAATTAGAAACATTACCAACTTAATGTTATTGGAATGTCTCTATGTAAACTGGCTGAGAGCAATAAATTGGTATTAAATGGGAACACTGTATTCCTATAACTTGCGATATCAGAGTTTTAAAATATTAATTTTCATTACTTAGTTACCTGCTTTTATATGTTGTGTATATTATACTCAGTCATGACATACCAGACCCTAAGAGCCTATAATGGGCTTTTGAATATTGTCACAAATTATAAATGACCATACAATATCTATACTTGATAGTTCTAAAGTATATATTCAAAATAAGAAATAAGAGATTATACAAATAAGCATTAACATTAAGAATAAAAAATAGTAAGGGGAAAAATGGAATATTTCACTATTTAAAATAAGGACCAAAAGAAGGCAAAATTTTGCATCCCCAATTACTTTTTTTTTTTTTTACTTTGAGATATCAATAAAAAGGTATGGATTGTCTGTTTAAACAGGTTGAATAATAATATCCTACCAAGTTGTTAATGAATATTCATCCAAGTGAAAAACTCACCTATGTATTAAAACTTGATTTAGGCAGTGGGTTTATTGGCAAAATATGAAAGATATTTCTTCTTTTGGTGAAGGAAAATGACAGATTACAAAAGAAATTTTTAAATAAACTTTTTAAAAAGTAGTTTTAAATTTACAGAAAAATTACAAATACAATACCAAGAGTTCCTCGATGCCACATACTTAGCTTTTCTTGCTAGTATGGTGTATTTGTCACATTGAACCAATATTGATCCATTGTTTTTAAGTAAAATCTACACTTTATTCACATTACCTGGTTTTTGCTAAATGTCCTTTTTTTTTCCTGTTCTAGCATCCCATGAAGGATATCACATTACATTTAGTTGCCATATCTCTTTAGCATTCTCTTGGCTATAACAGTCTCCCAGAATTTTTTGTGACTTTGACAGTTTTATGGTGTATTTGTCAGGTATGTTGTGTACTGTCCCGATAGTGGGATTTGTCTGATGTTTTATTTCATGATCAGACAGTGTTATGGGGTTTTGAGAAGAAAGAGGTTAAATGTCATTCTCATTATACCATGTCAAGTGTACAAGCTATCATCACTGTTGACTTTAACTTTGATCAGCTCTCTGTGGTATTGTGATAGTTTTTGCCAGGTTTCTAGACTGTAAAATTATTCTCTTCCCCCTTCCTATTCTTCACTGCTTAAAAGTAAGTCGTGGGTTTTCCTGGTGGTGCAGTGGTTAAGAATACACCTGCTAATGCAGGGGACACGGGTTCGATCCCTGGTCCGGGAAATCCCATATGCCACAGAGCAACTAAGCCCGTGTGCCACAGCTACTGAGCCTGCTCTCTAGAGCCCGCGAGCCACAACTACTGAACTCACGTGCCACAACTACTGAAGCCCGTGCACCTAGAGCCCATGCTCCACAGCAAGAGAAGCCACTGCAATAAGAAACCTGTGCACCTCAACGAAAGAATAGCCCCTGCTCGCTGCAACTAGAGAAAGCTTGCACACAGCTACGAAGACCCAATGCAGCCAAAAATAAATTAATTAATTAAATAAATTTTAAAAATTAAAAAACAAATAAATAAAAAATAAAAGGAAGTCACTATGCCCAGTCCACAGTTAAGGAGCTGAGTGGAGTTCAAAGGTCTTTGCATCACCTGCAAAGTATGTACATATTTAATAACACTCTGCACTTGAAATTTGTCTATTCCTTCCATTTCATTTATGTAGTTAATCATATATTTGTATCTGTGTGGACTCATAGATATTTTATATGTCAGGTTATAATCCTGACATCTTCATTTGCTACTCAAATTGTTCCAGCGTGGACCATTGGAAATATTTTCCATTTGGCTCCCTTTGTCATGCTGTCGTGTGTGTGTGTGTGTGTGTGTGTGTGTGTGTGTGTGAGAGAGAGAGAGAGAGAGAGAGAGAGAGAGAGAAGAGAGAGAAAGAGAGAGAGGGAGGCTGGGAGGGAGAGAGAGACTTTTTACTTTTGGTACTACAAATCTATATTTCCTGCTCAATCCTAGCATCAGCCTTTTACTGAGGATTCTCGGTACTTTTTATGGGAAAATAGTATTAGAAATAAGGTTTGGGAACTAGATGTGCTTGTTGCTACTGAGGAATTGCTGCTTATAAGTCCTCTCAGCCAACAGAGCAAGGACACATTTGCATACCAACCTGTGTATACACATATATCTACAAATACTTCTATATGTATCCATATGTGTCTATATTAAGTTAAACAATAGTTTACACTTATGTCTCCAACTATAATCCTTTACTACTTGGTTATCCTAGCTTTTACTTCTTGCTTATGTATAACTTCACAAATCAACATGAGAAAACTGGCTCCCATCACTTGCCATCTCTTTACTTAATTGTTCATTTCCAGTATACATTCTGCATTCCATTCTATGAATCCCTAACCTCCTAAATATATATACACATGTATAAATAAATAAGTAAATAAATGTATATATATATGTACATATATATACATATATATGTATGTATATATATATATATATATATATATATATATACACATATATACATAGTGGTCAGCAATAATTAGACAGAGATTTCCTTAAATGCCTGGAATTGATCATTCTCTCCCAGACTTTGCTCCGTATGTCTGCATGTTGTGTCATACCTTCAATGCTCAGGCAGGCAGGACAGGTTACTTGTACTGAGGCTCTGAGTCAAGACAAATAAAGAGAATCCTGTGCTGAAGAATTCAGCAATTCCTCTTCTGTTAATGATTTTTGAAATATCAGAAAGGCAGATGAGCTAGGAAGAGGATAAGCTGTTCTCAGATTCACATACCTGCACAATGAAAATGAAACAAATGATGGAGACATTCCTTAGAGTTTTGTAACTCAACGTGCCTTTCAGATACAGATTTGAGAATATGATGTGGATACAGCCCAAACAGAAGAGCAGGTGATGAATCTCTCTTACTTAAAAAATCTGCTGGAAATTATCCAATCTGAAGTTATGGGAGTGGGTAATAAAACAACAAATATGGAATGAAGAAAAGACTGGAGACCAGCAATAATTCAAGCATTTTCTGAAGACACAGAGGGCTACAAAAAGGCAATGGTCTAAAATCATGGACTGTAGAAACAGAAATTAATAAATATTGGGAAAATATAATTTTATATTTGAGATGTAAAAAGAAAACAAGTCATAAGGAAGTTTAAAAACTGAATAAAAAAGGGAATGTGTGTAGCTGAAAAAGGTAATGAAAATGTAAATAAAGATTGTAAGAGAACTCAAAAACTATAGCAGAATTTAAATATGCTTTTAGATTAAATATGTGTCACATATAGAGTCCAGTTTCTCCCACATATTTCCACACTATTTTTATCTAAATTATGTTTTAAATATGTACATTCACAAATACAAAAAGAATCATACACAATTTTAGGAAGGCTATGATAAAACATATAATATTTCTAGAAAGAAGTATAATGTTAAAATTGACTATGTGTAAATTGCCATTAATTTAACAGGCTTAAATTACTATCATGGCAAACCACCTATTTTCTTTGCCCATTTCTAAAATTATGGCATTTGGAAGATTTCTTTTCTTTCAAAGTAAAGCATTGCTATCTTTTGTAAACTATAAAACATTTACAAAAAGGGCTTTTACCTGTAGCTATTAAGAGAAGCTAAAGTAATGTACCCTGATCTCTTTACTCACATAGATGTACCATACAGAGTACATTTTAATTAAAGAAAAATAATGATACTTGAGTTGAAGTTATGCAAATTAAATGTATTATTCTATAGGTAAAGAAATTGCTTTAGTGCCTCTAATTCAGAGAGACACTTTATAATGTCAGCTGTAAATTTTGTAGTTTCTCAAGGGATATTATTTCATGTGCCTTCCATTAATGTTATCAGGAGTTGGATTGCAGAACTTTAGTTTCATGCTTTAAAAAGGTATTTTCAATTAAGATTTTGTTGTCTGATATTAAAGACATACTTTTGAAATGGAATTAATTCTGACCCTTAGTTTAATAGTTTCTTCTTTAGGTAAAGAAAACCATACAGAATATAGCTCTATTTGTATACACACCAACTAGGGTGTTTAGTCACCTTAATAAACCAAGAAGGGAAAATCTTGGAGGTGTGTTATAGATATGAACCTATGTAGATATTCAAGGCATGTAGAGAGCCTCCTATTGACTCTTTGGATATAGAGTAGGGTTTTATTGTTGATTATGATATATTTTTTGATTATTATGTGTGTTTTATTGATAAAAGCCTCAAGAGAATATATAAATTTGTGACATAATAATTTCAATGGCTAGAGTAAAATATACCCTTATTTTGAAGGGCAGTAGATAAAATTATGTGAAAATCAAGAGACACTGGCTTCTCACAATAAAACAAGTACAAGTTACTTCATCCAAGGGTTAATTGCCTTGCATTGAATGATGTCAACAACTCAAGAGCTCAGTTTCACCACCTCTACACTCCTGTGAAATCCATCCCAATATAAATATTTCCAAAAATCTATTTCATTAGGCACCCTCACCAGATAAAGTGTATTCTTCACATAGAATTTTAACATATTATTGAATATGCATGATCCCCACCATTTTTTTTTGTATATTAAAATGTTAAGAAATGTTAATATTTAGAGAACAGAGTTCTATGCCTGACTCTGCCTGTTGCTAGTTCCGTGGTCTTGAACAACTTACCAACCTTCCTCATTTGCAAACTATTACAAAATAATTGTACATACTTAATAGAGTGTTGTGAAATTTAAACAATATGAGTAACCTGTCCTGAAAAGTGACTGGCACATAGTAAGCATCATGATGTTATTTTATGATCAAATTATTATTGATATAATCATCATTTAGATAATAAAGTCTAAATATAATGTTGTATTACTCTTTTTTATTATTAACATGTTACAAAGTGTTTTGTATACATCACATGTTAAAATAGATGTATTTAAATACAACTTTAAGAAAGCAAATATATATTAAGAAATAAGGGCTTCCCTGGTGGTGCAGTAGTTAAGAATCTGCCTGCCAATGCAGGGGACACGGGTTCAAGCCCTGATCTGGGAAGATCCCACATGCCGCGGAGCAACTAGGCCCGTGAGCTACAACTACTGAGCCTGTGCATCTGGAGCCTGTGCTCTGCAACAAGAGAGGCCACGATAGTGAGAGGCCCGTGCACCGTGAGGAAAAGTGGCCCCGGCTTGCCGCAACTAGAGAAAGCCCTCGCACAGAAATGAAGACCCAACACAGCCAAAAATAAATAAATAAATAAATAAATTTAAAAAAATAATGCCAACAAAACAAAAAGTTATTTTTGATTATAAATACTTTGTTTAGAAATTTAAGAATCTTTCATGATACCATGACAAAAATTAAAATAAATTTAAGTTAGAACAGCTTTAGAGAGTATTCCATGCATAATATGAATATATTTGTAGATATTAAATTGATCTAAAAATTTACTTTAAATATTTTAAATAACCTCTTATTTAAAATCAACATTTGTACATTTCATTCACCTATTTCCTAAAGTTGGAATTTCCCGAGTATGTCATCTTTTACATTTTGAAATTCTGAATTCAGTTACTCTAATCTTGGAGCCCACTACTTTCATGATTACAACAAACAGACCCAAGGATATGACATCCTAACAATTTTGTCGTCCTGCAAACTGGAATTATAAATATCTAATAATATTTTAATTATTTAAATGTACAAGCCATGACCTCAAAATCAACATACCCTTAAATCAGTTATATGATATTAATTTCATTTTCTGCCACCCCCAATACCATTGTGTCATCAGTTATTCATTCACAAAATTTTGATTACTTCTCCTTGCTCCGAAATCGAGTCACTAACCATGTATGTTTATGTCTTCTTTTATAAGGCCCATCATCCGGACCTTTATTGTCATGCTAGGTGAATGCTAACTAAGAAGAAGATTTCAGTAAAACATCTTCTCCTTTCAATTCCAGAAAATTAAAACACACAAGATCACATATACTTTGCTCTAAAAATTCATTTTTTACTCTAAAAAGTTATATAATTATCATTCATGGTAGACAGAGTGAGCCATCCCATAGATACTTTCTCCAACAATAAAAATAAAGTGTGTCATTTTGTCTGCATGACTTTAAATAATCTTTTTAGGACTATAGTAGCTCATTTAAGTCTCTCTCAATGGTCTTTTGCTATGATCTATGTATGCAGGTGAAACAGAGTATAAAAAATACTCAATTCAATTATTCTAAAAACCTTCCAGTATGATAGAAAAATTTGACATTTTAATCAGTACAATTCTCTTTTTTCCTGTCTTTCCAGTATAGGTTGGTATTTGACAGCTGTATTCTCTCTGTCCCAATCAGTGTTCTATGTGTGCTATGGTAAGACAAATGACTTTCGAAACCCCCTTGACATAAAAGAGATCACTTCCTACTTGGAGTCAAACCAGCCCACAGAGCCCTGTTTCCTGTGAATAAGACCCTGAAAGGTCAAAAATATTTCTCTTGACAATAATAGGTCATTTCTTTTTTATTCAAATTTTGTTCAAACTCATCTAGTGATCTCCAAACTTGGTGGTGTATGAGAAAACTCTGAGATGATTTTACAAATAACATTCAAAATACCCATCTAGATCTATTAAAATAAAAATCTCAATATTGGTGTCTATTAATGTTGTAATAAAAAAAACACCACCAATAAACTCTTTTAACCAATTTTTGCACCATATTAGCATACATTGATTTCAAAATACCATGTGCAATAAAATAATAATTTCCAGCAAAGAATACAATAAAATACATATTTCCTTGAGACTTAGCATGAATGTAACAATTTTATATGGTGATTTGAAATATGCTTAGTTACTGCAATTGTATAATGTTATTACAGATTCTCTTATACCCAGATTTCAGCTCACACCAATAATCTACTACTTTCCCCAGGATTTCTGCATATTATTAAGTGCTTAAAGACCTCAGTGGTTCTCAGTTATAGTGTCCACAGAACTCAGAATGTCTTTCTCACTATATGCCTACACAGTTCTTATCTCTTTGATCCATGCCAACCACACTTGAAAATCAATCTCTATTCTTTAGTAGTTTCAGTGTAAACAAGCAAGCAAACATACCCTAACAAAATTTTCATTTTATAGCGTGCTGGTCTATAAAGCAAATTTTACCGAGGGTTTAGGAGGTAGAGGAGCTTACACTGCAGTTGTTCAAATCGCATAAAATTGGATAATAGATCACTCTTTGGTTAGCGTATCAGCAGAAATTCCTTTCCGCCCCTTTTTGCCACACATCTAAGCCTCTTGCCTCATTGCCTGAGACTGCTGCCTCTGTCACTCCCTGTCTCTTCTCCTTCCTGCCACACCCACAAAGTTCTGATGTTACATATGTAATAATTTACCCCTTACTTCTATTTTATAGTCTTCTTATAACACATGCCCTTCTGATCTCATTTGGAAACAAGAGGTGGATAAACTACAGCTGGCTGACCACATACATCTCAGCACCAGTTTGTTTGTTTTTTTAATTTAATTCAATTTTATTTTATTTTTAAAATTTTATTGGAGTAGAGTTGATTTACAATGTTGTGCTAGTTTCAGGTGTACGGCAAAGTGAATCAGTTATACATGTACATATACCCATATGTATACTTTTTTTCGATTCTTTCCCATATATGCCATTACAGAGTATTGAGTACAGTTCCCTGTGCTATACAGCAGGTTCTCATTAGTTATCTGTTTTACATATAGTAGTGTGTATATGTCAATCCTAATCTCCCAGTTTATCCCTTCCCCCCTTATCCTGGGATAACCATAAATTTGCTTTTTACATGCTGATTCTACTTCTGTTTGTAAATAAGTTCATTTGTACCCTTTCTTTTAAGTTTCTTGGAAAACAGCCATACCCATTAATTTATGTATAGCCCATGGCTACTTTTGTTGTAAAAATGCAAAGTTAAGTAGTTGCAACAGACATGGTATGGATGGCAAGATTGAAATATTCATTCTGTGGCCCTTTACAGAAAAAGTTGGTCAACCACCTTACTAAAGGATTTCTGGAATAGTTTGCTAAACAGAGACTCTCCAGTCCTTAACAAGACTTATGGGCCAGATGTTGTTATAATTATTTTCCCACCCATTTCACTCTCTCTCTAGGGAAGTATTTGTAATTTATGAACGTAGCCTCTGTCCCCCAGATTCTCCCTCCGTGTGCTTCACGGAGTAGGACAAAATATTAAAAAAAATGTGTTTAAACCTCAGGTACTTTCTTCATTTCAGGTTGTTGGCTGTATTTATTTCTTCTCCAACTCAATGCTCAACCACACCTTCATTCCTCCTGGTGGGAGGTGAAAGTAGCACTCTGAAAGTTCGACTTGCAAATATTGCTTTCCGACTGTGCCCTATGTCCTGGATACTTAGGGATTTTTTCTTTTTGGTTTTTTGCTGTTTTTTGCTTCTGTCAGGAAAGCTGATGCTCCATACCAAATCTCTTCAAGTCTCTTCACAGACAAATTTCCTCTAATACCCAGGGACGGTAGGTCAGGTAGATTTCAGAGGCAGGTCTTGGATGACTGGGGGATGTGTCAGTGTCCTTGCCTTAAAATTACTGACATGGAGATTTAATTTTGACTGAGAGGGAAGGCTGTTCCTCTAGACTACATATTCTGTCATTTCTCTTTCCCACTTCCATATTTCTGAGACTCACAACTTAGAAAAGAGTATTATTAAGAAGTCTGAAGAAGTAAAAGACTCCTAGAGACCTTCTATAGTGCCTGAAATTTCCAGGAATAATTCATTATAATTAGTCATCGCTTCTGTGTTCCAACTAAACTTGGATCATCCCCCTGTGCTGAAGAAAATCTTTCAGAATTGCCCTTAGAGTAAAAGTTTCTTTACCTTTAACCATATGCAGAATTGTCAACTCCTTCTTGTAATACATTGCAATAATTAGCATAAGCAAGTAGAGCACTATGGACTTTAACTCATATAGAATTCCATAACGTCTTATGAAAAAACCCAAACAAACTTTTTGGCCAACCCAATAGCTTATAGAGGTTGAAATGATTTGTGTGTCACTTCAATACAATACTTACTTTATTTGATAAGAGCAAAATGAAGGTTTTAAAAACTCACACAGTATTTTAGGAATGATAACTAAAATTCACTATTGTATATGTATATGTTATAAATATTTATGTGATAAACTATTTAAAATTAGTTTCTTTTTCCATTTTTGCTTTTCAATTAACATATAAGCCAAACCTTATTAACTTTAATTTTCATGAAGAAGGAGCTTCTTGGTCCAAGTCATACTACTAGAAAATTGCATATCCTGGACTATATAAGTGTATACATTTAATCTCTTAGAGCTGATGGTGTGGAAATTGTGCTGTATCTTCTGTTAATCACAGCTCCTGGAAAGATGGCAGGTGACAGCACTAGTTCTCAGATTCTTCAGGAACTGTCTGAAGAGTTCTCCTCAACCAAAGGCATGTGTTTTCCTAGTGCATTCTGAAACAAATTACCTGTCATCTCTGGTACAAATCACAGTATCCTAGCTCTACCATGGAAAATTCTGAAAGGTCATTTCATCTTCAGAGCTCAATACGGGGTGGCTGAGGTCTTTGCAGAGACTGCATTGAGACCAACTTCTCACTCTGCCTAATGGTGTACCCTTCAAAATGTTGATCCTGAGAGCATGCTCTATTAAACACTCTGCACAGTAGTCTGGCCTAGAGTCTGCTTCTTAGCAATGCAACCTTCCAATGCAACCTTCTTCTTGCTATTTTTGTACCTGCAGAGGCTTTGGGGGTATCTCCCCACTGAAATCACCAATCTTACTAAAAAAAATTGTCAAATTTGGACTGATTTTGTGTGAGACAGCATACCCTTTTATGATAGTTCAAACATCTTGAATATGGGACCATATATCTTATATATAATTCCAGCACCCTCTGAGTGTAGGTGTTTTACATGTAAAAATTATTGCTGAAATGATAAGTGTTTGTAAACATTATTTAATTTGTGTTATCTAAGGTGTCAATAAAATAACTTCTTAACTTCTTGGTGTATGGAGTCTAGTTATTTTGTATAAGGATGATATAAGCATTATCATGCCAATGTGTCACTCAGCATTTGGATTTACTAATACATATTTTCAGAGCTGTTTGTCAATAATATGAAGAAACATTAATGAAAATAACTAATATTAATAAAATATTCTCATTTTGTGAAAAAAAGTTCATTATTTTCAGACACACTTCTGTGTTAAACAGCTTCTTCAACGTAAAAGGCTGTTTGTAGATGTCTTGCTTAACTCAGCAGTTCTTTCTCATTTACATTCATGGCTTTTTCAGGGTCTATGCAGTTAGATCTCAGAATCCTGAGTCACAACCTTATTTCAGAAAGAATCATTTCAATCCATTGGTGAATATTGAAGTCTGAAGTGATAAAATTTAATGGTATCCTAGGGCATAACATTGCTCTAAAAATATAGAGACTTTGGACTCAGCTCCCTGTTGATAGTCACACTAAGAAAGTATTTTAAAGATTTGCCAGTCTACACTTTTATGAATATGAAAGTCACTTGTACAATTGACTGTTTTTTAACCACAAGAAAACTGCCAAAATTGTAGTCCTTTTTCTTTTCAAAAAATGCACAATGAGTTGCCAGCTAATTTGTTCATATATTAAAGAGTAATAAAATCTTAAATTGATATGTAAATATATATATATTTAGTAATGTATTAAAATTCATGTCTTAACATGTATATACAGACTTTCTCTGTCACAAAGAATTGGAAATAGATAACCAAAATAGTCTAAAACATAAGATGTCTATTATTAGTCATTGAGTAAGAATTACTTTGTTTAAGTATAAAATATGATTTAGTAAATATATAGTGATTTAGTAAATATATTTAGTTCAATAAGGAACTTTATGTTATTACATAAATAACACACATATTATTTGAATTTTAAAACATGGGTATTTTCATATCCAAGCCAATACTCTTTATTATATAAATAGTTGATGATGCTATGCACTTATGGTGCTATACTATGATCCAATATTTCTCTAACAATTTCCTACTCAATTTTAACATTCTACTCAGGGAAAAGACATATTAGTCTCAGCTTCTGCCTAGAGAGTATGAATTCAGCATGACTTCAACCAGCAGACATCTGAATGAAAGGCTATCATACACCAGCCTGTTCATTATCTAAGAATTTTTGGAATGAAACATTTATTTCTGTCATTGTGATGGACATTGACAAATGTACCTGGCAGAGTAATGTCCGGTTAACTGGAAGAAATACATTTTCCAATGTATCTATAGCAGAAACATAAAATGGAAATAACACAAAATGTTCACATGGACTGTCTTTAGACTCAAAATATACCGATATGCACACATTACTGCTGTTTTATTCTAAACTTCCCAACTACTGGTATCCTCTCTTCCTCTCTTTCTCTTGCAGTGCCTGCCTCTGTAGTCCTTACAATGTGGACCACTTCACTGTTCCTGCAACCTTTCTTTAAAGTCATTACTAGTCAATCGCAGGTGTTATTATGGTCACTAAAACTATATGCATAAGGATAGCACTCTCATCCACCTTAAAATGGAACGTAAGAGCTGAGAGCTTCTGGTAATGCAGACCATCCTGAAAATACGACATTAAAATCTTCTGCAGTGAGAAGTATGTAAAGTGTCTGATTTCCATCCACCACAGCGAACAAAAGCCATGCTATTAATTTAGTGCCATATTTTTCAAGATCATGGGAGGTTATCAGGGTTTTGAGCTTGCTATTCAGGGGTACATTTCTGGTGCTTAAACTTGTCATCCAGACACACATTTGAAATACATTTAAAAATAAATAAATGTATGAAAGCTACTTATAGAGCTCTATCAAGTCCCTTTCTGCCCCACCATATACAGCTGGCTGGCACGTCCAGGGTAGTGGGTTTAATTCACTTATGGCCCTTCCCTTCCCTACCCCCTCAGCTTACCACAAACTCGTATTGCATCCACTATTTTATAAAGCACCCAAATGTTCAACTTAAAGACAAAGCCCTTGCTTTTCTACCTTTGTATTCTCTGTGCCTGCCACTTGGACTTTACTGAATATTTTTGGTAAAAATAATTAATTGGATTACAGATAACTTGATATAGCAGCCAGCTTTTAATTAGGACAAATATATATTACACATTTTTCCTTTTCTATCTAAAAAGACTTCCAAATAATTTTCAGTCGGAATCACAGTTTTGACAAACCATTATATCAAGATATTTTAACATGGCCAACTGAGAAATTAATTTGTGAATGTATTTTATTTTAATTAGTTAATTTTTAGTGTAAATTACATCACTATATAAAGCTCCTGACTACACTATTAAATGGTTTACTTCTAGAAAGTCAGAGAGAGAAATATATTTCAACGACTGAAAATTTGGTAACTGAGGAATTATAAATAAGGCATTGACAATGGAGGTCACAGAAAAAAATGAACCAGGAAAAATTATTTAAAAATAAATAAAAGAGAGAAAATAATTTCTTAGTGATTGAATCCCATAAAAATAATTTTTCTTTTAATTATTCAGAAGGGCGGTTAAGTTTCTTATTAGCTGTCCAGAAATCATCAGATGCCCATTGACCTGTGATAAGTATAAAACCACCAACATAATTAAAAATGACTTATTCAAAATAGATAGCTCTAAAAAGAAGAGAAAGTAACTTATTCTTGGCCACTGTTTAAAGCAAAAGATTCATTTAAATGAATTTTCACCTTCTAAACAATTAAAATCATGATCATTAACTCAAGATATTATTTGAATCTTAATCACAGGGATTCATGTAGTAGGATTTTGTAGTGTGCTGTGAAGTCACATAAAATTTCCTTTATGTCTTTCAGTTACATTCATTACACTTAAATGAACAAAAATGTCTTAATTAAAACTTAAAAGTGCATTTAGACAATTTTTTTAAAAAATATAGAGTTAGTTTTAGTCACTATAAATTGCAAATTACTGTGATCCATTATTTGAGGGAGAAAACTCAGTTCAAGAAATAAAATTTAACCCCTAAGTAAATTTGGTAAATCCATCAGTAAAACACTAAACAAATAAATATTCAGCACTGTTGGATTTTGAGGTGGAAAGGTTAAATGTAATAACTAATTACTAATCAAATTTTGGCATCAAAGACTCTCCATCTCGGATGACAAAATTAAAAGAAAAATAGTATATATAGGATGGATAAACAACAAGGTCCTACTGTATAGCACAGGGAACTGTATTCAACATCCTGTGATAAACCATAATGAAAAAGAATACATATATATGTGTATAACTGAACGACTTTTCTGTACAGAAATTAACACAGCATTGTAAACCAACTACACTTCAATAAAATATATTTAAAAAACTAACAAACAACAAAAAGAAAACCTATGTATGGCATCCATTAAAAAATAGGTCATGAGAAACAGATATAAATCAATATGTTAGTCAATAAGAGGATGTAGTTATGGAAGAGTATGAAACATCTTTAGCCAAAAAAAGCTTTAAAAATATTTGCAGTTGAGGCGACTCTTTTACCACATGGATGAAAAAATATGCCCTTCCTACAGGCATTGCATATCCTTAGAGAAGGACTCAGAAGGTACTACACTATACACTTTTCATTCCATTAATAAAATCCTCTAAGTCAGGCCCTCCTGCCTTGGGAAAAGTTAGAGGGGAAAGATGAACCAAGTAAGCAACTCTGATTAAAAATGCTACCACTTAGAGCCATAAGGCCAGAGAATTAAAGAGCTTCCATCAAGATAGGTAAGGAAATCAGATAAATCTTGTTAGCATGTTGAATGATTTCTAAGATGTTATTTAAGGTGTTCACTAAAAGCTGATTTTGAGTTATCATTTTTCTTTGTTAACAAAAGTATTCTGTTGTTGGATAGTGAAGGGTTATCTTAGCCTCAAGCTCTTTTTTTTTTTTTTTTTTTTTTTTTTTTTTAATATAGGGTTGTCCGTCTTTACAAATTGATCTAATGCTGGACATCAGTATTACTCCAACCAAACTATTTCGAATGAGGCTTTGTATCAAAGTAAATAAATAAAAATCAGTTGTATCATGGAAAAAGAACCAAATATATTATCTAAACATTAAACTGTCTAGGGTTCACTGAAAGCAGAGATTATTCTAAGACTTTAAACTTTTTTTCTTTGCAAATCTATACTTTAGCTGTTTCTTTTCCAAGTTACACTCCTCTTTCCTTTCTTTGCCTTCTTTCCTTTCTCATGCTCTTTCTCTTCCCCATCCTTCCCTCCCCTCCTGTCTCCTCTACTTTTCATTTCTTCTTTTGTCTTTCTTCTCATGTTCCCTCATTCATTTATTTCTCTTCTCTCTAATTTGTCACTATCTTTCAAGTACACACAGACTGCAATTCATAAATAGAGTTTTCTGAACAGGACAGAAGAACCATCCTGTGTACCTCCTTACTTCAATTCTCAAAGATAACTTTGGCAGATAATCAAAGGGAATTACTGACAGGAGCATGTCATCAGGCTTATCCCCAAACTAACCTATAACATATAATGTAGCCAGTTATAGCTTGAGCTATTTACTTTCTGAATGGTCCTCAGTATCCTTTCTTTCACTTTCTCTGCTTTACTTTGTGTCCCACAAGTTTGATCTCTATGAACTCCATCACCCAGGTTCCTTTGCCTTCTGTATCACTCAGATTTGACCAAGGAAAATAACGAGCAGTAATTTGAAGGGAGGGAGCAGAGACAGGTTAGGATATTTTATACCTGCTTTCTCCCTAAGGGACATCAATTCTAATGGTGTTAAATTGTTCTATCTATGACCAGAGCTCCTTTCTTGTGGGCTTGCTTTTCTTTTCCAACAGTTACAGCTCTTGCCAGGTTCTGGTGAACCTAATTCCCCCATCCAGATAGAAGGAAGTTCTTAGTCCCATGGCTATTAACCATTCCTACTTGGTTCTCTTAGGTATGTCCATGCTTCTCTAAATAACTCTTTCATTAATTTACATACAATAATTTTTATAGTTATGTCACCTGTTTCCTTCTGAGACTCTAATATAGTGACTTAACATAGATTCCAGAAATGATATCTCAAAATGGATTTTGGATTAAGTTGGTCATACATTTGATGAGCAAGAGTTGGATACCCTCATTATCAGATGAATGTGAGACATTGGACATAGGTAACCCACAACATGAAAATGATTCTCTACTATAGTATGGAATGGAATGAAGGAAAAACATTGAGAGATAAGTGGTCATAGCACAATAGTAGCTCTAAGACAGTAGTGATTTTAAAGATTATGGGAAGTTTTAGCTTTTTTTTAACTCCTCCAAGGAGCATACACAATGTAGAATGTAAATTTAAACATTCTATTCTCAGTTCAAGGAGCAAGAAGGGAATCATAGAGTCTCTCTCTCTCTTCCGTTTTAATGCAAAGTAAACTACCTTCTAGCCAAAGCCAGATAGGGTTGTTACCTCTTTGTGAATGCCCTGGAGGATAAGAAATATTTTTTTATATATTTAAATGGTTAAAAACCAAAAGAATAATAATACTTTATGATGCATGAAAATGACATGAAATTTTAATGTCTTTGGCTATTAATTCAATTTTATAGGAGCAGGGACATGATCATTAGTTTAAGTGATGTTTTTGCTGCTTTTGTGCTACAATGACAAAGAGAATAGTTGTGACAAAAAACATATTACCCACAAACTTAAAATATATACTCTTTTAGAAAAAGTATCCTGACTCGCTTTAAAGGAATCTCTTTATTCCATTGCAGAAAGAAAGGGAAAGCTGAGGATTGGGACTAATGCATGCATATGGTTTACATAATTGCAATAACTCTGGTTACTCAGACTTGGGTATTTACCCAATATTGCCTCTGAAATTAATGATGTAAGCCTGTCACTTACTAAAAGAAGGAGGAGGAGAAAACATTCAATGTCTATTGTTGCCAAAGACAAAATTTGAACTATTAAAGCAAAATTAAGTTTTGGAAACTTGTATCAGCCATTGTAACTGTTGACTGATTCCCAATACTTGACTTTTCTGAGAAGACAGTGGCAATATTAATGAATGTGATTTAAAAACAAATATTTTATATTGAAATGTGTCAACATATGAAAGAACTGAAATGTTCAGTGATCCAGTGTTTTCTGAATTAGCAATAAATAAAGTTACAAAATCATGCATGAGCAGAAGAGCTATTCAAAATACAAAATAGATCAATGGATTTTAATGTAACAGAGTGCAAAATGTTTACTGATATGGTTTCCAATTCCACAGTGCAACTATTAAGAAATTACAATATGTTGAGCTTTGCTGTAGTAGTACAGAAAAATTTCCATTATCTGAAAAATCTATCAAAATACTCTTTTCTTTCCAACTAAATGCCTGTGTCAGATCAGATTTTATTTGCGTATTTCAAAAAAAAATATTGAAACAGATTGAAGGTAGAAACACACATAAGATGTCAGCTACCACTGATTAAACAAGCATGAAGTATATTTGCAAAAATGTAAAAAAAGATGTTCTATTTTTATTACTTTGAAAAAATACGGTTATATAGCATAATACATACATATATACCATGTATGAGTTTGATTTCTCAAAAACTATTTCTATCTTACTTTTTATATTTTCTCTTATATTTATATGTGAGTCTTGTCTTTTTCTTTAGTATATTATCTTCGTGTTTTAGTCTCTATCTTTTATATTATCAGGTTTTCTTACATGTACACTGACACTCTTGTTCACATTTGAGACTGGGGCTTTAAAAATTTGAGTATCTCCACTGACAGGTGATATTTGTTTAATAGTTCAGTAATAAGCTGAGGTGATTTGATGATAGAATTCCTCATGTCAACTTCCACAGGTGTGGCTTCCATCATTCTGGGAGTTCTGTTGGAGAAGTGGATTGAGAATTCCACCATCTGGTGTATAAGAATTGACTTCTCTCTGCATTTTGTGTTTGGCATCCTCATTCTCAGCTTCCCCTTTATCCGTTGGTTCAGAGAGCCTTTGCTTTACCAAAGGTTAGATACATTCTGTCTTTTATTGTACTGGGGAAGGGGCACGGTAGAGATGATGATAGAACCTGGGAATTTATTGAGTTTACAATTCCTTGGTATTTTAGCCACTCCCTTCACACCTCTTTCCTGACATACCTGGGACCACTAAATTTGAGTCTAAGGAATTATAAAGTGAAAATCAGTCTGTTTCTCTGAGATCTTTATCACTAATTTTGGTTACTATTCTGCCTGACAATCCAAAACGTCTTTTATGTTTTTGGTCCTTCGTTTATTGAACTCTATATTTTATTTTCTGAACCTACCACACAGCACAGCATAATAATTAAGTTATAATCCACGCATACAATGCATTGACCCTTCTTAATAGGTTCAGGAAATATGAGCTGTAGAACATAACCTTTACTAGGTCAGAGTCATAAAATCTGCCATTTATCCCTGAGGACTACTCCTCTTATAACTACGTCCTTTCCCACCAAGAAATCAGTGTGTGATGTTAAAATTCTTCCTGACAACAGAGAAAACTATATTATTATGAATCCTTAGAAACAGCAGTAAATATGTTTGTGAGCTTAATTATATGACAATAAATTAAGAATAATTTTCTCTTTTGCCTCTGGACAATTGGTAGTCTAACATTTCACATAAGCATGGATTTATGTAATCATTTTAATTAATTTAAATCCTGTCTCTCCTGCGGCTTCATTATGAAAGAAAAATAATTTTACATTTAGCAGTATGTCTCAATGTTCACCACTGATTTTTCCTAAGTAGAAACTTTCTAAACTTCCATGTGTCTATTTGCTAATATATTGCCACATAAAATGGTTCTGAAATTTAATGATTCATATTACTGAAAGGCCTTTTTTTTTTCTTAAAGTAACAATGGTCTAAAACTTGGCAGTAAAATATGTATATAAAGTATTAAGGCTATTTTCTTTTGCTATTAAGGGAAAAGAAAGAATGTGAAAGTATAGGTAGTATAGGACTATAGAGCAATGCATATTTTTCTTTCTTTTTGGCTGAAAATTATTCTTTCCTCTTCAGATTTTCAGTGTTATAAAAACAGCCCTTGGAATGGGTTATTGGAAGGGATTTTGTTGCTGAGTGCAAGAGCTTGAACCCGTGACCATGGAAGTCACGATGCTGGAGACCTGGAATGATCTATATTTTCAATTAGCTAAATATTGACAGATAATCAGAGATATATTCTTATTACCAGATCCAAGCACCACACAAAGTATATGTGAAAGGAGGGTTGTGAATTTTTCTCACTCTAAACAACAAATATCTTTTATCCTGTTCTCCAATACGATTCATGAATATGTAAAAGTGAAAGAATACAGTTGATTTAAAAGCAATATAATACAAGCAGTGGGATAGTACAAGTTGGGGCCAAAGGGAAAGTCGTGTATAGATAGTTTAGAAATTCAACTTTTGTAAATTCGGAGGAATATGACAAGTCCCTTCAGTTCATACAATATCTTATTAAGATATATCTATCAAAAGAAGATGAGTTCAATGAAATGAACTAATAACCCTAATGAAAACTATCCAGAAAATGCCTCAGATTTTCTTTAGCAGCTGTCATTTGCTCACATGATTTGCTAGACCTCAGTGAAGAATATGTAACAAAACTCACATTTGTGAAAACTTTTATAAACGACTAATTTATTTATTGTAAAATGTTTCCTAAAGTTTATTACCAAATTATTTAATTTTGTATATTTCCATCTTTTGAATTTAAAGAGCTTTGTTTGAGGGTACTAAATTATACATTATTTAAAAAGGAATATTATATTAAGTGACTTGTATTTAAGCAGTCTTGCTACTTCTCTAAAATTATGTTAGATGCTCCCTTTTCAAATGACTGCTTAGAGAAAAATGCATAACACATACTCTTTGATATTTATGTTGAAACTTTTTGACAGCCCAATCTTCTTGAACGTACCTCTGCTCCTTAAATCTTTTTCTCTCTCTTGTTCTTTCTCATGAATCACTAAATCTGTGTAGCTCTCCTTTTAAGAATGAGTGAACAGAAAAATCCTTTGAACACATCATCAAATATGTTCAAACACATGATTTTCCTTTAATTGCTTTAAATATTAAATCATGTTTATATTCATTTGATATCACTTTTATAAAGACCAAATTAAAACTACTGATTCATAATAGGTCTCTGGAAGGTTTTATAAAATTATACAAATTTTAATATCCTTACAGTTTACTATCATCCCAGTGTAGGATTTAGTTACTTGTCCTATTTAGTATTCTTTAATCTATTAAATGTGAATTCTTCCATCTTTCTTTCTTAATAATTCTTGATAACTCTTCATTCAAATACTTCTGATTTTTTTCTCCCCTTTGGGGACTAAATTTTATAATAAGTGAGTGCTCCTATCCATCACGTAAATGTTGTCTCTTCTATTTCTGTCCCCAATGTCTTTTAACTTTACTTACATACATTTTCTATCATTATCACTTCTTTATGGCTTGTGATAGAGTTCCCCAACCACATCTTGCAGCTCAAGTATATGCTCATCAACTATCTGTTTTGATACTTAGTTCATCTAAATTTTACTTTCACCTGTTATATTGTTTTTACCTAGAATTTGAATTTGATTCAGCATTATATCAGGTATTACTGATTTCTGTTTACATTATCATTCCATAATTTTTGTGGGTGTTTATGTGCTTACATAAGAATTTTTTTCTCTGTGTTACTTATTTTTTTTTGTCTATTATTACTTTTCTTAGTGTGTTTATTCATCTTTAATGGCCATTGTGGTCTTCAGAAAACTAGCATGGTTCTCCTGTGAGCTCAAATTCCCTTCAACTATCAGCTAAATTAGCAGGTGAAATATACAAGAAGAAAGGATCAGCCATTCTTAGTACAGTCAAGTGAGAGGTCCTTCTGAGCAAAGACTGTCCAACTCAACCACATTGTGATGGTTAATATTACTTGTTAACATGACTAGGCCATGGTACCCCGTTTTTGGTCAAACACTAGTCTAGATGTTACTGTGAAGGTATATTTTTAGATGTGGTTAACATTTATATCAGTCAACTTTGAGTGAAGCACATTACCATCCATAATGTGGGTGGACCTCTTCTAATCAGTTGAAAGCCTTCAGGGAAATAAACTGAGGTCCCACAAGGAAGAGGGAACTCCACCTTCAGGCTAACTTGGGACCCAACCTGCAATATTAGCTTTTCCCTGGGCCTCCAGTGTGCTGGCCTACAGATTATAGACCTCTCCTCTTATAAATACCCTACCTCACTTTACTCATACCTGTCACAGGGATAATGAATCAAAACCTCATTTCTTTTTAATAATAGAAAGTAAGAGAAATCAGGTTGGCTCAGAAAAACATGCAAAAGAAAGGTGAGCACACATCAAGTGCTATCCTCCAAATTATGTTGTTTTGTCTCCCCTCACCAACTGCCCACTACTGCCCTCACACTGCAGCCCTTAGCACTAGCCTCTGCACCCTAATGAAAGCCACAGATGCTTTCATCATTTAGAGTTGTTTCTCAGTTTTGTGTAAATAAAACATCTCCAGGATTGCATATTGGGAGGGAGGTTGTGAGGCACTGTGTGATATTCAGTTACTCATCCTGTCAGACAAGAAGGGGCAAATCATTTTATCTGGTTTATGACAATTAAAAAAAAATCTAACTACAACTTTAAAAGTCTTTTTTTCCCCCTCTTTTCTGGCAATTTGAACCATTTTAACTCTGGGCATATGTGAAGTTCTTTGTTTCGCTTTGTTTTTTTTTAACCATCTTAACCATTCAAAAATAATTCCATAACATAACTGCAAGTAGAAAAATATTAATATATAAAGTTTGAAATGGAGGTACAACTTCTGCAATGGCAAAAAAAGAAAAAAAAAAACAAAACATAATTTGCCCCTCCATAACAGTGATCTTCAGAGGAAGAAAGGGAGGGGCAGGGGGGAAAGAATTGTCCCAGCTGCTAAGGAAGTCTAAAGTATATAAAGTGAATAAGTATGTATGTATGTATATATATATATATATATATATATATATATATATATATATATTTATTTATTTAATTTTCAGTCTGATTCCCCACCCAATATAATACTTTAAACCCCCTCTCTTCAGATCTTGGCATTGCTCTGCAGCAAGTCAACACACGGTGCTCTATAGTTATTGCAGTTTATTCCTACTATTCACACGATCACACTCATGGCGTGCTACAGTTTATATCTCATTGCCATGTTAATAAAGACTACATTTCTCTAATAATTTGTGGAAATTTTGTTCTTTAACATTTTCTTATAACCAGATCTTAGTAAAAAAAATTGAACAAGAACAAGAAATTGAAAATTCAATTAAGGGAACCCAGAACACAGAGGTAGAATGGTCGAAATTCAGACCCAGGAAACAGAATTGCCAGAGTAAATTTATGAAAACTTTGATTAAAAAGTCACAGCACACCTTGGCTTTTGTGAATAGTACTGCAATGAACACGGGGTACAAATATATCTTTGAGATCCTGATTTCATTTCCTTTGGATAGACACCCAGAAGTGGGATTACTGAATCATACAGTAGTATTTTTGTGTTTTGAGGAAGCTCCTTACTGTGTTCCATGGTGTGTTTACCAATTTACATTCCCATCAAATGAGTGGAAAAAGAAATTGTGTGTGTGTGTGTGTGTGTGTGTGTGTGTGTATACACACAGAAGGATATTATTTAGACATAAAAGAGAAGGAATGTTGCTGTTTGTGACAACATGAATGAACTAGAAAGACATGGTGCTAAGTGAAATAAACCAGACACAGAAAGACAAATACTGCATGATCTTGCTTATATGTAGAATCTAAAAGAAAGTCAAACTCATAGAAGTAGAGAGCAGAATGGTGGTTGTCAGTGTCTCGGATCTTGGGTAAAATGGAGAGATGTTAGTCAAACAGTACAAACATTCAGTTATAAGATTAATAATTTCTGAGGATCAAATGTGCAGCATGCTGACTATCAATAATATTGTATTGCATACTTGAAATTTTCTAAGAGAGTATATAATAAGTGTTCTTACCATATATACAAAAATGGTACCATATACACAAATATGAAGTGATGGATGTGTTAACTTGATTGTTGTAATCATTTCACATTTTATACATATATTAAACTTCATTGTACACCTTAAAAATAAAAACATCATGTTATACAACCTAAACATATACAATTTTAATTTGTCAATCATCCTTCAGTAAAGCTGGTGAAAAAGAATAAAAATTAATTAATTAAATGTTAGAGCACTAAGATTGAAGGAGATTAATAATTTATAAAAACAACAATAAGAAGAAATGGTCCACATGTATTACTTATCTATTTTTTCTTAACAAAGAACTTCAAAAAATAACATGTATTATTATCTCACAGTTTCTGTGGGTCAGGAGTCTGAGCACAGCTTAACTGGGTCTTCAGCTCAAAGTCTTACAGAACTTCAGTCAAGGCATCTGCTGGTATGTGTTCCTTTCTGGAGCACAGTATTTTCTTCCAAAATTGAGAGGCTGTTGTCAGAATTCAGTTTCTTGTGGTTGTAGGACTGAGGTTCCCGCTTTCTTGATGGCTACCAGCTGGGATTTTTTTTTTAGCTCCTAGAGGCTGCCTGCAGTTCCATGCTACATGGCCCTGTCACAGGCCATCTGGCAGCTCATTTTTTAAAGTTCCAGAAGAGAATCTGTCCCCCAGACTTCTAAGATGGAATCTTACATAATGTAAATAATCATGGGAATTTCTTTCCCATATGCTATGCCATATACTATTGGCTAAAAGCAACTATCAGTTTGCACTTGCTCTAAAGAGGAGGGAGTTATTGAAGTGTTATTCATGGGGTTACCCTAGGGTGTGTTTCCCACTCATCAATTAAATATCTGAGATATTGCTTTCCCTTCATTTTCCAGGCCATGAATCTAAGCATAAATCAAAAACTTGAAGAAATGGAACTCATTAGACAGAAGGTGAAAAGACTAAGATATAAAAGAAACATGGCATAAATATATAAAATATAACTGATGGAGAAAATAATGATAAAATAAGGAAAAATATTTTTTTTTGAAGTAAAGTAGTAAGATTTAGCAAATAATTCAAACTCATACATTGCAATACAAAGTCATGAAAAGGAAAGTAATCTACAAATATGAATGAAAAACAATTTTCAAATTTACATGGGAAACTTTGAAATGAAAAACAATGTTATCTAACCAGAGAAATAGGAGAAAACAATGGAAAAAAATAAGCTTGTAAAATCACAACATAGATGTTAACACTTATACTTTGTTGTTCTAAACACTCCCTTATGACAGATTATCATGAAAAAATAATATGTGATAACGAGCAAAATATTTACGTCTCTTAGAATAACAATATACTTGCAATGAATTTAAAATAGGTTGAAAATAAAGAGACAAATAAAGATACACAGGCAAATTCAAACAAAGAGAAGGAAACAGAAAATTAGAAGTCAAAGTAAGGGAACCTGAGAATTATCATATGCAGACATGACTAAGTATAAATGATTGAAAGGATCAGTACTTGTTGTAGGAAATGTCACAGAGTAAAGCCTTTTGCCATATTTATTCATTACTGTGTGGATATTATAGAGAGTATTTGAGTGTATGAGGATTGTGACAATTGAGAGATATGATTGGGAGGAAGAACTTGTGTATTTGGCCTTCCCAGGGTCTACTCATTACTAATTTGCAGATGCTACCATATGTTATATTGGTAGCAGACTTTAATAGAATCTGGAGATCTAGAGGTGAACACTTAAATGAAAAGCATTCAATTCTCCAAGCGTTAACTAAAGGCATGGTCTTATTTAAAATCAAGAAAACGGTGCTCTGAATTGTAGACACCTTAGTAAGTCTTAGAAAAAACATTTATTCTTGGCAATTAATAAATTGAAATTTGGTGTATAGAGTAAATGTTGGCCTGTTTGTTTATATATTCATATTATCTAAAATCATAACCAAGAGCCTATTCAACCTTGAATGAACTACAAAAACTCTAATTCCCCTACCTGTCTCACTGGATATATCTGGAGAGCCATCTACCCTGCTCTTATATTGGGAATTTCTGTTTCAGTTTTATTTAACTTCAGTACTTGTTAGATAGATGATGATGATAGGTGACTAAGAGATAGGTAGATATATAGATAGATGGATATGATAGACAAATATAGAGATATATAAAACATTTAAGAGATTGAAAATAATATGGCTTTTTCTACTTATATACACAGTTAACATATGTAAAGATTTGGTATATCAAAATTTTGTTCAATTGTTTTTTAGTGAACTGGTATTCACTAAATTGATGAGGCCAAATAAGTCTGTTTCACAAGATTTTGCACATACACTCAAACCACCACTCTTACAGCATTAGGATAACTCAAATTTGGAGGTGTGAAGTGAGGTGCATTGTGAATATGCTTTTGTCTATGTTCCTAAAATGCCAGTTATTTAAGAGTGTAAAGTTCCTCCTAACAGTAGAGAAAATATGTATTCTATTCATGCTCTGTAAGGCGTAGGCAAAGTTGTCTTGGGAACGTGAGGAGCAGAGGGACAAAACCAAGTCATTGGCTGGAGAGACCCATCCACTGGGCAATTTCCAAAGAGAAAGTTCTTAGTTTTGAAATTGTTTCCAAATAATTGGTGTAACAAGGAAAACATGTACCTCCTCGTATGCAGTTGGTTGTAGGACGTCAAGCACTGTCTCCAATGGTCTTCCAATAATTTGATCAAGTAAGTATTGGGCACTAAAATAAGCAGATGAAAAACACAAGTAGTCACTGAAGAACTTTTTTTAAAGGTGACTTTTCTGGACCATTAATGATGCTGCTTAATTCCAGGAACTGCTGTAAGTGCAAACTGTCTTATGGCAAAGGTGAAGTTTTATGAGTTAATGATAGTGATGGATTTAAGAGTGGTATTAGAAAACATTGAACATAAAATTGAAGACACATCTTACCAAGAAAAAAGTAATATAGCAATGGTACACCTGATTGTATAACATAACTACATTTTCAATTTACAGAGTTAAATTTCATCACCAATGTATTTGAAGATTTTAGAGCATGTGTTATCTAATAACAGTGGGAGTAAGGACATGAGTATTTTACTTATTATTTAATAAAGGTCATAATTTAGTAATATTTATTACTGTACATTTTAAAATATATTATTTCAAAATTCATTTTTGTCACTTGCTAAATTGTCCTTACATGTCTCCTCTTTTTCAGGATTTAAATATGATGAAAATTAAAACTGATTTTTTTATGGTATCTTTATTACTTATCTATACCTGTAATCTAAACAATTGTATGAAAAGAAAAAACCGTGAAGGAAAGTGACTGATTAGAAATTGCTTTTATGCACATTTAAAAAATAATAAAAGAAAAATCCATATACAAAGCTAATGAACTATAAAATGTTTGGTAAATTAGGACAACTTAATTTATTAGTCAGAATAAATTACTATATTTATTTACTGTATTAATTAATTACTGTATTAATTAATTACTGTATTAATTGCTGTATTAATTAATTACTGTATATTTAATTACTGTATTAATAAATTACTATATATTACATAGTTTACAGAATAAACTATGGTGAGATAAACAAAACCAACCAAACAAACAAACAAATAATGCCACCCACTCTCGGGCACTTATAATGACAAAGATTGCTATCATATTCAAGGTACGTAACCAATGATTGTTATGAAAAGGCCAAACCTGACAGTTGTACTATTTCACAATGTTTTTCACAACTGCTGACTCATAAAATGGAGCATAGAAATCAAAGCACTGGCTCATAAATATTTTTGTCTAGATGAAATGTGCTCATTCTAGCTACAGACAATAGGCCAGTTAGTAGTTATACAGCATAGCCTACCTCTTCAAGCCTACTGAGAAATGCAGGAAACACATCGTTTCATCAGTAAACATTATCCATCTCTGAAAGAGTCTTCCCTCCTGTTCTTTAAATATCCTTTTGCATTTTTTTTTTTAACACATAGAACTGACTATATCCCTGCCAAGGAAAGCAGGCCAAAAGTACCATTCCATCTACTATAGACAATGTCTGAATTCCCGTAAAATTGATAGGTTAAAACCTAATACCCAATGTAATGGCATTAAGAGGTGAGAACTTTGGGAGGTGCTGAGACTCTCATGAATGGGATTAATGCCCTTTTATAAAAGAGCCCTGAAGAGAGTTACCTTCCCATTTTCGCCATGTGAAGACATAGGGGCAGAAGGCTGTCTGGGAACCAGGAAGCAAGTCCACACTAGACACCAAATCTGCCAGCACCTTGGACTTGGACTTGCCAGCCTACAGAACTGTGAGAAATAAATGTTGGTTAAGCCACCCAGTCTATGGTATTTCATTACAGCAGCTTCAAATGCATCACTGCATCCAGCTTAACGTCTAAGATTTCTGGTTGATGCACAGAAGTTTCTACATCCTGTCTCAAACTTCCTTTTCTTAATTTGGAAGCTATAAACTAGTAAATCAAGTTATCTTATCTCTAGAGTACACATGCACACACACACACATGCACACACAATTTTGAAGTAGGAAGCAGTGAAGACATAGGGCCATGGTAGTTCTGAATCACTTTTATCACATCTGGAGATGGTCCACAGTCCTGAAGGTATGAACATTCATGAGTAGGCAGTCATTCTATTCTCAGGAAGGAACATTCTTGTCCCTCATTCTCCACGGTCATCTGAATCCATATCTGGTCTAGGAGATTCTACCTATTTATTACCCTCTTTTGTCCTTAAGTCCTCCATAGACTGTATATAGTTTTCCCAGCCTGTTTCCTTTCTAGAGAGATTGTATGCCTAAGGATCAAAAAAATACTTTTTCTTTTTTACCAAGGTCTGTGGTTTCTTAAGCAGTACAACAGTCTCAGAACCATAGACATCTTTTTATCTATTTAACTTCTGTCATTTCCATGTGTTGGTAACAGCACATAGTTATTTCAACAAAATGGTAATTAAAATTATAACCTTCATATCTCTAGCTTATTAAAACAAATGCAGGGGCTTCCCTGGTGACGCAGTGGTTGAGAGTCCGCCTGCCGATGCAGGGGACACGGGTTCGTGCCCCGGTCCGGGAAGATCCCACATGCTGCAGAGCGGCTGGGCCCGTGAGCCATGGTCACTGAGCCTGCGCGTCCGCAGCCTGTGCTCCGCAACGGGAGAGACCACAACAGTGAGAGGCCTGCGTACCACAGAAAAACAAAACAAAAATAAACAAATGCAAGGCTGTGACATCTTAATATGTATACCAGCACATAAAAAAGGAAAAGCATACACTCTTTAACATTTAACTAACTGTAATCTATGGCTCCCATTGAACTGATATCATATTTATAATGTTTCAATTGATGTAAATGCTATGTTGATATAATTGCTTCAGTTCAATGTTGAAAATGCCTTGAACTTTTGCATTGTTGGTAAAAGCTGGAAGGAGTTCAGATTTACATAAGACAAAATGAAATGCTTTCAGTCATCCACAAGATAAAACATGAGTTATCTAGCATTCATAATGGATTCCTACAGAAAATATTTTTTGAAAAAATGAAAACAAAGGGACATTATATTAATAATTAAAAATGCATGAAATCAGTTCAGCTTATACATCTGAGTAGATCATCAGGTTAGTTTTGTAAAGTTATTTGATTATTTAGCATTTTATGTGGGTTCCTTTCTCTTTGTTCTTTCAGAGTAGATTGTTTCGAGGGGAAAAAAAAAGAATCTGCTTCTACTATTGATAGAACTTGACTTCTGACCTAAGATGCCATGTTTTCAGATGAATATTCTTAAGTGTGCATATTGTTTTTGTACTTCATGTTCTATTCATGGTTAAATATTACAGAGGTTGGGCTTCCCTGGTGGTGCAGTGGTTGGAAGTCCGCCTGCCAATGCAGGGGACACGGGTTCATGCCCCAGTCTGGGAGGATCCCACATGCCACGGAGTGGCTGGGCCCGTGAGCCATGGCCGCTGAGCCTGCGAGTCCAGAGCCTGTGCTCTGCAACGGGAGAGGCCACAGCAGTGAGAGGCCCGCGTACTGCAAAAACAAAAACAACAACAACAAAAAAAAAAAAAATTAAAGAGGTTATAAGTGTGTTTCCATGGAAATTAAGTATTTAGGCTAAGAAAATGATTTTTTTTAAAGGGATTAGTATTTTTTTTTTTTTTTAATGAATCAACTGAGATGATCAACTAGAGAAAATCACAAGGACATAGCTTGTCTAGTTTCAAAGACTGAGGTAAATGACAAGTATTACGGGGCTTACGTTGTTTCCCCACTAGTTTCCTATTAAACCAACAAATAAGCAGTGCATTGGATTTATGAGCTAAGTATCCTTGGAAGCTCACAGGTACAGAAAAATATTTGTACAGAGGAGGCACACTAGGATATGACTAGAAAGTCATATCCACAAAATACATAAAAATTTTAAAATAATATTTCAAGAACAGTTAAATATATTAATAGAATGGAAGAAACTATAAAATACAAAATAATTACAAAATATTAGAAATTTTAAAAATTTGGCCAAAAGAAAGACTTGAAAAAATCTTACTGACTCATAAAAAAAATGAAAATTAAAGAAAATATTCTATGCACAAAGATTAAACTAGAAAGAATACAAGAGAAAAAAATCCAATGTACAATACCATAAAAATAGAAAAATTTTAAAAACTAGAAAACATAAAAACATTTCAAAATTACATGAATAAAATTAATTTGGTATGGTTAAAAATAATTTTTTTATGAAGAAACACTAAGAAAACACTATTGTAGGTTCTCATTTTTAATCTTACTCTTATTTTCAGTTGGAGACCATGCAATCAGTGTTAAAGTACTAACCGCAGGCAAGGAAGGTGAAAAATGAATGTATAATAGTGTTCCCTACATTAAGTTTCAGACTAATGTTACCTCTAAAACAAGTATTTCATTCTCAGCTTGTCTATGGTCAAATAGATATAATATATACCCCAAAGTTTTCCATGAGGTCCTTATATCCAAGGTTACATCAAAATAACCTAATATTTTGAACACAGAAACCTCTAAAATTATATTTAACCATAAGACAAGGGAATCATCTAATGAACAGCACATTTAAAATGGGAGTAAGCTATTTACTTAAAAAAAAAGCAAAATAGAGCTTTATTTATTGTTATGGAAAATTTCTGAGATATACATATATATAATAGTAAAAATAAGAGTATAAAGAGCTCCCATCCAACAAACATCAACACATAGCTATTCTTGGGTCATCTCTACCAGTCACACACACTTATTAATCACCACTTGTAAAAATGTGGACCTTTTACTATTGCTCATGTTTCCAAGAAAATGCAGGTTGCCAAAGTTTCAGGGGAAAAATTCTATAGAATGGCTCAACTACAGAAACATAATGACAGATTGCTGCTTGACAATATTGAAATTTTATGTGTGTTTTGAAGGGAGTATAGCAATAAATATTTTAGTATTCTGTGCTTGATTTTCAAATATCAAAAACAGTGTAGCAAATATCATAATATTTAGATTATAGTCAATGCCAAAAAATAATAATAATCTAACTACAATACATATACCATTAGAATGTGAAATTATATTTTAGGGAAAGGAACTGAAATAAACCTATAGTTACCTTATATTTGGCCTTACAGTGCATTAGTAAATCTGTAAATAAATAAGGCATATAAAGTTCTTTGGTTTTGTCAAAATAAAGATAGCTCTATGTTGAAATAAGAAAATAATAAATTGGATTTCTGTTAGAATTACTAGGCTTTAATTACTTGTAATGACTAAAAGGAGTAATTGATAGTTTGATTGCTACCTGTTATAAATCACATGACTCAATAGGAAAAAAAGAGTGTCTTCCTGATTAAAAATATATTTTGTAATTTCAAACAGTGACTGATTCTATTATTACTACAACCTACCTTTATTATCTTACTATATATTTAATTAGATTCAGTACTAATTATTTAGGTATTTAAATTTTAAAAATGACCAAATTGTCTGTTGAGCTACATAAGAGGTTCAGCTAATCTAACACCATCTCTCTGCATGTCTTGAAATCTTGGAATAATCATGAGTTTGCTAAAGTTTAAGGAGAAACATTCTACTGGATTGCTCAACTACAGAAATATACTGGCAGATTGCAGCCCTGACGATAATGGAATTATATATGTGGTTTGAATGGAGCATGGCAATAGGTATTTTGGTATATTGTGCCTGATTTTCAAACACCAAAAATAATGTAGCAAATATAATATTTAGATTATAATCAATGCCAAAAACCAAAAAAATTCTGGACTTCTTGAGTGAACTCCATATTCTTACAGACACAAGATGATTGAAGTGAAAACTTGTACAATTTTTCTATATTGAATTGCTGTAGCAGGAGCTGTCAGCACCACATTCATATCCTTTGGTCTTCACCATTCTAATGATCCTGTCCAGTTTCCAAGAGTCAGCATCTGGATGTCTTTGCCTGATAACTTTCTCCGTCCACTGGTGCTTGATTAGCGTTCATACACACTATGCTTGTAATGCTGGCAAGCTAATGACCACCATCCTGAAACCCTGCTCCAATAGCTATCAAACAATGACTGACAAGAGTTAATGAATAAATCATTCTATTGCAGGTGGGATTACTTTTAGGCAAGTGTTTCTATACTGGATTTTAGAGTTCTTTAGTGGCATTAAGATCCAGTGATTGGTAAATGAAATTCATTGATAATGCACAGATTACTATATGCCCTCTGATTTGTGTCATACTTCCTTATTTTATACCAGTGGTTCCTAGAATTAACTACTAAATAAACTACTTCTACTTGAAACCTTGTTTTGGGTTATGATTTGGAGAGTTTAAACCAAGACAACTGGTAACAGACATTTTCCCAGGAAGCAGATCCTCAGGATGGGATCCTGGCTTTAGCTGCTATGCTAGCCAGATGGCAACCAGGGTCCCTTTGCTGGTTTGAAGTAGGGTGGTGTATAGCATCACAATTTCTAAGACTATCAGGTATTGTGGATTGGGATGACATCTAATTGGAAGCCTTCACTGGTCATTGCAATATCCACAGTGCTTGAGATGCATAAAAGTAAGTATAAGGACTGTAGAGTTGTTGGGTTTTGCAAAGGGCCACTGTGCAAATAACAGGTGTAGGTTAGGCAACTAGGAACTCATGGCTTGGGGTGAAAGCTAGAAGACTTCTGTGGCAAGGTGCTCATTTCCTTGAGCCAGGAGAAAACTGTGCTGATAAAAATCCCAGGATTTGATTGTGTATCAGAGTTACAAAAAAAAAATAAAAAGGGTAAATATGCAGCAGCCTACTTCAAACCAGCAAAGGGACCCTGGTTGCCATCTGGCTAGCATAGCAGCTAAAGCCAGGATCCCATCCTGGGGATCTGCTTCCTGGGAAAATGTCTGTTACCAGTTGTCTTGGTTTAAACTCTCCAAATCATAACCCAAAACAAGGTTTCAAGTAGAAGTAGTTTATTTAGTAGTTAATTCTAGGAACCACTGGTATTTAGTTTTGTATTCCTAAGATATTCATACAAAGTATTTAGGGGTGAAGAATCTTGTTATCTACCATTTAAATTCACATGCTTTAATATAAATAAAAATTGCTACTGTATGTTCAGATTTATGAAACAAAACTAAAAGCTGGTTCTTTGAGAAGATAAACAAAATTGATAAACCATTAGCCAGACTCATCAAGAAAAAAAGGGAGAAGACTCAAATCAATAAAATTAGAAATGAAAAAGGAGAAGTAACAACTGACACTGCAGAAATACAAAGGATCATGAGAGATTACTACAAGTAACTATATGCCAATAAAATGGACAACTGGAAGAAATGGAAAGATTCTTAGAAAAGTACAACCATCCAAGACTGAACCAGGAAGAAATAAAAAATATGAACAGACCAATCACAAGCACTGAAATTGAAATTGTGATTAAAAATCTTCCAACAAACAAAAGCCCAGGACCAGATGGCTTCACAGGCAAATTCTATCAAACATTTAGAGAAGCGCTAACACGGATCCTTCCCAAACTCTTCCAAAATATAGCAGAGGGAGAGACACTCTCAAACTCATTCTATGAGGCCACCATCACCCTGATACCAAAACCAGACAAAGATATCACAAAAAAAGAAAATTACAGGCCAATATCACTGATGAACATAGATGCAAACATCTGAAAAATTTCAAACGTGTTTTGTTTTGTTTTTGCTGTAGTTTTATATTTTACATGTAAGTCTGTAATCATGTTGAGTTAATTTTTGTATGTGGTATGAAGTATGTCCAACTGTCCTCACACTATTTGTTGCAAAAGTTGTATTTCCTCTGTGGAATTGCTTGTTCACCGTTTTCAAAATCAGTTGGACATATTTGTGTGGGTCTTTTTCTAGATTGTCACTTCTGCTCTGTTGATCTATACTTCCAATATAACAGTCTTGATTACTATAGGTATATAATGTCTTGAAAAAGTCTGACAGTTTCCTCCTACTTTATTCTTCTTTTTCACAATGGTTTTAGCTCTTCTAATTATTTTGCTTTTCCATATAAATTTTAGAAGAATATTGTCTGTATCTATAAAAATATTTCTAGGATTCTGAAGGAATTGTGTTATATCTGTATATCAATTGAGGAGATGTAGCATCTTTACCATGGTGAGTGTTCCAATTTTTGAGCACAGCATGTCTTTCTATCTATTTAGATATTCTTGAATCTGTTTAATCAACATTTTATAATTTTCAGTGTATAAGTCAGTTATATATTCTATTTATATCTAAGTATTTCTTTCTGTGTGTGTAACTGTAAATGGTACAGTAATTTTAATTTTAGTGCCTATGTGATTTTTGCTAACATATTGAAATACAAAATATTTTTGTAGTTTTATCTTGTATTCTTTGACCTTGGTGAACTCATTTTTATGTACATTCCTTAAGATTTTCTATGGAGACACTATGTCATCTGCAAAAAGGTATCGTTTTCACTCTTTCTTTCCAATCTTTGTGCCCCTTTTTTCTTGCCATACTGAATTGTTCAGAATTTCTAGATCTAAGTTTATTGAGAATATTGAAAGCAGAAACCTTTGCCTTGCTGCCACTCTTAGGGATAATACATTCAGTCCTTTACCATTAAGCCCTTCATCACTTGATATACTGTTACCTATAGGATTTTTGTGAATATTCTAGCAATTTGAGGAAGATCCTCTATTTTTCTGTTTTTGTTCATGAAAGAGTGGTAATAACGTCAAATGCTTGTTTTATTTATTTATTTTTTCAAATACTTGTTTTACATCAAGTGATATGACTATGTCATTGTTTCTTCTTATCTTTGCTAATAAGGTGAATAAAATTGGTTTATTTTTGTATATTCACACAACATTGCATTCTTGGAAATAAAACCTCACTTGGTCACAGTGAATAGTTTTTTATGTACTCCTGAACATGTTCTGATAATATTTTGTTAATGATATCTGCTTCTATTTTCATTTGGGATATTGGTCTGTAGTTTTCCTTTTGGTAGTGTCTTTGTCTAGTTTTAATATTAGGATGATACTAACTTCCTAAAATGATTTGGGAATTGTTTAATTTTCTGGGAGAGATTGTGTAGAACAGATGTTAATTCTCTTTTAAATCTTTGTGGAAATCTTTGGTGAAACAATATAGGTCTGGATATTTCTTTTTAAGAAGTCTTTATTTATTAAATTTATTTATTTATTTACATGATTTATTTATTATAATTATTTTTTAAATGAGTGTCTTGTATACAGAGTATGGTTTGGTCAATTTTTAAAACCCACTTTGTCCATTTGTCTTTCAATTTGTATACTTGGATGGGTTACATTTCATATGTTCACTGATATTTTAAACCTTAAACCTGCATTTTTTTTGGTTTTGTTTCATGTTTCCTGAATTTTTTTTCTGCTCTTTTGTGTGCTTCTTTTTTTAATCTTTATTAGAGTATAATTGCTTTACAATGTTGTGTCAGTTTCTGCTGTACAACAAAGTGAATCAGCTATCTGTATACATATATCCCCATCTCTCTTCCCTCTTGCGTCTCCCTCCCACTCTCCCTATCCCACCCCTCTAGGTCTTCACGAAGCACTGAGTTGATCTCCCTGTGCTATGCAGTAGCTTTCCACTAGCCATCCATTTTACATTTGGTAGTGTATGTAGGTCAGTGCTACTCTCTTATTCATCTCAGCTTCTCCTTACACCCACCCCATGTCCTCAAGTCCATTCTGTATGTTTGCATCTTTATTCTTGCCCTGCCACTAGGTTCATCAGTAGCGTTTTTTTAGATTCCATATATGTGTGTTAGCATACGGTATCTGTTTTTCTCTCTCTAAGTTACTTCATTCTGTATGACAGACTCTAAACCCATCCATCTCACTACAAATAACTCAGTTTCGTTTCTTTTTATGGCCGAGTAATATTCCATTGTATATACGTGCCAAGTCTTCTTTATCAATTCATCTGTCAATGGACATTTAGGTTGCTTCTTTGTTTATTTCTTGAGTATGTATTTTTAACATTTCCTTTTAATTTAACTGGAATATTGTTAAGTGACTCTTTTTTTATTTTACAAGATTACAATTTTTGCTTCCACTAACAAGAACAATTTAGAAAGTTCAAGAAGAGAAGGAACACCTATTGTATTTGCTTATCTTTTACCCACTGTGTTCTTTTCTTCTTCCTAATAGTATTAGTTTCCTGTTACTGCTGTAACAAATCACCACAAACATATTGGCCAAAAACAACACAAATTTATCATTTTACAATTTTGGCAATCAGAAGTCCAAAATAGGTCACCAAGTCTGTGTTTCTTCTGAAGACTATTGGGAAGAATCTGTTGCCTTGTCCTTTCCAGCTTCCTTAAGCTGCCCACATTTCTTCCAACTCCACTGTTGACTCATACCTCCTGCATCTTTCTTCTATGGAATCTTATGATTATATTGGGTACACTCAGACAATACAAGATGAGACCAACATCCTTAACTTAATCATGGCTGCCAAAGTCCCTCTTACTATATAAAGTCATATATTCATAGGTCTCAGGATTAGGATATAAACATCTTTGGAGGTCATCACTGTGCCCTTTACACTGATATTGCAAGATACTTTTCCTTTGTATTTAGTTTTCAGGAGTTGATTGTGATGTATCTTGGTATGGACTTCTTTGAAGTTATCTTGTTGAGAGTTCACTCAGTTTCTTGAATCTATAGTTTTAAGTGTTTTGTTAACTTTGGGAGATGTTCAGCCATCATTGATTTGATTAGTTATTTAGCCCCACCTCTTTCTTCTCTTCTTTAAGGACTTTGTCCACATAAATATTTGATTTTTTGTTATAGTCCCATAGGTCTCTGAGATTCTATTCATTTTTTTTTCTGTTTTCTTTCTACTCTTCAAATGGGGGTAGTTCTATTGTTCTGTCTTCAAGTTCACTGATTCTTTTCTATATTTTTTCTACTCTACTGTTGAGTCCATCCACTGAGTATTTTTTACCTCTGTTCTTGGATTATTCAGTCTGCAAAGCTTGAGTTTTTTTCTTGGTAATGTCATCTATTTTTGGAGAATCTTTCACTTATTTATTTGCCATAGATTTCTATATTTGCATATGTTCCAGGGATTTAATTGCATATTGAAATTTTTTATGATGTCTGCTTTAAGGTTTTGTTAGATAATTCTAACCTCTCTGACATCTTATTATTGGCATATGTTTATTGTCATTTGTTGTTCAGTGTGAGATCGTCCCAGTTCTTGGTGAGCGATTTCCAATTGAAATTTGGGCAACTTGGATGTTGCTATGAAACTCTGGATCTTATTTGTTACTATCTTATTTTTTAAGCCATGTACATGAACATGTTTTAATACTTGAATAATGTGTAGGTTCTTGTTTAAAAATATAGAGTGATTTATCTAAAATATTATGTATATAAATCATTTTTATATTTAAATGACAATATATAAGATTTGATAAAGAAGTTAGAATTTTTAAATAAATGCTTTTTATTACATTTTACACATTATTCTATGTTCATTTTGGATTCATATTTTACAAACTTCTAGTTTATGAAGGAAACAAAAATAAGGAAATTTTTCCTAATGGGATGTAAATTGATATTTCATTATGCCATTTGAGTAAATTTTATAAACTTATACACAAAGAAATGAATATCTCATCTCACAAGAATTTATTTATTTATTTATTTATTTTTAACATCTTTATTGGAGTATAATTGCTTTACAATGGTAAGAATTTAGAAACTTATTGAAATTCACTGGCACAACTGATTTACGTTTACTACTGGAATTTACATACCCACTTAGTATAATTACCTCCACCCTTTTATGAGCTTCTGTAAAGGAAATAAATCATCTTTTATGTAAGTATCAAGGAACACATAAACAACATATGATTTCATTTATTTCATACTCTAACAGTGATGAGAAGATGCAAAAGGATCATTTGACAATAATGTAATAAATTATCACTATTTTCTAAAACAATTGCAAAGCTACTATGTAGAAAAAGCAAGATGTTAATAAAGTAGGAAGGTTGGAGTATATTCTACAATGAGTAGTAATAATGATAGTATACTTGTTATTATGCGGGAATGACTTGGTAATTTACATTTAACTAGAAAATCATCCATTTTCTCAGTTTTCAAAATTTTCACAAAAATATCATGTGGTATTATGGTTTTATCTTAAAATTATAGTTTCTTTTTTTTGTGTTGTGTATTTTTGCATGTTTTTAAATTTAACCTTAATAGGAGCAATTTCTAACAGGAATGGATTTTTTATAACACAACTATAACAGCTGCATAATATTTACATGTATAGAATTAGCATTTTTATACTTTTAATTATCCAATTATTTGACACATTATTTTTACTGCTTGCAAAATTTGGAGATTTTAATATATTTCAATGTTTCTGCATTTTCTTAGGTAACTTTTAGGAAGTTGAATTGCTGGCTTAATGGTATGAGAGTCTTTAAGGGTTTTAAAATAGACTATACCATAAGCAAATTCTTTGTTTCTTACAATCTCTATAACATTTTAAAGGCGGTAAATTTTATTTTTAGAGAAAATTAGGGTATTTTTAACCATTCTGCTGTTTTTGACACATGATTTTAAATGTTAAGATTGTGTTTCAATATTTTATTATTATTAACATATTACTGGTAATTCCATCTGGTAATATTACAGGAGCAAACTTATTGGGCTAGATCTTATGAACATTTGTAATAATCTTTATACAAATTGTCAAACTATTTTCTAGAATTATATTAAATTTTCACAAATTATTATAATTAAAAACGAAAGTATTAATTTAATAGTTAATGTATTAGGATGTCATTATTATCATTTGCAATAACTTGGTACTGAGGTAAGACTTTTTTTTCAACATGTTGGTTAGTGTTTAGACTTTTTTATTCCACAAATGTTTATGTCATGGGAAACAAAGATTTAATAACCCTGTAGTAGTTCCCTTTCTCCCTCCTAGTGGACTCTGAAGGAATGATTGAGTCAAACAGATGGACCTCTTTGTAAACATGTTAATAATACTTGCTAAAGGAACAGTACTGGAGAGTTGTTATCTTTACAAAATAGATATTTACAAGGACATATCCAGTCTGTTTAAAAGGTTAATACTTAATACACCTGCGATTCATGGTATGTTTAGTGTAATAACTAAAATGGGGATGAATGAGGTCTTTGGTGTTAATAGTATTCTATTTCTAATTTATGTGCTCATTATATGGATGAGGTCAGTTTGTAAAATTTTGGCCAGCTGTACACTTTATTTTGTGTTCTATTGCGCATCAATATTATATCTGAATAAAATAATTTTATTTAATAATATATATATATTTTTTTACTTTCTGAAAGATTTTTTAGCTACCAGCCTCTTTCCCACAGACATTTTGACTTGCCCTCACTCATCTTCTCATTTATCCATCCATTCATTTAACATATATTTTATTCAGTACTTACTGTGCCTTCCAGACATTTGTGAAAAGACTGGAACAAGAGAGACAATTGTATACTGCTTGCCTAGAGCTTACATTCCACTGGAGATGAACTATACAATAAAATAAGTGAATATATATATATATATATATATATATATATATATATATCTTTTTTTTAAAGATTCAAATAAATGTTGTTTACAGTAGACACTATTTTTAAATGCAAGTATAGTTGATTTACTATAACTTTACTAAACTTTGAGTTAGTTTCTGCTGTACAGCAGTTATTCAGTTATACATGTATATACATTCTTTTTATATTCTTTTCCATTATGTTTTTTTTTGTTTGTTCTGTTTCTGGTCAACCTTTCTTTTTTCTTTTTTATTGGAGTATAGCTGCTTTACACTACTCCATCAGTTTCTGCTGTACAGCACAGTGAATCAGCCATACGTATGCATATATCCCTTCTTTTTTGGATATCCTTCCCATTTAGGTCACCACAGAGCAATGAGTAGAGTTTCCTGTGCTATAGAGTAGGTTCTTATTAGTAACATATTTTATACATAATAGTGTATATATGTCAATCCCAATCTCCCAATTCATCCTTCCCTTCTCCCTTGGTATCCATACATTTGTTCTCTACATCTGTGTCCCTATTTCTGCTATGAAAATAAGATCACCTCCACCATTTTTCTAAATTCCATATATATGAGTTAATATATGATATTCGTTTTTCTCTTTCTGACTTACTTTGCTCTGTATGATCTACAGATGTAGGTCCATCTATGTCTCTGCAAATGACACAATTTTGTTCTTTTTTATGGCTGAGTAATATTCCACTGTATATATGCACCACATCTTCTTTATCCATTCATCTGTTGATGGACATTTAGGTTGCTTCCATGTCCTGGCTATTGTAAACAGTGCTACAATGAACAATGGGGTGCATGTATCTTTTTGAATTATGGTTTTCTCTGGGTATATGCCCAGTAGTGGGATTGCTGGGTCACACAGTAGTTCTATTTTTAGTTTCTTAAGGAACCTCCATACTATTCTCCCTAGTGGCTGTATCAATTTACATTCCACCAACAGTGTAAGAGGGTTCCCTTTAATGAATATATATGTTTTCAAAGTTAGATCAGCTCTGACTGTCTTGGAACATATGAAGGTATTTAATAAAGGGGTTTTGGCAGCCCTTTCCAGGAGGCGGACTTAGCTGTGAATCTAAGCTCATGAGAAGGAGCCAGCAATGTGAATGGCCAGGAAAGGATCTTTGAATTGAACAAAAAGGTCCTAAAGTGATAAACTTCTTGGCAGATATTTGTCATAGAGAAAAAACCAGCATGATAGAAGGTGTTAGGACATTTGTATAAAATGAAGATTAGAGAAATGTATTGGCCAAGATCCTCTGGAACATAGTAAAATATTCTAAGTACAAGAAAAATGAGATATGAAGGGCTAGGAATATGTACTTTGGACCTTTTCCTTGGAAAACAGTCTTCATTCAAAACCATAAATTATTTTTTCCCTTGTGTTATTGCAGTTTCAAAATTAGGTTAACAAGTTTCAGTAATGCCCTTTTTATCACATTATAAATAATCTGTGGAAATAACTACTCTCTTAAATTGATGACTGTCATACACAAAAATCCATACCACAACATACAATTTTCATAAGATTTCTGAATTGGTGAAGAAGGTCTCTAAAAAAATTGCTTAGGTAATGGAAAAGACCTGGGTTGAGGGCATTTTTTACTCCAAACACTTCCTAACAAGCTGCTACTTGGAGGTTTAGTACAAAACAACAGAAAAGTATTCAATCAAATTCAGGGTAATTAGGTATAATGCAGATTATGGTGTTGAATTTATGCAACACACACAAAAGGAAAAGAAAGAGAGAAAGAAAGAAAGGGGAGAGAGAGAGAGAGAGGAAGGAGGAAGGAAGGAAGCAAGCAAGCAAGCAAGGAAGGAAGAAAGGAAGGGAGGAAGGAAGGAAGGAAAAACAAGGTGATTTCTTAGCCAAATGTTAAAGATAATATTTTGGCTTAATTGGGGTGGGAGTATTTACCAATAGGCCACAGTAATATATTTAACCTTCATTTCAATGAAATGGAAATCATTCTAAAGGACTCCCACACACTGAATAGGCTATGGAGCTAAGGAAGTGTCTGTCTGTATCTAATACAAACTTTTGATATTGGATGAGCCATCAGCAGAGTTTATTACTCTTAAATAATGTAAATACATAGTAAATTATGATAAAGCTCTTAATAAACATTTTATTAAAATGTATGTAAAAACATACACATAAAATGTGTGTGTGTATATATCTTTAACCTCATAAAATAAGTGTATGTCTTCATGTTCTCTAATGGAAAAATGTTTGATGATCTTTGTCTATCTACCTATCTGGGTATCAATAGTAATATATTTTCTAAAAAGTCTTAAAAAGGTGAAAACCTATATAATGAAGATACAAAGACCCCTATCAACTAGCTTTGTTTCTGGTTTCCTCTCTTTCTTGTCTTGCCTTTTGTTTTTTAAACCCATCTTCTGCACACTTTTATGGTCAAACTTGTACGTTATATATTTAAATATTTATATTACACATGCATTTTACTAATCCATATTGTTACCCACTGCTCCATAAATGTCATAAGATGTATTTTTAAAGCATTTACCATGTGTCATCTTTTACTCCACTGGTTATTATGCTGTAATATACTATGGAAATATGTTCCCTCAGTGTGAGTTCCTGCTATAGCTATTAACAAGTTTTCAGCACAAGAATATGTCAGGTAACACAGTCATTAACATCAAGATATAACATTGACAGGGATATATTTTGTCAAAACAGCTGTTCTCCAACCATTCTAAAGCATAATACACTTTTCCCTAAATAGTTACTAAGGAGAAATTAAATCGGTCAAAGTAGATACTGTAATCTCAAGTGTTACTTAGTTTTCTTTATTTTTGACTCTGAGGAAACACATCATAGCCTAGTAATTGTAACAAAGAAATATGAAAGAGTATTTGTTGGTCGAAAACATACGGGTGACTCTCACTAAGAGAAAGATGGAAAGCCTACTCATATCCTTCAATTTTTTCTCCACTGAGATGATAAATGGGATATTTAACTAGGAAGAATATCTGAATTATTAATTTTTAAAAGAAAAGGAAGTCCATCATAAGAGAATATATCTTAGAAATATTACATAATGAATCAAAATGAAGGCAGATCAGACTAACATGTGATTTTCTGCATATGTGGGAAGTTAGTGGAACATTCCCCTGCAAAAGCAATAAACTCAGAGTGTCAAGGGCTGGAGGTTAAAATTCAGAGTTGGGGCTCATTACGATCCCTACAGCATCTCTAGGAAGTATACCCAGACTGCAGGGTGGATATACTCGCGATAGAAAAAGTGAGGGCAGCCATGGTAGTCAGAACTGGGAGTGGAAATGTGGGATGTCTAAGATTGCTTGATACTGGCTAGAGCAACTATGATAAGCCAAGAATGGCAGCTCTACCCACGTTAATCCACATCAGCTGTAAAACCAAGTAAAATAAACTCTTCAAGGGAAAAAGAAACCATACTGATTGTGATTACCTCTTTCTATCTAACAAGCTGATGGATATCTGAAATGTTGTAGCCTTCTTCCTTGTTCTACACCTGGAAGCAGGGACCCACACTAAGTCCAAGAAAGAGTGCTTTTAATATTAATAACTGATTAATTTAACTCATGCCCTCTACATATAAATTAATAAGAAAAATGTAAAGACAGTTTTATTACCATTATATATGATTGATATTTATTGACTAATATTGAGGTTTCAACCACTGTAATAAGAAACTTGCCTGCATTACCTCTTACCTCATTTAATTCTCACAAAACACTATGGGTGCCCTATTTCTAATATGCAGAAAGAGAGAACAGAGAAATTTAGACATAAGCACATTAACTAAGATGATCAAGCTAGAAAATGACATGGTTGGTATTCAAACATTGGAAATGTATGAATCAAAAGCCCATGGTATTTAGTAAATCTGTTCTATAGTTTGTGTTGTACAGAAAAGTGTTGCTGATTTCAAATAAAATAACATGAAGAAAGGGCTTCCCTGGTGGTGCAGTGGTTGAGAGTCCGCCTGCCGATGCAGGGGACACAGATTCGTGCCCCGGTCTGAGAAGATCCCACATGCCGCGGAGTGTGGCTGGGCCCGTGAACCATGGCCGCTGGGCTTGCACGTCCAGAGCCTGTGCTCAACAATGGGAGAGGCCACAACAGTGAGAGGCCTGCGTACTACAAAAAAAAACAAAAAACAAAAAACAAAAAACATTACATGAAGAAGAAAAAATAGTGTGTAAAATTCATCAATGCATTTTAATGAAAAAAAGGAAGCAAATATTAACAAATAGAATCCAGCACTAAATGAAACAAGCAATATGTCCTGAATAAGATTGTTTCAGAAACACTAGGAAACTTCACAATTGGAAAGTATTTTAATTTCATTATTTCCATGTTTAAAATTAAAAATACATGATTTTACCAAATGTGCTGTACACACAACAAAACTAAAAATAAATCAATATAAATGAAATAAAAGGATATTTATTCAAAGTGATTAGAAATATAAAACTCAAAATAAATATCCATATATAAAATATATACACAAGCATAATTTTGATATAAATAATCACATATATGGCTTTTTTTCCAAAGTTATTTTTTAGACTTTGACTTAAGCTGCATATATTGAAACAAAAATATTGTACTGTATGAAGATTATCTACATTGAAAACTTTAGGAAATTTATTACATCACCTGGATTGCAGTAAGGGCATTGTTTTTTTTTTAAAATAGATAAACAAAAATCAATAGCTTGAATGTGTAACAGAAATTACCAATTAGGAAATATAATGAAAAACAAATTCCAGTCACAAAAGCCATAAAACTTTAAATTATGTAGAAATAGATTTTATAAGAAATTAGAAAAGTCCATATTCAGAAAATCATAAAAAGTTTCACTCTTTTAAAATAATAATAAATGGTGACACAAAACACATAAAACAGACCAAATAATAAATAAATTTCATGTAATTAAAAAGAAAATAAGTATCAACATTCTCCTTTGGGTGGGAAATTGGCAAATTGATTTTAAATTCCATGGAGAAGCATAACTATGTGAGAAGATCTAAAATATTTTCTAAATATACTTAATTATATTGTATTCCATTTGATTGTGCTACAAAACTATAGTAGTTAAAACTGGCACGTTTCTTCACAGGGAACATAGAGTGAATATAACAATAGCAAATATAAAAAGAAAATTGCATAAATATACAAGTTTTTATTACATGAAAAATGTAGCATTTTTAAATCTATCAGAAAAGGGGTTTGAACTCTGTTATGAATTTAGAAGAAAAATATTTCATATCTCTTCTTCACATTAGTTATGAAACTAAATTCCAAATGACTGAGTTTTTAAAACAGTAATATTTTAAAAACTTCCCTTTAGAACACACAAACAAAATATTTTATTAATTTTGTAAGAAATAGCTTTTCTGTCACAAAAAAGAACAGAACCTGTAATAATAAAAAAGAATTGGCTGAATAAATTGCATAAAATTATAAATCCATATACGATAATTTTTAAATATAGACAATTACAAAACTGGAAAATATGTTTGATCCATATGAATATTCAAAAGAATGTTTCAGAACAGAAATGAAGGTGAGTTAGTGGTGAAGGCAAGGGTTTTATATTAAATATTATTGCAGTAGGAGGCAGTGAGGAGTAAGAGTTTTTACTGAACAAGGACCAGAGAGGAAATGTACTGGGAGAACCAGTTCACTGACCCAGAGGTAGGGTGGTCGTACATCATGTAATTTTTCAACAATTCCTGTGAATTTGTGACCAGCCAACTCCTGTTGAGGAGGGTCCATTGAACCTGTTTGCAACCATCTGCTCCTTGGTATTTATTGTTTCTCAAAATATGTAACAAGTAGTTGCTTTTCTCAGTTCTCAAAATGGTCTTCTGTGAAGAAGTTAAAGTTTCTAGGTGGAAAGGTACAGCTTCTGAAAAATGCTTAAATTTATGATTTGTAATTTAAAACCAAATTAAATTAGCTTAAGCAATAAAGGAACACTGTCCCCAGTATCATCAAAATGTTGTTCCTCAAATAAGACTTCAATTTAAGTTTGTTTATCTCTGGGGGTCTTTATTCTGTAATCCTCTCTGTGTGTTGACTCCATTCTCAGACTGACTTGGTAGCTACCTGACTGTTAACATCTGGGGTGATCACATGTTTCTTATTCACATTCAGAGATGTGAAGATGGCATAAGTTACCAACAAGTTAAGAGTATAATTCTTGGGCTTCCCTCTAATTGGTCCAAAGTAGGTCTCCTTCTTACCATTAACTCCATTTGGTCGGCATGGGTCTTCTCCCCTAGGGTGTGAATATATATTACCAGTAAACAATGGTGGATCACATTTGTTCCATGCTGGGTGGTAGTGTTTGACCCCTGTAACCTTAACATGAGAATTCCTCACTCTCCAGCAGGGTGAATAGGAGGTGATCAAAATAATCCCCATCCAAACTCAATTAAACTCAAAATTCATTAATTTAAGAGCCTTCTGTAAAACTCCACAGGTGTCTGCTCAGCATTTCAAATGAAAAACTTCCAAAACTGGACTACAATAATCCCAGTCCTAGCCCAAACCTTGGTACACCGGGCAATATGGATTGGGTCAATGCATAGAAATACAGGTTAAGAAGGAAATATATTACCTATATATTCTCACAAGTGTATTTAAATACAACTAAGCTGTTTGGCAAGGATTGAAGATTTTCTCTATTTAATATCCATTTAATAGTTATAGATGTGTGTATTTGCATTTTGTATATGCTTGTTAACATACAAATGTGTATGTACAAATGTATTTTTATTATGTAGTATTTGATTTTTCTTCTTTTTTCACTCTAATATAAACAATTCTGAATGATAATTTTACTCATAGTATTTGTCCATGGCTTTCCTTTGCCAGTGTTGATTATGGCATCAAATAAGTTCAGGTTTGCCACATACATTTGGGCAAGGTTAGTATTATACAATTTGGGCAGGATTTTATTTCACTGGATTTCACTAGAATTTCAAAATAGTTTATTAACCTATTTTATATATGTATATAAAAACACATACTTTTAGTTCATTTCAAGAAAATAAATAAATATAGGATTTTTAGAATATAGAATATTTAATAACATTGAAATTATATTGGCAAATGAAAACATATAGTGCACAGAGAAATAGAAAAATAGAATTAACTGTAAAAAGCAGTATCTATTAAGTCAAGGGTTGCAAACTCTTTCTGTAAAGAACAAGACAATAAATATTTTAGGCTTTGTCTAGCAGACCATGGTCTGCTGAACCCTGTTGCTAGTATTGAAATTATGTTATTTTTATTGATCATTTATTACACTTTTCTAAATGTTCAAATTGACGGTCATAATCAGATACTCTTTTTTAATAAAATATTAAAAATTAATAATATTTGGAGAATATATTCTGTTTATGATACAAAGATAAAAGATTTATTATTTAGTTCTTAAAAATTAGTTAATATACAACATAAATGATCCCTTCTTACATTTTTGAGGTATAATTCAATGATGCATTTGAAAGTTGTTTCTCTAGCCAAAAAAAAAAAAAAAAAAAGTATTTCTCACTTATTAGCACCATTTAGTCCTTTTGGCTCTCACAAAACCCTTTTTATCCACACATAATTCTACTGTTCATGTTATGCAGAAAATTGGAATGCATTTTAATGTGCTAAATGCACTTCACATGCATTCTTAAAGTCAATCTAGGATGGATCAGTAGTATTGGAAAGAGAAGCAGACGTGGAGAAACGGCACATAAGAAGTGATAATCTCTCTGAAAACTCATGAATTTTCTCCTCAGACAGAGCTTGTCAAACCTTAGTTCATACAGTGAATGTGATACTTCCTATAAATGTGACATAGTCCTTACCTAACTTTCCTAAGCAGCAGTTTTATCAGAGGCAAGATGGCGATTGTTGTCCCCACCTCGTGTATTTGTTGCTATGATAAAAATGCCATTCAACTATCCTTGCTGAATTTCTAGCATGACAGGCATACATCCTAAATAACATGGTTTAATACTTCCCTGTCTCTTCCCTCTTTTCAGTTCCAGATATATTTCAGGGCAAATTAAACACTCACACTATAATGTTCTTTCATTTCATTAGAATTCTCTATTAACAGTTCACACTAAAGTTTTTAGTACAAGTTTTTAGTACAATCTTCTCCAAGTCCACTCATCAATAGTCTGTAAAGTAATTTAATCTACAAGAAGAGCCCAGCCCTACTGCACCCCATACACACACTCCAGATAACAGTTTTTTAAAATTAGTTTTTATTAGAATATAGTTGCTTTACAATGTTGTGTTAGTTTATTGCTGTGCAGCAATGTTAATCAATCATACTTATACATTCATCCCCTTTTTGATAGATTTCCTTCCCATTTAGGTCACCACAGAGCATTGAGTAGAGTTCTCTGTGCTATACAGTAGGTTCTTATTCGTTATATGTTTTATACATAGTAGTGTATATATGTCAATCCCAACCCCCAATACATCCCACCCCCTCTCCCCCCTTGGTAACCATAAGTTTGTTCTCTACATTTGTGACTCTATTTCTGCTTTGCAGATAAGTTCATCTCTACCATTTTTCTAGATTCCACATATAAGCAATATTGTACAATGTTTGTTTTTCTCTTTCTGACTTACTTCACTCTGTATGACAGTATCTAGGTCGACCCATGTCTCTGCAAATGTCACTATTTCATTCCTTTTTATGGCTGAATAATATTCCATTGTATATATGTACAGCATCTTCTTTATCCATCCCTCTGTTGATGGACATTTAGGTTGCTTCCATATCCTGGCTATTGTAAATAGTGTTGCAATGAACATCGGGTTGCATGCATGCTTTCAAATTATGGTTTTCTCTGGGTACATGCCCAGTCGTGGGATTGCTGGGTCATACGGTAACTCTATTTTTAGTTTTTAAAAGAAACTCCACACTGTTCTCCATAATGGCTGTACAAATTTACATTCCCACCAACAGTGTAGGAGGGTTGATAACAGTCAATTTTAATTAAGGTGTGCAGAAAACTCGCAGCCCCAAACCTACAAGTCAGAAGGCACCTGCTTCTAGTGGGTAAGCCCCGCCTTTGCTTCTCCATCAAGGTGCTGGTTTCTATTCCTGACCATTGCACTGGTTCAGTCAGAATGACTTTGTTTTTGCTTTCACTCCTGGCACCTGTCTCACAGCCCTGAACAATCTGCCTCCCATATGCCTCCTCTATCATGCAGGAGTTGACCCTGTTCCCATAAACCTGACCACGGCGTGACACCCTCTCCAAAATGACACATCGTATAGAATGACCTGAGAGCTATTCAGCCTGATGACAAATACCTATAAATCTACTTCTGTGTGCTTACCCACAGGTCTGGGTCGAATTAAACAATAATGACCAAATTATCTACTACCATTTGGAAAAGAAATATCCAACTTCTAGAATCATGTCTGCCCGGGACCATTTTCTCCAACCCATATCTTGCCCATTCTGATTTATGACCCCTCCATGAAGCACTCTCATTACAGGTTTTACTAAGTAATCACCAAGTAATTTCTCTGTCATTTCAGAATAGATCTATTGAGCAGTATGAAAAAAAGAAAACATCTAGAGGATTATGAGTGGTTCTGCCATTTTCTTTCCTTCCATTTTCTTTCCCTAGTATTTTAAAAGTTCCTCTCTCACAGAAAAAGAAGAGTTTTAGTTATAATGGTAATAATGATAGCTGAAATGCTTTCCATAAAAGGTATTACTACTTGGACATGGTTCTTATCCCACTTTTTATTTATGTGTTTGAGGAAGAACAAAATACTTTATGACACAAGCTATAACTTGAAAAGATATGATACAGATAAATAAAAAGCTACATTGCTATGAGAGTTACTCTAATAGAAAATACATATTTTTAAAAACATGTCCCCAAGAACTGAAATTACAGCCAGAATAATTTAAAAATTGCATGTACCCATGTTTTTAGAAAATTGAGTTTGATTTTAAAATCAATCAGCCTCAACTCAGCCATGACATTTTCTAACTAGTACTATTTGCCAAGTTTTTCTTTACATTTCAAAACCCTAATATAAATGTGAAAATAATAAAGGCCACATAACAGGATTGTTGTAATCATGAAATTAAATAGATAGTTGTGCTGGTTTTTATATACCTATATCTCACTATGTGATATATAGTAAGTGTACAGTAAAAGATAATTTTCTACCTTTGTTCTAGTTCACTTGAAGGTTCATAGATAACTTCAAATGTTTTATGACAAGTTCCTATACTTGGTCATTTGAAAGGATGGTAGAGTGTCATTTAAGTAGATACAATGTCTATGAAAATATACTGAAGTGTTATTGCCAATAGCCAGTTTTATAGAGTTGATCCACTTTATTCTATACCAGCTGAAGTCCCTGGGTGAGTAGTTTCAGGTGTGTAGACTCAGTGAATTATAGTAATCAAATCTAGAAATTATAAAGCTAAGAACATCTGTGGCTTGCTCTGCATTACTGGGATGAGGTTGTGACTGCCATGTCAACTGCAGGTGCAGATTTATTCCATTTGCTCCAAAATGAAAGTTGATTCTCTCTTTTCCCACCACAACACATCATGTAGCAAATTACGTCTTGACTTAGAGTTAGGTTGAGTCAGAGTTTTCTACTAATATCCACATCTGAGGGAATTTATGACAGATGACTAAGTTGATGTATCTCTATTGGGAAAGTAGAATTTAGGACTCCACTCAGGAAATGCAGCACAGTTTTGAGCATTACAAAGGTTTGCACTTCGGACATATTCCTTAGTTATAGCAACAGTCTATAAAATGTGACATTGCTAAATAGTATTATTGGAGATAATCTTTAAAATCATTTTATTATTTAAATATAGAGTTCTTTTACTGAAATTTGTGGATTTATTTCTAGCATGGAAATGTTGTCAAATTTATATATAATTTTTGTTCTCGTCTTACTTCTAGAAGGAAAATTTTCTACCAGAAAGTATTTTCAAATAATTTCAGATTATATTCTCAATGCTATCATCTGGATTCTTAAAGTGATAATTTTCAAATGAGAGTTGGCATTTGTGACCGAAACCAGGGCAGATGTCTATTTGGGCGTCTTTTGAAACACTCTGTGAACAGTTCTGTCTGAATCCATATGTTTCTCTCCTCTCTTTTTTTCCATTTGACTTCAAAATTATTCTCTTTTTCTTGAATCTTGATGAGTTTATTCTCTGTCATTAAAAACAATGATGTTGTTAATGGTAATATATGTATTCATTGATTCATATATTATTTTTGTATTCATTCAATCATTCAACATTTATTAAGAAATTACATCATGTCAAGGGAAGACCTAATGAATATGGAATTAAAAGATGAATATTCAATATTTTGCCTTAAATAAGTATATGTTTGAGCCTGTGAGCAGAGTTTTTATTTAAATAATGTGATCCTGAAATACTGTTGATGTTGGTTTCCAGATAGAATGAAACAAGAAGGACTAAATTTACCCTCCAACCTTAAACAATTAAAAAATTTACCAAATATATGACACACAGTTTTCAGAATTGGAGAACTTGTAAACCAGACTGTTACCCCTGAGACAGAGGAAACAAAAATATGAGGCCTACAATTGCCCCAGATTAAGGATTGGAGAGAGTTTTCAAGCCACAACATAGGTTCATTAGAGAAACCTAAATTAAGGCTAATAATTCTGTTGAATAGAGGAAACAGTTACATACCAGCAGAGGGAAGGCAGGCAGAATCATGGGCTGAGTACTAAGGAAAATGCTCTACAGAGAGAGAGAATTGTACAGAAAGAAAGATCTAGAAACCTTGAGAGAGTGTCCCCTTGAGTGTTTAGTTGAATACTGATCGGCGTGTGCATGTGAAGAAACTATTGGAAGCTGAGGAAAGAAGCACCAGAAAGAAGACAGATGGTGTTCTCTAGAGCTTACATCCAAGACCTGTGAGTTAATATCAAACATCATTACACAATATATGTATTAGCTCATTGGAATCAAATACATTTCATCAAGAGACCCATACATATATGATCCACTTATCTTGACTAAGATGCTCAAGAAAATCCAAGGAGAAAGGATAACATTTTCAAGAAATAGAGTTGGATCAATTTTATAGTGATATGGGAAAAATACCTTCCCAATAAACAATAGACATAATATTTGGACATTCCACAAAGGAAGATATACAAGAGGCCAATGAGCCCATGAAAATGTGTTCAATGTTATTACTCATTAAGTAAATGTCAATAAATCTTTAAAAGTTCATCATCCCTTCAGACCCACTAGAATGGCTAATACTGAAATGACTGATGATACCAAGTATTAGCAAAGATATTGAACACTGATCTTTTCACACATAACTGGTGGGTCTGCTACAACAACGTTGGAAAATATGGATAATATTTAAAGCTATCATGCTGAGCAAAAGAAGCCAGATTCAATCAGTACATACTCTATTATTCCATTTATATTAAACTTTAGAAAAATCATCAGTAGTCCATAATGACAGAGTAACAAAAGTGGCTTCCTGGGGTTGAGTGGTGAGTATGTTGGGGTTGAATTTTGTCCCCCCACTTCAAAGATATGCTGAAGTCCTAACTCCCAGTAGTCATGCATATGATCTTACTTGGAAATGGTATCTTTGCAGATGTAATCAAATAAAGATGAGGTCATACTCAATTAGGCTGAGGTCTCATCCAATAGGACTGGCATCCTTGAAAGAAGAGAAAACAGAGATATACGAAGGAGAATGTCATGTGAAGACACAGAGACACAGAGGGAAGATGGCTTTGGAAAGATGAAGGCATAGGTTGGTGTTATGCTGCCACAAGCCAAAGAATGCTTGGGGCTACCAGAACCTGGTATTGGCAAGGAAGGATCTTCCCCTAGAGGTTTTGAAGAGAGCATGACCTTGACAATACCTTGATTGCACACTTATACCCTCCAGAACAGTAAAAGAATACATGGATCTTGTCTTAAGCTACCAGCTGTAATACTTTGTTACAGAAGCCTATGAAACGAATACAGACTTGATTGCCTAAAATGGAGCACAGGTATCTTTTTACTGTTTTCATTTTTCTAAGTTGAGGTGAAGTGCATATTACATAAAGCTTACCATCTTTACTATTATTAAGTGTACATTTCAGTGGCACTAAGTACATACACATTGTGCAATTTTCACTGCCATTCATCTCTAGAACACTTTTCATTGTGCAAAACTTAAACTATGTACACATGAACTAAAAATGCCCATTGCTTCCTACCCCCAGTCCCTGGCAACCACCATTCTCCTTTCTGTCTATAAATGTGATTACTCTAGGTATCTCTAGGTGGATTCATACAGTATTTGTCTTTTTGTGACTAGCTTATTTCACTTAACATAATGCCCACAAGGTTCATCCCTGCTGTAGCATTTGTCAGAAAGAGAAAAACAAATAACCATATGCTAACACATATATATGGAATGTAAAAAGAAAAAAAGTGGTTCTGAAGAACCTAGCGGCAGGACAGAAATAAAGACACAGGCATAGAGAATGGACTTGAGGACATGGGGAGGGGGCAGGGTAAGAGAGTGGCACGAAGTGGCCACTGGGATGAAGTGAGAGAGTGGCATTTACATATATGCACTAGTAAATGCAAAATTGATAGCTAGTGGGAAGAAGCTGCATGGCACAAGTAGATCAGCTCAGTGCTTTGTGACCTCCTAGAGGGGTGGGATAAGGAGGATGGGAGGGAGATACCAGAGGGAGGGGATATGGGGATATATGTATATGTATAGTTGATTCACTTTGTTATACAGCAGAAAATAACACAACATTGTAAGGCAATTATACTCCAATAAAGATGTTAAAAATATTTTAAAAAAGAGAAATGAGTGCACAAGTCCACAAAAATCTTCACAACAGCTTTATTCATTAAACAGCTCTAAACAAACTAAATGTCTATGAAAAGGAGAAAGGAAAACTAATGTGGTATCTTCACAAAATGGAATATTGCACAACAATAAAACATCATTCTTCCAATTATCTCACAGTAGCACAAAATGAATTATGCCAGAACATGGATGGATCTCTAAACATTAATTTGAGAAAAAAATTCAGGCTATACATTTCTATTCTACAGCTTGTTTTGGATATTGTTACATGGGTATAAAATTCATTGAATTTGCCTTTAAAATTTATGCATTTTACCCTTCATAAATAATACCTCAAAAAATAAAAATGACAGTTTCATAGTATTTTGACATGTTGGAAAATGTTTATCAAATATTTTCAGGGAAACATGCTTACTGCTGTTCTGTGAGCAGAGTGTGTGGCTTTCCTTGCTTACGCTGGTGTGGAGGTTACAAAGTTTTATGTGTGATTCATGTATGATTTTTTTTTGATGTCGAGTTTTTAATGCCAATGGAACTTTTCTTTGCATCATATTTTGTTTGGATTATAACTAAAATGGTATTTAAAAAATCAATGATTCAAGAAACTTGTCCTGAGTTATTTTTGTTTGGCATATTTGCCTGTGGACAATCAGACTCTAATTTGACAGGCTTCATCTTTGGGACTCTCTGTCATAGCATTTGTGGGAAAAAAAAAAGAAAAAAATTAAAATTATGTAGAGAAACTGCCCAAGCAGACATAGTAACTCTTGCCAAGGGCAAGTTATACCTAGTTTATCAGTAACTGAAAGAGAACATGGAAGTGAAAAAATCCTTTCTTTATGTATAGAGATTACTTTTGAAGAACAGTAATTCTTTTGAAGTTGACAAAATGTCAGTAGCCAATTAATATTTGTGTTTGCCATCAAATATATCTCATGTAATAAAGTAAGTATAATATCTGTGTATTAATATGATAATGTTAAAAATCACTTGCAGGAATATAACAATAAAAATCTCTTAGGGAAATTCTCAAGCCATGTTTGTTTCAAACCTGACAAGGAATATGATCAGAAAGACATGAGACAATATTCAGCTATATGAAATTATTAAAACTACATTAAATAACTCTCACTAAACTCTTCTGAATTTAATGTACTATGTACACTCTTAATCCACATCTGATGAGAAGTCTAGTTCAAGTCCCTTTCTGAACATCTTCTTGTGTCAGGGAATTTATCAGCCTCAGACCACCACATCTTGTCACACATATTGATCCATTGACTGATAGGAACCCAAGCATGAGTTTAAGGCATCAGTAGAGCCAAAGCACCAAAACAAGTCTTAATTTGAGAAATAACTTGATATTTGATACTTAAAAATGTACTAAAGTGATCATCACAGAGCAACATAGGATGTGTTAGATTTTCCTACACATGTATTACTGTTCTCTATTTTCAAAACATGTAAGGAAGGCATCATGATTTTCTAGAGCCCAGAGCTATAACATAGAGTGTTAATTGTGAGTCAGTCAACAAAACACTCTATTGTTTATTATCCCTGGAGAGGGAGGCAGCCTCACACACAGGATTTATTTCCTCAATTTCTTTTTTGTAAAATAAATTTATTTATTTTATTTTTGTCTGCATTGGGTCTTTGTTGCTGTGTGTGGGCTTTCTCTAGTTGCGGTGAGTGGGGGCTACTCTTCATTGCAGAGGTTTCTCTTGTTGCAGAGCATGGGCTCTAGGTGCGTAGGTTCAGTAGTTGTGGCATGCGGGCCCTAGAGTGCAGGCTCAGTAGTTGTGGTACACTGGCCCTAGAGTGCATGGGCTTCAGTAGTTGTGGCTCGCGGGCTCAGTAGTTGTGGTGCCTGGGCTTAGTTGCTCCACGGCATGTGAGATCTTCCCAGACCAGGGCTTGAACCCATGTCCCCTGAATTGAGAAGTGGATTCTTAACCACTGCACCACCAGGGAAGCCCCTTCCTCATATTCTTAAATAACAAAGACCTTGACAGGTTAACACTTTGATATTTTAGTTTGGAAAGAATCTCTTTCAATTCTGCTGTAACAATGAGGCAGGTCATTGAGCAAAGAGATCACCTTTCTGGGGAAAAAATAATACCTCATTGGAGTTATTATCCTATAAGTTTAGGATATATGTGTACAAGTCACCATTCAAGGATTCACATTTCATGTATTAATAGGAAGAGCAAATAATACAAAATACCTGTGCTGGAGGTGTTTTATATTTTTACTGAAGATACATAAGTTATTTTTGAAAAATAACTATTTTTAGGGGACATCTGAACAAAAGAGCTACACCATACACAGAGTATGAAGAGTCAGTGTTGACTACAATAATCTATTAAGAAAATGCTATCACATCTTAACAAAAGACTTTTTTTTTACAGGAAACAAGATAAACATTTTCTAAAATGTATGGAAAAATGTTCCATCAATAGGAAAGACATAATGCCATGATTAACAGGTAAAGAAAGAAAATAAATTTAGAGTTTCAATCTGCAAATTTCAAATTTTATTTTAAAGCTATAACATTTTAAAATGTGGGACAAAATAATTATAGCTAAAATAAATTGAGCTCCAAATATGACATACATTTTTCTAGCTAAATATATGCATGTATACATACAATATTACATATTCATGAATATATTATATATGCACATATATACATGTGTATAGATATATTATGCATATAATGTGAAATTAATTTTAATAATGTATTTTAACCTTATGTTTCCAAAGTATTGTCATTTAAAGAGCAACATAGAATATAAATGATATTTTTATAGCCTTTTTTTGGTATGAAGTTTTTGAAATCTAGCTTGTATTTTGTACTTACCAGCCCTTCTAAATTCATAGTAGCCTAATTTCTCTTGTTCTAAAGCCACACATGGCTGAAAATCACTATATCGAATAGCCCAGTTCCAAGGAAACTCTAGCTCATAGTCAAAAGGAGAGACTGAACAAAATGCTTACTGACATTACTTGTGAGAATAGATTTATTTAAAACATTATTAATATACAACAATGAGAGGTGAATTAAGAAAATATCATGTAACATATAATGGGAGCAGCAAAGCATTTTTCTTGTTCCCCCAAATCTAGACTCTACTTGTAAAGATATAAAATGGCCCAGGACAGTATATTGTAGATTCAAGCAGTGGTCCTTGCCACGAAAGGAGTACAGCAATTAACCTGGGATAGAGAAAAGCAACTTCTCCATATAAGAAATATTTTATTTTATATAATCAAAATAAAATTGATCAAATAATTTGGTAAAACAACAATGATTTCAAGTCCTGGGTATTTTGAACAATATCCTTGATATCCTACATTTGTTATTTTATGAATTTTAAATACTGCTTGTCACCTATGTAAACTTCATATAGTTCTTTGGAAATTACTACAGGATCCATATAATTTGAATGCTGCTTCTGATATTACTACATTAGTATAACTATCACTATTACTATTTTATCTGAATTAAAACCTATTCAGTATGACTCCAGATTTTATTTTTTTAAGGGTAAATGTTATAAAAACATTACATCATCTCTGAGGAGAAGAAATGAAGATTTAGAGGAATAGGAAAATGTTTTCTGTGTGTGTGTGTGCATTTTCTAACATTTTAATGTTTACCATATGCATGCACGTAAATTTAAAGCTAATTTAAAATTATAAAACATATTTTATAATCCCATGCAATTTGGTTTAAAGCTTACAAGCACATTTTTGACCTGCAGAGGAAATTGTTTTGATTTATTTTTATTTTTTCTTTTCTTAGATTCACAAAAATAACCAATTTTATTTGAACTAATGAATCTAATTTGCTTCAAGGAAATAAGAAACTATAATAAATGCACTAACTATAAATCAGGAAGTCCTATGAATATAAGGATATAATAACTACCTAAGTTATTACTAAAAAGCATAGCCAGGAAGAACTTAACTCAAGTTACACCTTTGCCCTTTTTTGCTTGTAATATCCAAGTGAAGTAAGATCACTTCAAAAACCACTGTAGGAATATTGACAGAGTTTTTTTAAAGCAAAGCAAGTATTTACGGTACAGTGTATTTTAATTTGTTTTCCTACTAATCAACACATTGCTGTGCAATCACACAACTGCCTCTACTTGATTTTCCTCTGCCCTGCATTATCATGAAGCTTTACATACATTACAGGTTTTCTCTTATGCCAAATCAAGCCTATATTTGCAAGAAGTTGCATCTAAATGACTCATATAAGACATGCTACTAAACATGCAAAACTGATTACTGCATGGAATTGCAGCTGAAACCATAACATTTTAGAGCAAACGTAGCACTGTGAACATTTACTAGTAAACTGTCATTGCTGAACAAAAGACTTCCCCGAGCTATCAAACCATTGAAAGTCAGATATCGCAAACTAAACTGAGTCCATGCAGCAAGACCAACATTTATACATTCAATCTTTAATTGTCATGGTCACAAACATACACAAGAAGTGCAAAGACAAACTTTTCAGGATCATCTTGAAAAGTGTTTTGCTAGGGGGAGAATAGCATAGTCCCTCAATACTGAAACATTCATGATAATAGCTAATACAACAGTGCTTTTCAAGTTATGACCTTTTCTTCTTTTTAAATTTTCTCCAGCTTTATTAAGGTAAGACTGAAAAATAAAAATTATATATATTTAAGTTGTACAATGTGATTGATAAGGTGTACAACGTGATGACAATATATGTATACATTGTGAAATGATTACCACCATTGAGTTAATTGGCACATCTATCAAGTGACTTTTGTAATCCTAGGAGTTTACCACAGCTCACCTAGGGGAGGTAGGGTCTGAAGATACAGGGATAGGACAGGAGCAAACCCTTCAAGTTTTGTTGATGACACATACTGGCTGCAATCAAAGCAGACTTTCATTGTTGTCTACATGCTGGGGAGTTAGGTAGACAGTGGAACGAGCTCTAGACTAACAAGGATTGGGACATCCCAAAGTCTGTGAGTGCATCGCATCCTCTAATTTTAGAGATGCGGGAAATGACGTCAAGAATAAGTAGTACATCACACACCCAACTAGATGAGAAGTGATAAAAAGCCAGGTGAGCTGGGTTTATTTCACTCCATTTCACTCTGCTTACCTAAACTGTATGGTATCTACTACTATGCTCATTACTTGATCTAGCATTATCTTCATGCTTTGGGAAAATTGTAATTCTCTCTAATATCATGGTATAATATTTTTTCTGTGCTCATACACAAAATCAAAGGCTTTTGAAAACCGGGAGATTTTAGCAGATCCTTATTCTTCCTGTGGGAGACTAGATTTTAAATATATTTCTATCAATAGTCTGATACACACACACACACACACACACACACACACACACACAACTTTTACCTTTACATTTAAGGACAGGCATAGTATCTTTTTTTTTTTTTTTTTTTTGGCAGTACGCGGGCCTCTCACTGTTGTGGCCTCTCCCGTTGCGGAGCACAGGCTCCGGACGCGCAGGCTCAGCGGCCATGGCTCACGGGCCCAGCCGCTCCGTGGCATGTGGGATCTTCCCGGACTAGGGCACGAACCCATGTCCCCTGCATCGGCAGGTGGACTCTCAACCACTGCGCCACCAGGGAAGCCCACTTTTTAAGACAATTGATTGAATCATTGCATATAACATCAAAGGATTGGAAATAATCAATCTATGAGGTACCAGTTCAAATTTTATGATAAATGCACACACACACACACACACACACAAACACACACACACAACTTTAAGAGACACTACCAGAATCAGTTGTACCAATCTGTATTCCCACAGCCGTGGGAGGGTGTGCAGTTAGAGCTTCTCTTACTCTGTTTCCTCACAAATACTGTGTTTTCTATTTTAGCCACATGATATCATAATTTGGTTTTAAATTGTATTTTCCTGCCAATCAGTACTTTATGCAACATTTCCGAGACCCTCTGCTGAGCTTTTTTGGTAAAGTTCTTGTTCATTCATTTTGAACATTATTGGATTATCTCTTTTTTAATTTAGGTACATGTATTCTTATATATTGGAGATAGGAGTCTTTTTTCAGATGTTGTGCATCAAGAATTGTTATGTCCACTATCTCTATTGCTTCTTTCACTCTCATATGGTTAATGAACATAATTTAATTTTACTGTATTAGTTTTCCTTTCTTAATATTACTCTTGTTAGATGAGATCACTGTAACCAAATTTAATGAAATAATATTCAATTTTTTTTGCCACTGAGCTTGCTATTTTATAGATATCCTCTATCAGATTGAGATAATTCCCTTAAATTAATATGTTACTGAGAAAGCTAAATTTTATGAAAATTTTACTGCAATTTCTGCTCTTTTGCTATTGTGATTAATTATATTAATTAAATTTTCAATGTTGAAGTCTCTTGAATTTGTGGAATAAATATTATTTAATCATAATGTATTAACTTTTTATATCATTGGATAGATTTGCTAATATGTAAGGATTTTTATAATTAAGTTCATGATAGAGATTGCCCGTATTCTCTTTCTTGTGAAGTCTTCATCGGCTATTGGTAGGAAGATTGTGCTGGACTCATAAGAAGATTTAGAAAGTCTTCCATACTTTCTATTATTTGAAATCATTTTTGTAAGTTTAGAGTCAATTCTTCCTTAAATATTTAAAAGAAGTTCTCAAAGGAGCCCTTTAGCCATGAGATGTTCTCCGTGGAAAGATTTTGAATTGATGGAATTAATTTCTTCACAAATTATAAAATTTATTTTATTTCTATTTCCTCTGCCAGATTTTATGGGCTGTATTTTTCAAAGGATATGTATAATTCTTTGTGAGAATTGTTTTGTGAAAAGCTATTGATATCTTGAACATCTATATTGAGGTCCTTTTCTTCATTCATGATACTGGAAAAATTAATTTTCTTTTAAAAAATAGTTTGCAACCTACAAGAAGTTGAAAGTTCAGTACACAGAAAATTCAAATTTCTCTCACCTACATATCCAAATTGTTACTATTTTGCCATATTTGTTCCAACGCCTCTCTCCCTCTCTCTCTCTCCCTCTCTCTCTATCATCTATAATGTGTGTCTATGCAGTATCACCCTAAAATGTCCTAGTTTATACCTTCCCCCAAAATGATGGTCCATTACCACCATGCAACCTTGGAAATAAATAAATCAATATAGATATATAGATATGCCACTACCATACATGTTCTTTGGCATGCCTATATCCATTAACTTTAGCTTTCAACTGTATCATCTATTACTATAATGATGTCTAAATTGGAACTATTTCTGTCATCTTCCATATAATATCAGTTGGAATTCTACTTTAAGGAAAATCTTTATCTTCTCAGTTAGTATATTAATTTATTCATTTTTTGTTAAGATTAGTATGCATTGATGGATACTTACTGTATTCAAGTCACTTGTTGTTCAAATTATTGTTCTTCTGCATGTAGTGTGCTCTTCTAACCTGGCTGTTAGAAGATTTTCAAGATTTTCTTTACCCTTGTTTTTCAGCATCATACATATGTTTGTTTCATTTGTTTTTATTCTTCTTGGGGCTTGCTTATCTTCATAAACCTGTAAATTCTTATCTTAGACCATATTTGTGAAATAATCAGCCACTAACTATCTCTTTAAATACTTTGTTTTCTGCCACATTCTTTCTTCCTCTTCTCTCTTTGTGAACTTCTTGTTACGTTCTTTTTAGATCTTTGGATATTGTCCAAAAGTTTCATGAGGTATCATTCTCTTATGTTTCCTCTTTCCAACATTTTATCTTTTTTTCAGATCAGATAATTTCCATTAATCTATCTTTATGTTTTTGACTTTTTCCTCCATCAAACCTCTTATGGGTTAAACTGTGTCCCCTTGAAAATCCTTATGTGTTAGTCCTGACACCTAGCACTTCAGAATGTGACCTTGCTTGGTAACAGGGTGGTGATAAATATAATTAAGGTCATTAGAGTGTGCTCCAATCCAATATGAATGCTGTCCTTATAAAAAGAGGAATTTTGGACACAGGCTCACATACAGGAAAGACAAAGGCTGATGGGTGTAATGCTTCCACTACTAGTCAAGAAATGTGAAAATAGCTGGTAACTTGGGGAGCTAAAGGAGAGGCATGCAACAGATTCTTACTCAGAGCCCCTAGAGGCACCAATCCTTGCAGCACCTTGATCTTGAACTTCTAGCCTCCAGAACTAGGAGACAATACATTTCTGTTGTTTAAGCCACCCCATTTGTGGTACTTTGTTATGACAACCCTAGCAAACTAATACAATCCCTGTTGTGCTCTTGAGCTCAATCAGTAATATTTTTCAGATGTATTTCCACTTCTAGAATTTTGAATTTTCACACCTTTTCACTCATGGTGAGCATATTTTCCTTTACAGTATTAAGCATAGTTAAATGTACATGTGTAAAAATCTTAATCTGATAATTCCAACTTTGGGTTATTGTATTGTTGATATATGTTGTTTTTTTTTCTTGAGAGTAAGACACATTTTTCTGTTTCTTGTATGCCTGGTAATTCTAAATTGAATCCTGTACTTTGTGAATTAGACCTCTGTGAATTCTGTTATAATTCACTAAGTAGTATTGGTACTCTCATTTGTTTGCTTGTTTTAGCAGGCAAATGAATTGATTTGGTTTAATCTGGAAAAGCTGTCTCTTGGTCAACAACTTAAATTACAATTTAGATATTTTATCCATAGCTGAGCTGTTTTAGTTACATCCCATGCATAAGTGGTTCAGGGATTAGCCAAAGAACATTAGACTTTGAGTTTATACACAGAATACATGATTCCCTGTCTCCAACTGTTTGCTGGGGGTGCTCCCTGTCCTTTGAAGCATCTGTGGTGGTCCCACCTCTTTCTTCTATTTCTTTAAGCCAGTGTGATCATGGATATTCTATCAGAATTTTAGCTGTTGCCTGTGGAATGAACTGCAGTGTGCCTTCAGGCAAAACACTGCTAAAGACAAGATGTCCACCTTCTGCTATTCAGTTCTAACAAATTTCCACTTCTTTCTAGAATCTACCTGCTTTTATTCATACTAAAGTAACTTCAGATTTTTCTTTTTCTTCCAAAGTGTATAGTTCTTATTTTTCTTTACAGTTTTTTTTCCCTTAAATTTTTCAAAGGATTTAATATTCAACATTTTACTCTATATACATATATCTATGGTCCCTGGATTTGAAGGGACAAGAATTATATGATTCTATGAATAATAACAAAACTGAAAGTATTCCTTATTTGTTTTAAATGTAAAAATCTACACTACTTATTTGCTTAATAACTGAAAGTATTTTTAACTTTCTAGGACTTTACACATGAAATGTCAGCATTTTTGTCTTATTATATTTTTGAATAGCTTTAAGACATATGCTTCATATACACAAAAATTCTATTAAGCACATATAAAGGTTTAAGTTATCAAAGCATATAATATAAAATTTAAATAGTATATTATAAAAATACTTTTAAAATTATAGCATTTATATAAAATTACTTCAGCACCTCTATTTATCTTATTTGACATCCTGGTTTTTTAGTCTCCAATTCCACTTCCTCAAGTTCTTTGTAAAATCATACTGAGCAAATTTCATGTTGCCAGAGACATTGTTTGCCAAGTGCTGGGAAAAGTCAGATTTGATGTATTGGATTGAAATTCCTGAAAAGAAGGAATTGAATGGGCATGTTGGTGCAAACTTAACTCCATCAGTGTGAAAAATTGGCACTGTAATAAAAACTACATTTGCTTAATTGCAATTTATCTCTTTCATAAAATTGTACAAAATGTTGTCCCAGTGCTGCATTTACAAAATACAAGGCAGTTCTATCCAGCTAATTAAGTTGTTGCATGTAATATCACTAATAGAGAAAGAAGCCAAAAAATAAAGTAAATCTGCATATGTGGCATCATTTTTTTTTTGAATTTTCAAGGAGGGGTAAAAGCTAGATACCATGAGATTCTCCATATTCAGGGGCCTGTTACTTTCTGATTCCAGAAGATTCAATCTCTAAACAATATAATATGGGAGGTAGCAAAATTCACATTTACCCAGAAAGCAAGTTTACTTTCTGTGAGCTTACAAATATTTAAATAAATGTAAATATATAGTGTTCATCTTGAAATATGCTTACTAAAAAAAGAAAGTATACATTTTTACTATAAAAACTAAATATTTTCCATTGATAGTTTCTTTTGTATCTTGAAAAATAGAAAAATCTGTTAATACTGATTTAAGAAAATTCCTCAGCACTTTTAAAAAATACAAAGTCAAAAAGTTCACATTCTTTATTTTTAGCAATAGTGATTTCTTAATTTATGGTAGATTAGGATAAATCATCATGTCTTCACTAGAAAGAAATTCAGATTCCCTTACACTAACAAGTATTAAAATCAATTAAACCAGTATACTCAGAGAATAGTTTCAGCTATGTTGACTCCATTGGTTTAATCTATAGAAAGGATTTATTTTTTGTAGCATTAGATGCTACATAGACATAGGATTGGAATTTGACATCAAAATTAATTATCTACTCCCCCTCCAAATGAACCAAATCTACCTATATTAACCCCTCCAATTTTAAATTCAGTGTCTATATACTTGGTGCCCAAGGTAATCTATAGTTTTATTTTTTCTTCCGGTGTGCGGGCCTCTCACTGTTGTGGCCTCTCCCGTTGCGGAGCACAGGCTCCGGACGCGCAGGCTCAGTGGCCATGGTTCACAGGCCCAGTCACTCCGCGGCATGTGGGATCTTCCCGGGCCGGGGCACGAACACACGTCCCCTGCATCAGCAAGCGGATTCTCAACCACTGCGCCACCAGGGAAGCCTTGGTGATCTATAGTTTTAATGAATGAATATTATCCCTTAATATGATCGTATATTTTATCTAGCCAATTTTCTACCCTTGAATAATATTTTTCCAATTTAGACAGAGCCACATATCCATAATTTTGAAATCTATCAGATTATTTCTTAATGGTTGAGTCAGTCATTCTACAATTTATTTGACTTCATTGTCAAACTGATCTTCATATAGACTATTCTCATTTTCCTTGCCAAAAGCAAGTAGAGTGTGGGACTGCCTGAGTCCTGACAAATTGGCTAACACAAAATTTGATCAAACATTTATAAACCTTGGTAATCTAATTTCTATAATCAGCCACATATATTTTATCAATATAATGTATATAGTACTAATACCTTTCTATTTAATATTATGATATACAATTCATATGCTGTGTATAGTTACATATTTAATATTTTAGTTACTTTATCACCATTATGTACATTTAACAGCTTGTTAAAAAGTTTGGAAATAGGGCTTCCCTGGTGGCGCAGTGGTTGAGAGTCTGCCTGCCAATGCAGGGGACATGGGTTCGAGCCCTGGTCTGGGAAGATCCCACATGCCGCAGAGCAACTAGGCCCATGAGCCACAACTACTGAGCCTGCGCGTCTGGAGCCTGTGCTCCACAACAAGAGAGGCCACGATAGTGAGAGGCCTGCGCACCGCGATGAAGAGTGGCCCCCGTTTGCCGCAACTAGAGAAAGCCCTCGCACAGAAAGGAAGACCCAACACAGCCATAAATAAATAATTAATTAAAAAAAAAAGTTTGGAAATAAAACTGGTTTACACTAATTTTGTTTTCTTTCTAACTGCAAATTTGTTGTGAATATTTTTCTGGTATCTTTTGTCTAGTATATTATATATTTTCCCACTGTGGCAAGCTGATAAGAAAGCCTGGGTGCTCCCTCCTTTGGGGCTGTATTGGATTGAAATTCCACTCATCCCAAACTCAGCCCCTAACCACAATCAAGCCAGTCTCCTTTCCTTGCTCCCTCAAGACATGTCATACTTGCTTGAGGTGCCTGTCCTGCCCTCCCTGGAGACATCAGTTGTGTAAATAATAAACCTTTACGTACCATCTTGGTGTATGTGTGTGTGTGTGTGTATGTGTGTGTGTGTGTGTGTGTGTGTGTGTGTGTGTGTGTGTGTGTGTTGTCATCAGTTTCAAAATCCAAGCCGAATTTTGGGTGAGCTCCGTCTTCTCTCCAAGTTGAACATAATAACAACCTATCCCAAACCACGTCACTCCAGCAATGCAATGTGCTACTGCCCCTTCTCTACAGAGTGGCTGTCAGTATTCCTGCCTCTTTATAGCATTTACACATTTGCAGTATAGATCCACTCGTCATCCCTTCTTCCTTGATGTCTCATTATTATATTCACTTTCCATCTTTTATTTTATTTTATTTTGATTGGAGGATAATTGCTTTGCAATGTTGTGTTAGTTTCTGCTGTACAATGAAGTGAATCAGCTGTATGTATACTTATATCCCCTCCCTCTTGGACCTCCCTCCCACCTCCCCCCATCCCACGCATCTAGGTCATCACTGAGCTGAGCTTCCTGTGCTTTACAGCATGTTCCTGCTAGCTATCTATTTTACGCATGATAGTGTATATATGTCAGTCCTAATCTCCCAATTCGTCCCACCCTCCCCTTCTGCCACTGTGCCCGCATGTCCATCTTATTGCTAAACCCTTCTGCTTCTGTTTTGATACTTTTTTCTTGATCTTTATGTTTTCGGCATCTCAATACCACACTATATTTTCTGCTTCAGGAAACAGCTTTCTCCATCTTCAAACACTTTTTCTAGTCAACTATACACACTCTTTTTTGTGGGGTGACTTGCCAGTATCATAACATGGAATGAGTAAAAACACCTAGAGTTTGAAATATGGAGACTCAGAAAGACAGCATAAAGGCAAACACTGTCTTAATCTTAACGCTATCTATTTTAAGGTGATCACTCCTTGGACCTGGAGAATTCTTAACAGCACAGTCAAGAGAGTGCTAATTTCCCTCTAGAATACTGCTCAGTAGATTCCCAACTTCATTTATATTTTCAGCTTTGATGTTAGAGAAATTTCCCAGATGAAAAGATTCACCCTATTACATTGGGGATTTTTTTTCACCACATTCCCCTCTTCCTAGTGCCCATTAAGCTTGCTTTCTTAGGATACTGTTTGTGAAGCAAGATTTTGACAGTGGCTCAAGACCCTAAACTCCTAAGCATCTGTACTGTGGTTTAAATCACCTTCAGTTGCACCCTCGGGTTCACCTACACCTGAACACGCATGCAGACACACCTTCACACAAAACATGCTGGAGTGTAAATCAAACCTCCCAGAGGGAAACCACTGCTCCCGTCAAGATTCCTGGAACACGTGGCATTACAGAGGTACCCACGCATCCCTGGCGTGAAAACTCCACTCACAAAAGGCTGAGTCAAAGCGTTCGGTATACAGAGCTTTCTTATAAAAGCTCCTGCTCCGGAACGCAGGGCAGTTTTGCTCAAACACCTTCAGGTCCAGGTTACCTGTTCTATGTTTCATTTGCACCTGCTCCGTGTTTGGAGACCTGAAGTGGGAAATAACTGTTTCTTCTGGGGGTGGCCTCAGGTGGAACTTCCTATTTTTTGGAATTGTACCTCCTTAATTCTGTGGAGAAGGAACTTCTGGCCAGGATTCCAAAAGAGACAGACAGATGAAGACAGCAGATACCAGGTAGAAGCCTGAAACTTTAAAAACCTAGCACTACAAACTGAGACAGCCAATCCCTACCTTGACTCAGGAATGAGGGTAAGAGTTCCTTGAACTCCCTCTAATTGTCCACAGTGCTCCAGAATTGGACAGAGCATAGAGGTTCAGCTAACAAGCCTGAGATCCATTTGCAAGACAAACATGCCACCACACATAACAAGCCACTTCAGAACAAGGTTGATGGTATTTTTATAACAAAACTTTCTTATGTTCTTCTCCTCCTCCTTGAACTTCTCTGGCATATAGACACATTTGGGCAGAAAGTCATGATTTACTCATCTGCTCCTTGGCTAATTCTAAGAACCTAACAAAAATAAAGAACGCATATGACGGAACTAATTTTTCATACATATTGTATGTTTTCGTCTTGCCTGTCTGCTTTTCGTTCTCCTTTCTAATTATGTACTAACTGTTGGGTCTCTTGACTGTGCTCTGAATTTTTCCAGTCTGGGAAAGGACAAATAAAATCCTTGGTATATTTTGTTCTGGTACATCTGCTGCTTTTGGAGAAAATAAGGAGACCAAACACTGTTCCTCTGCAAATTACATCTTTTTTTTCACCTGAATTATTTAGCTGCACTAAAAGAAGTTATCTTATAATGACACAGCTCAAAATACACCCAGAGGTGAATAGTACAAATATATCCAAGAAAATGTCAATAAACTCTACTTATCCAGTCCCTCTCTCAAAGCCTATGTAATGTGTGCCATATCAGAGGTTCACATGAGGAATAAATCATATTCAAAAGAAATTGCATTGTTACAGGAAGCTTTAGTCAGATATATAGAAATACATTTCAAAGAAGAATGATGTTTTTAAAGACTCTAATGGAAAGATATATATGGCAGAAGAATTGAAGACCTTTTTAATAGAACAGTTCATGAACTAGTAAATAAAATTGACTGTAGTTGGGATTATTCTCCTTACTGGAAATGAATATAACCTGATATTTTTAAAAATTGAAAAGAAAGAGAGGAAATTGAATCCATTCAGAAACAACTTATAATGTATAGAATCTGTTTTCTGTTTTCTATAAACTTAGACAAAATTACCCAAGGTTTCTTGATTTCCTAATAAGTATATAAACATTTTATGACATAGTTTCAGAGAACTATCTACTATCATAGACTTTTGACATTTTTTTTATATGTAGCAATCAACACTTGATTGTGTATAAAATTATTAACATATACTAAAAAATTTAAAGACACATTTTACATTGGTACTGAATTTCAGTATACTAATCAATGAGGAAAATATACTATTAATATTGTATAAAATATAAGATCAAAACCTTAATATTCAATGGGCAATATTATGATATTTCATAAAAAATACAATATTTGACTAAATTTATTCTCACAGTAATTTTTTGAAAAGAACCTTGTCACATCTTAAAACTGCTGGCTCACTGTAGAGCTGGTCCACTGATTGATTTCTGAACATTTTCTGAAACTTCCCAATTCCACTTTCATACACCAAAAGCACATTAACCTGGTAGCAGTAAAGTTCTCAGAAGGAAAATTTTGAACCCAAATAAATCTAGCACCTTAAACACTGCACTGTGAAACTCTTATAACAATGATACTTTGAAACTTTTATAACAGTGATGCTTAGAAACAATCTAACTGCCAAAAAGTAGTATTTTTAATCAAACTATTATATACCCATAAAATGAACCTATTAAAAATAATGATGTGCCTATATACTTACCAAATTAGAATAGATCTATAACTTAAGTGAAAGGATAAGAGATTTGGGGCACAGCACATGTTAATATGTATGTATTTACATTAAAAATAATGGGTTGTTTTCTTTAGCAGACAAGACTGATAAGAGCTGGGACTGTGTCTGTCTTACTCACTTCTCTCTTCCCAGCATTTCTACTAATTGCTGCCTGATGTGGACCTAACCTGCATGTGCTGTAATGAAGACTGTATTTCTATCTTTTCATAATCATTTCCATCGACCTTTTGGTTCCTCTACTTCAGATCAAGGTATTTGTACTAGTCTGCTAGGGCTACCTTAACAAAATACCATAGACTCGGTGAGTTAAACAATTGGAAATGTATTGTCTAACAGTTCTGGACGCTATAAGATCAAGATCAAGTTGTTGGCAAGTTTGGTTTCCCTGAGGCCTCACTCCTTGGCTTGTAGATGGTCACCTTCTCCCTGTGTGTTCATGTGTTTCCTCTGTGCACATACATTCCTGGTGATCCTTTGTGTGTCCAAATTCCCTCCTTTTACAAGGTCACTGTCATATTGATTTAAGATCTATATGCTATCATTTAAACTGAATTACTGCTTTAAAGGTTCAGTTTCCAAATATAGTCATATTGTGACATACTGGGGATTTAGGCTTCAATATATGAATTTTGAGAGACCACAATTCAGCCCATAATGGTGTTATATTAGAATGTCAGTCTGCTAATCCTATGATGACATCAAGATATTGTAGATGCCATCTTTGAACTAGCTTGTGATATCAACCAAAACCTCGTTGTGTCCTTGTCACTCTCATAATTGACTTCTCAGAGCTGCTGTTTCTGGCACTTGTGGTGGTCTTTCCTGGGTTACTTTCCAGGGCTAGCCTCTACCCCTGCTTTCCTACAAGCAGCCTGGCCCTCCACACCTCCTGCATGTGGAGTGGTTCTGATTCACTCTAACCCTACATAAGAGCCAAGTCTTTAAAACATTTGCCTGTTTCCATTCCTTGAGCCTATATGCCTAAGATTTGAACCTGGACTAATAATTCCTCTTGTGAATTACTGAAATGCTATCATGTTTGCAACCAAAGCTATGCCTACTTGATTATTGTCTTCATAATTTATCCATCATTTCTATATGACTGGAGTGGAGCATTGAGAGGAATAGACCCATGACCTCAAAATTCCTTTTTGACATAAATTCAGACACTGATGTTACTGTTACAGATTACTTTTTTAAAATTTACATTTCTGTTATACAATGAGTGTGTGAATGCTAATTATTTCCCTATTACAATTTCTCCTTCTTCCAAAGTAATGGAATCCTCAATTTATAGCTAACACCTAGCTCTCCAGAAGAAATAACAATAATTAATGACAACAATGCTAAATACTTGGTAGAGTATACTCTATATGATAAGTACTGGTCTAAGTTTGAAACATCTATTAGTAAATTTAAAATTTTTTAAAAAATATATGAAATAAGACTCTGAGATAGTACTATTATTATATTCCCATTTAATATATGTGGAAACTGAGGAATGTTTGATTTGCCCAAATACATAGAGCTAGTAATGGCAAAGGCAAGATAAACTCAGCCTGCTTTCAGTCTTTGTGCACCATCTCTCATAGTAAGATTATCTCTCATAGTAAGGTATGCTCTGGTCTTGGCCAATTCAGTGTAAGCAAAGATGTAAAGCACTCTTTTCCCCTTTTTCTTCATTTCCTGCTCCTAAATACTGCCAGACTTTGTTTATGGTAACTGGTCCTGAAGCACCTATTAGGGCTATGAGTTGATCTTGAAATGAAAACCATCCTTAATGTGGACATTTGAATAACAGAGGTAGCAAAAACCTGAGTCTCTGGGGACTTCTTGGACCAGAGACCCCATAATAGGTCCTGAATTTCCAAACTTGAAACTTTCATGAGGAAGAAAAATAAACATCTACATTTTGAAGCCACTGTTAGTTATTGTGTGAAGGTTCTTTGTTACTGTTTGACAAACGTAGTTCTTAATGGTAAATACCGTTACTATCTAAACAAAGTAGTTTAACATGTTTAATACATTTAAAAGCATAAAACATGTGGAAAGAAGCCAAAGGGGTCACTTTAAGAATATTACTTACCAGAGCATGATATATTATCCTATGATACACAGAATGGAAAATTGATTGGGAAAATTTTGGGCAAAATCTGAAAATGGAGATGTTTTTTTCCTGATTTTGAAAAGATGTAATCATTGAGAGATTCTTACTGTGACCACCATGTCTTTTTTTTTTTTTCACCTATTTAGCGTTTGTCGTTCATCTGGAGACAAGTAACTAGATTGCTGTTAAGGGAAAATGCACTTCTCCAGAGACAATTCAAACTAATGTACTAATTTCATCATATCACATAATGGTGTACTGACAAATACTGTCTTAAATTAGTATAGCATAAATGTAATAATTATAGAAGTAATCCCCAGAAAAACTGAAAACAGAAATCAAAAAGTCAATTGGTCAAAAGGGGTTTTATAAAGAGAATTCATATGTGATATAGTAAGTCTTAAACAACTATTAAAATAGAAACTATAGCATAAACTTTGATATTTATAAAAATAAAAAAGTTGAATTGATAACTCAGGCCCAGATCAATTAGAAAACTTAATTCCAAATTGTTTTAAAATTCAAAAGATATATACAAACTCCAAGCTCAGAAAAAGTCTGATCCTAAGACCATCAGAGGCAGATCTCCAAAACTGTGGATTTGTTCCCACGTTTAGATGAATTTTTAGTTTCAGATTTCACACACAAGTTCCACTCTGAGTAATATATGTGGGAGATAAGCTCACCCACAAAAACAGAGATCTCTCTTTGAAATTTATTACTTACATCATTAAATTAAAAAAAATAGTCCACTCCCTAGTCAGTCATGCTCCATAATTCCCAGTTTTATTTTCAATATGAAATGTAGACAGATTAGAAACATCCTTCATAATGACTTCCCATGGTCTTTCTACTAGTGAGCACTAATAGCATGTTGACCTAGGAAGGAATGTTATCAGAGGTCATTCGGTCAAAGTGACCCATTCTTCCCAGGAGTTCTCAGTAGAGAGAATGGGAAAAAAGTCCATTATTATTATATCTCATTTTTCTTTTTTATCATGTTAAAATAAGTAAATGAGATAAACAACTATTTATAATGGCTAAATGGAACATATTCTATGAAAATATAAAAGATCAATGCTTACTGCAAAAAGATCTTATCAACATCATGAATCAATATAGTCTCTGCCATTACAGGAAATTTTGTAAAATGCTGGAGTCTTGGATAAGAATCTAATCGACCCTAAAACCTCAGCTAATTTACTTTGTCTTTCCTTTCCTCATCTGAAAATGGACAGCTTAGGTTAATTTAGAAGTTTTTCAACCTGTGTTTGGTAGAGCTCTATATTTTCTTAGAGATACATCAGAGTTTTTCTCCTCCATCTCACTAACCAAATCATCTCGACTTTGATAAATTTTATTTTGGAGTCCTCAGAAGACTATACAGAAGACTAAAACATTCCAAGCAAAATAGAAAAGTAAAACAAATTCTCTGTCTGTTTTTAGCTCAAAAAAGTTGATTATTTCTCAGTGTATTTCACTCAAATTAATATTAAACAAGAAAATACAGTAAAGTTTTGCTTATATGTGACAAACTAAACTTGATATTTTAATGTTTAAGAATTTAGGCAAATTATCTATTTAGAGTACTTATTTTAACTGCTTTGCCTCTTTATAAATATAAAGTTATTTTAAAACAATAAAACTACATCTATCTATCTATTTGTTTAATCTACCCATCTATCTATATTTTTCCAAATTAAAGAGATATTTTGTTAAGCAAATATAATATCTTGGGCCTGAGGGATAGCCAACAAATTTCAGCTGGGTATTTATATTATAATAAAGATTATTATTAGTTTCTATATCTACTTTTTTTGTTATAAAACTTTATAAATGGAGACGAGAGTGATGTAATAAAAGAGTTTCACTTCACGTCAAAAACTCAAGGAGTCTCAAACTGCACAGTCACTATTAAAAATTTAAATGCAAAGGAGGCTTTTTGTTTCTCCTGATCTCCCTAGTATCATACATCTCTGAGCTCATTTGACTGCCATTACAACATTGTTATCACTCTGAGTCATAACACAGTGTGAGAAAGAATCACATTAAGTTTTCTTTTTAAAATGTTTCACTGTCCTTTTGTCTTGTAGTTAAATTTCTATGAAGCCCAGAATACACTTTTTTCTTAATTGTTGGTTTTATTGTTTTATTAAAGTAGACTTCATATTGTTTACCGGATGCCATACAACTCAAAGCACTCTTGTTCAAATGTTAATTACACAAGTGGAAATGTTAATTACACAAGTGGAAAGCTCTTTCATGACATACGTAGTTTACATAAAATATCTCATGCACATCTCTTCTCTCATTGGGGACTTCATGTAGTACTTTTTCGAAATAACTAGATTCTCAGATTTAGCCATTCTATAATGGAATTTAGGAGTCTATGTTAGAAGGAGAATCAACAACAAACTGCTTATTGAGGATATCTAGAGAGTAAAGCAAGAGAATTATGGTATACAATATTTTTTTAATTTGATAAGTATATGTAACATATTTACTTTCTCAAGAAATTTTGAAATGCACAATTCTATTATTAACTATAGGCACAATGCTGTACAGTAGATCTTTAGAAATTACTTATCTTGCATAGCTGAAGTTTTATGTCCATTAACTAGCGACTTCCATTTCCCTTTCCCCCCAGCCCCTGACAACCACCATTCTACTCTCTGCTTCTTGAAGTTTGATTCTTTTCTAGAAATATAAGTAGAATAATACAGTATTTTGTCTTTCTCTGAGTGGCTTATTTTTCTTAGCAAAACATCCTTAAGGTTTATTCATATAAAGGTAAATGGTTTATCCTCAATGGTTTATCCATGAAAGGGGACATGATTTACTTTTTTTTTTAAGCTGAATAGTATTTCATTGTATGTATATATCACATTTTATTTATCCATTCATCTCTTCAATTGACATTTAGGTTGTTTCCACATTTTGTTATTGTGACTAATGCAGCAATAAACATGGGAGTGCAGATATCTCTTTGAGAACCTGATTTAAATTATTCTGGATAGATACCCAGAAGCAGGATTCCCAGAGAAAACCTAAAAATGGCCAACAGGTATATGAAAAGATGTTCAACATCACTAATCGTCACAGGAATTCAAAACAAAATCACAATGAGATATCACCTCAAACCTGTTAGGATGGCTATTATGTAAATGTCAGAAGATAACAAGTCCTGGTGAGGATGTGGAGAAAAAGGAACTCTCATACACTGTTGGTTGAATACAAATTGGTACAGCCACTATGGAAAACAGTATGGCGTTTCCTAAAAAGAACAAAAATATAATGACCATATAACCCAGAAATCTCACTTCTGTGTATATACCCAAAGAAAACAAAATCACTATCTCAAACAGATATCTGCACACTCATGTTCATTGTAGTATTATTCTTAATAGCCAATTTTTCAACTCACTAATACAATCTTTTGCTGCACTCACATTGCTATCAAACAATGAGTTATTAATTACAAATACCTCAGTTTTCAATTATAAAATGTCAGTTTTTGTCAGTTTGTTTTATTGTTGTCGCTGTTACAGATATTTTAATAGTCTTTTGAAATGCTCTGTCTTTACATCCATTGGGTCCAGCTTTTCCTACATTTCTTCTTATTTCTTTTAACACATCCATAGTAGTTTAAAGTTATTTATTACTGACACCATTATCTGTGTGTTTGTGTGTATTTTGGAAAATTTCTCTTATTAGTCACATTTGTAAATCTGGTAATATTTTTATTATGTATGTTCTAAATGTGTAAAAACTTAAGACAATGGTACTTTTCCTCAAACTTTGTTCATGATTTTTTCTATATCTAGTCTGAGGAGTCCAGCTCCTGTTTTAAAACATATATGTGATTTTTTCAAGCCTGAAAATAGGCAATTAAAAGGCTTTCCCTGGCAAGCCTCAGCTGGGAAGCTGCCTCCCCACATCAGACTTGGGGCACAGAAAGTGCATCCAAGTTTTACTTAAGGACTCAGCTCCTTGGTCCAGTTATGCCCTTCACATATTCTCATTTCTAGACCTGAGACCTTCATTTCTAAGTCTCTTTATCTGATGCATTGGGTATATGTTCTCTTCAGGCACCTCTGCTGAGGGCTGGTTATGGGGAAAAGAGGAGAAAACTTGAAGACACTTACCCCACTGACTCAACACCCTTCCCCTCAGCCCCCCAGTCCATAAAAACTCTCTGAGGCTTTGGTTCAGGGCTTCCTCAGCAGCGAGGTGACCACCACGTCTGCACTGACTAACAGAAGCTTCCATGCACCAACTCATGCATCTTTCCTTGTTAAGAAAATAGAATACAGGAGTCTATGCTTACTCCAGTTTTAGCCTCTTGCTTATAACATCATAGTAAGTGATTAAAAGCTCAGCTCTTTCATTTTTGACTTGTTGCTTTTTTATTTGAAATATAGTTGATTTACAATGTTGCGTTAGTCTCAGGTGCACAGCAAATATAATATTATATCTTAAAGATCATGTTTTTGGTGTCAATTTCTTCCTTTATTGGTACTTTGTCTCTTAAACATCAGAGGACTACATATGATTTAACTCTACCCTTCCAGACTCTTTCATCCTTTCCCAGCTTGATACACCCTTCCATCATTTGTAAATGTCCCATGGTTAAAACTGACCATGCATCTATTACTTTTATAGATTGTTAAAAAAAAATTGCCAGCCTAAAGGGCCATCACAAGCTTTTCCTCTTCCTATGGAAAGCCTAGTGAACTAGCTCAACCCCTGACTTTCAAAAACCTCCGAATAAGCTCATACCCAACAAATATGCCCAGGGTTGAAAATGGTCAACAATCTCAGTTCCACCAGGAATGGCTTTTTCTCAACTGGAATTTTAGCTCATCTGATTCTTGCTTTTTCCCCACAGCTCTCCAATATCCTTAAAACACCATAATAATATGTACTTTTTCTTAATTGGATTTTTCAAGTTTCTTCCATAGGATTAAGATCTTTCATCTTTTTCTTTGTCTTCCAAAGGCAGCACAATATTCACAATTAAGCTTATATGTATCTTTCGTTATGAATTACTTTGCAAGTCTTTCTGCTTGAGTTAATTAGAGTTAGTTACATTACTGTTGGTAGTAGTTGTGGTGGTGCCGTTTTTGTTTCATTAATTTTGTAATAATGTACTTTAAAAGTATACAATGCATTTTTGTTAATTTGTAAAAGTAAACCATGAGCTCCTAGAGGACAGGAATTCTGTCTTCTTCACCTTTAAAAACATGCCTACTCCCCTCAAGAATCTGCCCATCAAAAAGACAAGAATGTCCACTCTCTCCACTTTTATTCAACATAGTTTTGGAACTCCTAGCCACAGCAATCAAAGAAGAAAAAGAAATAAAAGGAATCCAAATTGGAAAAGAAGAAGTAAAAATGTCACTGTTTGCAGATGACATGTACTATGCATAGAAAATCCTAAAAATGCTACCAGAAAACTATTAGAGCTTATCAATGAATTTGGTAAATTTGCAGGATATAAAATTAATAATCAGAAATCTCTTGCATTCCTATACACTAACAATGAAATGTCAGAAAGAGAAATTAAGGAAACAATCCCATTTACCATTGCATCACAAAGAATAAAATACCTAGGAATAAACCTACCTAAGGAGGCAAAAGACCTGTACTCAGAAAACTATAAGATACTGATGAAAGAAATCAGAGATGACACAAAAAAATGGAGAGATACACCATGTTATTGGATTGGAGGAATAAACATTGTCAAAATGACTATACTACTCAAAGTAATCTACAGATTCAATGCAATTACTATCAAATTACCAAGAGCATTTTTCACAGAATTAGAACAAAAAAGCTGAAAATTTGTATGGAAACACAAAAGACCTCGAATAGCCAAAGCGATCTTGAGAAAGAAAAATGGAGCTGGAGGAATCAGACTCCCTGACTTCAGACTATACTACAAACCTACAGTAATCAAAACAGTATGGTACTGACACAAAAACAGACATATAGATTAATGGAACAGGATAGAAAGTCCATAGATAAACCCACACACCTAAGGTCACCTAATCTATGACAAAGGAAGTAAGAGTGTACAATGGAGAAAAGACATTCTCTCCAATAAGTGGTGCTGGGAAAACTGGACAGCTACATGTAAAATAATGAAATTAGAACACTCTCTAACACCATACACAAAAATAAACTCAAAATGGATAAAAGACCTAAATGTAAGGCCAGACACTAAAAAAACTCTTAGAGGAAAATATAGGCAGAACACTCTGTGACATAGATCACAGCAAGATGTTTTGTGACCCACCTCCTAGAATAATGGAAATAAAAACAAGAATAAACAAATGGGACCTAATGAAACTTGAAAGCTTTTGCACAACAAAGGAACCATAAATGAAACAAAAAGACAACCCAGAGAGTGGGAGAAAATACTTGCAAATGAAGCGACTGACAAGGGATTAATCTCCAATATATAGAAACAGCTCATGCAACTCAATATTAAAAAAAAAAAAAAAAAGAAACCCAATCAAAAAATGGGTGGAAGATCTAAACAGACATTTTTCCAAAGAAGACATACAGATGGCCAAGAGGCACATGAAAAAGATGCTCAACATCAATAATTATCAGAGAAATGTAAATCAAAACTACAATGTAGTATCACCTCACACTGGTCAGAATGGTCATCTTCAAAAAAAATAAACAAACAATAAATGCTGAAGATGGTGTGGAGAAAAGGGAACCCTCCTTCACTGTTGGTGGGAATGTAAATTGCTACAGCCACTATGGAGAACAGCATGGAGGTTTCTTAAAAAACTAAAAACAGAGCTACCATATGATCCAGCAATCCCACTCCTGGGCATATATCCAGAAAATTTCATAATTAGAAAAGTTATATGCATCCCAGTGTTCACTGAAGTACTATTTACAATAGCCAGGACATGGAAGCAACCTAAATGTCCATCGACAGAAGGATGGATAAAGAAGATGTATATACATATATACAATGGAATATTACACAGCTATAAAAAATAACAAAATAATGCCGTTTGCAGCAACATGGATGGATCTAGAGATTGTCCTACTGAGTGAAGTAAGTCAGACAGAGAAAGACAAATATATGATATTGTTTATATGTGGAATCTTAAAAAATGGTACAAATGAACCTATTTACAAAACAGAAATAGAGTCACAGATGTAGAAAAACAAACTTATGGTTACCAAGGGGGAAGTGGTGGAAGGATAAATTGGGAGATGGGATTGACATATACACATTGCTATATATAAAATAGATAACTAATAAGGACCTACAGTATAGCACAGGGAACTCTACTCAATACCCCATAATGACCTATATGGGAATAGAATCTAAAAAAAGGGTGGTTATATGTATATGTATAAACTGACTCATTTTGCTGTACAGCAAAAACTAATACAACATTGTAAATCAACTATATTCCAATAAAAATTAATTAAAAAACAACAACAAAAAAAAGAATCTGCCCATCACTACTGTTCAAGCAATGTCTATTAAATAAACAAATTAAGTAATGTATGAATACATGCATGAAGTGTCTGAATGTACAATATTCTGTTCAAGGCATTGAATGAAACAGTGTTATTGATACTGGGTAATATTACCTCTTGAAAAATAATATTGTGAGCATATTAGAATATTATCATTTCTAATAATATTGAGCAGATTATCATTTTAAAGGCATTGACGTGATCCTTCAGGATCAGAGGAGAAGGAGAGGGTTTGGGAAGAAGCAAGAGAGCCTTGTCTTAAAGGTGACATACAATCTTGCTTTTATATCCACAATACATTGCAAGATCTCTGTGAGTAGGAACCAGGCCTGATGTATTTATTCATTTCCTAAATTTGCCACACAATATTAAGTTCATAAATTGAATAATTTATATTAGCAGCATTGATTTAAAACATACACATTCATAACCATGATTTCAGAAGAAAATTAGTATATACAAGCACAGCAATTTTTGATTATTCAATTTAGAATTATATCAATTATAAATAACAGAATTCACAACTAACAGTGGCTAAAGAAACAAAGACTTAATTATCCTACTACCAGGGGATCTTAAAGAAGGTCAACAAATTAATCATTCTATTCCTCACCACTGTGTGTGTTGCCCTGAATCTTATTATGATGTCTTTTCATTCAACACAACTTTTCATGCCTAAATCCAAAGACGGTGTGAGTGGTAAGCAAATATGTTTATATTTGTATGTATGGTTTTTAAACCACGTCTAGTTTGCAAACCAAGCTGAGAAAGCAAGTATCTGGATAAGTGATGTAGGGTTACTGTTGTCATCCAGAAAAATGTTTTGTTTTTGTTGTTTTTTTGCACAAAGAAGGAGATAAATGGCTGTTAGATAACCAAATAGTATTGTCTGCCATGAAGTACACAAGTGGTGCTGACTTACTACAGAAGAGAAAATGTTGAGCATAGGTACTGAAGAATTTAATCTCTATTTAGCATCTTCTACATGCAAACCCTCTGGTTTCTGCATATGTTGTCTGATTTGGAATTCTGACCAGTCAGTATGCTGTTTTTAAGATGGCTCTAATACACTGGCTGGTGCTGATATCCCTTGCTTTTCTTCCTTGTTTCTAGCCATGTCTATGTGTCTCAGCTTTGCCAGTCTCTGGATGGGGTGAAACTGAAGCAGATCCTTCATAAGGTGCCCCAAAAGGCTGGGGAAGCTGGTTACTCACTCTGCTCTCCCTATTCTGGTAGAAGAAACTTTTGGTTGAAGAGTTGCTTCTGGACACTGAGCAATGCTGGCTTGAAAGATGGGACTATCCAGGCAAAATGGAGCTGGTTTTCCTTCACTTTTTATGTGGTTATTTTCAGGGTTTTTTTTTTTTTTTTTTTTTTGGTTGTTTTTGCTGTTGTTCTACTTTGCTGAAGTTTTTAACCGGACTCCTGGACTCTAGAGCTCTCCCAGGGAGTATTTTTTTGTGTGTGTGGATAGCTGTCTGTTGACCTTTGTCAATGGACAAAGGCTGGGGTATTACTGACATCACTCTTTCCATTTATTCAAATAACTTGATGAAAGTTCAAATAAATATGGTTGACTTTTGTTGAACTACTTATTAACCTCCTTATCATGATTCTTGTTTGATCTACTTATCTATTAGAATGACCCAAGCTGCTTGTGCAAATAATATGAATAGATAATCAGTATGAGGTGGATATGGCAGCTGGGGCTGCCCCATCTTTAAATTGATGACCTCAAGTACACATTCTGATTGACTGACATAAACTAAGCATTATTGTAAGAAGAATAAAATCTTATCAACAAAAGCATGTGTCTCCTGATAGCTGTAAATATATATTTTTCCCTTTGTAAGGATTGTGCTTCCAAGAATTTGAATGTGTTCTATTTATATCTTTCTCCTGTCTTAGGAATGCATGCCAAATTTTCTATTTCAGTAGTTGTAGCGCTCTACATAAAATGCAATGAAATTCTTATTTCTCTTGAATAGGGAATAATTAGAGCAGAGTACATGATTCTATGAGTCTGGCCAAGAGATATTTTTAAATGTTCTAGAGAATGTTAACAACCGAGTGAAGAAAATCAGAAATTCTTGGTATTTTTCTATATTTTATTCTGCTTTAAGAGAAATAATACTGACATGAATATAAATATTTTATTGTGCATCCTGTTTCAAAGGATAGTTCAGAGGCTATAGATATACACCTCAAACATAAAAATTTAGGTTAATATTATATAAATTCACAGAACTCCATTGTTTACCACCTAATCATATGAGTAATATTCCTTTTGATATTATACTTGTTAGCAGGTAAGTATAAACAGGCAATATTATCTACATTTTTTGAGGTTTACTTTTAATTGAGGTAACATTGGTTTATGTCATTATATGTTTCATGTGCACCATGTTATAATTCAACACACCACAGCATGGTCACCTCCAAAAGTCTACTTTCCATCCATCACCATACAATTGACCCCTTTACCCCTTTTGCCCTCCTCCCAACCCTGTTACCCTCTGGTAAACATCAATCTGTTCTATATATCTATGTGTTTCCTTTCTTTTCTTTTTTTCTTTTGTTTTGTTACACATATGAATGAACTCATACAGTGTTTGTCTTTCTAGGTCTGATGTATTTCAATTAGCATAATACCCTCAAGTTCCATCCATGTTCAAAATGGCAAGATTTCATCTTTTCTTAATGGCTGAGTAGATTCCACTGTATATATAAACTGTATATATATATATATATATATATATATATATATATATATATATTTATATATATTTATTTATTTTGGGGGGGGTATGTGGGTCTCTCACTGTTGTGGCCTCTCCCGTTGTGGAGCACAGGCTCCGGATGTGCAGGCTTAACAGCTATGGCTCATGGGCGCAGCCACTCCATGGCATGTGGGATCTTCATGGACCAGGGCACGAACCCGTGTCCCCTGCATCGGCAGGCGGACTCTCAACTGTATATATTTTATTCATTCATCCATCCATGGGCACTCAGTTTGTTCCATATATATATATATATATATGAATATATATATATATATATATATATATATATATATATATATATATATATGAATCCCTTGGCTGTATACTTGAAACTAACACAACATTGTAAATTAACTATAGTTCAATTTTTTAAAAGTGGATTTCTGGTAGACACAAAAAAGGGGAAGAGTTGGATCATATGTGAGTTCTAGTCTTAATTTTTGAATGAATTTCCATATGGTTTTCCATAGTGGCTGCACAGATTTACATTCCCACCAACAGTGCACAAGAGTTCCCTTTTGTCCACATCCTTACCAACACTTGTTATTTCTTGTCTGTTTGATGACAGCCATTCTGACAGGTGTCAGGTGGTATCTCATTGTGGTTTCTATTTGCATTTCCCTAATAATTAATGATGTTGAACACCTTTTCATGTGCCTGTTATCCATCTGCGTGTCTTCTTTTGGAAAAAAAAAATGTCTATTCAGATCCTCTGCCCATTTTGAAGGTGGTTTGTTGTCTTTATGTTGTTGAGTTGTTTGAGTTTTTTAATAAATTTTGGCTATTAATTCCTTATCAGATATACAATTTGCAAATGTCCTCTCCCATTCGGTAGGTCATCTTTTCATTTTGTTGATGATTTCCTTTGCAGCAGAAACTTTTAGTTTGATGTAGTCCCACTTGTTTACTTTTGCTTTTGTTTCCCTTTTCTGAGGAGACATATCCAAAAAGATATTGTTAAGACCAATGACGAAGTGTGTACTGCCTATGCTTTCTTCTAGGATTTTTATGGTTTCAGATCTTACATCAAATCTTTAATGTATTTTGAGTTAATTTTTGTATATGGTGTAAGATAGTGGTCTAGTTTCATTCTTCTGCATGTGGCTGACTAGTTTCCCCATCATTTATTGAAGAGACTTTCTCTGTCGTATATTCTTGGCTCCTTTGTCATATATTTATTTTAATGATGAGTAAACTGAAACTCATAAATGTTAATTGGTTTGTTTGCTGTTACATAGCTTATAAAAAGTAGAGGCAGGATTTGAATCCTAAAATACATTATATAATACTTAATAATACAACTCTTGACAGAGATGAGAAGAGCTGAATTACAGTTAATAATACTGCGTTGTGCACTTAAATTTTGTTGTGTTCTTATCCCGGTAAAAATAATAAATAGGGGCTTCCCTGGTGGCGCAGTGGCTGGGAGTCCGCCTGCCGATGCAGGGGATATGAGTTCCTGCCCCAGTCCGGGAGAATCCCACATGTCGCGGAGCGGCTGGTTCCGTGAGCCATGGCTGCTGAGCCTGTGAGTCCGGAGCCTGTGCTCCGCAACGGGAGAGGCCACAACAGTGAGAGGCCCACGCACCGCAAAAAAAATAAATAAATAAATAAATAAAAATAATAAATAAGCTGGATGCATTAAAAGTTTAAAAGGAAAAAGAATCCAGCTGCAGTACAGCTGAGACAATTCTTCAATATGATAGTGGGATATCACAGTGTCAAAGAGCTCACCCTTCTCATTCAAAGATATGAAAAAATACTTGGCACCAAAGATTACAAATATCTCTTCAATGGCATGATACCAATAAAGGTGTCCTAGGTGTTTGCTGCACTCTTGGGTGCACCCATATGCTTGCAGCTATTCTCAGGAGAAAAAATTTGACTAAGGTTTTGGGGCTTTTTTGTAGGCAAAAATTTGGGAGATGTCCATTGAAGGGCAATAATATTCTAAAAGTAAATTATTGAGTCTAAATTGTGCATTGCCTGCATTAATCTGTGCCAAATTCAGCTATATTTATCACCAGTTTTCAGTTCATTTGTCTAAGGATTTCCCATGCTACCAGAAGCTTTCATGGTAATCAATAGCTCTATGAAGAAGTAGGAGCATTTTTGAAATAGAATATGTCTACCTGCTTGCTAAAATGCCGATAGAAATTTTACATATTTTAACAATTAGAATGCTAGTTTTATTAGCCACATAATGGTGCCCTCACAGAAAAACTGATGATTTCATGCAAAGAAACAAGACAGTGATACAATTACATGCAAAGATTTTTGAGAGAAGCATTGGATATTCTCCTGTATCTCCATATTTTAAAACTTGTGCAATGAACACAATCTTGGTTTTCCTATTCAAAATTAGTAAATTTATAAAATCCAGATTGTAAAAATGTTTCAATAACTTTTAAAAATAGTACCATTTTTATAAACAAGAGACTTAGTTATACTCATTATCTATGCATATGTGTGGTCAATGTTTTCTCCAGAAGCAGAGTAAAATGAACAAAACTAGACAGCTGTATACAGCATATAACATGCTTCTGGAGCTGCTTTAAGCACTTAATAAATACATCAGATTTACCTTATGAAATAGGTTATCTTACCCTGGTTAACCCTGGAGCCACAGTCTAGGATCCCATTATCTGCTCACTTCTCATCACAGGCCAGATTATCACTCTGTCTATAGCTAAGGGACTATTTGAACTGGTAAAGAGACAGAGATTTAATCCTAAAAATTCTGAACTCTGCACAATAAAATAATATAATAAAGAAAAGAGTACATTAATTTTCAGGGCAGAATACGGAAGTCTTTAAATTATACAATGGCTACAATGTAGCATCTATATATATATATATATATATATATATATACACATTATACATAATTATATTTTATAATACACTTATAATCAATCATATACTAATAACACTTATAATACACATATTTATAATTATTATAGTTATAATACTTATTATAAACTTATAGTTTAATATACACTACTTATTTGTATTTATATTTTATTTATACATATTTTATTTATATATAATATAATTTATGGGTTGATTTTCCTTAATCCTAGGCACTGAAAAGAAAGAGTATTTATTTAAGCTGTAATTGAAGCACCAGAGAAGTCATATTAAAGACACACCATTGCACTGTTACTTTGAGTAAATTATTTAATTTGTTAAATATCTGTAATAAATGTCTATAAAATATTAATGAAAATATCTACAGATTTCTTGAAATGGTTCAATTAAATGTTATTTAAAGTACTAGGCACATTTTTAGTTAATATTATTTGGAATGCCTGCTAAAATAATACTTTGATGACACTTTTATGAATATCACACTTTACATTAAATTATTTTATGAAGCAGTTTATTTCAAAGCAAAAAAATATATATGTCTTCTAGCTTAATATGCTACTCTAGGAAAGTTTGTTAAATGCTGATGAGTTGAAAAACTATCACAGCCAGAAAATATACAAGAAATTGGATCCTGGGCAATATACATTATTATTTTTTTAGTAGATGGTCCTTAAATCATCAGCAGTTAGATGATATTTAAAATTATGAAACTAGTTCATAATTCATTTCTAAGAAAAGTTCACTTAGAGAGTGAGTGTGGATAGAGATTTCATAAGACATATCCTATGAGGTTGAAAAGATAAGGAGAAAATGGCAGAGCAGGTTAACAAGGCTAGTCAAATTGGAGAAAAAACAAGGAGAGTGTGTTTTATTACTGTCCAATTGAAACACTGGTTCAGTTGAGAAAATACTGTGTTAAATGATGCTGGCAATTCATGTAATGTAGTACTGAAATATGAAATAAAAGTAAATTGGAAGAGGATAAAATGTAAAACACTGCATAATTTATTTGAAAATCAATATAAAATGTATACAAAATCAAAAATTTAAATTTAATGGGCTTCCCTGGTGGCGCAGAGGTTGAAAGTTCGTCTGCCGATCGATGCAGGGGACGCGGGTTCGTGCCCCAGTCCGGGAGGATCCCACATGCCGCGGAGCGGCTGGGCCCGTGAGCCATGGCCGCTGAGCCTGCACATCCAGAGCCTGTGCTCCACAACGGGAGAGGCCGCAACAGTGAAAGGCCCAAGTACCGAAAAAAAAAAAAAAATTTACATTTAAGATGCACAATAGAATGGTTGAAAACCAGAATTGATCAATAAGGATAAAATATCCTATAATAGTGATCAAAAATATCTTCATAACACAGCCATTTATCTTCCAGCAGTTGTAAAGTTGTAGTGTCCAAAGGGATTGGATGTAACATGTATGTTTCCAAAGGAGACTAGGATTAATAAGGAAAAAGTAACTAGAGGTAGATTTCCACCTCTAGTGGCAACTGAGAATGAATCTAGCAAATATATTCAGATCAGGCTGTGCCCTTTCTCTAGACAGCAAATTTCACCAGCTACCATCCAGAACTTGGAGGTAGAAGCTATCTTCAGAGGTGTGCTAATAGAAGTGTAACAACTAGCTCTCAGAAGAAGCTAGAGAAAGGGCACAGCCTGATCTGAATATATTTGCTAGATTCATTCTCAGTTGCCTCTGTTTTTCCTTTAATGCTATAAAACGAATGAATATTGTCCATAAACAGTGCCATCCATCTTATGAACTTTTAATAAATTTCCTATAGGAGTATCAGAAGGAAATTTATCACTATGGCTCTTACTTTGTATCAGTTGCTTAGTAATCTATCTTGATAATATTATTAGAAGTTAATGCTTCCGTATGATATGGGGGAAGAAATACTAATAGGGAAATCCCATTATCTTCTCTGGAGAATGACAAAAAAGAGTTTTAACATTTTTTTCATCCACCTTGATGCTGGTGAAATAAAGTATAAGACAGAATCTGTTGAAATATAACTTAACCAAGTTTGAAAATCACTCACTCTTAATAAACAACAAGAACCCTGTGTGTCTTCTTTAATTCCTGTAAATAATTTATCTCTCAAATCTCCCCTGCCTCTAAGTTATATGGGGTAAGTTACAACTTTTTTTTTCTTCTTCATATGGCCATTAGCTTATAACTACATCAAAGATAGATCTGAGATGCTCAGAATAAATGCCTCCATTTCAAAATACATGCCATGTTATTTTTAAAGATGTTAGCAACATGGCTTATTTGACAAGACCACAGGAATTATTTTTAAGAGGTAAAAATAGCACATTAAACATTGGCTTTGATTTTTATTTCTGCATTTAACATGGCTTTGGTAGAATAAGCATATTAATTTGATCCACTAAAAAAATTTTAAGTAATTGCTTTTCTATGTGAACCTATGAAATAAGAAGAAAACTGAATCTTTGCCAGAAATATGGATGAAAATGTCTGTAACAGGCATACCTCTGCTCACATGTATTCATGAGCGTTACTCACATTCTTCAATTTGCAATATATAAATATAGAATTTTCAGTGAATGAGAAAATCCTTATTTTTGTTTTAGCTCTTCACTTAGCATTGATTAAAAATAAAGAAAATAGTCAATAAGCCAAACACAAATCATAAGTGAGAGTATAAGTCAACAATTATTTTAGGTTTAGTAAGCCTAAAGCATCAAGTTATTTCATGGGTCCTGAAGATTACTTCGCCCAGCATTTGGGATGATACCACTTCTGGTCACAAGAATTTTAGGTTCTGATGAGTTCTATTATAAGTGAAAAAAGATGGTGGGCTTCCTTCCAATTCTCTTTGCAAGCATAAACTTGACAATAACTTTCATCTACTCTTCCAAGAGACAGCACTCATATTTAATTCAGTTAAATATCAGAGGTTATTTTGTGGTAAATTTGTTTAAAAAATAGTTTAGTATAATGAGGAACAGTTATCACTTGTTGACACATGTCATTTCCATAAGTAGGATAGAAAGAGAATAATGAGAAAAATATACATTAGAAAAATGGATTACAGTGTCCCAAAATTCCATTCAAAACTCCAGATCAGGATAATAACTCTACTCATGTTCCTATATCTTTACTTGGTTTTCCATGGACACTACAATACTTTTAGGTAGTTGCTTAAGATCATACCTTTTTCCCATCACAAGAATACAGAAACGATGAATCTGTGGTTCCTTTTAAGAAGTAAAGTACTATAAGGGGCCCTTAGTGTTGGAGATATTCTGTACTATGATTCTAAGAGATGGCTTTTAAATGTATTACTTTGGAGTGTGGTTACCACTCAACATACAAATTAAAATAACACTCCTATTATCACAAAGAGACAAGAGTGTAACTTTATATTAAGACATTTAATCAAGTTTTTCTGAGTAAAGATAGAATATGTTAATAACATAACAAAAAAATGAGGATCTAGTAGTTGGAATGTGTCATTGTGATTTCTACATTCCTAAAGGATGTGTTCGTCTAATGTTTGCAGTGAACTTGTCATTCCACTTTTTTTCCTGGATGGTATTAATGTACATGACAGTGCATCTTACTACATGTCAGTATCTATAATTATATTATGTAGTCTAATTTTTTTGTATACATTCACCTTTTTGCTGGATTATATCCTCCAGAGAGGCAGGTATTTGTGTACTAGATCTTATCCTTTTTCATAATTTCAAAGAAATCATTCATGAAATTCTATCTATTTTTCCTGAACTTTTTGCATTTTCTTATGCTAGTCAGGTTTTCTGTCATAACAAAATCTTCAAAATCTCAGTGACTTATAGAATAGATATATTTATGATTCACGGTCCATAGCAGCAACTGTGGTTTTACTGCTATGGCTACAGGTCTGCTTAACTTTGCTTGGCTCTTGTCCATGTGTCTTCTCATGCTGAGATCCAGTAGGAAGTTGCAATCCCTCTCTGGTACAGCTCTTCTGTGCTCTCATGGGGTAGGAGAAAGGAAATGGAGTTATATAGCATGCACTGTTTTGGCTGGCTTCTTTTGCTCAGCAGCATGTTTTTGAGATCAACCATAACACTGTGTGCATCAGTAGTTCATGTCTTTATATAAATGGGTAGTATTCCACTTTACAAATATATCCAAATTTGTTTATTCACTTATCTGTTGATGGACATGTGAGCTGTTTCCAAATTTTGACATTTAAGACTAAAGCTACTATGAACATTCATGTAAAAAAATTTACATGAAATTAAATTTTCTTTTCTCTTGGACAAATTCCTAGGAGTGGAAATGCAGAGTAATATGAATAATGTATGTTTAACTTTATAAAAATTGCAAAATTGTTTTCTAAAGTTGAAATATTTTCCATTTCCACTTGACATGTATAATGTTCCACATATTTACCAACTCTTGATATTATCCATTTTTAATTTTAGCCATTATGTATGTAACAGTATGGATTGGTATAAAATATGTTTCAATTTTCATTTTTCTGATGACAAATGAGGTTGAATGTTTGTTTGTGTGTTTATTGGCTATTGATAGTGTCAAAATGCTTGATCAAATATCTTGTCCATTTTTGCTTTTTTGTTCTTATTCTTAATAATTTGAAAAGTGTTTAATATATTCTGTGTACAAGTCCTGTAATCTAAAAATAATTTCTCAGGGCTTCCCTGGTGGCGCAGTGGTTGGGAGTCTGCCTGCAGATGCAGGGGACACGGGTTGGTGCTCCGGTCCGGGAAGATCCCACATGCGGCGGAGCGGCTGGGCCCGTGAGCCATGGCCGCTGAGCCTGCGTGTCCGAAGCATGTGCTCCGCAACGGGAGAGGCCACAACAGTGAGAGGCCTGCATACCGCAAAAAAAAAAAAAAAAAAAAAAAAAAGTAAAAATAATTTCCCAGTTTGTGTATTTTTAATTTATTTTCCTGATGGTGTTTTAAAGAGAAGATATTATGCTGATTTGTTTATCAACGTTTTTATTGGCTCATGTTCTTTATCTTCAGAAAAAGAAATTTTGCTTGTCCATAATTCATGGAGACTTTTTCCTGTATTTTTTCCTAGGACTCTTACATTTTAGTATGGATTCTTGAGTTTGTGGTTCATTTCAACTAGATTTTCATTTATAACTTAAAGAGATCTTTGAAGTTCTTTTCCATATTGACATTCAGTGGTTCCTACACAACTTGTTGAAATGAATGCCATTTCCCTATTGAATTACCTTAGTACATTTATCAAAGCAACTGGTGAGAAAGAATGAATGAGAAAAAAGAATAATTAAAACAAAATTGAATAAGGGTGCAAAAAATTGCACTAGGGGAGTATCACTGGGAGATTTTTGTAGTCAAAGAAACTTCAGGAAGCAAGAATAAAGAGATATAATATTTATTTTTTCAAAACTGGAAATGAGAAACTGAAAGAAAATATTTTAAAGATTATGATTAAGGCAGTGGGTTGAATCTTTTTTGCCTCCATAAATTTGGAAAGGATGCCTTGACGGTTGATGAATTAACCTTGTCAACACCATCCCTGAATTAATTGATCATCATGAATAAGTAACTGCAGACAGACTTTGATTTTTTAGAAGATTTTCTGTTGACTCTTCACTTGGTGCACCTGTAAAACAAACATTGAGAAATGATGTACCCGCAGTGGAGGTGTGTCTAATGGAGATAACAATAAGGATAAGATCAGTGCACTCAATGAACTGGCAGTCACACATCTCCAGGTGTATCTGTGATACCTGGAGGAAAAGAGGAGACCCAGAAAATATTCCTTGAAACTCTGAATTTGGGGAATGAATTTTTTAAATGCAGTAAATAAGTTGATTCTATCATAATAGTGATCTCTTGTATTATCCTGCAAATACCAAAATAACAAATTAATATTGTGTGATGAAATTTTATATATATATATATATATATATATATATATATATATATATATATATATATATATATAATTTCTGGATAGTAAATATCATGTAGAAAAATTGAAAAGAGGTAACTTCTTCTGTTCCAATGCCCACCATACACAGCTTAGCATCATATAAGCTTGAATTAGCATGTCATATTTTTCCGTTGTGGTGCACTGCCACTGTCGCTATACGTTGAGTGTTTTAAATAGCTATATAGTATAATTTACTTGTCCTGAAGTTCCAAGAAATTGGGTGTTATGGTGACATAGTCAAGGAAATCGAGGTTCACAGGGATTGAATAATTGTCTACATTTACCAGTTGCCAAGTAGGAAGAAAAGTGTGCAAACCCAAGACTCTCTGACACAGGAGGTCAGTTTCTTGCCACTATATCATGCTGCCACTCGTTAATGTTATGATTGATATGTGAAGAGGGAAACATTTCTAGCAGAATGATAGATCATCTGGTTATTTTTCACATACTCCAGCAATGTAGGGCATCCTCAACACATACTATATTCTTCAGATATCTGGCTGGATGACTCACTGATCTCATTTTTTGTACTTTCACAAATCTCACTTTCTCAATGAAGCTTACCCTGACCACCTAAGTGAATACTACAAATAGTCATGCCTGCCCCACATTATCAGTCAGTCTTAACTTGCTTTGCTTTTCCTTTTTTCAGCAGCACGTATCATCTTCTAATATACTATATCATTTAATATTTAGTATAGATTGTTTCTGCTATCCTAAACCGAGTATAAGCTCCACATGGCAGAGATCTTTTATTATTATAATTATTATTAGGATTATTATTTACTTATGTATCTAAAACAGTATCTGGCATACAGTAAGCATTTTTTTTTTTTAAACATCTTTATTGGGGTATAATTGCTTTACAATGGTGTGTTAGTTTCTGCTTTACAACAAAGTGAATCAGCTATACATATACATATGTTCCCATATGTCTTCCCTCTTGCGTCTCCCTCCCTCCCACTCTCCCCATCCCACCCTTCCAGGCTGTCACAAAGCACCGAGCTAATATCCCTGTGCCTTGCGGCTGCTTCCCCCTAGCTATCTACCTTACTACGTTTGTTAGTGTGTATATGTCCATGACTCTCTCTCGCCCTGTCAAAGCTCACCCTTCCCCCTCCCCATATCCTTAAGTCCGTTCTCCAGTAGGTCTGCGTCTTTATTCCTATCTTACCCCTAGGTTCTTCATGACATTTTTTTCCCTTAAATTCCATATATATGTGTTAGCATACGGTATTTGTCTTTTTCTTTCTGACTTACTTCACTCTGTATGACAGATTCTAGGTCTATCCATCTCATTACAAATAGCTCAATTTCATTTCTTTTTAAGGCTGAGTAATATTCCATTGTGTATATGTGCCACATCTTCTTTATCCATTCATCCGATGATGGGCGCTTAGGTTGTTTCCATGTCCTGGCTATTGTAAATAGAGCTGCAATGAACATTTTGGTACATGACTCTCTTTGAATTTTGGTTTTCTCAGGGTATATGCCAAGTAGTGGGATTGCTGGGTCATATGGTAATTCTATTTGTAGTTTTTTAAGGAACCTCCATACTGTTCTCCACAGTGGCTGAACCAATTCACATTCCCACCAGCAGTGCAAGAGTGTCCCCTTTTCTCCACACCCTCTCCAGCATTTATTGTTTCTAGATTTTTTGATGATGGCCATTCTGACTGGTGTGAGATGATATCTCATTGTAATTTTGATTTGCATTTCTCTAATGATTAATGATGTTGAGCATTCTTTCATGTGTTTGTTGGCATTCTGTATATCTTCTTTGGAGAAATGTCTATTTAGGTCTTCTGCCCATTTTTGGATGGGGTTGTTTGTTTTTTTGTTATTGAGCTGCATGAGCTGCTTGTAAATTTTGGAGATTAATCCTTTGTCAGTTGCTTCATTTGCAAATGTTTTCTCCCATTCTGAGGGTTGTCTTTTGGTCTTGGTTATGGTTTCCTTTGCTATGCAAAAGCTTTGAAGTTTCATTAGGTCCCATTTGTTTATTTTTGTTTTTATTTCCATTACTCTAGGAGGTGGGTCAGAAAGGATCTTGCTGTGATTTATGTCATAGAGTGTTCTTCCTATGTTTTCTTCTAAGAGTTTGATAGTTTCTGGCCTTACATTTAGGTCTTTAATCCATTTTGAGCTTATTTTTGTGTATGGTGTTAGGGAGTGATCTAATCTCATACTTTTACATGTACCTGTCCAGTTTTCCCAGCACCATTTATTGAAGAGGCTGTCCTTTCTCCACTGTACATTCCTGCCTCCTTTATCAAAGATAAGGTGTCCATATGTGCGTGGGTTTATCTCTGGGCTTTCTATCCTGTTCCACTGATCTATCTTTCTGTTTTTGTGCCAGTACCATACTGTCTTGATTACTGTTGCTTTGTAATATAGTCTGAAGTCAGGGAGCCTTATTCCTCCAGCTCCTTTTTTCGTTCTAAAGATCGCTTTGGCTATTCGGGGTCTTTTGTGTTTCCATACAAATTGCGAAATTTTTTGTTCTAGTTCTGTGAAAAATGCCAGTGGTAGTTTGATAGGGATTGCATTGAATCTGTAGATTGCTTTGGGTAGTAGAGTCATTTTCACAATGTTGATTCTTCCCATCCAAGAACATGGTATATCTCTCCATCTATTTGTATCATCTTTAATTTCTTTCATCAGTGTCTTATAATTTTCTGCATACAGGTCTTTCGTATCCTTAGGTAGGTTTATTCCTAGATATTTTATTCTTTTTGTTGCAATGGTAAATGGGAGTGTTTTCTTGATTTCACTTTCAGATTTTTCATCATTAGTATATAGGAATGCCAGAGATTTCTGTGCATTAATTTTGTATCCTGCTACTTTACCAAATTCATTGATTAGCTCTAGAAGTTTTCTGGTAGCATCTTTAGGATTCTCTATGTATAGTATCATGTCATCTGCAAACAGTGACAGCTTTACTTCCTCTTTTCCGATTTGGATTCCTTTTGTGTCCTTTTCTTCTCTGATTGCTGTGGCTAAAACTTCCAAAACTATGTTGAATAAGAGTGGTGAGAGTGGGCAACCTTGTCTTGTTCCTGATCTTAGTGGAAATGCTTTCAGTTTTTCACCATTGAGGATGATGTTTGCTGTGGGCTTGTCATATATGGCTTTTATTATGTTTAGGAAAGTTCCCTCTATGCCTACTTTCTGGAGGGTTTTTATCATAAATGGGTGTTGAATTTTGTCGAAAGCTTTCTCTGCATCTATTGAGATGATCATATGGTTTTTCTCCTTCAATTTGTTAATATGGTTTATCACATTGATAGATTTGCGTATATTGAAGAATCCTTGCATTCCTGGAATAAACCCCACTTGATCATGGTGTATGATCCTTTTAATGTGCTGTTGGATTCTGTTTGCTAGTATTTTGTTGAGGATTTTTGCATCTATGTTCATCAGTGATATTGGCCTGTAGTTTTCTTTCTTTGTGACATTCTTGTCTGGTTTTGGTATCAAGGTGATGGTGGCTTCGTAGAAGGAATTTGGGAGTGTTCCTCCCTCTGCTATATTTTGGAAGAGTTTGAGAAGGATAGGTGTTAGCTCTTCTCTAAACGTTTGATAGAATTCACCTGTGAAGCCATCTGGTCCTGGGCTTTTGTTTGTTGGAAAGTTTTTAATCACAGTTTCAATTTCAGTGCTTGTGATTGGTCTGTTCATATTTTCTATTTCTTCCTGATTCAGTCTTGGCAGGTTGTGCATTTCTAAGAATTTGTCCATTTCTTCCAGATTGTCCATTTTATTGGCATAGAGTTGCTTGTAGTAATCTCTCATGATTTTTTTTATTTCTGCAGTGTCAGTTGTTACTTCTCCTTTTTCATTTCTAATTCTGTTGATTTGAGTCTTCTCCCTTTTTTTCTTGATGAGTCTGGCTAGTGGTTTATCTATTTTGTTTATCTTCTCAAAGAACCAGCTTTTAGTTTTATTGATCTTTGCTATTGTTTCCTTCATTTCTTTTTCATTTATTTCTGATCTGATTTTTATGATTTCTTTCCTTCTGCTAGCTTTGGGGTTTTTTTGTTCTTCTTTCTCTAATTGCTTGAGGTGCAAGGTTAGGTTGTTTATTCGAGATGTTTCCTGCTTCTTAAGGTGGGCTTGTATTGCTATAAACTTCCCCCTTAGAACTGCTTTTGCTGCATCCCATAGGTTTTGGGTCGTTGTGTCTCCATTGTCATTTGTTTCTAGGTATTTTTTTATTTCCTCTTTGATTTCTTCAGTGATCACTTCATTATTAAGTAGTGTATTGTTTAGCCTCCATGTGTTTGTATTTTTTACAGATCTTTTCCTGTAATTGATATCTAGTCTCATGGCGTTGTGGTCGGAAAAGATACTTGATACAATTTCAGTTTTCTTAAATTTACCAAGGCTTGATTTGTGACCCAAGATATGATCTATCCTGGAGAATGTTCCATGAGCACTTGAGAAAAATGTGTATTCTGTTGTTTTTGGATGGAGTGTCCTATAAATATCAATTAAGTCCATCTTGTTTAATGTATCATTTAAAGCTTGTGTTTCCTTATTTATTTTCATTTTGGATGATCTGTCCATGGGTGAAAGTGGGGTGTTAAAGTCCCCTACTATGAATGTGTTACTGTTGATCTCCCCTTTTATGGTTGTTAGTATTTGCCTTATGTATTGAGGTGCTCCTATGTTGGGTGCATAAATATTTACAATTGTTATATCTTCTTCTTGGATCGATCCCTTGATCATTATGTAGTGTCCTTCTTTGTCCCTTTTAATAGTCCTTATTTTAAAGTCTATTTTGTCTGATATGAGAATTGCTACTCCAGCTTTCTTTTGGTTTCCATTTGCATGGAATATCTTTTTCCATCCCCTTACTTTCAGTCTGTATGTGTCTCTAGTTCTGAAGTGGGTCTCTTGTAGACAGCATATATAAGGGTCTTGTTTTTGTATCCATTCAGCCAATCTGTGTCTTTTGGTGGGAGCATTTAGTCCATTTACATTTAAGGTAATTATTGATATGTATGTTCCTATTTCCATTTTATATATTGTTTTGGGTTCGCTACTATAGGTCATTTCCTTCTCTTGTGTTTCGTGTCTAGAGAAGTTCCTTTAGCATTTGTTGTAAAGCTGGTTTGCTGGTGCTGAACTCTCTCAGCTTTTGCTTGTCTGTAAAGGTTTTAATTTCTCCATCAAATGTGAATGAGATCCTTGCTGGGTAGAGTAGTCTTGGTTTCAGGCTATTCTCCTTCATCACTTTCAGTATGTCCTGCCACTCCCTTCTGGCTTGTAGGGTTTCTGCTGAGAGATCAGCTGTTAACCTTATGGGGATTCCCTTGTGTGTTATTTGTTGTTTTTCCCTTGCTGCTTTTAATATGCTTTCTTTGTATTTAATTTTTGACAGTTTGATTAATATGTGTCTTGGCGTGTTTCTCCTTGTATTTATCCTGTATGGGACCCTCTGTGCTTCCTGGACTTGATTAACTATTTCCTTTCCCATATTAGGGAAGTTTTCAACTATAATCTCTTCAAATATTTTCTCAGTCCCTTTCTTTCTTTCTTCTTCTTCTGGAACCCCTATAATTCGAATGTTGGTGCGTTTCATGTTGTCCCAGAGGTCTTGAGACTGTCCTCAGTTCTTTTCATTCTTTTTTCTTTATTCTGCTCTGCAGTAGTTATTTCCACTACTTTATCTTCCAGGTCACTTATCCGTTCTTCTGCCTCAGTTATTCTGCTATTGATCCTATCTAGAGTGATTTTGATTTCATTTATTGCATTGTTCATCGTTGCTTGTTTCATCTTTAGTTCTTGTAGGTCCTTGTTAACTGTTTCTTGCATTTTATCCATTCTACTTCCAAGATTTCGGATCATCCTTACTATCATTATTCTGAATTCTTTTTCAGGTAGATTGCCTATTTCCTCTTCATTTGTTAGGTCTGGTGGGTTTTTATCTTGCTCCTTCATCTGCTGTGTGTTTTTCTGTCTTCTCATTTTGCTTATCTTACTGTGTTTGGGGTCTCCTTTTTGCAGGCTGCAGGTTCGTAGTTCCCGTTGTTTTTGATATCTGTCTCCAGTGGCTAAGGTTGTTTCAGTGGGTTGTGTAGGCTTCCTGGTGGAGGGGACTAGTGCCTGTGTTGTGCTGGATGAGGCTGGATCTTGTCTCTCTAGTGGGCAGGTTCACGTCTGGTGGTGTGTTTTGGGGTGTCTGTGGCCTTATTATGATTTTAGGCAGCCTCTCTGCTAATGGGTGGGGTTGTGTTCCTGTTTTGCTAGTTGTTTGGCATAGGTTGTCCAGCACTGTGGCTTGCTGGTCGTTGAGTGAAGCTGGGTGCTGGTGTTAAGATGGAGGTCTCTGGGATATTTCCACCGTTTAATATTATGTGGAGCTGGGAGGTCTCTTGTTGACCAGTGTCCTGAAGTTGGCTTTCCTACCTCAGAGGCAGAGCCCTGACTCCTGGCTGGAGCACCAAGAGCCTTTCATCCACACACCTCAGAATAAAAGGGAGAAAAAGTAGGGAGAATTAGTAGAAGTATGAGTAAAGAAAGAGGGAAAGGAGGAAAGGAAGGAAGGAAGAAAGAAGCAAACAAGGAAAGAAAGGAGGGAGGGAGGGAGGGAGGGAGGAAGGAAGGAAGGAGGGAAAGAAGGAAAAAAAGACAGAAAGAAAGATGATACAGTAAAAATAAAATAAAGTATAATATAGTTATTGAATTAAAAAATATTTAGAAAAAAAAAAGGGACGGATAGAACCTTAGGACAAATGTTGGAAGCAAAGCTATACAGAGAAAATCTTACACAGAAGCATACACATACACCTTCACAAAAAGAGGTAAAGGGGGAAAAATCATAAATCCTGCTCCCTGAGACCACCTCCTCAATTTGGGGTGATTCGTTGTCTAAAGGAGGGAAGGAAGGAAGGAAAGAAAGAAAGAACGAAGGTAAAGTATAATAAAGTTATTACAATTAAACTTAATTATTAAGAAAAAGAATTTTTTAAAAAAAGTCATGGACGGATAGAGCCCTAGGACAAATGGTGGAAGCTAGAGTATACAGACTAGATGTCACACAGAAGCATACACGTACACATTCACAAAAAGAGGAAAAGGGAAAAAAATCATAGATCTCGCTCCTAAATTCCACCTCTTCAATTTCGGATCATTCCTTGTCTATTCAGGTATTCCACAGATGCAGGGTATATCAAGTTGATTGTGGAGCTTTAATCCGCTGCTTCTGTGGCTGCTGGGAGAGATTTCCCTATCTCTTCTTTGTTCTCACAGCTCACAGGAGCTCAGCTTTGGATTTGGCCCTGCCTCTGCGTGTAGGTCGCTGGAGGGCGTCTGTTTTTTCGCTCAGACAGGACGGGGTTAAAGGAGCCGCTGATTCAGGGCCTCCGGCTCACTCAGGCCGGGGGTTGGGGGATGGGGGAAGGAGGGGCACTGCGTGCGGGGCCGGCCTGCGGCGGCAGAGGCAGCGTGACGTTGCGGCAGAGGCCGGCGTGACGTTGCACCAGCCTGAGGCCCGCCGTGCGCTGTCCCGGGGAAGTTGTCCCTGGATCCCGGGAACCTGGCAGTGGTGGGCTGCACAGGCTCCGCGGAAGAGGGGTGTGGAGAGTGACCTGTGCTCGCACACAGGCCCCTTGGTGGCGGCAGCAGCAGCCTTAGCGTCTCCCGCCCGTCTCTGGGGTCCGCGGTTTTAGCCGCGGCTCGCGCCCGTCTCTGGGGTTTGCGCTTTCAGCCGCGGCTCGCGCCCGTCTCGGGGGCTCGCGCCCTCAGCCGCGGCTTGCGCCCGTCTCTGGGGTTTGCGCTTTTAGCCGCGGCTCGCGCCCGTCTCTGGAGATCCTTTAAGCAACGCTCTTAAACCCCTCTCGCGCACCAGGAAACAAAGAGGGAAGAAAAAGTCTCTTGCCTCTTCGGCAGGTGCAGGCTTTTCCCCGAACTCCCTCCCGGCTAGTCGTGGTGCACTAACCCCTTCAGGCTATGTTCAAGCCGCCAACCCCAGTCCTCTCCCTGAGCTCCGTCCAAAACCAAAACCCGAGCCTCAGCTCGCAGCCCCGCCCGCCCCGGTGGGTGAGCAGCAAGCCTCTCGGGTTGGTGAGTGCTGGTCGGCACCGATCGTCTGTGCAGGAATCTCCCCGCTTTGCCCTCCGCACCCGTCGCTGTGCACTACTCCGCGGTCCCGAAACTCCCCCCTCTGCCTCCCGCAGTCTCCGCCCGCGGAGGGGCTTCCTAGTGTGTGGAAACTTTTCCTCCTTCACAGCTCCCTCCCACTGGTGCAGGTGCCGTCCTTATTCTTTTGTCTCTGTTTTTTCTTTTGCCCTACCCAGTTACGTGGGGAGTTTCTTGCCTTTTGGGAGGTCTGAGGTCTTCTGCCAGACTTCAGTAGGAGTTCTGTAGGAGTTGTTCCACGTGTGGATGTATTTCTGGTGTATCCGTGGGGAGGAAGGCGATCTCTGCGTCTTACTCTTCCGCCATCTTCAAGGTCCCCCTCTACAGTAAGCATTTGATAAATTTTTGATGAAAGAGAAAGAAAGAAAGAAGAAAGGAGGAAAGAAGAAAGAAAGGAAGAAAGAAGAAAGAAAGAAAGAAAGAAAGAAAGAAAGAAAGAAAGAAAGAAAGAAAGAAAGAAAGAAGAAAGAAAGAAAGAAAGAAGAAAGAAAGAAAGAAAGAAGGAAAGAAGGAAAGGAAGAAAGAGGAGGAAGGGAAGGAAGGAAACATAATACAGGAATTCAGGAGAAAACAATATTATTCTTTAAATTGGCTATTTCTTCTTACAAATATCATGCTGTAATTATTTTATTATCAAAGTTGAAATCTAAGAAAGAGTAGCTAAATTTAGTGGATTTTATCTCCAATTATAATTTTTATAATTACATAAATGTGCCGTATTTACTCCATAGATGGTGGTCAAAGTCAGCTATTTTATCTTAAAAGGCATTCTGTATTGGCTCAGATTTTGCTTGAGTAAATCATTTGATGTGATTCTTAAAGTACTTTTGACATCAAGACTTTCAAAATGAATTATACATCCCCTCAGTGTATTGCACTGAAATATAATTTCCTGTCCTCCTGACAGATGATAACAGAAGGAAGCCATCAGGACAAAGAATGGGGATGCTCACCGGAAGACAAAAGGGAAGATCAATATAAATAGCATCAAAGACAGAAGTCAGAGAAGTGAGAGATTCACAAAAAGTGAATGAAGCTGCCGTGTGACATTGGTTGCTGTAAATTCGGAAAGACTTAGAACTTCTTTTTAATAAAATGTACGACGAGCCCTGCTTTATGCATTTATACTCCGATGGTGTATCATGCCCAGGGATTCTTTAGAGGGAATGTTATTGACTAGGATACTTAGTAGCTTGTTAGGTTCAAAGTTGTTCATGAAATAACACCTGAGATCCTGCAGTGCTTCGCCAACTGACTGTTAAAACACATTCACAGATTTGATTATCTTAAAATTTAATCTGAAACTATATTTTGATAAGACTCTCATGAGCAAGCCTAATCTTTCATCATAGTAAGATGCCTTTTACAGTTTCATGATGCATATCCATAAAAATGAGAATTCCCTTCTAAATGAATGTAATGTTATCCAGCTATCCAGGTAAATAAAGACACCTTGTACCTAAAAACCTGATTCTAAACAGTCCCTTCCAAAAATAAATACAATCTTGCATCCAAAAATAGAGTTCCTTTTTTTTAATAGAGATTTCTTGTTATGTTTCACTCAATCAAAAGTATAACCATCTGATAGCATTTTAATTAATGTAGAAAAAAGATAAGTTATTGAAAGTTTATTGAAATAATTCTCAATAAATACATTCTGATGTCACAGCAGTGTTTTAATGTGTTGGTTTTATCTCTGCCTTCAACGACAAGAGGTGAAGTGCATATTGACTAAACAACAAAAGTGGAGGTAATTCAACTGTAACTCGTGAATCTCATCTGTAACCAAGTTGAATGTTGTATTTATTCTTTCATAAAAAGATATTTATCATATCTTGATGCCAACATTTTAAGCTGCTAGTGTTTCAGGATCTGTCCTGTCAGCATGAGTCTTATAGACAGAAACATAGCCTGAGATTTTTATTTAAAGGTCAATCAATGTTCCCATTACCAGTTTCAGAGCTTTTTACTTTGTCATGTTAAATTACATGATAATATAATGTGCTCTCTTTCCATTTGGATTTCAGTTTAATAAAAATAAGACAATGGAAAGCTGATGATTTGACATATTTTAACATTCCCCATTTACAGGTGCTTGTTATTTCTGTTTCTTTTGGAGGCAAAGAGTAATAAACTAAAAGATAGAGAAATAAGTCAATTCTATTTTATTGTGTTTAAGATTTTGGCAAATAGATTTAGAGAAATTCATGAACAATGGGCTAAAGTAGACACATTCTTATTTTCCCCAGAAAATATAAAATGAAAGGATATAAGCTTGAAACTCTCTTTGAGAATTGTTATCAAAAGGTCCAGAGTAAATGTAATTTCAAGGTGGTAAAAATCAAACTTTGATTTGTTTTCATTTTCTCCCATAAACCTTAAGTAGTTGGAGTAATTGTGGACATTACAAAAGCACGTGTATGTGAATAAACTTAGAGATAGATGTTAAGAGTTCTCTCTTAAAAACACACTTAAAAGCTTTTTAAGTTGTATAGAAAGTTTTAGTTCTCTTTTAGAGAGTATGCAAAACTTTGGGGGATGTAACATAATTTTATAAATTGACCCTAAATTAAAAATTAAAGTTAGAATTCCACTAAATTATTTTTGTATATATATCTTAACATCAGTTATTAACTTAATATAAATAGGAACTAGATGAAAATAAATTTTCACGAAGTGATTACTTTTGGTTACTTATTCTTGTACTATGCACAACATATACAAGATTTTGTATATAGAAAAAACAAAAATAAACTGAAATTATCCACTCTATTTTTAAATAGTGTTAAATTTAGCTTCCAATACTATTGATATATTTTCTCTTTACAAATTACATATGTACACATATGCACACACATGCAAACACAAACACACATAGAAGCATCAGAATCTATCCCTTTGCCTTTATTGACCAGAATAATAGGCAGTCTTGCCTCTGCCTTCACAAGTCAGCGAGCTCTGCCTTTGGGATGGTGGACAGCCTCTTCCAAATGTCACTAAAGACATACCATTAAGGGATTTTTAAATGCATGTTTCTGTGAGATTTTTTAAAAAGCTTTACTGAGGTATAATTGACAACTAAAATTTGTATATAATTTAAAAGTACAACATGTTTTGATATATGTATACATTGTGAAATAATTACCGCAATCAAGTTAAACATCCATCACCTCACAGAGTTACTTTTGTGTGTGGGTGTGTAGCAAGAACCCTGAAGATCTTTCTCTTTTTTTTTATAATTTGGTTATCTATTTCCTTTTCCAGTATCTATTGTAATATTTTTCTCCTGTATTTTCTTATTGATTTCCAATAATTCTATTGATTTTGTTAAATTTTAATGTTGACCATGTACTTAGTAAATCATTTTATTATTTCTTATAGTTTGTATGTCTACCTAAGTAGATAAAAATATCTCTAAACATAAATTTTCTTAGTGAATTCCATTATTATTTGAAAATGCTAAATCTCTTATTGTATTGATTATCACCTCCAATATGATGGTGAATAGAGATGGTTGGTGGAAGCAAATGTTGTTTCTTTATGGATTTGACAGGAATAATATGAAACCTTCACCAAGATGGATGGTATTTGCTAAGGGTTGTACATAGAAAATGATGATTGGGTTAAGAATATTTATTTATTGTTTGTAATTAAAACTTGAACATGAATTTATATTTACTTTTTACAATTTGTTCTACCTGTAGGGTGAGATAATCATGGCAGTGTTTTTCCTCACCTAAAATCTTTTAAGTGAATGTTCTTGAATTTCTCACATAAAAATCTAGTTAAGAGAATGGACTTGAGGATATAGGGAGGGGGAAGGGTAAGCTGTGAAAAAGTGAGAGAGTGACATGGACATATATACACTACCAAACGTAAAATAGATAGCTAGTGGGAAGCAGTTGCATAGCACAGGGAGATCAGCTTGGTGCTTTGTGACCACCTAGAGGGGTGGGATAGGGAGGGTGGGAGGGAGACTCAAGAGGGAGGAGATACGGGGTTATATGTATATGTACAGCTGATTCACTTTGTTATAAAGTAGAAACTAACAAACCATTGTAAAGTAATTATACTTCAATAAAGATGTTAAAAAAATCTAGTTAGCAGTGATGATTTTATTTTTTCATTAGTAGACTTAATTTTTTCAGTTTTATGTTTACAGAAATATTGCACAGAGAATGTACCCAGCGTTCCTATATGCCCTTCTACCCTCCACACAGTATCTCCTATAATTAACACCTTGTGTTACATGGTAATTTGTTACCGTTGATCAACCAATACTGATGTGTTATTAGTAACTAAAGTCCATATTTTACATTACAGTTCATTCTTTGTGTTGTACAGTTCTATAGGTGTTGACAAATGTGCAATGTCATGGATACACCAGTACAGATTGATAGGGAATCATTTCACAGCTTCAAAGATGCCCTGTACTCCACATATTCAGCCGGTTCCATCCACCTGAACCCAAGAAACACTGATCCTGTGACTATGGCTATAGTTTTGTCTTTTTCAGAATATCATATAGTTGGAGTCATACAGTATGTAGCTGTTTTAGACTGGATTCTCTCACTTATCAGCTGTGTGGACTGATGTGTGTCCCAAAAACTTCATATGCTGAAGTCTCAACTGCCAATGTGACTGTATTAATAGGTATGGTCTTTAAAGAAGTAGTAAGGTTAAATGACGTCATAAGGATGCAGCCCTAATCCAATATGACTGGTGTCCTTATAAGAAGAGGAAAACACTAAGGATGTACAAGCAGAGAGGAAAGGTTAGGACAGAGACAAGGCAGCCATCTGCAAGCCAAGAAGAGATACCTGAGGAGATACTAAACCTGCTGACAACTTAATAGTGGATTCCAGCCCTCAATACTGTGAAAAAATAAATTACTATTGGTTAGGCCATCTACTCTGTGGTGATCTGTTAAGGCAGCCCTAGTAAACTAGTACAGCAACATGCATTTAAGTTTCTGAAATGTCTTTACATAGCTTGATAGCTCATTTTTATTTGAATCCATTCACCTATTGAAGTGGTTACCCTACAGTTTTAAATGTAAATACATATTTACAGCTAATATAAGTCCACTTTCAAATAACACCACACTATCTCATAAATAGTGCATTACTTTATAATAACAAAATACTCCTAATTCCTCCCTCCTGCCCCTTATATGACTGCTGTCATTCATTTCAATTATACATAAATTATGATCATTGTGTACAATGTTGCTATTATTATTTTGAATAAATTGTTATATTGATTAAGAAAATGAAAAAAAATTGTATTTCACCTTTATTTATTCCTTCTTGAACATTGTTCTTGTGAATCTGAGTTTTTGACCCATATCATTTTCCTTTTATCTATAAAACCTCTGAACATTTCTTGTAAAACAGGTCTACTGTCAAAAATTTTCATTTTTTTTTGAATAATTATTTCTCCTTCACTTTTGAAGGATATTTTTGATAGATTAAGTGTTCTAGATTTTGAGGGTTTTTAAATTTTTTAACATTTTAATTATTTAACTTCATTCCTTTCCTGTTTGCATGAGTTCTAGAAAAGCCAGATATAAATCTTATCTTTATTCCTCTATAGGTAAGGTTTTTCCTCCACCACTGACTTCTTTCAAGAGTTTCTGTTTGTCTTTGATTTCGTGTATTTTAAACATGATAAGCTTAGCTGCTGGTTTGTTTATTTTTTTGTTTGTTTTTTGGTATTTATCTTGCTTGGAGTTCTGTAAGTTTTCTGGATCTGTAGTTTGGTGCCTGCTAATAATTGTGGTGGTTTCTCAGTCATTATTACTTCAAATATTTTGGGTTTTTTTCCTTTTTCTCTTTCTTCTCCTTCAGCTACACCCATTATTTGTATATTACACCTTTTGTAATTGTCCCAAAGTTCTTGGCTATTCTGTCCCATTTTGTTCAGTCTTTGTTCTCTTTGTTTTTAAGGTTGAGAAGTTTCTGTTGACATATTCTCAATGTCACTTATTCTTTCCTCAGCTGTGTGTGATCTACTACTACGTGCAAAGAAAATATTCTTCCTTTCTGTTACAGTGGGGTTTTTTCTAGCATTTTATTTTGAATATTTTTTGGATTATTTTTTAGAATATTCTTCTCCCCGCTTATACTACCCATTTATTCTTGTATGTTGTCCACTTTTTCCATTAGAACTCTTAGTGTATTAATCATAGATATTTTAAATCCCAGGTCTGATCATTCCAAACTTTCTAACATATCAGGTTCCGCTATTTTCACTGTCTTCAAACTTTTTGGTAATTTTTGCCTTTTAATATGGCTCGTAATTTTTTGTTGAAAGTTACACATAACATTGAGGAAAAGAAACTGAGGTAAATAGGCCTTTAATATGAGGTTTTATGTTTATCTGGCCAGGAGTTAGGCTGTGTTTACTGTTTACTATACCTGTAGATATCAGAGGCTTCAATGTCCTCTGTTCTCCTTTTTGTCTCCCTTGAAATCTTGGGGTTTCCCCAGAGACTTCTTATTATATAGGTTCATAACCTTGCAGATTTTTCAGCTGTAATACTCTGTTATTTTAGAGGATCTCTATTAAAGATGTGTAAAATGCAGGGGAGGAGAAACCTTCCATAATTCCATGATTAGCTATTAATATTGACTGAGCCACTGTGCCACTGTGCTGTGACCTCCACAACTGCTTCCCACATTTTTGGTTTGTTTATTTAGTTTGTTTTTTAAGTCTTATGTGAGCCAGAAAGATTCAAGGGGACTAGAATTGGGTGGTTCCCTTCTGACTCGTGAGTTAGGCTCAGCTAAAACTTACTTAGTTATTCAGTGTAATAATTTCCATTGAGATCAGGCCCTTGTTAAAGAGCATGAAACACTCTAAACATATTTCTAAATGGTTACTTTTTCTCTTTCTCTGCTGGAAACATGAGGGGATTTTTCTCCAACTCACACAATTAGCATCTGGTAGGAATTTTGAGAGTAAGACTTATGAAAATGTGGGATCCTCAAAAGATTGTTCTTCCAGGAGCTCTTAATCTCAAACTTGCCCATGTTTATTATACAGCAATTAGTAAATTAGCCTTTAAGTATCTCTACTCAATATTGGCTGCAGTGACGGTTTCTTCTCCCAGTAAACTATGATTCCCTTCTTCTTCCCATATCTTCAGTTTACAAGGCAGGTGTTTGCCCTGTGATTTCAATTCTCTGATTCTTTAAGAAGAGTTGTTGATTTTCAGGTTTTCAGCTTTTTTCATCTCTGTGAGGATAGGAGTGATGACTTTACATGTTGGACCAGAAGCCAGACGTTAGTGATGAATTTTTAAGTACTAATCATATATGTTGTTTTCCAAACTGGTACATTTATGGTTAACTCAAAATATTTACACTTATGTTTATAAATGAAGAAGCCTATAATATTTTTTTAAATTATTTGAATAACTTTAATGTGAACATAGAGTAAATTCATAAAATAATGTACGTTTAAATTTCTAAACATACTAGGACTTGTCTAATTTTGATTATTAATTTTAAACTAATTTCATTTTGATTAGAAAATGTTATATTTTTTAATTTATATATACTTTTTTGTGACTTATTAATGAACAGTGTTTTTAAATGTTCACTTCATGTTTGAAAAAAATATGTTCATTTTGTAATTGATTCAGGAAGATCTAAATATGTTAATTCTACTAATAGTATCATATTTTATAGAATTATTCTTCTACTACTGCCAATTTACTTTTTGAGTGTATATTAATGCCTAAAAGTCCATGGTTATTTTGCATTCTTGTGGAATTACTCGCTCTTTTCATTTTTATACTTTCCATTCTTTAGTTATTATATCTCCTGTTATTTTATTTTAATTTTTACCCAAAAATAGCTTGTTAGAAAAACACTTCTACATTCCTATTCTAAATATTTTTTAAAAATTATAATTACTGATCTACTTCTAACATCACTTTTACAATTTCCTTTTAAATTAAAAAATTATTTTGATAAAACTTCAAACTTATAAGATAGTTACAAGTATAGTACAATTTTTCCCTGTATATATATTTTACCCACTTCCCCCAATGTCAAGTATTCTACAGAAGTTGCTGTAGCTTTTGAACTCTCTTATGTTCTTCTCTCTCTCTCTCTCTCTGTCCCCCTACCTTCTATATTTTTCTGACAACAAGTTGCAGAGTTGCAGACAGGATACCATTATCTTATATAGAATATCCTTTCAATTAGATTTTTCTGATCGATCTTCATGATTTGATGCAGGTGATGTACTTTTTGAGCAATATCACTGAAAAGATTTTGTGTTCTCAGTGCCTCAGAACAGGGGATACATTGTATTAATGGGCCTCATTAGTGGTGACATTAAATTTAATCACTTGGTTAAAGAAGCATCTGCCAGCTTTCTCCATTGTAAATTACTATCTTTCCCTTTGTAATTGGAAAGATGTCTGTGGGGAGGTACTTTCAGCTCATTTATGGGATTTCTCTTTAGAGTGAGCTGTCAGCGTAGTGAAGTATGGGGACTTTTGTTTTTTCGGTTCCGTTGATGATAGCATAAAAGAAGGTTTTCTGTTTTGCTTTGTTTTATTTTGTTTTTGGTATCTTTTTTTCTTCCAGGAAGCTAAATTCCCCATGTTTCTTCTATTCCCTTTCACTGCGTGTTTTCTCAAAGTTACCTCTTTCTTTCTATACTCTTCTCCCCTGGAGCATCCATTACCTCTGCTGTTTTAGGAGCTATATAACATATTTCATCTCTGTAGGGTCTACATAAAACTGTTAAAATTCACATTTTAGTATACTTTCTAAAAGTTTAAAATATTTCTAAATCTCTACCTTTTTTCCTGTTTATATGTCCTAGTTTACTTAAACTAGCACCACAAAACCTCAGACCCACACCCCTGAATGTGTCTTTTTGTGAAATCTACAGTGTTCATTTCCTTTTAAAATTATTTTTAAAATATTAATATGTTTTCAAGGTCAATAATTTATTACTTTTTCATGCATTAGTGAATTTATTTGCTCATTCTTATTCTTTCTACTTGCTTACATATTCTTCTTGATAAAGTACATTCTTTAATAATTCTTTTTGTGAGGGTATGATTGTGGACGTGTATATTCCCCTTGTCTCTGTATATCTGTAAATTTTTTAGACATTCTAGAGTGAATCCAATTTCTGATTCTTATATGTCTTTATGTAATTCTAGCTTGAAGCTTTATCTTGTGTGCCTTTCTATGTACTTGCTTTTAGTTTCTTTTATCTTGTCAGCCTTCCCTAACTCTTGTCTGATATCATATGAGTATTGGATTTTCTGGGAGCTCCAAGGGGCTCAGTTCAAAACTAGACCTTTGAGTTCTGCTTATAATATTTAAAGTCCAGTCACTCAGGCTGTTTATGTTTGACTCAATTCCTGATAGCAAGGCTGTTCTCTGCCCTGCATCTTCTTTGGACTATATACTTCATGAAGCCATGCCCCCAGGCAGTAAAGGGAAATAACTTTGTCAAACTTTTTCATGAACAAGACAACCAACCCTTCTCTCACTCACTTTGGCTGAACTCCCAAATTTCACATCAAGCACATTTGTATCAAACTCCTGGAGAGAAAAACTCACCTTTCCCAGCTTTCTTTCAGGTCAATAATCCAGAAGACCTGTAGTCTCAATGTTTTCTTATGTTTTTGCATATCTGACTTGTTTCTGGTCTAAAAACACGTTTGCCTTGTTTTTGAGTGTCGCTCTTACCATTAAATTATTTTTGACATATTTCTGTTTAAGGAATAAGATGTGCTTCAAATCTCATATTCATAAGTTTTCTTAAAAATGTTTATACATGAACCTCTGAATTTTTTCTAAAAACTAAAAACATTCTTCCCAGAAAAAGATTCACTTAGATACACACACACACATACTTTCATTTAATATATGTTTGAATAATATAAAATAACCACATAAAAATTAACCCAAACAAATAATAGCTGATTTAGCTACTATCAGTAGAATAATTATGGATGAATACCTGGCTCTAAGTCCAGGTAATACAGGTCAAATTTAAAGAATAATAATCTAACTCATAAATTTGAATATGTATGTCATTCCCCCTTGTTCTTGCAAAACTGAACTCAAGATTGTTTTAAAATGGAAACAAGAAATATAAGATTATGAAAGCAATAAAAAGATTAGAAAATATATTTTTAAAAGAGTCATGAAAAGCTTCTCATAAAATGTTCAAATGTAAACCATTAAGGAAAATATTAATCAATGGGACCATAATCATCTCTGGAAAATTTGATGTGAAGACATAAAGTGTAGTTTGTGTCTAGTTTTGTTCATCCTCTATTTTCTTGCTTGTTTTCTGCATATTTGTTCTATCCAATGTTGAAAATAGAACATTCAAGTCTCCAACGTAAAGACTGATCTTTCTATCATACAATGTCTACCTTTATATCTAGTAATATTTTTTGTTTCCGTGACTCCTGTGTCCAGGATTTTTATAGCCGCTCTGACTTTGCTATGGCTGCTGTTTGTAAGATACATTTTATGTCTTCCTTTTGATTTTAACCTATTTGAATTTAACTGTGTCTCCTTTAGTTAGCATGTAGTTGGATATTGTTTTCTTATTATCCAGTCTGACAATTTCTACTTTTTGATCTGATTGTGTAGTCTATTCACATTTAATGTTATTATTGACATAGATGGATTTACTTCTGTGATTTTTCTTTGGTTTTCTATATTTTCCATGTCTCTTTTTTTGTGTGTACCTCTATTCCTCCTTTACTGCTTCCTTAGTATTAAGTAAACATTTCCTAGTGTGGGAGAATTCTGATTACTGATTCAACCACCTTACTAATAATTGGTCTGTTCAGATATTCTATTTCTGATTCCATCTTGGTGCGCTGCATGTCTCTAGGAATGAATTAAAGACTTAAATGTAAGAACTGACATCATAAAACTCTTAGTAGAACACATGGGAAAAAAACTTCTTGACATGGGTCTTGGCAATAATTTTTGAATATGACACCTAAAGCACAAGAAATAAAATAAAAAATAAACAAGTGGGACTATATTATACTAAAAAGGCTTCTGCACAGCAAAAGAACCAATCAACAAAATGAAAAGGCAAGCTATGGAAAGGGAAAAAATATTTGTAAGTCATATATCTGATAAAGGGTTAATATCCAAAGTGTATAAAGAACTCATACAACTCAATAACAAAAAAACACAAATAATCCAATTAAAATGTACAAAGACACTGAATAGACATATTTCCAAATTGAATATTCCGATGGCCAACAGGCACATGAAAAGGTACTCAACATCATTAGTAATTAGAAAACTGCAAATCAAAGCCACAAGGAGTTATCACTACATTCCTATTAGAACGACTGGCATCAGAAAGACAAGAGAAAACAAAATCAGAAAGACAAGAGAAAGCTGGATAAAGGTGAGTTTTTTAACTTCCTGCCAGTGAGGAAGTGGAGAAACAGGAACATTTGTGAACTTTTGATGGGAGTATAAATAGGTACAGCCAGTATGGAAAACAGTGTGGAGTTTCCTTAAAAATGAACAATAGAACTACCATATGACCCAGCAGTTTCACTCTGAATATATATCTTAAAGAAACAAAACCACTATGTAGAAAAGGTATCTGTACCTTCATTCATTGTTCATCACAGCATTATTTATAATAACCAAGATATGGAAACAACCTAAGTGTCCATCAACAGATGAATGGATAAAGAAAATGTGATATATATATATATATATATATGTCTATATATATATATACACATATATATGTCTGTATATATATATATATGTACAATGAAATATTATTCAGCATTAACAAAGGAGGAAATCCTGCCATTTGTGACAACATGGATGAACCCTGAGGCCATTATGCTAAGTGAAATAAGTCAGACAGAGAAAGACAGATACTGTATGATGTCACATGTGCTATCTAAAAAAAAGCAAGGGCTGGGGGTGGGGTAATTAGGTAAAGGTGGTCAAAAAGTACAAAATTCCAGTTATAAGATAAATAAATACTGGGGGCATAGTGTACAACATGATGACTATAGTTAACAATACTGTATTGGTATGTTTGAAAATTGCCATGAGGATAGATCCTGAAAGTTCTCTTTACAAAGAAAATTTTTTTTAAAATTTCTAACTATATGAGAATATGAATGTTAACTAAACCCATTGTGGCAATCATTTCACATTATATAAATATTTTGAGCCATTATGCTGTACATCTTAAACTGTGCTGTATGTCAACTATGCCTCAGTAAAACTGGATGGAAAAACATTATTCTGGTAAATAAGAACAGACCTAACCTCTAACTATAGATTCTGAACATTGGAATTGAAAAAAGTTAAAAATTGTACTTTCAAAATTCTGAGGTATTATAATGTAAGAACATTGGTATAAAATCGAGGAAATTTAAATTCCAGCTATGTATTTTATGGGCTATGTTATAAAACACAAAATAAGTAAATAAATCCCAATTTCTTTTTAAGTAAAATGAGGCTAATAAAATGCAGGTATGTAATGAGATGTACCATAAATATTAAGGAAAACAGATTATCCTGAATAATATTCTATTTTATAAAAATTTTTAAAATGCAATTATATATGCATATGTATTTTAAATTACCTCCCTTTCTATTAATTATAGGATATTTCAAGGCAAGTTAGAATGATAAAAATATGTTGGGATAGTCTAAATTTAGAAACTGCTGGCCTTTTTAGACTGTTCATGAAAGAATGTTCAGATGTGGCATATGGTCAACATAGCTGTCCTGAATGAAATGGTAGATGGTGTCAAGTTTGGAATTTTATTCTTTGTTCTAAAAATAGCAAAGTAGGTGAACTGATAGCTAAGTCATCACATCTAGTGAAGAGAAGCTAGCTCATTCAACCAAAATGACTTAAGCTATTTAAATCAATAATCATCATGCTTAAACAATACTTAAATTGTTAAAATATAGCCAAACATCTTCAATAAATAGTCCAATCCTCCATCCAACTGGCAATGTATAGCCCATGACATTTATTACTACATTAAAAAATGTCAGTGGAGCTATAGGTTTGGAAGCATTTATAGACAATTGTGTTAGATTACCAGAGTGTAAGGCCATATTGAAAGAGGTTTAGACTTCAGTTAGAGTCTGGTTGTGATATAATCAAAGCCATATAGGAAACTAAATAAATAAAATAAACATAAGGCAATGATAAAATGCAGAAAAGAGACCAAATATTTTACATAAAAAGAAGTATAAATGTGGTATAATGTGTGGTTTATATGAAAATATTGTTTATATTGTTCTACTCATACAAGCATTTTATAACTCAGCTAACTGTATATCTGTCTATATATAGAAGAGAGAGAGAATTATATAGTATATGATTAGCTTAAGAAAAAGGAGCATCTATAATAGAGATTGGTGTATAAGATTTAACCCTAATGTTCTTTAGCCAATAATTACTGTGTAAATTCGAAAACTTATATATAAATATTGGTATGAGCATATTATTTAGAAAAAACTTTATATGCATATACAAAGTTTTTCGTAATTTGGGAAATGGTGCCTGGGAGATAGGGAGTGCTCTTTTTAATGATAAACTTGTAGCATTATTTGATTCTTAACTATGTACAAAATGAGATAAAAATCATGTAAGATGAAACAGTTTATAATGAGTCTATTTTAAAATAAAGTATAAATAATTAAAATGATAAAGTCATTTACTTGAAATAATGTTCACCCTTTCATGTTTATCATTTGGACAATGAAAATCTTGCTTCATATTTGCTTTTATCTTTATTCCTATAGCAATTTTCAGTGTAATACAGCACTGCCTATGCACTAACATTTGTTCTAAAGAAAACAAATGTAACTTAAAACAATATAAAACTGTAAAAATATTTGAAAACATTTGTAAAAATATAAATATTTATGAAATGATTGTCTGCAGATACAGGGACAGTAGCAATACAAAAAGGGGGAAAAGGGTATGAATTCCCTTACAACAGAAAAACAAACCTCATTTATGAGTAAAATCCAATGAGCCTTAAAACAAACACACAGAAGGCAGAACTCGACAGCAGCCAAGCAGGGTGTAACCCATTCGGGAAATCGCAGAGGCAGAATAGCCTGGGAGAAATCTAAACTGACGGCCAGAGCATATAACCTAAAGGCACAGCCCAGCTGTCAGAAACTAAAGTGAGATAGCAGCCATCAGGGGAAAGTGGTATTTAAATAACAGATACACTCAAGAAGGAAAAAAAAAAAAAAAGCCTAAATAGAGTAGTGAATATGTACATGACAAATAAAGAGTCACAAAAGCAGTAGGGGCAGCAAATGCTAAAAGAAAGAGAACATAAAAAATGTAATACACTAAATCTGAAAGCAAGAAAATTGCCTCAGAGAAAAGAGTGAACAAGACACAGCAGGAAATCTACAGAAGATTAGAGTGTAATATTGTTTTTCTATGTCCTTCACAATATATAGTAGACAAGGATGAAACCCAATATATGAACAAAATTAAAAGTGCTTAAGGAAGATAGCAAATGTCATTGGGCAAGTTGAATAATTTTTTTTGAATGTGTGTGAAAAAAAATCGTGCTTAAATTTATCAGTTATAGATGAACTATTGCATAGTATCTTCAAGCTGATTTCAATGTTGACTTGACACTACAATTTTAAAATTCTAAACATCAACCAAACAAATTCTAAACATCTAACATCAACCAAAGAGTCAGCAACGTTTTGATTGACACATAACAAATTAAACACCATATATTTCCTATATGAATTTTTAAAAATTTATCATGGATCTATGGCAAATAATAGAAGATATAGCTATATATTAGATTTCTTTTAGGACAGAATTAAATAAGATAAGAGAAAGACTATTTGGTGCTATGTAATGTAATTACAAATCCTTATTACATAGATACTCACAAAAGCCACACTCCTAATACTTATTTTCCATGTGTGCCATTCTGTTAAACACATTACAACACAGGTAATGTAATTCTTAGCCCAGTTTCCACACAGGGGCATGATAGATACTTAGTCTGTTGCCCAAAAAGGCAGATACTTTAGTTGACTGTTGCACTACATGTTCCTTTAAAACCTCATCCTTTAAAAATATGAAGTTATATGAATTTATGTTAATATCAAACAGAGAGACAGAGACAAAGAGAGAGAGAGACACTAAATAAAGAACAAAGTATACAATAAAAGTGGAAAATTATTAAGGTTAAGTTAATGAAAACTAAATATTTATAAAAATTAAATGTATATTATGACACAGTTGTTAGATTTCTGAATCTGTATTTCTTAAATTAGTGATTGTGCTAGCAGTCAAATAGACCTAACAGTGACCAATACAAGGGGAATAAATAAGTAAAACTCCATTGATAATCATTATGATATATTTTATACAGCATATGGAAGCCAATGTCTGTAACTACATAGTCCCAAACATATTATAAAACATACTGTTCAGGGCTTCCCTGGTGGCGCAGTGGTTGAGAGTCCACCTGCCGTTGCAGGGGACACGGGTTCGTGCCCTGGTCCGTGAAGATCCCACATGCCACGGAGCGGCTGGGCCCGTGAGCCATGGCCGCTGAGCCTGCGCGTCCGGAGCCTGTGCTCCGCAACGGGAGAGGCCACAACAGTGAGAGGCCCGCGTACAGCAAAAAACAAAACAAAACAAAAAAAACATACTGTTCAGTGAAGAATATAAATAGAATGAGATTTGTATAGCAATACCTTTTTAGTAGATTAAATTGTATACATGCAATACATAACCTTTGAAATTGAAGTACGCATATGTATCCAAAGACATGTGCACCAAATACCAATAATGAATGTTTTTTTATAGAAATGGAATAAAGGTGTTGTAAGTCCTCTCAGTGATTGAATTAATGACCATGAAAATTTGATATGAAAAATGTTTTGTCAGATGGTCAAACCCATGAGCACAAGAAAATGTATAGGCTTATATTTATTTGTTAGAAAATTCCATATTTAAAAAATATATATTGAGTTTTTCATCTCAGGATAAAAGCAAAACTAAAAAGCACTCGAAATTTTAGTCATGATGTTAAAAGTGGAGAATTTATAAGTGAGAAGTGAAGGCAGCTAATCATAGTGCTGCATTCCTGGGATACTCCTCTCCTGTAGTCAATGGAAGGTCTAGTTTTATGGGTTTTCTAACAAAGTTGACATAATTTTACTACTGTAGAACTTTTGAGAATTGTATGATGCTATAATAATTTACAATTTTCCATAAGAGGGAAAACATTTTGTCTTTTCCAAGTATACATGATCCCAGACATTTTGTATTCTTTTGGTTGGTTTTTGGTTTGTTTTGCTTTGTTTGTCTTAAATATTATCTAGCAGAGCAAGATTCCTTTGGATATACTTTGGCAAACCGTGGTCTGTAAAACTATATTTGAATAAGTTTTGGATCATAAAATTTTAGGTGATGTGTTCATAATTTGTTAGAAAAATTAACAACCTAGAAGGGATCTTATTTATCAAAGTAACTTATTATGTGCCAAAATGGATTGACCATCTCTCCCCTCCACATTCACTGACTTTTTTCAATGATTGTTTTTGTTATTCACTATGACTCAAACTTTTCAGTTCAGCCACTGTTTTCTAGTTACATGCATCACTTGAGTACCTGAAGAGTTATTTTTTGCTTTTATAGGCTATATACCACAAAATCCTAACATACTTCTTTAATACAGAATGAAATATATACATTCATTGCCTTACCTAATATAAAAGATTGTTAATCAACTAAATAAACATTTTAATTAAAATCTAAGTAAAATATTAAAAATCAATGAAAGTAAGAATTTAAATTCTATTAAAAGCAAATATAAATGACTTTTTATGTCATTATGCAAAGTTTCACTTCATCAGTATAGTATATTTACTTTCCTATTTGCCTGCATCTGTTCTTTCCTTGCATAAGTACTGAAAATTATTCTCTCTTTCATTACATTTTTGAAATCTGCAACAATTTAAATTTTTTTTTACTATGTGGGAATCATTTTATAAAAACTGGTTATCTATATAGTTAATTTAATCTCTAATAAAAGTGATGACACTATTTTACATGATTATGTTTGAGTATTATATTTCAAACAATATTTTATATAAATGATACTCATAAATTCTTTTAAAGACTTAGGAACACTTGAATATTCAGTAGTTACCATAAAAAATTGGAGATTTTAAAAGAGCTCTATGTTTTAAAAAGCAACCAAATTACTTGTTTCATTTCAGAAGCCTCAGTTTTATTTCTGTAGCAAAAAAGAGCATTTTTTTGCAGGTGGTAAAGGAAGCTGTGGGCCACTAGCAGGCTTTTCCAGGCTTTTGGACTGGGAAACTGTGACATAGATGATAGTTTTGTTCCCTGTGAGCTAGAGGTGTTGGGCAAATTACTTAATCGCTGTGAATTTACTTAGTCATAAAATGACAAAATAGCAATGTATATGTCATGAGATTGTATAAAGATTAAAAGACATAATGCAAAAACAGTGCTTCCCACTGATATTGGCCTAATGAATCTCTTTGATATTTATATGCTATAATAGCTGGTCATCTGTTAATTTATATTTAAAGTATCATCAAAATTATCTATTGATCATGTACAACTTTTATAGTAGAAAGTAATATTAGTATATCTGGTAATCCACTTTTGAATAAAGGGAAAATAAGAAAGGACTTGGAAAATAAATATGTCAATATTTTCTAATTTCACTTTTAAGTTCTTTTTTTGACCCGCTGGTTGTTCAAGAGTGAACTGTTTAATTTTCACATATTTGTGAATTTTCTAGTTTTCCTTCTATTATTGACTTCTAATTTCATTCCACTGTGGTCAGAAAAGATACTTGGTATGATTTCAGTCTTCTTACATTTATTAAGATTTGTTTTGTGACTTAACATGTGATCTATACTGGAGAATTATTCCAAGTGTCCTTAAGAATGTGTATCCTGCTGCTATTGAATGGAAAGCTCTGTATTAGTCTGTTGGGTCTATTTGGTCTATAGTGCTGTTCAAATGTGCTGTTTCCTTATTGATTTTCTGTCTGGATATTCTTACCATTATTGAAAGTAGGGTATTGAAGTCTTCTACTATTATTGTACTGCTGTTTATCTTTTCCTTCAGATCTGTGTTTGTATTTTATATTTAGGTGCTCTGGTGTTGTAATATATGTAATTGCTATATCTTCCTGATAACTGATCCTTTTATGATTATATAATGACTTTCTTTGTCTCTTGTGATAAGTTTGTTCTTAAAGTCTAGTTTGTCTAAACCAACTATAGAAACCCTTGTTCTCTTTTGGTTATTATTTGCATGGAATATCTTTTTTCATCCCTTCACTTTTAGCTTATAAAATCGTGTTTAACATAGACATTTAAATTGTATTTTAGAACAATTCTAGTCAGTAACTGGGGAACGTGAATTTTCCTGTCGAAAACAACCTCACATCAATGTCATATGGAGATTTGGCAGAAGGCTGTAGTATTTTTCCATGATACATCTGGGAAGAGAGATAAGATTCAATAAGAGAGACACACCAATCAATGGCATGTCAAAATCTTCACCAAAAACAATCATATCTGATGGCTAAATTTTATCTCTTTTTTTGTCAACTGCTTTACAATATATTTAATGATAGATTTCATTCTTCTTTTAAAAAATGTTGTTAAGCCAGTCTGGGCTGAGCACATATAAGGTACATTCAGTAGTTCCCTGTGGCCACACAAGGCAAACTGTGCACAAGGCAGAATGCTCCAAATGAATTTAGGCTGTTTGGAAACCAGAATTAGGCCATTCCATTTTTGGCTTAGTTAGGAATTCATGCAAAGCTTTTGACAGAGTTGACTGATCATTTAGAAGTTATTCAACAAATATTTATTGAGATATGACTACATTTAAGACGTGTGAGTGATGAAAATGTGAACAATTCAAGATAAAACTTGCACAAGACAAAATTATTGTAATGAACATAGAGATTATAAAAGAGTGGGGAACAGTGGTATAATTCCCAGATAGTTAAAGAGAAAAGGTTTTATAAATAGGGTATCATGATTTTTTTGTGTGTTTTAGGAAGAGAATCTATTTAAGAGCAAGAGGTGTATAAGAATAGGTACAACTAGGCAAACACCTAAGCTTATAAAGGAAGGACTGAGAGTGTGAACTAGTACACTGCCTAGACCTGATAGGAATAGATTTTGGCCTTAAAACTTGGATTAGTGGACCCTAAATGTAATTTTATTAGGTAAAAGTAAAATATATATATATATAGAGATAGATAGATGATAGATAGATAGATAGATAGATAGATAGATAGATAGATAGATGATAGAAAGATAGATCAGGCTTTGTAATACATGTCCTTTAAACATTTGGTAGTTGTTCTATGGTTATAAAATATTTGACAGTTGTTATAGACTCAACGTTTGTGCTTCTCTCCTCTCCCCCCAATTCATATGTTGAAAACTAATCCCCCAAGTGATAGTGTTTGGAGGTGTGGTTTATAATTAGATTTCGATGAGGTACTGAGGATGGAGCCCTCACAAATGGGATTAGTGCCCTTATAAAAGAGACTCCAGAGAGCTCCCTTGTTTCCTTCTGCCATGCAAGGACACAGGGAAAAGACAGCATACTAAAAGTCCACAGAGGACTCTCACCAGAATCCGACTATCCTGGCACCCTGCTCTCAGATTCTAACCTCCAGAACTATAAGCAATACATTTATATTGTTTATAAGCCAGTCTATTGTACTTTATTATAGCAGCCTGGACAGATGAGAACAACAGTGATGGGTCTTTCTGAGTACTAATATTCAAGATCAATACCACAAATGAAAGTGGATATATAGATAGTATATCTCATAAGATAAATCTAAATACATTTTGAAAGAATATATACTCTTAACATATGTTCCAGTGTTTCTCAGCCAGCGTGATTTGGCTGAACAGGGAACATTTGAAAATATCTAGAGCCACTTTTGGTTGTCACAGCTGGAGGGTGTTCTTGGTGTCTAGTGGATGGAGGCCAGGAACACTGCTGAATGTTCTACAATGCACAGCACAACTTCCTACAACAAAGAATTATCCAGTGCCAAATATCAATGGTGCCAAAGTTGAGATAAATCTAGTTTATTCATTATAACTAAAGCATACACTTATTAAGATACAATTTTTAATAAGACAATTTCCATCTTAAAATACTCTGATAAAATTTCTAGTCATCAATATATGTGTATGCAAATGCATTATATATTTATTTTAAAGTTTTATTCCTAAATATCATTAGAAATGATACATGCAAAATGTATAAATTATGTATTATTCTTTATATATTAGAAATTCATACATTTATAAATGCAAAGACTTGTGCAATAGGAGATATTGAATAGTGATTGTAAGCATAATGCTGAAACATTGCACTTAAATATTATTTTTGAAAATTTATTTTAAAAATAGAGCATAAGATGTTGTGTACAGGGTGATAGAATACTAAATAGTAAAAAGCTAACATACATATATATACACATACATATATATAGAGAGAGAGAGAGAGAGAAAACCTCACACTGCAAATCAAATCATACAGAGGTAATATACTTTTTTTTTTTTTTGGTATATTGTGAGTGTTTTGTTTGAATATCCATTGCCTCACAAGTTTGTTCTCAATAATGAATGCATAAGGTTTGGCCAAAATAAGTTATGGTTTTCTCTAATAAATAAATGTATTCAGTTATAAGTACAGTCAAAATTGAAATTCATCATATTCTATATAAACTAATACTATTAGCTCAAGCTGGAACTAAAAGAAATAATTAAACTTATTTGGTGGGAATCATACCAACTCTTTTTTTTCTGTCTTTTAATGTCATCTGTACAAAGTTAGTAATGCCTGAATACCTTAGAGATAACTCTAAAAATAGTCAGCTAGGTACTTTGTATGTACTCCAATTCAGAAAAAATTTAACTCCTCATGCATGTTAGTCTAATCTACTTATCAATTTTTGTAACAATTTTTATATTCAATATCCCTTATAAAAATTGTGAAATTTGTTAAAATTTTATTGTTAAAAGCTGTTTTACTTTTATCAATTTCTATGCACAATCAATCCACAAAGATTTATGAACATCCTCTGCAAAGTTACAGGAATGAATAAAGTTAAAAGATTTTCATTCTATTTATCACTTTTGCCATCAAAGAACCAAGATTATTTCATATAGTTTATTACACAATCTAAGAGTTTTGTCTTGGAAATTGTAAATTTTAGAGTCTGAGGGAATAGTGTAACTCTTACTTTCTTTGATAATTTCTCCTCTTTCACAGGTTTCTTTATTCGGTTCTTATATGTTCAATCACTTCTTTATGTTCAGTGAATGTCCCAGCTTGAATTAGTCAAATATCTATTTCTTGTAATGCTAAATAACTGTTTCCACCTTTTGTAATATAATAAATGTATCAAAAGAAATTTAATCTTTATTTTGGTCAAATATTCAAATACTTCCTTAACCCTATTCCTATAACAATGAATATTTCAGATAGGGCTTCCCTGGTGGCGCAGTGGTTGAGATCCGCCTGCTGATGCAGGGAACACGGGTTCGTGCCCTGTCTGGGAAGATCCCACATGCCGCGGAGCAGCTGGGCCCGTGAGCCATGGCCGCTGAGCCTGCGTGTCCAGAGCCTGTGCTCCGCAACGGGAGAGGCCACAACAGTGAGAGGCCCACGTACCGCAAAATAAATAAATAAATAAATAAAAATAAAACAAATATTTCAGATAATAAAATTCCACCCTGCTTTAAATATCCTAGTACCAAAAAGCTGCCTATCAAACTGTCTTTTCTAATTTTTATACTTTTATACTTTTTTATACTTTTTTAAAGAAGTTTCATTTTTATGTTTTTATTGACATATAGTTGACATACAATATTATATATTATATTCAAGTATATAACATAGTAATTGGACATTTATATACCTTATGAATTGCTCACCATAAGTATGCTGTCATCAAAGTTATTACAATAGTATTTACTGTAATCCTTATGCCATATATTACATCCCTTTGATGTAATATATTTATTATTTATCCCCTTATTTATTTTATAGTCAGAAGTCTGTACCTCTTAATTTTCCTCACCTACCTCACCCAGTGCCCCACCCCCAAGTTTCTATACTTTTAAAGCCAACTTTTTAAATATATTATTAAAATCTCTTTGAGCTTTTCTGGTGAAGATTAAAAAGCATAAAATACACCGATAAGAGACTTAATGTGATTTAATTTATTTGTATCTTTTATTTACCCTCCACAGATAAAGAGACTAACCTAGAGATAAAGAGAGACCTTCACTCCGTAACTTTTCTAAAAATTTGGCCAGAGCTCCAGGTTTTTGCACTTAACATTACACTGTCATTTTATGTAAACAAATGCAGTAGGATTTTTTAGTGAAACCATTGTCCTTGAGCACTGTCCATAATTTCTTATATATTATTTCAAATGTTCCTTCCAGGACCTCAAGAAAATGAAAACCCAATATATCATCTAAACTTTGAAGTTTACATTTTAAGTAATCCAAAACAGCACTTATCCTTGACAGAGTTGAAGATTTGTCAATTATCATTGTATCTTCCAAGCTATTTTCTCATCAAGTAGATATGTGCTTTGCCACACAGCAGATAATAAATATATGACTATATTCATATTTTTCATATAGTTCTTTCATGGAACTTGTATTAAATACTTAATATTCTCCAAACACTTGATTGCTTTTTAACTAATAAACAGAGAGTGTTAAAAATCCTGATGGAATTTTGAAATGTTTTTTTATTTTATATATATCAACATTATTTGAATACTTTCTAAATTATTTCATTATGAATATTTGTTGTGTTACTGATTCAGAATTTTCTTTTTAATTAATTTTAATTGATCATGGCAAATTGTCTTTATTTGTACTCTATAGCAGACCATGATTATTTTACTTATGAAATTCGTGTTTTGAATTTTCTAATTCTAACCATAATAACTTTTAAGTACAGTTTCATTAAATGTATTTATGGCATCAATAAGACACAATTTTGCATTGAAATCATCATTTTAGTTTTTATTACACAAATATAAATGAAATTGTACTTTTTCTGATTACTGCATTATATGAAATGCCATTCTTGGCTGTTCTAATTTTTGTATACTCTTGGAAAATATTCTGGGCTAAACTCATCATTAATATTACGGCTTCTTTGTTCTTCCATTGCTTCAGATAATGCATGTTTATGATGTTTAAAGGGAAAATGAAGAAATTAACTATAAATTGGTGGTTATTTTTAAGATACCCCAGAGTCTGTTGCAAGAAGTAAGTGACAATTCTTACAAAACACTTAGAAAAACAGGCCTACGCTGTGTGTTATGTAAGTTTTGATCTCATTAATATATCATCACTATTGATGTAAAAAAGTGTTTGAATTAAAAATTTCAAAAAGTCACTAGCTATTTACTGTATAATTCAAAGGAATGATAAACTAATAATTTCTCTTAAATTGAAAATTGTATAAAGGATGAGCAACACAGCTATGCTGCCTATAATGACATGACTGTAACTGAATTGTAGGCCAAAAAATGGAGTTAGCCAGACAGTGATCCATGACCATCAGCATCAGATGAATTTACGTCTAAGAAATATGTTTACGCCATATTCCACCCCTATAGAAAAAGTTAAGAGGTGGATACATTGATAAATATTTGGTGATAAACATTAATTTTATTCTTCCTCTGGCTTTTAAATCATTACAGTCATTTAATTACATCAGCTTATCATGTGAAAAACTAGTTCATAGGTTTAGGTAGATTTTAATATCCTTGTTGAATCTACAAGATTAACATTTCCATGACATTTTGCAATGTTTTGTTATTATTACCATTATGGACTGATGGGTTTTTTACTTGTTTGATGCTTTAGAATCTTTGTGAAGCTCAAATTGTAATGAATCAGCTACAAGGAATTGTTTCAATCTGTATTCTAGACAAAATTCGACTGGTCTTTGAATACTGTCTTGCTTATGGAAAATAGGATGTCTTAGGCACACCTTGTCATTTTCCTGCTGCAGGTCTGGAATCATTTTTCTAGAATGCCTTGTTTCATTTAGTATATAGAAAAAATGATCTGGACAGCAGGAGCACTCAGGGCTTTTGGAGTGCCACTGTTTCTAGGCTGCATTAGAGAACAGTGTTTACTTCTCCTTGGTCACAATCTGTATTGATTTTAGACTATCTCCTACTACACTTATTTGTGCAACACTATCTAACACACAGCGGCACACATAGACCCACACATACACATATTCCTTTTTTCCATTTTTCATACTCAAAATGTAGCATTGCATAATACTGTTCTGCAACCCTTTCCTTTACCCACTTCATTTTATGTGTATATATACATATCTCATCCACAGAGATTTGCCTTATTATTTTTGTAGCTCCGCAATCAGCCCATATGTTCTCTACTGAAGGACCGGTGGTGGTTTCTAATCTTTTGTTATTAAAAATAATACTGCACTGAGTAATCTTTTCAAATGCTCTTATGTAGTTTTGGAGGTGTGTTCACCTATAAGTTGTTGTCACTTGTTGGTTCCTATAAGTGCATTCTCTGGGTCAAATGGCAAGGTAGGTAATTTTATTGAACATTGCCAAATTTCCCTTCATATAAGTACCAAAGTTTCTTTTCACTATTTCCCTGTATTTTCTACTTAAAATACTCAAAAGAAATAAAGCACATTTGAAATTATATTTGTATGAAATTAAGGAATAAGTATAACCATTGTGCTCTCTAAATGAAATTTTATATGGTTATATATGCACTATAAGTATATGTATAGTATATAGATATCCTATATATAACCCCCAAAACACTTTTGTGTTGACCAAAAATGTCTCTGCGCACTGATAAATGTTCCCTGGGTGGAGCTGGGACAGAAAATAGTCCCTAGTTGAGAAGCTTTTGTCTACTGTGAAGTATATATGTGTTTTGTTTAATGTTTCATCCTGGTGTTCCCTTGGTTTCTGATTATATGAACATCTGCATGCGAAAACCAACAAAAACAAGAAAAGTTCACCTGTGATATCTGAGCCAGTTTCCCGTTCAGCAGTTTTAAGATCAATTTAAAAAGAAAATCTCATTGCTCTTGAACCTTCATAACCAATTAGGTTAAGTCATATAAAAGGAAAAACAATTCTCAATAGCATTAAAAACTATAAAACTTATAGAAATTATTCTATACAGAGAGCATTCACAGAGAAAGTAAGATTATATGAAAAAATTTAAAAATGTGAATAGACTGAGTAGTAGACCATTTATATAGATGGGCTTATGTAACAGTGATTGGAATTGGCCTGTGGATTTATTTCTTTGTATTGTCTTATCAGATTTAGGTGTTAATGTTTTCTTTGTGTCATGAAAATAATGTGAACATTTTTCTTCATTTTATGTGTTCTACAACAGAATATTGAGCATTGGGCCTGTGATCTTTGAAGACCAAACTCTCTGAGACTGGTGCTTTAATGAGGTACAGTTTTTTAATAACTATTTTTCATCTACAAAAATTGATCTCTTTCAGCTTTTTATTTTTAACAGGTCAAATTTAGTAAATTATATTGTATTATTTGGTTTTTGTTTTCAAATTTATTTCCATGAAGAGTTCAAAGGATTCTCTTAGTTTTTATTATATTTTACTTGAATAATTATTTCTTCTTGTCCTATCTTATTTTTTTACATGTGTACCCTATCCTTTTTTCATTTGTTAAATTAGATAGTGAATTGTCTTTCCATTATTTTTATCAAAAATAAGACATATATTAATTAGTTCCTTTTTAAAAATCTCCTGTCTCATAAATTTCTAGATTTTTTTTGAAGTAGGGTTGATTTACAATGTTGTGTTAGTTTCTGGTGTACAGCAAAGTGATTCTGATATTCTTTTTCATATTATTTTTCCATCATAGTTTATTACAAGATATTGACTATTCTTCCCTGTGCTATACAATAGACCCTGTTGTTTATCTATTTTATATATAGTAGTTTGTATCTGCTAATCTCAAGCTTCTAATTTATCCCTCCCCATCTGGTTTTATATTTATTTCCATCTTTGTACTTTCTTTTTTGTTGTTTTTGAGATTGTATTTGAATTCATTTATTACTCATTTATTTTCTTATTTTTGTTTGTGTTTAGGGTTTAGATATGATTCCATTGCTTCAACTATACTCCATAAATAGTGAAATGTTTTGTCTTTAGCACTATGATTTTTAACAAATTCTGTAATTTTAGTTTATATATCTCATTTCAAGTATGAGCTGTTTAATATAATAGAAGATTTAAATTCTTTTTGTTTTTAAATTCTAAAAAAATTAGAATTGGTTTTAATAAATTGCTATGATAGTAATATCTATGTTACAAACATACTAAAAATATTAATTTTAAACTCTTTAAAACTATCTTGAAATAATTTTTGACTTAAAGAAGAGTCTCAAGACTAGTACAGAAAGTTCTCATATACCTTTTACTCATATTCCTCTAATGTTAATATCTTGTATTTGTCCTTAGCTGCCCCCTATTCCTCTAGGTGAGACAAACTGTATTTCTGTATTGTATTATTAAATCACCAGAAACAACATGCTTGAATCCTGTGATCTTAATTCACATAAAGGTGCTGGATACCGTGTTAAAATTTTGTTATATTATCAGTATTTGTTGTGTTCATTTTTCAAATGGGCATTTCATGCATGTTTAAAATTTACATAATTTTTCAGTGGTCTTTAAGAAGGGACCATCATTCAAAAAATTTCTCTTTGAATTCACTAAAAGATCCTTCAAATGAATGAATGCTTTCTTATCCTAATCAGAAATATGTTAACGTAATATATTTTATTTGCTTTACCTACCAGGATAAATTGACATAAAATGGCCTTTCGGTTTATGAGTTTTATTAGATGTTTAATTTTAATGCATTGATTTTAGAGATTTTTTTTAATATTGCTAGTATACTGTATGGAATTTACCCATGATCTCTTTATAACCCTATATATGAGCAATTATTGTGAATGCTCAAAACACACATAAATAGAAGGCATAGTCTGTCTTACTGAGATATACCGTTTGGCATATGCATGTACAATCCGCCTTACCAAAATATAGTTAGGTCTTCTACCTCCATTTACATTTTGTTAATTTTATTTGTTTTATGCTAATCTTTGTGGCTTAATATCTTACAATATTAAAACATCTTTATTAGTGTATTTCCATCTACAGCTCCTTGAATCTACAGCAGTTTCTGATTTTTAAAGTAGCTGTGTTATCTGATGCTTGCATATTCCTGTTTATAACTTCTTTTTAAATTGTGGCTTTAACATTAAAACATGTCTTTCTTTGGCTCTTTACATGATTTTTGGCTTCCATTTTAATTAGTTTGATATGAAGATCACAAGTCCTGCTTTTCTTTCATTTTGATTTTCCTGTCATGACTTTGATCATGCTTTATTTTTAGCCATTTGAATTATTTTGTGTTAAATGTTTGTGCTTCATATGCAGCATATAGTTAGGTCTTTCTCTGTAAGTGAAATTGAAAGTTATATATATATATATATATATATATATATATATATATATATATATATATATTTTTTTTTTTTTTTGTGGTACGCGGGCCTCTCACTGTTGTGGTCTCTCCCGTTGCAGAGCACAGGCTCCAGACACGCAGTCAGCGGCCATGGCTCACAGGCCTAGCCACTCTGCGGCATGTGGGATCTTCCCCGACCGGGGCACAAACCCGTATCCCCTGCATCGGCAGGCGAACTCTCAACCACTGCGAACTCTCAACCACTCAACCACTGCGCCAGCCCTGAAAAGATATTTTAAACGGTAGTAAAATGTCATTCACATTTATGGATAAAATCGATCAGTTTGATGTCTGCTCTGTCTTATTATTCTATGCATATTATGCTTGTTGTGTTTCATTATGTGATGTGTTTTCTTTGTTCTTTATAAATTGTTTTAGAATTTAAAGATGTTCCAGTTTTGTTCTAGTGATTACCTTTGAGCTTGTACCTTTCTGATGCCCTTACTTCCCTACTTCATTATTTAATCTTTTATTAACTCTGTGTCGGTGGTAAATATTTCTTTCACTCCCACCTACTGGCTATGCTATTAATGTGTCTATTCTCCTTCCTTATACCCCACTTTGCTCCTCTCCCATTGTTTAATTGCATTATTTCTATTGCAAAAGTACGTAAAACACTTATGTTATTTTCTGCTTTTGTCCCTGCTATATTGGAGTCATTAAATCTGCAATTAAATGCACTTACTGCTCACCCAATACCTTTTGCTCACATCTTGTCCTTCAGGACCATGAACTTCCCTCTCCTGTTTTCTTTTTTTTTTTCATCATCTTGTTTCAGGGCTCATCTCCGGCTTTCTTTATATCTGCTCTCCTTCAGAAGCATCGCCCTCCAAAAACTGCCCACTTGTGTCCATGTATCACTAGATCTTCTATTTTCCATACAGCTTTGTTGTTGCTGTTGTTTATATTTGTTTATTTTGTTTTTTATCTGTATTTTATTTTGATTCCCTAGCTCTCCACAAAGACTTGCCACATGATCTCAAGTGTTTTCTTTGCTAGAAATAGAAGTTTATTTTTCAACTTACCAGTATATTAAGGTTTATAAGATTCTATCTCCTAATTTTTCTGAAGACATGATTTTTTTGTATAGTTTAATGTGATGTATAAAGTGCATTGGAAGATTATTTAGAGGTTTATGGCCATCTTCACCATTAGGTTGCCACCACTAATTTAACTATAAAAATATAATCATAATATCATCTTATAAGTGTAGATGTTTTGCTTATATGTTTTGCTTCTGTCAGATGTATTATTTTAACAAGCTACCTTTCTGTTGAATATTGTATAGCATTTTGGTTACTTCTCCAAAATCAACTCTTCCTTCCCCTTCTTTCCTCCAAACAGAACTCTGTCTTATTCCATTATTCATGCTTTTCCCATGCACCACATGAGTTCTAAAATAACATGACTCTGCATCTATTTCCAAGAGTAAGTCGTGATAAAATACATCAGGATAGTTTCATAACCCTTGTTACAATATTTGAGCCAAAAACCATGTGGTCTACCTACTTGGGCTGTGATATGTGAAGAGACGCACGTTTGCATCTTCTGGAAAGAAAGGTGCCTTATCTTTTCTGGACTTCAAGAAGCATCATTATCATCTGGCAGGACTTAATGAGGAAGCATGTTGTCCTGAATTTTACTGCAGTAATCCCATTACCACAAGGACACAAGTCATAGTAAGAAAGGATCACTACACAGAGATAATAAGAGTCAGAAAGGCTCTTAGACCACTTCTGAATCTTCTGACATCTATTTTATATAAAAATTGAATTTGTATGAGCCAAGAATTATCCTAGTCTTTCATAACAATTTAAGTTGTCTTTTCTGTTACTTAATTTCAAACTCATATTAACTGATCCCCACTTATATTAACTATTTATTTGTAAAACCATGCTTTATTACACTTTAAATCCAAATTAAACATGTACTCTCTAGTGAGAAGTAGTTGGCATAGAAATAAAATCACAAAATTATATCATTAAATGAGAGTTTAGAAATTTTCAAGACATTTTAACAATAAACAAGTAAATGGGAATTTAAGCACTGCATGAATATTTAGAAGGATTATAAGCTTGCTAGTTTAAAAGGTGGTATATCTTCTATCCCTGGAGAGGCTTATTTTTTAACCAGCTACAATACGTCTGATGGGTTAGGAAAATCCCAGTCTTTTTTGAACTTTGCACACTTTTACAAAAATAAGAAATTCCAATACTCCACCTCATTCTTATGCAGAAGAGCTGTATCTCTCAGATAAAAGCCATTGTTTTGTTTATTGTATAGTAATCTTTCTTATCAAAGTGAATTTTTATATCCATTTGAGCATGCCATCTCCAGAATCACAATCGTTACCATAAATCACATATAATAATATTTTTTCAATATTCAGTACAAATTACAAACGACTTTATAAGTTTTTTTTTTTGCATTTTTTTGATATGGCCCACAAACATATATAATCTTATAATGGTTTAATTATTTTAAATGCCTTGTGAATGCTGAATCTGCTGTTTAAAAATCATTTTTATAAATATAATTCATTTTTTTACATTATTTAACAAGTTGATCATCATATTGTTTTCATAATTTAACTTTGTTTCTTTGATGCGTCTTGATTTATCTGTTTTATAAATGTAAACAGTAGCAAAGTTCCATTCCCTCATCTTTTAATTATCTTTATGGATACATGAAATGAAGCATTTGGGATGGTTTTACTGTACTTTCTATCTGAGATGTTAAAGTTTTCATTTTGTATCATGGCCCCAGGAAGTTTTGAAAGTAAAATAGAAAGTTTTCTATTTTTATTAAAAAGCTTACGTGATTATCTAATGTAAATGTTTGTCTACTTAATTATTTTCTGATTAAAAATTCACCTAAACTCTTCTCAGAATGGTGATAAAAATAGTGACATTTACAAGCCCTTTTTATTCTAACTATATTATAACATATTATGTTCAAAAATGACTGGTTTATAACTTATTTGCCTTCATTTCATAAAGCAGTTAATATAAAACAAATATTAATAAGTAGCCAGTTTAGGGGCAGAATTATGACCTGAATTTAAGAATATTTACTCTTCCAGTCCACATTCTAAACCACCATGATATTGTGTCTCAGAATAAAAGAGAATTTTCTAAAACTGTGTTCATTCTCTTTTATAAGCCAAACAGGAAGTTTTCAATATCTTAACATGAGAATTATTATTTCTCTCCTTCCCTCTCTTTCTATCTCTCTCTGTATTTAACACACAAAAAGGAAAGCTGAATAAATTGAGTAATACAACATGTTAATAAATAATGAAAATCTCAGGTGGGTTTTCATGGGATTTGAAAGTAGAAATGTCAAAAATAGCCCACATGATCTTAGAGAAAAAAACAATGTCTATACATGCCAAAAGAGACATCACAATATTTCAACATATATAAAAATGTGTGTATATGACATAGAAAATATCAGAAATAGCTGTTTTTTTAAAATTCCAAATGGATGCCAATTATTACATCCATGGGAAAATGTGGACTGAGGAATCTTTACCTACTTTGTTTTATTTTTTTAAAAATGACACTGTACTCAGGTTAGTATGTTACTGGAATGGAAATTGTATTAAAAAGTCTGCATTAGTACAGAGAAAGTTCTTTGAACAATGCTTATGCCTTTCTCAAACAAGCAGTCAATTCATTTCAGCTATAATTACTACTATTTTTAAAATACAGTTCTGAGCAGACTGATATTTTCCACTTCATCTTGACCTGCTACTAAATCTTACTAGGTCTTTCAACTTTATATTCCTTCTGAGAGTCAGAAGCCACTGTTAATAATACATCGTGTGCCAATATTTCTTTGCCTCACATACTGAAACTTAAAGAAAGCCCTCTGTATAATTCTTTTGTAGACTTACTTCTATAAAATAAGTTCTGAAATTTTCTATAAATCTCCCTTGAAGGAGAAAAATAGAAAAATTTTACGTAAGCAAATAGAATCATTGCTACAGTAAACTCTTTGTGGAAGAAGCCTGATAAAAGTTAAAATGACACGGGGAAGAATAATATTGGGATTAAGACAGAGTTTAATACAAATTGTATTAGTTTATCTGCACTTGGTACCGAAGAAACCATTTCTATCTGCAGAAGGTTGTTCTGACCTGGCTCAGTAAAATGTAGACTTCAGGATTATTAGTAGAAGTTCCTCATATAAATCTGAATCTCCTACAGCCTAATTGTGTACCTGTGTATCTCACAAAGTCAGGGAACTGCCTTAGAGGTGTTGGGCTTTGTAGGGTGACTTGAGCAACTCTCATCCATTAGTTTTTGTTTTTTCCATGTTCCTGTCTTTTCTTTCAATTGCCCACTCGACTGATCTTGATTCAACTATAGCCCTCTCTTTATGCATCTTTAGTCTCTGAATTGTAATTTACCTAACAATTTGTGAGCCAAATATTTTATTTATCTGGCCATTGGTCATTAAAATTAACTATGACAGTGTCAACCAATTTCTAACTCAGCAGCAATTACAAGAAGTTTTCTGAATAATTTAATTACCTACCCCTAAAGGAAAGCCCAAATCAATTGAATAAGGAATCACTCATTCCCCAAAATTTAAGATGGATTTGGCCATGTTCTCATTTATTTATGTAAATTAGCCTATTGGTCCACAGGCTCTGAATCTGCTCTATACTCTTCATAGTTAGGAAACAGATAATACAACCTTTTCTTTCTATGCTCCAGTTACCTATGTTGCCACTGATACTCAGAGTACATATAAAGGTAGTAAATTTCTGTCAGTTTGGTGGTAGAGAATGTCCTCACTCTCTTGCAGCTTACACACCTACACATACACACACACACACACATACACACACAGAGTGATGCTTCACCAGATAAAACAAAATAAAAAACATATGCACTTCTGTATTAATAAATTACAGGCTTTAGGATTCTTGGGTCAGTCAGAGTCTAAACAAGAAATATATGGCATACTCAAATTAAGAGACTTTGAGGAGATTTTACTAAAAGGGTTGATTTTGTAGATTTGGACAAATGGTGGCAAACTCACACAGGATCTTGGGGTACCCTGGGTTGGTCAGTTGGGTTGTTAGTAACTCTGTGCCTGATGGCTGTGTTACCTGGACCCAGAAATGGAGAGGGTTGTGTGGAAAGGACAACCTGACAGGTGGTGAGATATTCTGCTACAGAGGCAGCCAGCTAGAGAAAGGCAGTTTTGCAGAGGGGGATGCAGGGTTACAATCGATCACACTGACCTCAGTCTCCTCTCCCCATTTAGCTGTTGACACTGTTTGCCCTTGACCAAACACAAAAAGAGGGCAGGAGTCAAGGGAAGAGCCTTGATACTATCAAAACAGGTCAGCTTCCCATATGTAGAAAGCAGGTAAAGTAGGAAGAGTCTATCAACAGAGGCATGAGGTACAACATCAAAATGTTAAGGAGAACTGACCAAAGCGTTTTCAAGATAGGAATTTGGAAGAATCTAGCCCTATTCCTTAAAGAAGACTTCCTGTCTCTGACCTAGGGAGGAAACAAGAAAGCTTACTTCCCTATTGTCCAAAACTCTGCCTTGGAAAAATTAATCTGCAAGTAAATCAATGAATGGCTGAAAATAAATGAATGAATAAACAAAGCTTTGACATATTTGAATGTGGGTGCTCAATTTATAGACGTGGCATAAACACACTGACAAGTATCCTTAGATTGTTAAAGCCCCAGGGACCTTAAAAACTCCATGGAGGGACTTACATAAATCAGACAAACATTTCTGCTCAAATGAGACCACAATAAAAAAAAAAATCACTATTATTCATTATTGCTCAAAATCTGATATGTTCTGAGAAATATTTTATTAGTTAGTGACAAAATATTGGCTTAAGGACTCTTAAGGTTTGTCTCTTCATGACTTTATTAGGGACTGAGATCTAGTTAAAGAAAATTATTTTTAAAATAAATTTAAAATAAAGTCTCAAGCATCAGTAACTGAAAGAAGAGGAAATATTAGCTTTAACTAAAGAGGCATGGATTAAAATGGAATAAGCTATAGGTTTCTACTATCTTTAATACTATACACTTTGAAGAGCTATCATACAACTTCTAAATAGCAACAAAAACTTGTCCCTATGCTTTCAAACTACGTGAATGTTTGCAAGTATCATCTTGCTAGATGTTTTAAGATTATACTATAATTGCATTGTTAAAAATCCACACATGTTATTTCATACCTGACCTTTACTGAGATGAGAGATTGGTGTTTTTTTTGCTTTGGAGTTTTGAACATATTTCAAATTTACTAAATATTAAATAAAATGATATCCTTGTTTTCTTACATATACCAGTAGATTTTTTTTTTCAACCATACTACTGAGGGCATGTTTCAAAATGTCTACCTTTGGATAAATAGGTCATCAATCATTGCGTGTATTTGCATTATTCGCAGCAAACAGTATGCATTACATTTTGACTATTTTCCTCCAGTTCCATATTATTGAGAAAAATCAATAGATGTCAGTGAAATTAACTGTAAAGAAAGGCATTTGATTCTGTCTAAAATGATCTACTCATCAATCAACTTAAAAATCGTTTAGGCTCTGATGTAGCTTTGTGGATTTCCAAATGATAGAAGGATTATGCTAAAGAGGAGCTCAGTGCCAATCTAAAGTAGAAACAATAATTATAATAGTCTTTTGTCATTTTTATCAATAGCTTGATAATGGGATTGAAGTTTTTTTTCAATAAGGGCATGACTCTCACTAGTTTGGGAGGGTTCCATAACATTTCAGGTCTCTGGGGAAATTATTGAAGGCATGCTCCGTAGGCCCAATAATTCTGACCGAGTCTAAAAGTTAGGCCTCTAGGAGGTAGTGGAACTGAGCACAGGAAGAACGGAAGCCTATCCACATTCCCGTTCAGATCCCAGAAGAAATATGCAATGCAGAAAGTGATCACATTAACTTGCTATTTTGATAATTTGGAGACATATTGGACATTAAAGGCAAGGTCCAGAGACCAAGTCATATTAAAAGGGTGGCATCCGTTGTGAGAGAATTGCTACAAGACAACACAGCGCTGACAAAGCATTTAAAATGTTTAAACTTGTGGACAGTAATTTCTAGGTGATTGACAGTTCTCTCAGAGTATTTTAGTGACAGCTATATACAAAAGGAAGAAAAAAATTTTTAGATTGAGTCATTGTTAATTAAAGGAAAAACAAAAATTATACAAAAAAGGAAATAATCATACTAGACCACTTGGGTCAGCATAGACTGTGATATTCAAAATGCTAATAATGTAAAGTGGTAATAGCATAAAATCAAATAATGTAATGAAGCAGAATTTTAGGTGGATGAGGAAAACAGAAATGAGAATGATTTTGTAAGTGAGAGAAATCCTTTAGCTGATAGATTAAAAGCCAAAAGATATATACTGTCTAAAATTGATAATGTAAGAAAAAAAATCATTAACATACTGCCTAAAACAGAGGGATCAAAATAAAGTAGTAAAAATCACTAATTCTGGGGAACAGACTGGGGCCTGGGCATGTGGATTACAATAAAGAACTGATGTTTTCCAGATAAGACTTTTAGTACTGAATGACTTTTTTTTAAGTACAATGTACATATTACGCTAAAACTCTTAGTTTGACATTTAAACTGTTAGTCACATTTCTGCACTTTGTACCACCTGTAAATGTGTTGACTGCTAAATTCTAGCACAACCAGTAGCACGTCTGGAAGTTACATTTCTCAATAAGCTAAAAATAGGACCCAGGGTTAACCTAAGTGTGTTGGCAGTTCTCTAAGAAGGATGGATTAAAGTGCTCTTAAAGACTACTGAAGTGTTTACAATTTAAACACACCTGAGACACCTCTTCATCTCCTGCTCTCTTGAGATCCCCCAGGTCCCAGTGTGTCACCTGGGTTGAGGATTATCCACTCACAATTTCTAACACACAGTCTGGGAACTGTCTTTGGAAGAACATTATTGAAAGTCATTTATAAGATATTTGGATTTTTGGTATAAAATGTCAAGCAAAGACTTTTTAAATACCTGCCACACGGCATCTTAGTTGACCATACACAATCAAAATTACATCTTAAACTCATTTTTTCCCTGATAGTACTATGTTTCTCTTGCCAGCAGAATTGTTTACAGTGCCAGCTGTAGGCACGCCTATATTTAAAGGGTAAATATATATTTTATAAATGAACCCCCTGGAACCACTTCTAAAGGCTAACCAGGATTTATTCAGTTCCATAAATAAATTTTTGTGTTATTGCCATGCTGTGATTTCAGAAATCACTTACAGACCTTAATGCATGCAATGCTTTTTTGGGTGTTGCAAATTTACAAATGACAAGACCCATAAACCACTGTTTCAGCATCATTCAAATAAACAACTTAAGAATCCAGAGGAGGCAGTAACTGCTCCAAATCAGGAAGGCAGTGGATCTTTCCTATGAAACTATGAAAAGGGTATAGGGTGAGTAAAGGCATTTGAAGCCTTTACTTCAAACGAGGGAATATCAGGGAATAATAATAAGAGGGAATAATAATAATAAGAGGGAATAATAATAATAAGAGGGAATAAAACATACAAGGGCATAGAGCAGTAAAAATGGTTGCCCTTGGAATAATGTTCAGTTAACTGGGAGGGCTTCACTATGGGCCGAGTAAATTATATACGAGGTGAAGTGTCGTGGGATAAAGTTACTCAAGGGACTGATGTTTTGAACACCCATTATATACAGATGCTGCCCAATGTGCTTTGCATATGACAACTCATTGAATTGGAACCAGACAGTAATACATTATTGGAAAAAGAAATCCACAAAACTTTTGAGGAGAGAACTGATGTAATAAGATTTATTTTAGGAAAAAAACGCTGGGGGCAGTGATGAGGAACAAGTAACTATGTGGGATATGGGCAGCACATGTCTCAAAGGAAAAAAAAGTACAAATCACTGCTAACTGCTTAATGATGAAACTTACAGCACGATCAATGAAGGAAAGAATGATTATCAATATCATAGAGATAAAGAAAGAAATAGATGTATCAAGCTGTTATAGGATTCTTACATGTTGTGTAAAGTGTTACCCATTAACTCCAAATAGACGATGCTAAGTTAATGGTGATTTTTTTAATATTCCCAGAGCAATCAATAAAATATAAATAAACAAACAAACCAATAGGTTAGCTAAAAGCCAATAAAGGAAATTTAATAGAGCACTGAAAATAGCAATCATCCCAAAATAAAGCAAGACATTTGAAATAGAGAATAAGAAACAAATTTAAAGGGGAGAAAACAGGAAAATTGGATGTTAAGTACCCAAATAACAGTAACTAAATTAAATATAGATGGACTAAGCATGCTAATTACAAGGCAGAGATTGCCTTTTGTTTTAAAATAAAACAAGACCAACTATAAGCAATCCACAGGAGATGGATAAAGATCTAAAGATCTAAAATAAAGATGCAGATAAGTTTAAAGTAAAATTATGGATAAGAATTGAGCATAAGAAGGCACTAGCGGTTACATTAAATTCAGTCAAAATAGATATTCAGGGATAATATATATTAGCGTAGGTAAAGGCAACTATTTCAAAAATACTAAGGATCAATTCAGAAGATATAGCAATAAACATACTTTTATAGTATAGCAAAGCTTCTTTAACACATGTAACAAACACTGACATAATCAAGGGCAGATATACTTATTGTACAGTATTCATTCAACTTAACAGATTTGAGAGAAAAGGGAGAAAAAACTGAGCAATACCAGATTGAATAATAAGTTAAAGGGGCTTCCCTGGTGGCGCAGTGGTTGAGAGTCCGCCTGCCGATACGGGGGATGCGGGTTCGTGCCCCAGTCCGGGAGGATCCCATATGCCGCGCAGCGTCTGTGTCCATGAGCCATGGCCGCTGGGCCTGCACGTCTGGAGCCTGTGCTCCGCAACGGGAGAGGCCACAACGGTGAGAGGCCCGTGTACCGCAAAAAATAATTAATAATAATAATAAGTTAAGGGCAATATTCACACATTGCTTGAGCAAGCATGATTTGTTATACATAATTTGGAAATAATTGAGCAATATTCAATCTAATTCAATTTTTGCATATCCAACGATCGAACAATTCAACTCTAATTTCATGCATTAAAGACACATTCAAAGATTTTTATTGCAACATCCTTTTGTAGCAGAATTCAGAAATAGAAATGTCCAAAACTAGGAGAATGAATGAATAAATCACATTATCGTAACTGTGTTTATTGTAGAAACAGTTGAAAGGAATGAACTGCACTTTTAACACTGGCTAGGTTTCAAAGTCAAAATGTTGATCATTAATAGATCCGTATGGATAGAGTAAAAATTAACAGCATGAATTGTAAATAAACATATCAGATTAAGAACAGTGAAGCTTTGGAAAGCATGGAAGAACGAGGAACATAATTTGGGAGGATTAAACATAAGTATTGAATATTTCCACCGTATTTGTAAAATTTGCAATTTATGTTAAAATAAACAGTTTTGGTCAAACATATTAAAACTTAACATTGTATTTCATTCCTGATAGACTATCCATGAGTGTCTGTTATAATTCCTTCCTAATTATGTATAATTAACAACTTTTCAAATTAAAATGAAGAACAAATGCATACACCTCAACAGAACTAGAAAGAAAACCAAAGGTAAAAGTATTATCTTGAGTCATAAGCAAGAACTTAGCACATATGCAAGGAATTTGGTATGATGTCACCTATCCTCTCTTTCTGAAAATGTAAGTTAGTGATGTAGAAAACTGTTTAAAAAGAATGGTTATTGTTAAATGTATTTGCATATGTTTTTTTTTTTTTTTTTTTTTTTTTTTTTTTTTTTTTTTTTTTTTTTTTTTTTTTTGCGTTATGCGGGCCTCTCACTGTTGTGGCCTCTCCCATTGCGGAGCACAGGCTCCAGACGCGCAGGCTCAGCAGCCCAGCCGCTCCACATGTGGGATCCTCCCGGACCGGGGCACAAACCCGCGTCCCCTGCATCGGCAGGCAGACTCTCAACCACCGCGCCACCAGGGAAGCCCTGCATATGTTTTAATACATACATTAATTATAAGTATAAAACAGAAACTAAAGAGCCCTTATTTTTATTGAGGTGTAATTGACATACAGCATTATGCTGGTTTCAGGTGTGCAACGTAATGATATGATATTAGTATATATTTTGCAAAATGATCACCACAATAAGTCTCGTTTATATCAGTCACCGTATATAGTTTACAGAACTATTTTTCTTGTCATGAGAGCCTTTAAGATTTACTCTCAGCAATTTTCAGATAGGCAGCACAGGATTATTAACTCTAGTCTCCATGTGGTGCATGACAGCCTCATGACTTATTTACTTTATAACTGGAAGCATGTGCTCTTTGATTACCTTCACCCAGTTTGCTTCTCTTCAACTCCCAACTCCTGCCTCTGGAAACCACCAATCTGTACTCTGTATCTATGAGCTGGGTTTTTCCGTTTGTTGGTTGGTTTTGTTTTGTTTTAAACAGCTAATATTTTTAAAGTGAGAGAATATACAAATACAATTTGTACTATAACAGTCTAGTCGTATAGCTTAGAACATGTTAGCATATCTGAAAAACGTATTTGCTTTGTACGATTATTTAGAAAGAATTTTTGAAGAAAAGAGCATAAATGTGGGGGTACTCTCATCTTCTATTTAATGTTATTAAAGTGAACATCTTAAGACTAGATGCCAGAATTTTTATAAATAGATTTGCTTTAAAAGAGATCAAATCAAAATTTATAGTTGCAGACAATTTTATGGATGGGTAATTTCAAAATTCTAGATGTAAACATTCTTTCTTTGTAAAAATTTCTGAATGATAAAAAGTACTCTCCAAAATTTTATATAAGATTACAGATTGACGGGCTTCCCTAGTGGCGCAGTGGTTGAGAGTCCACCTGCCGTTGCAGGGGACACGGGTTCGTGTCCCAGTCCGGGAAGATCCCACATGACGCGGAGCGGCTGGGCCCGTGAACCATGGCCGCTGAGCCTGCGTGTCCGGAGCCTATGCTCTGCAACGGGAGAGGCCACAACAGTGAGAGGCCCGCGTACCAAAAAAAAAAAAAAAAAGATTACAGATTGAATCCAAAAGCTAGTAAAGATCATATGAAAGAGAATCAGTTTTAAATAAATCTTATTTTTGAAGGGATAGTAATACTTTGTTTTAAGTTTCCTTTTGCAAGCATAGTGATCTCTGCTGGGTGTTGCTGTATTTAACACAGCTACTCGACTCTAGTTAATGGAGATTTGAAAATTTTGTTGCCATTCGTGAGCTCTGGGAATTGTTTGAGTTACAGTTGCTTCATAAATCATTTTCAGGATTCGCTTATCCTTCTTTTATAGAATTTCACCTTATGCGTGCCAAAGGCTAAAGGCCAAACCTATGCAGATTTTTGGACTCTTGATTGTTGGGTTTTATTTGGGTTCCTCCTCCCTCAACCACTATGTAGATATTTCCAATGGCCCAAATCTCTGGGGAAATATGGAGCTCACTTTGTTAGCTTCCTATAGCTTAAGAATCATATCTCCTAATTTCTAATTTCAGAAAGAAAGTTTCTGATATATTGTCCAATTTGTAGGGTGTTTAGAAATGTGATTCTGAACCCTATTGCACACTCAGAGATGGAAGCAACATTTGTCTGCTTATTATTTTAGATATATTAGTAGTATATAGTAATGTAGAACTCAATCATAATTCTATGTTTATTCCCCATTATTCCGTTAGACAGAAATATTCAAAAAACTGCAAATTACCATATAAGAAGAAAAATTTTTTGTATTACATGCAGAAAACCACTTTCAACCCCTGATTACAAATACAAAAACTGTCTATAGTGAAGCACAGAAGTAAATGATTCTCACAAACACACACACACACACACACACACACACACACGAGTCCTTGTAACCAGTGTGTATAACCCAAAAAACTATTTCCAATCTTATAAGATGACATTATTAGTACATAAAATGTTTGATAATATCTATGCCCTTTCTCTTGGTGGAAATATAAATAACATGTAGAATCAAATATAAAAATGATTTTTTCTTAAAATATAAAAAGATATTTGAGGATTTTGAAGGAATTGCATATCATATTTTCTAGAGTGATATGACATTTACATAGAAGAATTATTTTTAAAATTGAAATACACAAAGGACTTAGGAGATTGTTTGTCTTTATATTATGTCATTTACTAGACAGCCTGTGAATCACAGTCAAATTTGTGATGAAGTATTCAGTTTATTAGAAATAATAAAAAATTAGCGTTCAAGATGTGAAATTTAATTTTGTTAAAATGCTATAATAACCAGCAAAGAAAATAAGCACAGGAATTGGCAAGTAGATAAAATAAAAATACTTTGAAAGATAAAAAGCTCCAAAAACAAAGAATACCTTCCATAAGAGAAAACATTCCAAAGAGTAAAATATAAATCCCTAAAACAAAATTTCCAGGAATAAAATGCAAATGAATCTAAAAGAAAATAAAACTTAGTGGACATCCAGCAACAGTGATTATCTGAAAATATCATTGAAATATCAAGAATGATGTATCAAGGTAATAAATTCACAAAAATCTGTAAAGATAAAGTGATTCCATCTCCCAGAGGAAATATTAATGAATTTTTGTAAGCCATTAAAGCCAAACACTCCATTTCTCTAACCCAGTATTGACCCTAGTATTGACCCCAGTATTGACTACCTTGATACAGTCCCGATTTGCAGTGTCTCGGAACTGGCAAAACCCCAAGGAAAAAGAAAATTCAAATCATTCAGGCTCCCTGTGGTTCTCACCATTCTAGAATCATAGTCTCCTTGTCTTTTGTGGTTCTTTAATTTTGTGAAATATTTGATTGGATGATAACTTTATATAAACATTTTATTGACATACAGCAATCATGAAAAACAAAGCTCAAATCACAAGTATACTGCTGTTAGAATTTTTTACAAAATGATTATAAACGTGTAATCATGGTTGAAATGAACAACAATGGCAACAGTACATCATTATTGGATCAAATCCAGTTCTACCACTCCTCCACCACAGTAGAAATATAGCTTATTAATCATGAAGACTACATTGCCTCACTTTGAAATTTATATAATGAAGTCTTTGACTTTATTTACTTAATATTAGATTTGTAAGGTTTATCCATGTTGTTGAATGCAGTGTTCGTTCATTGTCTTTTATTGCTGTATGGTTTTCCAGTGTATTAGGTATCATAATTTTTAAATATCTTCCATTATTGATGGGCACTGAGTAGTTTAACAGTTTAGAAAATTATGAACACTGCTGCTATGGGCTTCCATATATATATATAGGCAAACATTTACATGCATTTCTGTTGAGTATATACCAGGAATAGAATTGTTAGATCATAAGATACTCATTCTCTCTCTCTCCCTCTCTCTCTCTCTCTCTCTCTCTGTCTCTCTGTGTCCTCTCAACTTGATTTGCTCTTCTTGCTCTTCTGTTTTCTAGGCAACATCTTTAATAGTCACATCTTCCATTTTATCATGCCATTGAGTTAGAGTTAACGTCTCTACTCCTAAATCAGCTCTAGGTTTAAACAAATACCCATCTCTTGGAAACTCAGTATGGGAAGTAAGAGTAACTAAGTACTCTTTCCCATACTCAGTAAGAGTATGGGAAAACTGGATAAGGCTTTCTTTGCTTCCTCCTTCTTAGATCTAGAAAGAATCAGTCTGGGAATTTCTTCTTCACTGATATGAATTAATGAATTACCTCACTACAACCCACTAGTATGGGAAGAACAAATAAATACAATTACCATTTTTACTTTAAATTACATATCATGTATATTTTTGTTACAGTATTGGTTAAAAACATGGATTTTAGAGACAGACTGCTGGGATTGGATCCCAGCTCTGTCACTCATTATTAGATATTTGATATTTAGGTAACCCACATACAAGTTTGCAATTTTTTTATTCTATTCTTAAAGTGATCTCAAAAAAAACTACTATAAGGTATTTTTCTAGTCTTTCATGGTCTAATATAAGCATTAAACTATAATTTGATGACAACAAGTAACAGCTTAATTAGACAGTAGCTAAAAGATTGAATACAAGTTTAACATTTAGTGAATTCAAAAAGTTCTTAGTATTATACATTTCATTTTAACATATTTTGCACATTGTAGTTTTAACAGAAGAAATTTCGTAAAAGAGATTCTGATCTCACTGTCTATAAAACCTCTTTTATTCTTGATAAATTTTTATACAACATTAAATAAAATGATCTATTTTAATTTATACTTACTAAGTAGAACTTGTGCTGTTTAAAGCAATCTCTTTTCTTAGTCTTTTCTTTTTCCTTAAATAAAAAGACATTGTCCCTATCTATCAACAAAGCAGTACCTTTGAATGCCTGACATTTTCATTCTTGGAATATTTTATTTAAATGATATGGGTTTATGGAAAAGAAATCTTTTTAAATTTTCTCATGCCCAAATTTTCTTGCAAAGTATTGGTGTTTTCTGGGAAAACAATTTTTTTTTTACGAAAGCTAAACTAAACTCTTGGCATTATTTTTGAAGTTCTAAAAACAGAATCATTTTAGATTATTGGAAAGATATTTCATTTAAATTCAATCTCAATTCTAAAGTATATTCTTACTTTATTAGAAGGTGTAATGTTATAAGCCTTTATTTATGCAAGTGAAAATCTTAACTGTTATTGTTCAAACATTATATGAACTATATCCAACCAGTGACAAATTTGATATAGTTATTTCAGTGATTATTTATCATCAAATACTTAGAAAAAAAAGGTCTTGTGAAAACACATTATTTGCCATATTTTAGTAACATGAATTTCAGTAACGTGAATCTTTCTAATTCTTTGTTACCATTCCTGTATAATAGAATTTATATTTCTTCTCATAATTCTAGAAATGAAACTAGTTTGCTGATTCCTAAGAGGATTTGGGAATAGAAACTGTCTAGAGCAAGATAGAATATAAAAAGTTGAGACCTTAGAAACATTAATAAGGTTACAGAATCAACCATCAATTTGATATTAGCCTACTATTTATTTGGTAACAGGGTCAAATATGCACAAGAATCTTCAATTAATAATAGAATAACTTAAATAGGCTTGCATCACGGAGTGAGACTGCACATCTAGGATGTTACAACTATAATATTATCACACTTCCTTGCTACATTTACTAAAACATCTTCCTTTCTCCTTTTGTCCTTCTTTCAGCTCTTTCCAGGGAACTTAAATTTTCTTAAAATAAAAGTATTTATTGATATCTATAAAGGAGCTAGTCTGATAATCAGACATCATCAGATAGAACTTTGTGCCACCTCTTAGGGAAATTGCTGGTTTGATGCTACAAATTGTAACACAGACCCTATACTGTACTATATTAAGTAAATTCAATAACCATATACATATTGAATAATGTGTCACACTTTGAATGCCTAATTACATGAGCCTATTTTAAAACAACAAAAATAAGTATAGAAGACTTACTATTTGAATTTTAAACAATACCGGGTAGGGGGAAGGATTCTAGAATCTTTGTAATGTTTATAAACATAAGTCTTTCTGAAAATCAAGGAGTAATATTAATGGTGATAATTTTCAGACTCGAATGTATTATCATTCAAATTTTGCAGGGAAATATATCAAAAACAGCATAAAAAGCTTTTACTACAAACTTTACTTAGCTAGAAAATCCAAAAAGTTGTGTGGATTGCCTGACATGAGGCTCTGGGGAACTAAATGTTATTTATGTGAAGCTTGGCTAGTGTTGCTGTTTGGATTGTAGCTGAACAAAAGCCAAGTGCTTTAGAATTTAACATCAGGAAATAAAATTTTCACAGAACTCAGTAGTCACAGGTGTGTACTCTTCCCTCTTTTGGGCAAAGTTCCCTATATTTATGAATTTTAAACTGCATGGTTCTATTGTTTCATTTCAGCAAATGACATCTTTTTTGAGAGGGAAAGTAATTCCCAAATTAATCTCCCCATACTTAGTGAAAACATGTACTTTAAATGAACTATGTTGTATTTCATATTACTTTCATTTGTTAAATGAAGTAAAATTAATACATAGTGTAATTTTATTGCATTAGTAAATATACTAAATTGCATTTGTATTGTGCTAGAAATGTTCTATATCTTGAAGTGAGTTGTATATTTAAGATTTGTTTACTTATGAATATTATACTATACCTCAATAAAATTGCCAAAACATAAATGTAGTCAATTATAAAATATTTTATTTTGCTTTTCTTTTATATGTATCTATTAATCTTTTCTTATACTCTGACATTTTGTTTTTGTGTCATGCTGCTGTTACACTCCTCACCACCTTTTGCCTATGCTGTTTCATTTTGCAGAAGGTTGACACTTTCCCCCCCAAATTTCTAGCTTCAGGTCAGGCCCAGCCAGGTTGATTTCTTCCATAACTAGAGAGAAGATTGGACAATGAGTGGTGACCTCTCCAATAGCTGCTTGTTCAGGTACCTCTTCTCTTTATGGCCTGAGTTCCCATTGGGCAGCCCCACTGTAACTCTTTCCTCTGTTGAGCAACTCCAAATCCTCATATCTGGTTTCATCCACTACTCCATTCTCCCATTAAATTCTATTTTGCTGTTATTAATATCACAGATCTCTCATTAATATACCCATTTAGCTTTTCTATCAGTTTTTTAATGAGTTACCACATTAAATTGCATGGATTAAGATATCTGGCCAGGGTTTTGTTTTCTTGAATGGACACTGTTTTGTACAAGCTGAAAAAATATTAAAATAAAATAAAAAATTTAAACTTTATATTCAGTTACTCTTTGAGTGTACATTATAAGGTAGGGTTTTGGGGTTATTATTTATTTATTTATTTTAGTTTTCGTTTTTTTCCCTATATGATAAGCAATTTCCTCTGTAACATTTATTTGAATGTACATCTGAACATCCTCTTATGACATCATCATAATAATAATTTGTGATTCTATACAGTCTCAAGTCTATTTATTTGATCTCTATTCTTTGGCCTATTTTTCTATGCTTTAATTTGTAATATATCCTTCTATGTAGTATAACATATTACATTTTTATACTTCTTTATAATAAATATTTCACAAAATGTGTTCTTTAAACCTGTATTGATATTTATTCACTCACTATTCTATGTGAATTTTGGGATGCCACGTTTTGTGTGAAATTCTGCTGGCATAGCAAAACATTACAGATTAATTTGAGAAGATTGATGTCCTTTTTATACTTTATCTCCATACCCATGAACATTGTATACATCTATATTTATTCAAGAATTCTGTGAAATTTAAAATGCTTTCTTATTACTCAGTGAATACACCACATACATATTTACATGGATTAATCTATACTGCTTTTATTCCCTGGTATTATGAGTAGATTGTACACTCTATAATTCAAATCTGTATATGAGTTACAGATTTTTTTATATGTTGATCTAGAATTATACTCAGTACAAATTGTTAGTTAATTTATAGTGTCTGATTTTTTTTCAGTACACAATCATAGCTCTGAATAAAAATGATGTTAATTCTTTTCTCCAATCCCAATGATTTTATTTTATTTCTCTATGTTATGACATTGAATTAATCCAAATGTACTGTGGTGAACTGAAACAATTACAGAGGGCATACTTGTTTTGCTCCTAACCTTACTGGGAAATTTCTCTAGGGGAAAAAGCTGGTTTTAAGTTTCTGATATATATTTTTTAACAGTTTAAACAGTTCAGCTCTTTTCCTGGTGTTCTAGGAAATCATTTTTTTGTTGTCATTTGTGAATGAAATCTGAATTTAGTTATTTTTTGCTACTTTATTCTTGATAAATAGTATCCTATAATCTTGAATATTATTTTGTTTATAAGATCATTATTTTACTTTATTTTATATATTTTTATATATAAAGTTTTAAAACATATGTGTAACCATTTAAAATAAAGCAAATTTAGAAATCTATAATTATCCATGCATACATTACATCTTATTTTCACCAAAAAGCAAATTTCATCTTCAGAAACCAAATACAAAATTCATGTATCAACTTTAAATTAGTCTGTGTAATTCACCTAATTAATTAAATTAATATTATATACCTGTGTATAGAGAAACATACACACTCCTTAGATCACAATTTTTTTTGCAGTCTTTCCAAGTGTCTGTGCATGTGTGTAATTCTTGGTGAAATAAAGCTGGATAAAATTTTAATGAAGATGCTAGAGTTTTTAACTCTTAGCTTTTCTGATACTGAAATACAACTGTATTTGTCAACTAAATGATAGCTTAGCTAAGTAAGAATATGTAGTAAGGCAGAGTTTCCCATTATCACTTTGAACATATAATTTTATTGTATGTTGTTTTGTCTCTGACACTAAGTCAACTATCAGTCTAATTGTAATTTTTGTTTCTTATAATCTGGTATTTTTCTTTGATATCTTTAACTAATGTCTTTAAACTTAATTTCTGTAACTTTACTTTTGTGTCTAGATATGGATTTCTTTAATTTTTAGTTTGTATTCAGAACCATTTTTTTCCTCTAGGATTCATGATTTTTCTTCACACCTGAATAATTCTCAGCAATTATCCCTTCAAATTTTACTGCATCACTCTTTCCCCTTGTGTCTCATTCTAGGAATCTTATTATATGTTTTCTCAAGTTGTTAAATTTGTCTTTCATTTAACTTAATATTTTTATATATTTAAAAATTTTTGATATCTGGGCTTTGTTCCTAGGGAATTCACAGAAGAATTTTAACATTCTCTTATATTTTTCCAAACTAGAATTTTTCCATATATCTATATTTTCACTGTAATAAATATGTTTTAGATTATATTATCTGTTTTATCCTTTTTCTATCTACTGTTTTTTTAGTTCTACCTATATGTTTTACATTTTCTTATGTTTTCATATAATGCTATCTCTTCATTTTTTGACATATTTGAAAAATATGCCATAATTTTCTGTTTGATTGTCTTGACTACCTTTTTTGTATTGAGAATTTTGTTTACAGACGAATTATTTTTTTAACATCTTTATTGGAGTATAACTGCTTTACAATTGTGTGTTAGTTTCTGCTTTATAACAAAGTGAATCAGTTATACATATACATATATCCTCATATCTCTTCCTTCTTGTGTCTCTCTCCCTCCCACTCTCCCTATCCCACCCCTCTAGGTGGTCACAAAGCACCGAGCTGATCTCCCAGTGCTATATGGCTGCTTCCCACTAGCTATCTAGTTTACATTTGGTAGTGTATACATGTCCATGCCACTCTCTCTCTTTGTACCATCTCACCATTCCCCCTCCCCATATCCTCAAGTCCATTCTCTAGTAGGTCTGCATCTTGCCCCTAGGTTCTTCATGACCTTTTTTTTTTTTTTAGATTCCATATATATGTGTTAGCCTACAGTATTTGTTTTTCTCTTTCTGACTTACTTTACTCTGTATGACAGACTCCAGGTCTATCCACCTCACTACAAATAACTCAATTTCATTTCTTTTTATGGCTGAGTAATATTCCATTGTATATATGTGCCACATCTTCTTTATCCATTCATCTTACAGACTAACTTTTTATGTAACTTTCTAGCTCTTGTGATTCAGCTCCCTAATTCTATAATTGTATTAAAAGCATATGATGTTCAGTCTTGAAATCAACAGACAGCCAAGCTCTGACCCTGATCCTGAATGCAATCAGTTAGAAAGTAAACATGGGTATACAGTTATCTCCTGCTTTTTGAAAGTTTGCTTTACATCACTTCACTTTTGCAAAAGACCTACATGAGCACCTGTGCTCACTAACTGAAAGAAATCCAAAGAAAATGTTCACCCTTAGCAAAACAAGTCAAAAAGCAAAAGTAGCCAGAAGGCATTTGTTTTGCAGCAAACCATTATAAAGGCAGTGTGCACCCCAAGCAGCAAGAGCAGCACCTCCAAGCTCCTTCCTTGGGAACTACTCTCAGAATCAAGATGCCATAGCTTTGAACTGTCTGTGAGCATCTCTGCTTTACCCAGATTTATTTTGTGCATCAAGCAAGATGTGTCCTAAGGTAATTACTTCTTCACTTTAGGCCATTTCAGGAATTTTCTACTTTCAGATAGCGGGGGAAACCTGTATTTAAAATACCCTAGAAGGACTTCGGGTAGCAGAAGACAGTTTTTGGTGCTAATAATCAATGTCATTTTCACATTAAAGACAAAATGTATAACCAAAGTCTAGTATAATATTTAGAAAGCCAAGAATGATTATAAATGGGAAAACTAAATTTAATTTGGTACTTCTGATTATTTATTTCAGTAAAACATTATAATTATGCAATAGTGCTAAACATTTTAACTGTGTACACTTAATGGAGAGTATTTTCAAGTCATTTCCTGTTTTGATTCATGTGTTTATTGTTTAAATACATTGTGTTTGAGTGCTTGAAAGGACGCTATTATGTATGATGGATGCTGCCACTTTAGGAAAGCTGGAAAAGTTATTGAGATGCTACATTTTACATTCTATTTGATGGACTTAAACAGATGATCTATGCAAAGCCTGGTATATAGCTAAGGGGAAAAAAATAGACTAACAGCAAGAAATATCTTGTATCAGCAGAAGGACATGGAAATGGTTGGATGGTAGCCAACTGCATGAAAAGAGTGATGCAACTTTAACTTTATCTAAAGTTCTTAGCCATCCAGAAAATTGTTAACAATGATCTGACAATCCAGGATGGAATATGTATACAAGGATAATAGAAAAATATAGAAACAGCACAAAAGCAAAACAAAAATAGCTTTAGAAGAAGATTCTATTTAAAGACAGTATAAATGGGTTCATTGAACAGGTATCAATATATAGAAGATGCCTATCAATGAATTTTTTTTTTTTTTTTTTTTTTTTTTTTTTTTTTTTTTTTTGTGATGCCTGGGCCTCTCACTGTTGTGGCCTCTCCCGTTGCAGAGCACAGGCTCTGGACGTGCAGGTTCAGCGACCATGGCTCACAGGCCTAGCCGCTCCGTGGCATATGGGATCTTCCCGGACCGGGGCACGAACCTGTGTCCCCTGCATCGGCAGGCGGACTCTCAACCACTGCACCACCAGGGAAGCCCTATCAATGAATTTTAATGGACATAAACACTATTTAGTAAAGTTGTTCTTTATCTTCTTTGTTTTGCAGGGGTTTTTTTTGGCATACACTATGACTAAGTTTCAGTCAAAATAAATCAATACAATTGATAAGGGAAAATAGCAATATTAGTGCTATCAATAAAGATAAACTAAAGTGGAGTTTGAATGGGACTCAGTATTATAAGAAAAAAGAGGACTTTGACGCCAGAAAATACAAAAAAAAAAACCCAAACTTGTGCAAAATAAAATGCTTAAATATATTATTCAGGACAGTTTTATCCCACTGTAAGAGTAAAGTCACATAGTAATAAGGAGGATTAATTTGAAAGCAATGCCAAAACTAAAAGTATAGGAAAATACAGTGTAAGTTAACTAATTATTTATTTTCTAATTAGCTAAAGATGGCTTGTATTTAAAAGGATTTACTGTAGATTGCAATACCCTTTTGTCTGGACACAATTTCCTCAGAAATATTGATTTTCCTTGTTCAAATATGGAAGTAATCTAGGTAAGTGACCTTTTTATCTTGGAAAAAAAGTAAATCATTTAACCTCTCAGCCCAGGATCAACCAGAAAGTAGTACTGAGGCAAAGACTGGTTTATAAGTTCTTTTATTGAGGAATTTGATCCCAAAGTCAGGGTTAAGGGATGAAGGAGAGAGAAATGCAAGGAAGGAAGCAGATACAGTAAAGGAAGCATTATCAAGTTGACTGCTGCTGAGGGTGACTACTGGTTAGATACATCACTGGGAGACAGAATTAGGGATGCATTTATCCATTAGCTCTTACTACTCACTGTGCAAAAGTTTACCCAATAAGGCATTAACTCTGCTGATTTCCTATAGGTGTCTAATAGGTTTTCCTGGAAGCCCATACTACAGTAATAACAGAGAAGTCCTGAACACAGGAGCAAAATAAAAAGTGCAACACCATCCTGTGTCTAAGTACTGTCAATATCCACTTGTGTGAAGTTGGAGGGAAGCTGCAGGGATGCCTTGACTAAGAGAGAAAGTGAGGTCAATTACATAGAAGTGATGGAGAAGAGTTGTCCAGTACATAACACTATATCCTGGGCATAAAATTATAGCTAAATTTAGGCTAATATCACCTTACCTGATGACTGTTTGATATAATTTATTTTGATAAATTTATTTGTCAACCTTCAACTGTTGTTCCCTTAGAACTAAATATATTTATTAAGTCTCCGTATGGACACCAAGGGGGGAAAGCAAGGGTTGGGGGGTGTTGGATGAATTGGGAGATTGGGATTGACATATATACACTAATATGTATAAAATAGATTAATAAGAACCTGCTTTATAAAAATAAATAAATAAATAATATTTAAACAAAAATTTAAAATAAAGTAAATAAATAAAAATGGAAAAATAAATACATTAAGTCTCCAAGCATATACTTGGATCTCAAAAGAATCCTTACCTAGAACTTTACTACTTAGAGTGTGGTTCATAAACCAACAATATTGGTACGTGGGCACTTATAAGAAGTGCAGAATTTTGGGTCCATTCCCAGATCTGATGAATTGGAATCTTTATTTTGACAAGATTCCCACATGACTTGTAAACTCATTGCATGTGGAGATGCATGAATCCAGGTGGGATCTTCATTAACTTTACTTCTAATCTTCTTTATCACAAAGATATTTAACTCGAGGGTTAAATATATGGAAACAGACCCAAAACTAAAAACATTCATCCCTGAATTAATTCATTGTTACTGAAGAATTTATGAAAAATCATACTAAAAAACGATTCAAGTTGTCATTGGCCATGATATATTAATACTCAGATGTATACAATGTTAAGGAATTTTGAAACTATATTCAAAATTTATAATCCTATTCATGACATAAATCATGATTATGTTAATCATGTTAAAACACATGTTAAAAACACATGTCTTGAGAATGATAATTATGTATTTGTGAAGTATGAAAGATCTTTTTCAAACAATTTTTTGGTATAACACTGGGAAAATAGATAAATTTTTCTCCATGTCAGTAAGATGGTGGAATAGGAGGTCCCAGCACTCATACCCCACAGAAATACTAATTTAAGAATGATACGTGTGCTAAAATATCTTTATGAGAGATTTAGTTTCTAGTTAAGAAGTTGCAATACCCCAGACAAGCACAGAAAACAGTCGCATTGAAATGGGAGAAAAAGAGACAATGTTGATTGAATGTATATCCAGCTACCCTAACCTTTCACTGCACTGCCCTAGGGAAAACAAGTGGTGGCTTATTGCTGCCAAATCAGCTCTGAGAGATAGGGATAAGGCAAACGCCCCTGAAACATCTCCCCCAGAAGGGAAGGAAGGGAATGGAAGGTGTGCATACATAGAAAGGATCCCAGGAATCTCTAGCTGGGCTGATTGGTGAAGGTCTTTCCCTGTCGAAGCCTGTCTATAAAGATAGGAAGAAGTGATCTTTTGCAAATTTGCAGACACCAACACAAAACATAACCCTACAAAAAATCAACAAAACACAAAGGAAGACAACAACAGAAGGAATAAAATATCTAATGAACTCTAAGATAGGTAGAAAACAACAGTATTTCCTTCCCAATCGATAATTACTTTAAATATAAATGAAATAAACTTCCCAATCAAAAGACATAGAGTAGCTGAATAAAACAAGATCCAAGTCTATGGTTTCTAAAAGTGAATCACTGTAGCTTTAAGTACATATATACAGGTGTAGTTTGGAAATATTTTGGGTTCATTTCCAGACCACCACAACAAAGTTAATATCACAATAAAGTGAATCACACGAATTTTTTGATTTCCCTGTGTGTATGAAATTTATGTTTACCCTGTATTCTATTAAGTGTGCAATAGCATTCTGTCTTTAAAAAACAATGTTTATACCTTAATTTTAAAATATTTTATTGCTAAAATCACTACCATATGAGCCTTCAGCAAGTTTTTTTGCAATAGCAACATCAAAGATCACACACACCATAAGAAATACAATGGAAAAGTTTGGAATTGTGAGAATTATCAAAATGTGACACAGAGACATGTAGTGAGCAAATGCTATTGGAAGAATGGCACCAGTAGACTTGCTTGACTCAGGATTGTGACAAACCTTCAATTTGTAAAAAAATCATATCTGCGAAGCACGATAAAGCAAAGGGTAATGAAATGAGGTATGCCTGTGAACTCTAAGTGAAGGGATGGTAAAAAGATATGCTATGCAAATGATAGCCAAAAGATAGTAAAGGTAGCTATACTTATATCAGACAAAATATACTTTAAATCAAACACTGACACAAGAGACAAAAAGTACATTGTATAAAGGTAAAAGGATCGATTCATCAGGAAGATACAATTACAAATAGATATGCATCCAACATCAGAAAACCTAAATATATAAAGCAAACATAGACAGAAGTGAAGGGAGAAATATACAGCAATACAAACATAGTAAGACATTTCAATACCCTACTTTCAACAATGGATAGATCATCCAGAAAGAAAGTTGGTATGGAAATAGCTCACTTGAACAAGACTATATTCTACAACATGGATGAACCTTGAGAACATTGTGCTAAATGAAATAATCCAGTCACAGAAGGAGAAAAACTGCATGATACCACTTAGTAATTCAAAATACTCCAATCCACAGAAGCAGACAGAGAGTAGAATTGTGGTTGCTAGCTACTGGGGAGAGGGGGAAATAAGGAGTTGTTCAACAGGTATAAAATTTCAGCAATGCAAGATGAATAAGTTCTATTCATCTGTTGTACAGCATACTGCCTATAGTTAATGGTATGATATTGTACACTAAAAAGCTTGTTAAGAGTTTAGTTCCCATGTTAAGTGTTCTTGCCACAACATAAATAACAAAATGAAATAAAATGGTAAATAAGTTCATTTGTACCATTTTTTTAGATTCTCCATATAAGTGATATATGACATTTGTTTCTCTATATCTGACTTACTTCACTCAGTATGATAATCTCTAGGTCCCTCCATGTCACTGCAAATGGCATTATTTCAGTCTCTTTTATGGTTGACAGAAATAGAGTCACAGATGTAGAAAAGAAACTTATGGTTACCAGGGGAGAAGATGGGGGGAAGGATAAATTGGGAGATTGGGATTGACATATACACACTACTATATATAAAATAGATAACTAATAAGGACCTACTGTATAATACAGGGAACTCTTCTCAATACTCTGTAATGACCTATACGGTAAAAGAATTTTACAGAGAGTGGAGATATACATATATATATATATATATATATATATATATATATATATATATATATATATATATATATCTGGTTCATTTTGCTGTACAGCAGAAAATAACACAACATTGTAAATCAAATATATTCCAATAAAAAAATTTTTAAATAAAATAAAATGGTAAGGAAATTCAAAAAGTAAATTTATATTAATACTGCACCTATTCTCATTAAAAATGAACTTTATTTTTGTTACTATCCCTTATACTCCATTTCTCAGTTTTAATATATTTATCCTCTCTCTCTTTCTCTCCCCCTCTTCCCCTCTCTCTCTCTCTCCCTTTCCCTCTCCCTCTCTCTCTCATTCTTTGTGGAAACTGTGTTTTATAGAAATCTCAGAAGAGTTGTATATTTTTGAGCACCGTGGTGCTTTGTTTTTCTCGCATAAGACAACTATACAGCTTTACTGATTTTGTGGTCTGTTCTAGAATCAAGAGAGTCTGACCTTTGTAAACCATACCTAACATGGAAGCACATACTTTCATGAAATAATACTTTTAATTCTTCCAGGAGAATAAAAGAGCAATGATGTCACAGGAACTCTACTATTTCTCAATTCTTCCAGGTCACTTATAGCTGAGAACCTGCATTCTCCAGTGAACATTCGAGGGACAAGGGAAAGGCCAATAAAGATGTGGTGCATCTTTAGTGGCCACCTTATTTTTGTTATCTTTTAATTTTTCCGTTTTTTTTTTTACTTTTTCTTAAACAATATGAAACACACATAATGAACACACATTTTGTGTGTTCACAAAAGGAACAGACTCATGTAATATCACTGAAACCAAGAAAAATGTTACTAGCACCCCTAAACTTCCCAGCTTTGTCCCTCTTTCCATTACTAAGTCACTATCTCTCCAAGAATCACCAATATTGTGACTACGTATGTATTATTTATAAAAATGAGGTCATACAGCACATATAGATTTTTGGTATAAAGCTCCTTTTTGCTTACTATTTTGAAAATTATTTATGATGTTTTGCAGTGTACTTTCTCTTGTGGTATAGGGTTCTGAAGTGTGAGTATTCCACAATTTATCGTGGTTTTCAGTCAATCTAGGTCTCATTTGTATAGTATTGTTATAATGAGTGTTTTGGTGAGTATTATACATGCATAGTTTTTGAGTATACGCTTAAAGTTGTTGGGTCATATGTATAGGTTCAACGTTAGTGGTTGCTGTTAAACTGTTTTCCAGCCTGAACTATAGGATTTGATTCCTCTGTATTCTTCAATCCTTCACATCCACATAAGGAGCAAATCATGTCATTTTTAACTCAAGAATATATTCTGAGTCTATCTATTCACTTCACTCCATTCCCACTGCCACTACTCTAATCCATACCATCATACTTCCTTGCCCATTGTACCTTAGCAATAATTTCTTAACCTTAATTTCCTTCCCTTCTTCTAGTCTTGTTACCACACAACAGCAAAGGCAATTAGATATTGCTACTAGGATGATCACTTCCGGAAAAAAAGTCAGAGTCAAATTTTACCCTTTTGCTGCCTTTCACAAGGCCTAGCCTAGGGTCAGATTCTGCCCTTCTCTGAGCAGCCCCTGAAGCTCAGGGCATCCCAGCCCATCCTGTCCCTGCCCCACCCTCTGGACCAGCACTGACCCCGCCCACACACCTGAAACTTCTTAGCGCACCCTGTGGGGTCCCACTGCCCTTTGTCTGCCTTCCTGGGAAACACCACTCTCCACCCACACATCCAGGCCTCTGGTGTCATCCAGGGTGTTCAAAAGAGGAAAACATCAAGTAAAACAAGTAAAAGAAAAAAAAAAAAAACTTTGAGGAATCAAAGTTGTGACTATTATGTCTAGAAGGTGTTTTAATACTTGAAAGCCTGACCCTTTTATCCATAAACATTCATCCTTTTCTAGACAACACCTTGATACCCTAATTTCTAGAATGTGTTTTTAGACTTACTGTAATTTTTTCAGGCCTTTTGTATCCTCAGCTCTCCCTGTTAGAGTCCCTATGACTTGTAATACATTGACTCCAGAAAAAAACCCGTTACACTATTTTTATGATAAGAATCTCCCCAAACAAAATAAATCCACAGCACATGATATCATAATCTTAAAAGAAAAGAATGCTTGTCCTTTGACCAAAACACAAAGCCTCTTTAGCTGTTCATTAAACAGCCTCTGACAGGTCTCCATGGTGTAACTGTGAACGCGTATCGGTTTTGTCTGGAAGGCTTTAAAAATATGTTTTGCGGGCTTCCCTGGTGGCGCAGTGGTTGAGAGTCCGCCTGCCGATGCAGGGGACACGGGTCCGTGACCCGGTTATGGAAGATCCCACATGCTGCGGAGCGGCTGGGCCCGTGAGCCATGGCCGCTGAGCCTGCGCGTCCAGAGCCTGTGCTCTGCAACAGGAGAGGCCACAACAGTGAGAGGCTCGCATATCGCCAAAAAAAAAAAAAAAAAAAAGGTTTTGCTCAGACATGATATTTACTTTTCTTCAAGAATTTTGGCGATCATTACATCACCTAACTCACAGAGAACTGCCCAAGAACAGATATTTTCTTTCTATTGAACTCCTGTCACATTCTTTTGAGAAGGTTAACAGAAATATCAAACTGTGTTTACTACATTTCAGGTTATTCGCTCCCGAAAGGATTCACTCCAGGTTATCATTAAAGTATTTCATTTTATTTCCAAAGAAATGACTCTATCTTTGAGTTTAAATAAATTAATCATATCATTTCATGTGGTTAAAAAACTCAGTATTTAAAATCCCAACCGATGCAAGTGTAGTAGTTATTTTCATAACGAACCAATATACATCTACATCTAATTATTTAAAGAAAATTTAGAAACCTAAACATTTTCTGTGTGGATGGAATTTCTTATATTACATAATCTACTAAATGTTTTTTTGTATTCATTATAGAAAAATATAATTTTAGAAACTTTCTTAGGAAACGTTTGTTCCCAAAATGTACTGTTTGCCCCCAAATGTAATCATTACCACTAAGAAGAGATAATAAATGAATTGGGTTACTTGGCCTTAAGCAATTTAATATGAATGTATAAAATCACTTGTATTATTTTAATATACACTGCAAACTTATTGGAATCAACCTTAAAAATAAAGCCAACTCCACAACGTTTTTGTGTGCAAATAAAGTTATTTTTTAGAAGTGTAGTAACTGTACAATATTATATAAGCTGATTCTGTATCTTAAAGTAGGATTAGAAAGCTGTATTAAATCTGTAGGACATATTCAGTGACTCGATTTGGTTATGTTGTACCAATATTTGAAGCATATAGAATTTAGGCTGGTGTCAAAACCTATGAGATGAATTATGAAAAATCTCTACTTCTTTTTTTTTAACTCAATAACTTGATTTTCTTTATTTTCTTCTATAAATTAGTGCTTCTAGTAGCTACTAAAATATGATCAAAACTAATTATTTCAATGAAAATATACTTGTGGTTGATGAAAAATAAAACATGGAATTTCCAGGTATCTCTATAAAGATAATTTTCTAACCCCTCTCTCCATATTCTCACACTGCTGTCATAGATCTGTACCAAGATTAAGATCATTATTTCAGTTAACGTGGTGATCAAGACCCTAGAAGTATATTGACTACATTGGTTCTGATAATAAAGAGGTGAAACAATTTGGTCCTATTGTCTTGGGGTCTGCTTAGTTAGCAATGGATCAACAGATTGAATCTGAGGGTCTAAGGCAATGAGTGCACTGACCAGAGAGAGAGAGAGAAATTTAATGAATATATAACTTTGTTTCTTTAATTTTGAAACATAGCACCTTGCTCTTCTAAATATACTGTACTGATGGGAGTTTTTCTCAAGTTTTTCTTTTATGGGCATTTCCTGCCTATCTTTTATCAGAGCTCCTCAGTTCTCCACACTCAGTTCTTTGAAGAATTAATGCACTCCTGGTTTAGCTATCATTCAGAGAAGTTATGGATAAATAGCTAGTTATAATTTGATATAGTTTGATAAAAATATTTCACCCAGTTAGGTTTGAAGATTGAAACACCAAAAAAAAAAAAAAAGAAGAAGAAGAAGAAGAAAGAAACATATGCAACACTTAAAGATGTTCCTCTTGCAGAGAGGGAATTTAAGTCATATAGGTCATATAGACTCCAATCTGTCTCAAAGTCCCAAAGTGTTATGAAACTAAAGTCCAAGGCTTGAAAGAATATCAGAGAAAACCTGACCAAAAATTGCCTCAAGATATAGAAATTTTGGAAATTGATTTTCGTAGACATCCAAGGGCATTGGTTGATTTTGATAAGGTATATTCTAACTTAAAAACAAGAGATAGTGAACTAAAAGCACAGTTATTGTGTATCAGTCAGTATAGATAAGCTAAATTATGCTGCAGTAACAAACAACATCAAAAATAAAGTAGCTTAAAACAAGAGAAGTTTATTTCTTGTTCACACCATAACCTTCAAAGATAATTTGGGGGCTTTCTCACCTCCCATCTTGTTTGTTTGTTTGTTTGTTTTTGCAGTACTCGGGCCTCTCACTGCTGTGGCCTCTCCCGTTGCAGAGCACAGGCTCCAGACGCACAGGCTCAGCGGCCATGGTTCACGGACCCAGCCGCTCCACGGCATGGGGGATCTTCCCAGACCTGGGCACGAACCCGTGTCCCCTGCATCTGCAGGTGGACTCTCAACCACTGCACCACCAGGGAAGCCCTCCCATCTTGTTCTTGATCTCCCTCCAAGACGCATGCTGATGGATCAGCCAATAAACTGAAACATCCTTATAAAGCAGAGACAGAGGTAAAGAGCCCTTTAGATGTCCTAAATCAGCATGAAACACACCAGCCCAGAAGTGACACATTTTGTTTTCACTCCCAGCTCATCAGACACAACAGGATACACAGACAAACCCAACCACTAAGAGAGCCAGAAAGTATACTCATGCCATTTAACTGGAAAGGGTTGGGGGTACCAGAATACTGTCAAAATCTCTCACTATATTTTACCTTCTGTGCTACACTCCCAATCCTGACAGTAAAAATGAAGAAAGATCTCATGGAATGATAGTGATGCTAGAAAAGCAGGAACACAAGAATATTGCTAAACAGAATAAATAAAGACATATTGAAGAGAGCAACTGCCTTCAGCTGGGGAAAACCAGGGATGATTGCTATTTGCAGTTGACACCTAGGTGATATAATGACAACCACCTTCAATAGTGTCCTTGAAAATGGATAGATAAATCCAACTGAATTTAGAGATGTACATTTGGAATATATCCCCATGATATTAATTGTGTATAAAGACAGGAAACTGGTAAAGGGCATATAAAACATTAGTGTATTTTAAGACTAACAAGCTTGAAAAATAAAGACCACAGTAAACAATTATCTGGCAAAATCAGAGAACATGGATTGGATCTCTGATAAATATACACGTTGGCTTTCTCTTGTAGTGATTCATATCTTTGAAACAAACTCTCAGAAATGTTTTCTATATACTGTATGTAAGAATGCAGGCAAATTCACTGACCTAGTTGAAGGGGAAGCACAAAGGAATTGAGGGAAAGTCATCTCTGATAAACGTGGAGTCACCACCTCTAAGGTCTTTTTCCCAGGGAAAGAAGCAGGTGCGGGGCGGGCAGGGAGGAGGCTGGGAGTTTTGTGCAAAACTTTTTGAGGAAAAAACAGAGAGGAAGGCATTTTATATAACATTGTTACAAAATATTATATGATATAGATAAGCAATTAAGATGTTTTGAATTTTCCACTAGGAAAGCAATGTTGGATATGCATGCTTGCACACGCCACTTGGATTTGCGTGCACCTCCTTCACTTTGGTATTTATCGAGAAGAGGACGTGCTAGGGTGTAAAACATGCCGATTTCCATTTTACTGGAAGTACCCAGTTTCTCTTCAACATGGCTATACGAAATTGTACTCCAGTCAAGATACGTGAATTTTCATAATTTGTCCACAAAATTATATTGTTTAGATAAATCTACAATTTGCTGATTAGTGGGTTAGAGCATTTTTCTAAACAGTGATTCAGTTTCATGTTAATAATTTTTCAATAAGTTAAATTGGCTTTTTTGACTTGATTTAATCAATTAGAAGGGTTTCTTCAACTTTTTCAGCAACGGAACCTAGTCTATTATATCTATTTGAAAAATCTAGTCCTTAAGATTCACTTATGGAACTGTACTTTGTTATAAGGATAATTTAATATACTAAAGTTTGTTGTTGTTTCCCATTTAATTTTTCTTGAGCCCAAGGATGACATAGGAAACTTGGAATAAACTGGTGATCCAAGCTATAGGCGTGTGATTATATGAACATTGCTATGTGACAGAAGAAGTATCGAAAATCAGTGGAGAAAATAATATGCTAGTTAATATATGGTTCTAGACAAAGTCTCTCCATATTGGAAATGTGTGTGTAGTTATATAGTCACATATAATAGTTATAGTTATATTTCTATTACACACCACGTACAAAAAAATGTATTCCAGATGGATAAAAAGAAAAATTAAAGAACATTTTTTTTAGAATGAATAAAGGATAATCTAGTTATTGTATTGCAGTAGAATAATAACACAAATAACACAAATCACTAAAATTAAAAATCATGAGAGGGCTTCACTGGTGGCGCAGTGGTTGAGAGTCTGCCTGCTGACTTACCTTTTAACCCTGGGACGCGGGTTCGTGCCCCGGTCCGGGAAGATCCCACATGCCGCAGAGCAGCTGGGCCCGTGAGCCATGGCCGCTGAGCCTGTGCGTTCGGAGCCTGTGCTCCGCAATGGGAGACGCTACAACAGTGAGAGGCCCGCATACCGCAAAAAAAAAAAAAAAAAAAAAAAAAAAAAATAATAGACTTGTATCAAACAAATGCTTCTTATAATTGTGTATTTAAGATCATCTAAATAAGATCATCTATACCAATTTTTTCAGATCTTATTTACAAAGCAGAAATAGAGGCACAGATGTAGAGAAAAAAATGTATGGATACCAAGGGGAAAAGGGGGCATGGGATGAATTGGGAGATTGAGATCAACATATATACACTATTGATACTATGTATAAAATAGATAACTAATGACAACCTACTATATAGCACAAGGAGCTCTACTCAATGTTCTGTGGTGACCTAAATGGGAAGGAAATCCAAAAAATAGGGGATATATGTATATGTATAGCTGATCCACTTTGCTGTACAGTAGAAACTAACACAACACTGTAAAGCTACTATACTCCAATGAAAATTAGAAAAACAAAAAAACAAAATTCTGTATTACAGAACAACACTATGCAGGGTTAAAAGGTAAGTGATTGTGTGTAAAAGTATATTTGAAAGCTTTTAAGGAACAAGGATTGGTATCCAGGATATATAAACAACTTTAAACCCATAAGTAAATTTAGGCAACTCAATAAAAGAAAAGAGAAATGGGCAGTTAATTCAAAGGAAAGGGAACCTTAATACTACAATAAACATAGGAAAAAATGTTCACTCTCACTTGTAAGAGAACAAAAGAAAATATAGAACATATTTTCACAACTTCCATTGACTCAAGTTTTAAAATTTAAATTAGTTGTTTTTATTTTCATTTGCTTTGTCAGACTATGAAAAAGCAAATGATATTGACTCACTCTTAAACATGTCATCAGTTACAACCACTTTGAATATTACTAACACACCATCCAGTACAATAGAAGATGTGTATCTTCCAAGACCAACAATTTCAGTTCCAGAGCCATAACACTAGAAAAAATAACTGTTGAATGTTTACATTTACAATGTAAAACAGATCTGCAGATCTGTTTTAATAGAAAAAATAAAGAACCCAAAAAAAAAAAAAAAAAAAAAAGAACCCACATACATAATCTTCAAAGGGGAGAATATTAAAACATATATGACAAAAGAAAAAAAATACAACAACAAATAAAGTAGATGGGAATACAGAGAACAATTGTACTTCAATCAATAAACTATATTTAGATGTGTCATTGTAGATGTACTACACTTTTCATATTTTAAATAATTACCACTAAATGAAAAAATTATTTATTGATACCAATAAATATATTGCATTATAAGAAGACAGACTGAGAGTATAAGTATATATTTAAAGGTTGTGATTACGTCTTGGGAGGGAAAGAGAACGGAAGATAACAATGGTCTATTGAATCTAAACTCTTCATTAAAAACATTAATTCAAACATGAAACATGTTAAAATCTGTAATATTTAGTCTGTGATCATAGAGATTTTTTAAAAATATTATTCGCTGTACTCTTCTGCTCTTTAACATATGTTATGATTATTATTTGAACAAAAATTAAATCAGTTCTTCACTATACTGTCGTTCTTGAAAACTTTTACCAAATTCCTAGGTAAAAAGATCTCTCGTATATACGTATGTACACATTTTTCTTCTCAGTATGCCTAGAGGCCATCTGTATAGGACAGATGATATCTCATAATATCCTAGATGTGTCAAAAAAAGAAGATATTTTTAGCAATAAATTAACATGCAGTGTCAGCATGGTGGTGTTATCTGGGTCCTAGCTTCCTATCTAGCTTGTTGATGTTACATTAACTGTCCTGTCCATTCCATGATCATGGTTCCTGAGCCTTATTAATCATAAAAAGTTGGAAAAAGCCCAGGTAGGAGAGATCCACATTCTAGAAGGTATTTAATTCACTCCAAATCCATTGGTGACTGAGGCAAATAGCTGAGAGCCTAACAACTCTATGTGGTTCAAGATAATGTATCTCTCATTGTTCCTTACTGGACAGAACAGGATACAAATTCCAAATTATGCTTTTTGAAAGAACACATTTGGTATCTCTTAATGAAACAGTTTTTCCTTCGTTTGTGAAGATCAGGTTTTCATACAGCTGCTGAATTTATAATGCATATAAAGGATTTTCTGTTTGTTTTGTTTTATTTTTTTATTGAATATAGTTGATTTACAATGTTGTGTTAGTGTCAGATACAGCAAAGTTGTGTTAGTTTCAAAATACAGCAAAGTGGGGACTTCCCTGGTGGTGCAGTAGTTAAGAATCTGCCTGCCAATGCAGGGGACACGGGTTCGAGCCCTGGTCTGGGAAGATCCCACACGCCAAGGAGCAACTAAGTCCGTGCGCCACAACTACTGAGCCTGCACTCTAGAGCCCGCAAATCACAAGTACTGAAGCCGGTGCACCTAAAGCCCTTGACCAGCATCAAGAGAAGCCACCACAATGAGAAGCCCATGCACCGCAACGAAGAGTAACCATCACTTGAAGCAACTAGAGAAAGGCTGCACACAGCAATAAAGACCCAATACAACCAAAAATAAATAAATATATATATAAATAAATTTTTAAAAATTAAATTGCAAATTTAAAAAGATACAGCAAAATGATTCACTATACATCTATACATTAATATATATATATATTCTTTTTTGACATTCTCTATAAGTTATTATATGAATATTGAGTAGAGTTCTCTGTGCTATACAGTAGATCCTTATTGGTTATCTCTTTTATATATAGTAGTGTGTATGTGTTAATCCCAAACTCCTAATTTGTTCCTTCCCCCACTTTCCCCTTTGGAAACTGTAAGTTTGTTCTCTATGTCTGTGAGTCTATATTGGTTTTGTAAATAATTTCATTTGTATCATTTTTTTAGATTCCATATATAAGTGATATCACATTATATTTGTCTTTGGCTTACTTCACTTAGTATGATAATATCTAGGTCCATCCAAGGCTTCTCTCTAATATTAATTTTTATTTATGCTTCAACTCCACCCAAATGGTGGCATCTAATACCCCTGTGTACCTTCCGTGTGGTGCAAAATCAAGGCTTTTACAAATTATTTGCCAACACTAAGAATATAATAAATGGGATTCACTGTAAACAGTCATCACATATCTAGAATTTCCTCTGCACTTTTTCCGAGTCTGCTAAACTTGGGTATGATGATATCTGCTGGACACCATTAAGATTTTTCTCCTGTATCTTCATGCTAAAATAATCATATATTCACAAATTTAAAATATTGGCTCATAATTTCTCAGCTGATGGCTTGAAATATGTGGACCAGATAAAGTTAAAACTATGACAAAAATATGAGAAACCCAGTAAACAAGAACAAATGTTAAAAATGTTTTACGTAGAAAAAAAGTGACAATCCATTCTGACTGTGGACCCACATTTAGAGGTAAATGAGAAATTAGACCAACACTATCTGGTCTCAAAACCAGGATACAAAATGTCATAGGCAACGTGACTTTGGATAAATTTCTGAACTTCTTTACATCTCAACAGTTTTGTTTACAGGATGGGAATTTTTAAAGTTTAAATCAGTTAAAGAATGTTAACCACTTATAGTAGTGACTGGAAGATATTAAATGTTATTTAAAAGTTATTATTATTATTATTATTACCATAATTACCCCAGAGATTTAAGATGTGCTCTTATTGAGACAGCAGCAACAATGACAAATAGTGGTCAAATATGTAATATTTGGTAAGGTTAATTGCTTTAAGACTTCTCAATGCTGTGACTTAATCACTTACTAGTGGTGCTCAGGCTCCCAGTAAAGATGGTACTGATGCTTTTTTTTCCCTAGAAGACTCTTCTCAAACATCTTTCTTAAATTGGTTGTAACTGCAAGGACTGCAGTACATCGATATGAGTTTCATTCTCACAGAAGCAATGCTATCAATCTGACTTTTCACATCAGTTCTCCACTGTACAACCTACAGTGCATTGTCATAAGATACAAACAGATAATCATGAAATCAAAGTAAAATTGAAAAACCTCCACTTTGCACATTTTTTTGTCTATTGGTTTAAATTGTGTCACAATGTACATTTCAATACTGAGTGCAATTCCAATCAAATGGTAATTTCTTATAAAGGACAGAAAGATGATCCTCAACATTATGATCGAATCATATGTTTTAAAATATCATAATTTAAGGATTCAAAGGTAGCAACCAAATATATAGGTTTTTATTTCAATAAACACCCAAGGAGTAAAATGAACATTCAGAATTTGAAACATTGGCTGCAACGTACACCTGCCTCAAAGTTTCCCCACTGGGTCAAACTAACACTCATTACTACAAAAATAATAACAGATATTTATAAAAGTTACTGCTCTCTCACTACTTTTAACTGTAAGTCTAATTAGTTTTGAGAGGAGAAATGAAGGTTAAAAAGGTAATCATCACCAGTGACATGTTAAGAATGGCACAAAATATTACACTATAGAGTGATCTAGACAGGTCTATGGGAAATGAAAAGTCGTCATTAAAAGCAACATGAAGACCCTGATGCAGTTTGTTTTCAAGAAAAGTACATTTGAAAAATATAAAACCCATGTTTACTGAATGCATAGATGTGCTATTGTTCTGCTCATGTCCCTATTTCAAACTATGTTTGTCAATAAATTATTTGGCTCACATTTTCCTCTGAAGTCATTTGGAGGTTAGCATGGCTGCCTTAAAGAAAGGATATTAGCTGATACTCATAAGATTTTTAATATTAGGTATCTTATTTTTTCATCCTTTACTTTTCCACTCATCTCTCTATTTCATCATTCTCTTCTTCTTGACCTCCAACCTCAAACTGGTTACTTCCATGTTACCTTTCCTTCCCAGATATCAAAGCATCTACTGCCCTCACTACATTCCTACATTGTCTGCCAGTGGAGAGGGGAAGTGTTCTAAATATAAAAGAAGAGGTTGGAGACGGCAGGTAACTTCAAAATTGATGGATTTGGCTCCTAATAACTAATGCCTGTAGCACTGCATCTACCAAAAGCCTCTTGCTATGATCAAACTGCCACAGGCAGCTGTCCTCTGGCCAATGTCTAAATGTGGTATAAACTAAGGCTGAAGACCCTTTATATAAGGTTTGAATAGTAACAGGTGACTTTATAGGTCAGAGCCTACCTGACTTAGCAGAATCCTTTACAAACCACAAAGGTCTAAACACGGGACTACACAGAAAAGACCAAAGGCCCAGGACCCAGTAGTGCCAATGTCTGAGGGTACGAGATGGATGTCCCAGCTCAAGTAGAGAGAGAAAATTTGCCCTTCCTCTGCCATTTTGTTCTGTTCAGCCCCTCAGCAGATGATGCTCACACACACTGAGAAAAGTGATCTTTACTCAGTCTATCCATCCATTTCCTATTGGCTGTTTTTGTCTACTATCTCTCATTTACTCAGAAAGATATCCTCAACCTTCCAATATTTTTAGGGATTTGTCTATTTTCCATATTTCCACTCTATGCATGTTGACATTATATTACTGGGTATATATAAATTCAGAAATGTTATAGACTCTTGATGAACTTTTTGTTTTCTATAACATTACCCAAGCTTTAAAAAGTCAATATGGGTGTTTAAAAAAAAATAAGAAAAATATTTGTAATCATAAGCTATTTGTAGTTTAAGAACTGAAGCATCTGGCTTAGCCCTTGTGTGTATAAACACACGATTGAACATACATTTTTATGTGGTTGAGATGGTACAGTATATCATGCTTTACCACACATCAAAAATATTTATTTAAGCTCTGAAAGCAATGAGTATTTTGATAACTAAGAATATACTATACAAATTTACTCAGGGCAAAAATATAATCCTGCCTCTTATTGGGGTAAAAAATTCATGGTATGGTATTAGACATCTGGACAAAGATATTGGTTGAGTTACACCAAATTACTGCATTCCTTTAGTGCTCAATTTCAAATGACACATAAAGAACTAGAATATAGTAAGTATAATGCCTCCAAGAGAATTATCAAATATATTATTAAAATAGTAGCAAAAGTAGGTTTCAATTGAATTATTTAGTAATATATTTATATAATTCAGCCAAGAAATACACACGTACAACAATGATTAAAATCAGAAAGTAAGTATGAATACGTCTGGGTGTCTCACTTCCCTTGTGCTTCTTTCTGTTGCACTGCTGCCAACCCAGTGAACAATTCCTAATGTATACTGCTCAAAGGTGGCCCAAATATTCCTTATCCAAGATGTTTCTTTTCTATGAACTATAACAAAAGGGATATTTCAGGTTTGTTTATTTACTAGCTCTACATTTTATCATACATTGTAAACTCAAGATATTTTAAAAGCTTAGATGTTACAAAACGAAGGATTAACTCTGTCCACAATAAATACATACACTTTACCAAAAAGTGCACATGGGACATCCTGTCCTCCACCCTTTCTCCTCTTCTTCCTTTACCGTCCCAATGACTAGTACACAAACGAGTCCAGCTCCAAGAGGCGAATTAACAAAGGTCGCTCTCTGAAGGCAATCCTTCCTAACAAACTAACAAAAGAACATTTATAAAGAGGTTGTTTTATTATCTGTCTTTCTAAAATGCTTTGGACACTAGGACATTGCATTGTTAATATACACAGAAACAAGGATTAAAATGCACACACAGGGCTTCCCTGGTGGCTCAGTCGTTGAGAGTCCACCTGCCGATGCAGGGGACGCGGGTTCGTGCCCCGGTCCGGGAGGATCCCACATGCCGCAGAGCGGCTGGGCCCGTGAGCCATGGCCGCTGAGCCTGCGCGTCCGGAGCCTGTGCTCCTCAAGAGAGGAGGCCACAACAGTGAGAGGCCCGCGTACGGCAAAAAAAAAAAAAAAAAAAGTTACTCCACTGTCTGTCATCAAAAAGATTCCATCATCCCTATTGAGAGCTAAACTCTGTCTGATCAATGATCCTCTATAAGTAATCTGAATTTTTCTCTTTTTCAAAATATTTTCATATCACATTTTTGGTCAAAACTCAACTCTCATTTTCTAAGGCTTATGTTGCAGACAAAAAAATGTCACTTGCCTTTTCAATAAACAAAGAATGTTGCCTGCCATTCCAGTAAATGATGAATGTATGTTGCCCAAGTCAAGCCAGCAGCCACTGCAGCAGCCCCTGGGGGAGCACCCTGAGGGGAATTCAAGACGCAGAAAAACAGGATACTAGCCCTAGATAGTTAAGATGCATGTCTAAGGAATGATTTTAATGAGCCCAGATTCTTGCATCTTCCCATGCATAGAAAAGCGATGAAATCTTTAACTTAAATGTCTGTTTTGTGTGATGAGCAGTAATCTTTTGATGTTCCACTACATGTTCTTTTTTCCAGCAAAAACTCCTATATATCCTTGCTCCTCCCTTGCTTCTTCAGAGCAGTGCCTGGAAGCTATCTGAGAAGCTGTCTCCTGGGGTTCTCGGTAAGTCCCCCGAATAAAATATAACTTACAACTTTTAGGTTGTGCATTTTTTCTTTAGTGGACACTGTTTTTGCTGTTGTTATTGTTCTGGTGGTGGTGGTGGGCTGTTTTTAATCTTGTTTTCTGCTTGAACTTACTATTAGTTTTAGAAAGTGATCAGCCAATACTTTTAAAAATATTGCTTCCTATTACCTTCTTTCTTATCGTTTTTTCAACCTAAAGGACATATATGTTAGAACCCTTAACTGTGTTCCATATGTCTCTTTGTGATTCAGTTTTCTTCTAATACTGTGTTTCTTTCCTCTTTTTTACAAACAAAAGTTTAGTTGAATACCAGACACTGTGCATTAAAAAAATTATATGTGCATCGTTAAGGCTGGTCTAGTTTATCTGTGCTGTTACTCCAAGAGTTTGGAATTGCTGTGTTCTCAGTTGAAGCCTTAGGATGTTTCATAGAGTGTCACTTCACTGGCATTTATCATGAACTCAAGTCTGCCTCCGTAGTGCTATGTAACTGCTCAAATCTCCTCTCAACTCTTTAGACTCCTTTCCGCTATTTTTGTATGCTTTCTAGCCGTCTCATATTTTGCATCCACAGAGTGAATCAAGAGTAAATTACATGGAATTTGAGGCTCACTTCCCTGTTGTCTTGTCTTTCCCTAGATACTTCAGCCCTTCCCAGTAGCTTGGCAGCTTCAAACTCCAACATTTGTCTCCTCAGACCCATACAATTGTTAACAACTCAAAGTACCCTCTTTCTGCTCGTCCTAAATTATCCCTGCATTGAATAGACAAATGCCTCAAGGGGGGAAAAAGAAGACTAATGTGGGTACAACCGCTGTTTGCTTCGCTTAGAAATGTTGATCTTTTATTGATTTTTGCTTGCCAATGCCTTCAAACAATATATTTTTTCTTCAATTTTATTAAGCTGTTAAATTGTGTTTTGGGAGAGAGAAGCAGACATTCCACGGTTCTTTATTGAAATTCTACAATGCCAGCAACATTCACACACTTTCAGTAATTTAGTTGAAGTATTCACATATTTACCTATTTTCAGCTTGTCCTTTGAAGATTTGAAGCCAGGCATTGACTTCCCCTCTCTAGCTATGAAAGTTTTAGATGGCATCTTCTTCCAATATAAGGTTGTTTCTTCTACATTGAATAACTGTTGGCTTAGTGCAGCCATCTACATGAATTATCTCAACTAGATCTTCTGGATAACTTGATGCAGTTTCTATGCCAGCATCTGCTGCTTCACCTTGCACTTTTGTTCTACAGACATGGCTTCTTTGCTTAAATTTCATGAACCAACACCTGATAGCTTAAAATTCTTCTTCTGCAGTTTCCTCACCTTTCTCAGCCTTCGTAGAATTGAAGAGAGTTAGAGTCTTGCTCTGCTGGTTTGATCTTCTATTCAAACCACTAAAACTTTCTCCATATCAGCAGTAAAGCTGTTTCATTTTCTTGTCGTTCATGTATTCACTGGAGCAGCACTTTTAATTTTCATCAAGAACTTTTTCTTTGCATTTACAACTTGGCTAACTTTGGTACAAGGGACCCAGCTTTTAGCCTGTCCTGGATTTCAGCGTGCTTTCCTCACTAAGCTTAATCATTTCTAGCTTTTGATTTAAAAAGAAAGATATGAGGCTCTTCCTTCCACTTGAACACTTAAGAGGCCACTGTGGGGTTATTCATTGGCCTAATTTCAATATTATTGTGTCTCAGAGGATAGGGAGGCCAGAGGAGAGGGAGACAGATGGGATAGGGGATAGCAGTCAGAACACACACGACATTTAAGGAGTAAGTTTTCTGTCTTGTAAGGGCACAGTTTGTGGTGCCCCAAAACAATTACAATGTTTACAATATAGTAACATCAAGGATCACGGATCACAGATCACCATAACAAATACAATAATAATGAAAAATTTTGAAGTATTGCAGGAATTACCAAAATGTGACACAGAGACATGAAGTGAGCAAATGCTCAATTGAAAAAATAGGGCCAACAGACTTGCTGGAGACAAAGTTGCCACAAACCTTCAATTTTGCAAAAAACATAATATCTGCAAAGTGCAATGAAGTGAAGTAGAGTAAAATGGGGTATGCCTATAGCTAAACATATAGATTGCAAAAATTATAGGGATCCTACTGACACTGTCAGGGTGTACAGATCGGGATTAAATTGCTAGTTAAAGAAAAGTAGAAAATATTAGGAAAACGGCTTATGGGAACATGTATTAAATGTCAGGGAAGTCTTAATAAAATGTTGACAGTATTTAATGGCATGCTAAAACATAATAAAAATTTAAATGTATATTTATTTAAAGACTGGCAAATTTTGAAAGTTAACATGAGCACACAGGAAGAAAAAAATGTAAAAATGGGCATTTAATTAACCTCTTATAGAAAACTATTATCAACTTTCAGATGAACTGAAAAGTCACAGGGATTCCTGAGGAACTTGGAAAATGTGCAGAGGTCTGAGAATACAAGTACTGAACAAACCAGCACAAAGCACAGTAGGTACCAGGCACTGGCTGAATTGTTCTTGAAGGCTTTAGTATGGGGGCTGAGGAAACTAAGTGTGCAAAGCTATCTTCCAATACTATGTTCCTGAAATTTCTCTGCAGGGTTGAATAAAAGGGCAGGAAAGCATTTAGAAGAATATTGAAGGGCTTCCCTAGTGGCGCAGTGGTTGAGAGTCCGCCTGCCAGTGCAGGGGGTGTGGGTTCGTGCCCCGGTCCTGGTCCCGCATGCTGCAGAGCGGCTGGGCCTGTGAGCCATGACCGCTGGGCCTGCGCATCCGGAGCCTGTGCTCCGCAGCGGGAGAGGCCGTGGCAGTGAGAGGCCCGCGTACCACAAAAAAAAAAAAAAAAAAGAATATTGAAGATCTCCACGTACAAGGATATGAGGATCCTACATTGGACTAGTTTCACAGGGAATTGAAAAGAACTTAGCAAGTAGAAATATGAGGGTAAAAATGAGAACTAGCAAGGAGTCCAGGATGGTCACAAAAATTTAAAGTTGAAAGATGGGAAAATAATCACTTCAAAAATGAAAATTTAAAAGTCCAGAGAAATAGCATGTTTTGGAGGAAAGATGGATTCAAGTTGATAGAAGGGCATCCAAATGAAGATACCCTACAAGTAATCTGAGCTAATGGAAATCAGGAGAGAGGCCAGATGTAGATACATAAATTTGAAGCAAAAAACCAAGAGCTCTCAAAATGAATGAAATTTTTTGAATAAAAGGGTACAAAGAGTAGACCTGGGTTCAAGAGTAAATTTTTCTGTAATATATTTTATGTTGGAAAGAGAAAATTGAAGCAGGAAGAAATGGTTAAAAAAAAAAGAATAAGAAGAGAACAAAGAGAGTAGAATGAAGAGCAAGAAATACTAGTAGTTTAAAAAGGGATCATTGAAAGTTTTGACTAAATAAGAATTAAGTCTATCATGTTTTATCACGCATGTATTTTTAAATGTATATTTTAAATTTTGTGTTATGCTGTTATCATCGAATATACTCTTTAGGGAAAGTATAAGTAGTAAAATAGGTGCACAGAGGCAAAATATCCCTAGCAGTTTACTGATATATATGTATATATTATATTATAATATATATATTATAATATTATATAGTATATATTATATTGTCTATAATATATTTTATATAATTGTATTTTAAATTCATATATGTGTACATATATAAATTTAAAACACAATTCTTGGGCTTCCCTGGTGGCACAGTGGTTGAGAGTCCACCTGCCGATTCAGGGGACGCGGGTTCGTGCCCCGGTCCGGGAGGATCCCGCGTGCTGCGGAGCGGCTGGGCCCGTGGGCCATGGCCGCTGAGCCTGTGCTCCGCAACGGGAGAAGCCACAGTGGTGAGAGGCCCGCATACCGCAAAACAAAAAAAAAAAAACAAAACACAATTCTTAATAATTTAGAAATAAATCATAAAATATAAATGATATATAAATACTCTAATTTTAGAGTTGACATAGATAAATTCACATATGCTCTAGGACTTATAATCAAATGGTATTTCAAAAGAGAGTATTACAAAATGAGTAAGAAATACACTAAAAATCACTAATATATGTAATGGAAGTAGAATAAATGTCCTGGACGAATTTGTTTCAGGTGTATTGTGGACAGATCCAAGATTAAAATGTACAACCACCAGTGCTCAGATAGGCTTCTAATTTCCTGACACTGACAGCAGAGATCTACTTTGTGTGCTGCATTTGAGACAGGGTCCTTCTTACAGAGCAGTGATGTATTTGATGTGGAAACAGTAGTTGTCATGAAAGAGCTTTTCTTATATGCAGAACTTCACAATCATTTGCCTTATTGAGGCATTCAAGTGCCATTTTGGACCTCAAATGGAATCCCCAAGAAGGTGAAAGTATAGCTCCTCACACTGTCCCCACTTTCCTGGGGACTCCATGGTTTTGACCCCAGTATGTTTTATACTTTTACTTTAAGCACCTTTGCCATGATACTTTAGAGACAAAGAAAGAACTTTTCAAAATCCTATGCAATTGTTTGAAAGAAAATTATACTGGCTCTAAAATTTAGTGAGCAGCAAGTGTACATTCTCTTTGATATGGTGTAGAAGGGGACTTCCAAATTAGACGCTAATGAGCCATTAAAAATGGGAAATAAAATGGCTTTGCTTTTGTTTTCTTCTTTAAATTAGAAATAAACAGTTCCAGATGAGTTATCTGCTTTCTGAGATTCATGCAAAAGTGGTAAAGAGATCCACATTTATCAGGTCTATTATTTAAGAAACCCATATCATTTATATTTTTGTCAACAGGGAATCTCTAGGATTTCTTGGTTGCATTATCATACACATTTACTCACAAGAGGGCTTTCTAAGACTTGGTCACACAATGACTGCATAACATTTTGTCAGTAGTAGCACGTCAAGCTACTTACAAGTAGTCTCACGTGTAAAATGTTTTCCACATCCAACTATGAGCAAGAAAATAATATAGAAAAAGTAAAAATAAAAACCAAAAGGAAGAAGCTCTAAACAGTGATGAACTTCTAGGGTCGATTTCATTCCATTGCATGTAATCAAGAATAGATTTAGGTATCTGAAGGTAATAAAGGCAATTCAAGGTTTTCCTTTTTGAAATGCTCATGTTTATGTAACCAGAAGCTCTTAACTTTTGGCCTTTAGAGCATTTTTTAAAGGGATTTGATAATGATTTGGTAACTATGTTGGTAACAACCATCTGTCCTCTCCTGCAATTCCCAACATAGATGAAAGAAGCAGCAGATGGCAACGGGAATCATGGATTATTACATCGTACAGAAAAACCCGAACGAACTTTTTGGCCAACCCAATATTAAGAGGGGCCTCATGCCTCATAATGTACAGATCTCAGTGCCCAAGCTGGCCTGGAGACCACAGATGGGCTGGAGGACAAAATCATGGATTCAGAGGACAGCACTTCCTTCTGCTCTCACTTCCAAGCTCAACCTTAGAATTCTCCTGGCTACACGGAGTTTTGTGGCCACCATGAAAACCCATCTGGTGTCACAACCGAGACTAGGAAAAAGCACAGCTTTTGTATGTGCTGTTTCTTTCTACGTGGTCTGAGTGGAAAGAGACTGTGTTGCAGAAAACTTAGTGGAATTTTTAAAGTGAAAATGTCGGGTGGCTAGAACTCTGACAAAGGAGATATAACAAGACCATTCAGCAGTGTGCAGGTTCCAACTGTGGTCCTCACCATGAGTCTATAGGGAGACAGCAATTCTCAAACGTGGAAAAGGCCTACAGGAGTGTGTTAAACGAGAGCTGATATTTTCTCAGATCACGTATAAGGACATTAAGGAGAGAGTCTTTAACACGTTGACAAGCTCTTAGTTGTAATGGTAATCATGGAATCTAAGTTATTTAGTTAAAGAACAAAAGATACTCCTTCTCAGAGCCATGAAACATGCACTGAAGTTGCTTTTATTTACCTCAGAGGGTAGTTGTAAAAGAGAAATGCACAGAGGTGTCCCACAAATTTAATTACTTTATCTGCTAATCCAAAACATCTGTTAAAATACAAAAAAATGTTAAAAATCTACATCTTTCTATTGCCTTTAAAAAGCCTTTAATTTTTTGTGAGGACAAAGAATTTCTTTTTTAAAATAAGTGATTTGGCTGACACAATGATGCATCTGGATGTATAGTTGTTGATGTGCCCACACTCCCATGAGGAAACTCACGATGCAACACAATTTTATTTTTAGTCTATTTAACACTTACCTTTTAGGCTCAGCACAACCCATATGCTGACTAATGTTAAAAAAGAAGATCGATGATATTTAATATATACTTAAAATTTACACATAAACTGAGAATAATGGGAAATGTAAGTGAATAAAGAATACAGCACTAGGTGGTTCAAATACATTAAAAAATTCTGTTTCATTGATCATTCTTTCACATATTGACTCAGAGTTTAATACCTACCATGTTCTGGATAATTAATTACTAAATGTATTTAAATGAAGAATGAAACTAATACAAATTTTCCTCCTATAGTTTGATATAGTCACTGTATTTCTCCCTCTAAAACTTGAGATTATAGACTTAGAAATGTTTGCAAGACTACTGTTGAAAATAGAATCACAAGGAATGAATAGGAAATAAAAAAGAGCAAATATTGTAAGAGTTTCCCACATTCTATTTAGTATTTGTAACACCACAAACATTAACAAACACAACACAAAGCAAAAATCGTTTGCATCTTCCTAATTAGATATTGGCAATTTAAAAACAAGAGATTATCAACATCCCAAATGAATGCTCAGTTATTGATACAGACAACAAAATCATATGTTGCTTTTAAAACAATTTTGAATTGCAGACAGGTATTGATGAGAGTGAGCCAGACTTTGAATTAAATATTTTTTTTCAAAATAGTACAGTTTATTGGCTTATTCCTTGCTTAGAAAAAGATCCAATTGTATTTAACATTATACTTCATTGTAAAGATAAGAGACTATTAAAAAAGTAAAGATGCAACAAATGAGCTGTGTACACCCCTGTTGTACACAGCACGATTGAATATTCACATTATAGGATACAGTAGATTTTATATAGAAGTGATTTACATTTTAGAATGAGATAGTGGACTCCTTACTATTTTTCTGAAATTGATTTAAAATCCTGTTCTGATTAAAGTGACTATAGACAAAGAAATCAAGTTAGAAAATTAAAGTGGATTTTTGAAATAATTACATCATTTTGATGGTCTGAGTGTACCCATTGAGTGACTTACTGTAAAGCTGAAAGCTGTAATGAGATAACTTCTGACCAGAATCACTTACCATGCACCTGCCTGAAGACAAGAACCAGGTCTGGCTCATTCTCTAGTTTACTTAAAAACTGTCCTTATCCATAACTGAGTCATTCCCTTGAAATCTCCCATTATTCATGAAAAAGAGTTGCTATGTTGGTTCAAGTTTGGTTTAGACTTTAAGTAAATTGAGGCTCCACAAACTGAAAAAAGGAGCTTTTATCATTCATTTCCTTTTAAATTAAAAATAACAAATTATATATAGTCACTAGTTTACATGGTTGAGAATAAAAGTGTTTATATCAGAGTTATAACTTACATTCTTTCCTTTGCAATGCTAACGAACATAGAGTCCCTAGCTAAACATGTGTTTCAAAGATTTTGATTAATATTGCAGAGATTAATAACCAGCACTTGGATAATCAAGGATTTACTCTGTGCAACATGGAATGTAGGCTGTGTTATATGTCAACAGATTTTCAGATGTAAAATAATAATAATAAATGTGTACCTGAATTAAAATTTGTCCCATATATTCTATGGAAGTTTGGAGTAAAGAGATCAGTTTAATTTGATTAACTTACCAATTACTAGACTTATTAGAGAACACTATTTTTAACTCTAGGAATCCATGCTCTAAACATTTTTTATGAAATCTCCGTAGTATTATAATACATAAAACATTAATTATAAAAGCAAACACTTATTGGTGTTTACTACATGTTTGGAATACTTCAACTTTACAGAAGTGAACTCATTTCATCTTCCCCCCAATAGTGTTTTCATCTTCCTTTATTTGGATAATAAAGGAGAGTCCTGAATGCAACCACCAGACATTCAGGCTGATTATTCAGCTTTATATTTGTGAATTTCTATGCTGCCAAAGTTTGCTAATGAGGCAATGTTTCTTAAGTTGGAAACTAATACAAAATCTTTTCTCTCTCACCTACATACATTTTATGGTATTTTTCCCCCAGTGCATTTTTGAACAACTTAGGGGAAAAAACTCAATTGTTAATGGTGATTTAATTCAAATACTTAAAATTCTAATGTAGAGATTTCTTTTTCCAAGTAAAAAATTATATAACATTGAAAACTAAATGTATTTAAGTATTTTTACATGAACAGATTCTTCTGTCAATTTGATGTAACTAGCTGTTTCATAAAACCTATAAATCTCAGAAAGCTTTACAAATAATCAGATGTATTGAAGTTATTATTTACCATAAGGCCATATAATTTAAGTCTCCATGGCCCGCTTTCAGCTACCACTCTTACATATTAGTTTAATTTAAAAAGTAAGCTGACATTTATTGTAGTAAGTACATGGTTTTATGCCTTTAATAGGGCTCTGAAAATATTCTATAATTCTTGCAACTCTGAGTCTGTTTATATTTCCAAATCAAGCTGTTTTGAAATTTTTACAAATGATTTTCCTATTTTTTTGTGTGTGTGTATTATTTTTTGTTAATAATTTTGCTCTGCTTGACAGAACTTTCATTTCAGACTTAGTACCATCCTTTTCCTAGAGGAATCTAGATTAAAATACACATGTATATACACCCACTATTACTCTCTAGTTCAGAAATAGGGTAAAGAAGCTGCAAAAGTCCATGCAAAAACATTCTCCCAAATCTATACAGAAACATTCTCCCAGCATATCCCTGAGGTTGTGAGATTGAAAATGATTTAAACAAAGATACACTCTCCTGTTCATTAATTAAAAGTTAGTTTTCCTTGGGGGAGAAATTTATTGATGGATCTTATTTTTGTATATTTTTTCACTCATATTTATGATTCTGGTAAATTGTCCTATTTAATCATCATTTTTTATAGCTCATTTTCTTAACTCAGACTTTTATTCATTTTGCTATATTTTTAAAATCATAGTCTACTTAAGATACATTATATGGTACCTACAATTCCTCAAAATAAATATAATTCAAATTGTGAGCATATGTCATTCTAGGCATTGCGTTCAATTTCCAAGTGAAGAAAATGGACACATTAGGGTTCAAATATTATCTCTTGAATTTTTCCCCTTTCAGGTTCTCAAATATTTTTTAACAGACAGTCTCAACTATTGAATTGTTACACTGCCTGTCATAACCTGTATGGTTTTATAGATAATGAGACTTCACTTCACTTTCTATTTAATTCCTGGAAAATTGTATCCTAGTGTCATTTTGTCACTGAAATTGTCAAATGGAGAATCATTTTCTATGCATTTGAGTATTTCACTCTGGGTAAAATAGTCTACCTATTATTTTTAATTTGATATATGAACTTATTATTGTCCACTTTGTTACACTACCCTTGTTATACATACTACCTTTGTTATATGTATTAAAGGTAAACTCTGTCCTTTAAAAATATTTTAAGCATCTGAACAGCATGTTCAATCATAATTTTATTATGATATTTTGAAAAACATATCGGGTTCTGGTGATTCTTTAATTGGTGTATGATAATGTATATACAAATCTTGACATAATTTTCTGAATCCCATATGGAATTTACATTCATTTTTTTCTTTTGTGAGACAATCTACTATGTGTGATATATTGCCCAGAGGAATCACTTTTGATTTTCGACATCTCTTTAGCATTCAAGAGTTCTTGGTTTACTTTTCATTGCCTCTGAGATATTATTGTGAGAAATAGTTTCTCCTCTTCGCTAAATAATGAAGACTTTTCTATTCTAGTTGTTTTACTTTTCAGACCATTAGCCATATAATAGCTGTCTAATCTAATGACGATTTTAGTTTCATATAAAAGTTGCTCTCTAGAAAAGCTGACCATAAGAACAAAACTGAATTCTATTTTGATTAAATATACTTCAGTTAGTAAGAATCTGGCATGTGTTCAATTTTTATACAAGTAGTTCATCCTCTTGAAAGAGAGAGGAAAACATAAAGAGAGAGAGAGAGAGAGGAAGGAGGAAAAGAAGTAGGAGGAGGATGAGGAGCGTGTGGAGAAGAAGGAGAAGGAAAGGAAGGAGGAAAGAAAAGATATGATACATGGTCTGTAAAAGAGGATTCGAAAACCTATATGAATTATAAAATGGTCCTCTCTCAGCAATTATCTGTCTATGAATTTTGGAAAAGGAAATACTAGGGACTATTTAGAAATGTTTAAATATAAATGCTTCTTTATTGAAACATTACTTATAATATTGTAAAATTTGAAATACCTTAAATGACCAACAGTCGGGAATAAATACTAGACATAATATGTTTACTACATACTTCAGTGAAATTAAAATAACTTCATGATATAATTCCTAGTAAGACTAGTAAATGCCAAATAAGGGTGAAATAATATGGCATTTTCTAAAGAAATACTTTTCTATATAATTCCTATATATTTAGCACTAAAAATGTTTCAGCTATATTAGTAGGAAAAAAACCATAATCGGTTTAACTTTTTAACCCAAACTAAAAAACATTTATTGTCAGTCACACAATCTTCCAAGCACTTTCATATATTAACTCATTAAATTTCTCAACAACCCTAGAGATAGACACTATTATTAAAGATGAGGAAACCATGACACAGAGAGGTTAAATGATTCACCCAAAGTAACACAGGTAGTACATAGTAAAGCTCAATTTTGAACTCAGCAGTCTAGCTGCATAATTAGTGCTCTAAATCACTACACCATTATGAAGTTATTTCTGATATATGAAAATAAGGAAACATAACAGATTGATTTATTATTCCCTAACATCTTATTTAAATAATAACATTGACACTAATAAGAATAGTCCTTGTAAGCATATTTTTCTCTAGCACCAAACTTGGAGTGGAAGAACAATTAGAAATGGCAACTTCTATGTTGTCTATCTTTATTCTTGTTTTAAAAGCTTTGTTTTGATTATTCATCACTTACATTTCTAGAAGTTTTCAATACTATTGAAAGACATTTTCTTAGGCATTTTATAGAAAATAAAATACAAAACAAACTTTGAAAGCTGAGAATTTAGAAGTTCTTTCTATTCCTCTGTAAATGGTTATGTGACAATTGAAAAATATGTCTTAATAACAATGACTTAAAATTTTTAAAAGTATAGTAGACTCTTCTTTACTCAAAACTCTGTAACAGTTAAAGTCACATGTCAGTTAGATATTTATTGTGTATAAACTAGTAACATTATTATATCAGCTGACCTTGTATGGGTATATGTTATCTTCCTGCCTAGAAAATTAGCATTTTGAGGAAAGATTAAGTGTTATATTTTGAATCACTTATAGCGACAAGCATAGTAACAGATGGTAAGTAAATGTTGATTTATCACTATTATCTTTCAGTTGAATACTGTATTCTTACCCTTGTTTTTAAATCTATTAAATTTCAGTAGCAAATGTATGGCAAATATCATATATCCAATCAAACATTTCTCAATTATTTAAATTATTTTTTTCAGTCAATATTTTGAAGGTAAGTTTCTTTGCCTAATGCCAATGAAGATAAATAGAGATTAATAGGGACTCAAATCCAGTCTTGAAGACATCTCAATTTGGTACCAACAATAGAGAACTTAAATAAACTTTTAGAAAACTTAGAAAGAGTGATGAACAGAATGGGAGACTGACAAGAGCTTGATAGGGAACCTCAAAGGAGAGAAGTGAGATCAGAGTAGAGAAGCTTAGGGAAATCTACAATTGGTGTCTGGGCCTCTGCACTTCAGTATGTACTGCTTATCTTGGTGATGACTATTAAAATTTGTCCTCATTAATTACAAATTCACCTTGCAGTCACAAAGCAGGATGTTTCCAAGACTGCCATTATCATTCAGTTAATCAAGGTTGATTAATTTTTACTGAGTGACTCCAAACTACTGAAAAGAATCTTTTCCAAGTTAAAATGTACAAAAAACTGATCAATAGAATGGTTTCAAAATAAAAGTCACTAAGCATAGATATATGACTATTTGTTTTCAAAGTTTATTTGAAACAAACTGGAAACCCAGTTGTTGTTGTTGTTTTATGGGAGTGTTTATGCTGTTCTTACATATTCATGCAACAGAGACACTAGTGGGCTATTTAATACCTAGATATAAAAACAAAATGTTACAAGGTGAAGACATTTATAATAATAGTGTAGATATTCCAAAGAGGTATTTTGTTCAAAGTATGGAAGTCTTACTTGATTCTAAACTGAGCACAGTCTTTTCAGCAATTTTAATATTTTCATTATTGTTTATGTTCAAAGATTTCATAAACTTACTGTGTTTGTTAAATGGACTATTTTTAAGAAAGTAAACTTAGAAAAACAGAACCCAAGAGCAGAAACACACTCTTAATGAGTAAAAAATGGAAAAATCGATACAAATTAAATTTAAAGCAAAGATCTGTACCATTAAAATTAAAGTGGAGATAGCAATAATCAACTATTGAATTGTATTAATGTTATCACATTCTTGCTGCTGGGGAAATAATCCTATCAAGTCCTGTTTATGAGGCAATATGAGTATTTAATTACACATTTTTCCTAATTAAATTAACTTAATTTCTTAGAAAAATAGAAGAAAATGCAAAAAATTAGATTTTTTTAGTCACATAAAAATATTGCAATTTTTAATTTCATCTGCAATTTGTTAGCTTCCTTTTGCAATTTCTAATTTCTCCATAACTTTTTTGTAAGGTATCGAAAGGTATAATTTTTTGCAATGACAGAGATAAATTATAACACATGATGAATAGTCTTATTTTTCTTTAAATACAATGTTTCCTTGAAAATTAAAGTCTGATTTCCTTTAGCCTTGATAAATGAAAAATGGAGAACAAGTAAAAAAGAGTTATAATTATGCATAGAATGTGGTTTATTTAAGAGAGATGGATATATTCCATGATGAAAATGTGGAAGAGAAATGTAAACTTTACCCTCTCCCCAGCTTTATTGTGATATAATTGACACATAACATTGTGTACCTTTAAGGTGTACAATGTGATGCTTTGATACATTCATATGTTGTGAAATGATTACAATAGAGTTAGTTAACACTTTCATTACCATACATAATTTCCTAAATTTTGTGTGTGCTTAAAACTTTTAAGATCTACTCTTAATAACTTTCAAGTATATAATAGAGTGTCATTAACTATTGTCTATTGTCATTAACTATACTATACATTAAATTCCTAGAACTTATGGATCTTATAACCGGAAGTTTGCAACCTTTGACCAACATCTCATTTCTCCCTCTTCCTTAGCCCCTGGCAACCACCATTCTATCCTCTGTTTCTCTGAGTTCAGTGTTGGTTGTTTTTTGTTTGTTTGTTTTTTAGAGTCTACATGTAATTGAGATCATGCAGTATTTCTCTTTCTCTGGCTGACTTATTTCACTTTGCATAATGCCCTCAGGGTCCATTAATATTGTTGCAAAGGTCACAAATGGCAGTATTTCCTGTTTTATCATGACTGAATAATTTTCCACTCTAAATTTCATTGTATAAATGTGTATGTATACACAATGTGGCAAATATAGATATAGATTAGAATATATATAAATATATCCCACATTTCCTTTATTCATTCACCTGCCAATGGACACAGTTGTTTTTATATCTTGGCTCTGATAAACAATGCTGCCATGAATGTGGGAGTACAAGTATCTCATCAAGATAATAATTCTATTTCCTTTCTATATATGTCCAGCAGTGGGATTTCTAAATCATATGTTAGTTCTATTTTTATTTTTTTCCATACTGTTTTCCATAGTGGCTGTACCTACTTACATTTCCCCAACAGTGTACAGGGGTTTCCTTTAATCCATAGTCTCACTAACACTTGTTGTCTCTTCTCTTTTTTTTTTTTTTTGCGGTACGCGGGCCTCTCACTGTTGTGGCCTCTCCCGTCGCGGAACACAGACTCCGGACGCGCAGGCTCAGCGGCCATGGCCCACGGGCCCAGCCGCTCCGCGGCACGTGGGATCCTCCCAGACCGGGACACGAACCCGCGTCCCCCGCATCGGCAGGCGGACTCCCAACCACTGCGCCACCAGGGAAGCCCTCTTCTCTTTTTTATAATAGCCATTCTAACAAGTGTGAGGTGATATTCATTGTAGTTTTGGTTTGCATTTCCCTGATGATTAGTGTTATTTTCATGTATCTCTTGGCCATTGTATGTTTTCTTTGGAAAAATGTCTAGTTAGCTCCTCTGTCCATTTTTAAATCAGAGTGTTTTTCTGTTTGTTCTTTGAAACTGAGTTGTATGGGTTTCTTCTATATTTTGGTTATTAACACCTCATTAGATAGATGTTTTCTCAAATAATTTTCCCCATTCCATAGGTAGGAATTTTGTTGATTGTTTCTTTTGCTGTGCAGAAGTTTTTAGTTTGATATAGTCCCACTGGCTGATTTTTGCTTTTGTTGCTTATGCTTTTGGTGTCATAGTCAGAAACGTGTTGCCAAGGCCAATGCCAAAAAGCTTTTTCTCTGTGTTTTATTCTAGGAGTTGTACAATTTCTGATTTTACATTACATATTTAATCTATTTAGAGTTAATTTTCATGTGCAGTGTAAGATAGGGGTCCTGTTTCATTTTGCTGCCTGTAGTTATTCACAATGCCATTTATTGAAGAAACCATAATTTCCCCACTGAGTGTTCTTGACTCCTTTGTCAAATATTAGTTGACCATGTAAGTGATGGTTTATTTCTAGGCTCTCAATTCTGTTCCATTGGTTTATGTGTCTATTTTTATGTCAGTAAGACACTAGTATGATCATTATAGCTTTGTAATATAGTTTGAGATCAGGACATGTGTTAGCTCTAGCTTTGTTCTTTCTCAGGATTGCTCTGACTATATTGAGATTCATTTGTGGTTCCATACAAATTTTAATATTGTTTTTCCTATTTCTGTGAAAAATGCCAGAAATTTATATGGATCCCATTGAATCTACAGATCAGTTTAGGAAGTATGAACATTTTAACAATATTAATTCTTCTGATCTCTGAGCACAAAATATCAGTACATGAATTAAATCTGGAAAGATGTTGATGGCATAGTTTTTAATCATCCAGAAGATGAGGGAAAAAAATGAAGTTGAGCAAACAAAAAAATTTGATTAACTAGATAGTAAACAGTCTCCTTCCCTACAAAATGAAAGAAAAAAAATAAATCAAATTTTAGAAAAACATAAATAAGGTGACAGACATCAAGGATTAGATTTAGAATTATAAAATTAAAAATTATTTTAGAAATGAATAATGAAGTAATAAAGCAAAACAAATGAGTTACTAGAAAAAAGATAATGTAATGCTTTAAGAGAAATGTTAAGTAAAAAATAAAATTTTTAAAAATGAATGAGATAAAATTATTTAAGAGAAAGTGACAAATATCAACTATAGGCAAGAAGATCCAACACATGAACTATAACACTTCACAAGGAATAAAAATAAACTAGAGAACAAAACACTACAAAATATAGGTTCCTGGAATAACATTTATTTACCTCAGTTTCTACAGTCCTAGACAAGATGTCTTACGCTCAACAAAAAACTCAAAGCACACAAGAAAAAGCAAAACAAAAAAGACAACACACTCACAAAGGGCAAAGCAATCACTAGAACTAGACTGAAACAGGACAGAGATTTTGGAACAATCTGAGAGAGAATTTAAAATAACTGATTAATATGTTAAAGGTTCTATCATAAAAAGTGGACAACAATTAAGATCAGAGAAATAATAAAGTACAGAGAGATAAAAATTATAAAAGCCAATGGTACTGCTAGAAACATAAAACAAAGTAAGAGAAATGCATAATACCTTCCACTGCTTAGCAGACATGGCACAACTGCCATGAATATATGAACTCAGAGATAAGTCTAAAAATTATCCAAATGTAACATAAAGCAGAGAGATTTACTATTGAAAGAAAAAGCGCAACAGAATATCAAAAAGTTGAGTGACAATATTAAGCACTCTAACACATAAATAACTTGAATTTAAAAGAAGAGAGAAAAGTACAGAGCATCAAAAATATTTTCGTAAATATGAAATAAGAAGTTTCCATAATTAATACCAGAGACACCAGGGAGCAAAACAATGACTCTAAAATCTGACAACAGAAAGCAGGATAAATTCCAAAACAAAATAAAAACAAAACACTCAAGCATATCATATTCAAACTCCTGTAAACAAAACACAAAGATACAATCTCAGAGACATCTAGAGGAAAATATTACATTATATAAAAATGAACAAAGGTAAGAATTATATCCTGCTTTTTTCCTTCAGAATCTATGCAAAAAAATAAATAACAACATTAAGTGTTGAAAGCAAATGTCAATCCAGAATTCTACATCCATTGAAAATTTATTTTCGTAAAAACTATTCTACTCATTCATCAAGATCTGTTACAATGTTAAATCATTTTTAAAGATTTTTTTTAAAGTATAATTTCTTTTTTACTGTCTTCCCAGGGGACAGTATTTCTTTAGTATTTAAGGACTTAGCTCCTTGCATGGGTTTTGGTGGAGGTCGTGGGGCAGCACCAGCAGGTCTAAATTGAGGTGGAGGTCTTCGGTTCTTCCGCACTTCTCGAGAACGATTCCTGACTACCTTGCTGTGAATGGCACAACTCACGCAGTAATGCAGATTCACATACAGCTTGGGAAGCACATAGGCATTGAAAACACTTGTTTCAGAAATGCCCTGACAGCTGCAGCCTCTACAATGTGCCGAACAACGAACTTCTTAATGACCTTATCCTTGGGCACACTTCGGGCGCAGCTGGTGCTGTGAATAGGCTGCATGTGGCCGCGGCCCTTTCTGGCATGACCATTATTCCTTCTTTTCTTGGTCATCTTGGAAGCGAGAAGGTGAGAGAGCAAGTTTTTTAAAAACTATAATTGTGCTACCCCATGTTGTGAGCATTCAGGTTCTAACCTGCACACCATATTTTCCAGTATATGATACCATTAATCATCTAGTTGTTTAAGCCAAAAACTTGGAAGTATTCTTCTCATAGCCAATCAGTAGATCTCGCTATATCTTTCTCTGGAAAAACCTTCATATCATCTCATTTATTTTTCATCTGCACCATAAGTACCAAGTGAAAAACATGTGTGCTTTGGATTCCTACAGTGGCTTTCCAACTTGTCTCTTTGTATTCATTCATACCTTTCTCTGATAACTATGGGCCTAAAAGGTATCCATGCTCAATTATTATTTTAAGTGTAATGTCATTTATATCTCATCTATATTGGCTCATAGGAAAATTTTCCCTAATGACTAAAACTGTCTACATATTTATTTAAAACAAGAAAAATAATTTATATGCCTACTGAATATTAAGAGCAAATGTTTCATAGTGTATTGTGTTACTATTGCTCTACTATTACTATTGCTACTCTTGTATTTAACACAGTGTATTTAGTATAGCTTTTAATTTTAATATAGCCTTTAATTTGGATTTTAATTAAATAATAAATAAAATAAACTTTGAAAGCTTAGCTATAGTTGGTGCTTCTATAAGAGAAAATACTTTATAACTCCACAATATTAATATTCCCTGTAAAAGAAAATTTGCTAGAAGAACTAATTTCTTTACAGTAGGTCTTAGATGCTGAAATAAAATAGGTACAGTACCATTTTTAATTTTCTCTTAAGAAGTCCTATATTTCAATATCTTGATAAATTGGTGTTTGAGATGCTCTATGAAATTTATAAAATGTAAAAAAATGATCACAAAGCTAAGATAATGCATTAATTCTTTTTGGTTACTGGTTTGTTTTTTAACTTATTCTCTATTTACAGGTCTCTTAAGGGTTGGCAGGCATCATATTATATTTTTAAGCTGCAAAACAGATAGGGCATGACTTATGCCCTCAGTTAGCTGAAATCATTATATTAAATTATTATATTGTTCATAATTGTAGTATTCAACATCTGATCTGGCTTTTGATATTTCCAAATTATGGTAAGACAGGATTCATTAATTATAAAAAATTAGATTTCTAGTATATTCTAGTATATTCTAGTATTTCTCCAATATATCAGAAAAATATCAGAAAAATAAAAGCATAACAAGCAACCAATACCAAAATTATCTAGCTCTATTTCAGAAGGGAGTGGAATATAAAACTATATTTGATTTAATTTTTTTTTAAATATGATGGATTTTAAACATATTATTTCTTCATTTTAATTCCCATGAATTACATGAGAAGGTAACAAAGTAGTTACTTTCAGGAAAATAAGAGTGCAGTAACTGACAACAATCTTAGAACAATGTATTCAAAATATTCTCATAAATTTGATCATGTAGAAGATAAAAGCAAAATTCTTTCAGCTATGCTGATAGCTAGCTCCACCTGATGCATTTTACCCACTGGGTTGTTATCACTTTTCATCACTTGTCTTCTTGTGTAAAGTTCACAACACACTTTACTAAAAATCTTTACTTCTTAAACCTTTGTATATACTTGCTTACCTCTGCCCCAAACATTGCTAAATCATGATTTCATGAGAAAATTGGATATTAAATCATGCATATGTGACTTACACATTCAGTAATGATCCATCCATGTGAAAAGACATGTTTCCAGAGAAGAGACAGTGGAGAATCATCAATGAGAAGAAAAGAGAATCTTCTTCCAAGTCTTTTTAATTCTAAGTTTAAACAGGCATAGAGGAGCTTACAACAAATGACATCTTGGTCAACAGAACACATGCATTTTTTTAACATCTTGATTGGAGTATAATTGTTTTACATTGTTGTGTTAGTTGCTGCTATATAACAAAGTGAATCAGATATATATATATATATATATATATATATATATATATATATATATATCCCCATATCCCCTCCCTCTTGAATCTCTCTCCCACCCTCCCTATCCCACCCCTCTAGGTGGTCACAAAGCACCAAGCTGATCTCCCTGTGTTATGTGGCTGATTCCCACTAGCTATCTATTTTATTTAGTAGTGCATATATGTAAATGCCACTTTCTCACTTCATTCCGGCTTACCTTTTCCCCTCCCCGTGTCCTCAAGTGCATTCTCTACATCTGTGTCTTTATTCCTGCCCTGCCCCTAGGTTCTTCAGAAGCACTTTTTCTCTTTTTTTAGAGTCCATATATATGTGTTAGCATACAGTATTTGTTTTTCTCTTTCTGACTTATTTTACTCTGTGTGACAGACTCTAGGTCCACCCACCTCACTACAAATAAGTCAATTTCATTTCTTTTTATGGCTCAGTAATATTCCATTGTATATATGTGCCACATCTTCTTTACCCATTCATCTGTCAATGGACACTTAGGTTGCTTCCATGTCCTGGCTATTGTAAATAGTGCTGCAATGAACATTGTGGTACATGATTCTTTTTGAATTATGGTTTTCTCAGAGTATAGATCCAGTAGTGGGATTGCTGGGTCATATGGTAGTTCTATTTTTAGTTTTCTAAGGACCATCCATACTGTTCTCCATAGTAGCTGTATCAATTTACATTCCCACCAACAGTGCAAAAGGGTTCCCTTTTCTCCACACCCTCTCCAGGATTTATTGTCTGTAGACTTTTTGATGATGGCCATTCTGACTGGTGTGAGGTGATACCTCAGCATAGTTTTGATTTGCATTTCTCTAATGATTAGTGATGTTGAGCATCCTTTCATGTGTTTGTTGGCCATCTGTATACCTTCTTTGGAGAAATGTCTATTTAGATCTTCTGCTCATTTTTGGATTGGGTTGTTTGTTTTTTTGATATTGAGCAGCTTGTATATTTTGGAGATTAATCATTTGTCAGTTGCTTTGTTTGCAAATATTTTCTCCCATTCTGAGGGTTGTCTTTTCATCTTGTTTATGGTTTCCTTTGCTGTGCAAAAGCTTTTAAGTTTCATTAGGTCCCATTTGTTTATTTTTGCTTTTATTTCCACTTCTCTAGGAGGTGGGTCAAAAAGGATCTTGCTGTGATTTATGTCAAAGAGTGTTCTGTCTATATTTTCTTCAAAGAGTTTTATAATGTCTGCTCTTATATTTAGGTTTTTATTACATTTTGAGTTTATTTTTGTGTATGGTGTTAGGGAGTGTTCTAATTTCTGACTCTGATTTTAGATCTTAAATGCAAAATCTACAGGTTCACTCAAGTAGTAACAACTAAAAATACATGTGTTCAGCCACATGTAAAAAACACATGCATTTTTAGTTGTTACTACTTGAGGGGACCTGTAGACTTTGCATCTAAGATTTAAAATCAGAGTCATGACTATTCTACTCATTAATTTAAAAGGGCAGAATAAAGAAAAAATATCACTAATGAATACGCTTCCAGCAATTCAGAAGATATCACAACCTAAACTTTTTTGTAAACTACAAAGTTGACAACTAGAAATAAGCTCATTAGGAGAAAAGCTCAAGAAGTGAAAACTTGTATAATTCAATTCCAAGTTAAAGTTTGAGAAAAGCTAACTAGCCAGAAATACACAGTAAATACCATACATGCAATATTTGTAACTGAGTCTTCTAAACAAAGTCATATACAATAAAAAATGTGTTGTACAGTGTGCAAAGTTATCAATTTCCCCCAAAGACAGAAGAGCATGTTTTGAGAAATGATACTTCAATAGCTGTAAAGATGTTTGCAAACAGGTCAGTGGAAACATTTCTAAGAACAGAAAATTTCAGTCTTGGGATGTTTTAGTATATTTTGTACACAGAGTGGAGATGACTCTGTTGCTTTTAGAGCTTGTCTTGTCACTGCTCCAACCAGGTTGAAATGTTTCTTTGCACATTTCTTCCCATTCTTTATCTATGGTGACTTTTTTTTTTTTTTTTTTCTGAGAAGAGCTGATAGACTATGGAACAGTAATGAGCCATAGGCAAATCTCCAAGTCAGTCCTACTTCTAAACATAACCTATGATGACCACTCTCCCCAATGTGTTCAATCCAACATGAAACACACCAGGAGTCAAACAAGAAGACCGAAGTGAAGACAAGGAATAGAGAGTACTAAGCAGAAGTCTTGAGGTAATAGAAGCAAAGAGAAAGCCAATTTCAATTTCAATTTCTTGTGAAGAAAAATAAAGAATTAGAAAAAATCAGGATAAATATTAAATCAAGACAACTATCTATTGAGATGATAGCTATTAAATTGTATATACGTACATAAAATTTGACCTGAAATTGCTACTTTCTCTAGAACGATTTCTTATTCTATAAAATCTAGTTCTGATATTTTTGAGGAAGATAAATTGTGTACACTTTTAACACAGTTATATTTTGATAACATATTAATACTATAAATAGAATACAACTTATATGAAAATAAATTTGATTTAACCACCTAATTAGCATTTATGCTAAAAGAAATACAACAAAATGATTCTTACAATAAATATAAAATGATTTATTAATTATGTCCTCTACCATGATATTCCCTAATCAGCAGAAGGCCTGACAGGGGCAACAATATTTAAATTCAAACGTCTTTGATAGTGGTTAACTAGCAGTCAGATGCACAGATCACTTGACATACATTTTTCAACTTTAATGTTATAAAGATTAATCTGTCAAGATAGGAAGAGAAAACACATCTTATTTAATAGTTTCTTAGCTTGATTTACAACTTTGAAATTGTGACATGCGGTACAAACACTTCCATTTGTTCTCCTTTCCTAAGCCCCACAGAGGTTAGGGGTGAGTATATATCTGAAGTGAAATTGATTTAGAGGTATAGAAAACTTATTTCTATGTTTAAGTGTAGAAACTCATGGTTCCATTAACATAGTTACATTATGTAAACAATAAATGGTTTTGCTATGTAAATTTGCATGCAATTCTAATACATTTATTCTCATTTAAAATGCTTAATGATATTAGATTGGTTTGATTTTCCAAATATAAAGACAAAAACATTTTCAATGCAAATGTATCCCCATGATTACTGTAGGTAAACATGTAGAATGTAATTCTTTTTAAAAATATCTTCTTTTGTCTTTGTGCAGTAGATCCTGATAAGAACAACATATTTTTCAGTTGTTTTTAACATTAAAATCATAAAGCATTATAATAAAATGAGAGCCTATCATTCATGACTATGGTTACAGAAGGAAAATTCTGTAATCACATCTGTATCAATTAATGTGTTCATCGGTTTTTGTATATGGAACACAGCACCCTATTAGGTCTTAGAAGGATGCAAGACAAATAAGTAGGTGTTCCTCACATTAAAGATCTATTGTGAATAAAGTAAGATTTGAGTTAATCCTTGAGTCATCAGTTAAAATTCACAAATAAATGCTACAAATAAACTGGAATTGGCAGTAACAATTCCTCCCATGATTATTTTGGGACATTTGTTGATACTAATTAATTCTGACAAGAAATAAAACAGAATGCATCACTTTATTTTCCTCTAAGGTGCATCATTATCAATGAGAAGAAACTTACAAATTACATAATAGATCACAGATAACTTTTTTTGTTCTTACAGATTGGGAATTGCTAATGAGAACAGTTAACTGCAGAAGTTACTGGGTAGAATTTTAAGAGATTTTTTCATGAATATTTACAAATAATAAAAATTAGCATAAACCAATCTGAAATTTATAATCACAGCAAATTATGACTGACTATATACACATAGTATATATAGTCACTATATACATTGCAAAGTAGCAATTCAAAATGAACTGGTATTCATGGGATTTACATACCCTCTGTGTCAGGATGATTTATTTTCCAAAGAATAATGTTACAGATATGTTCTAAATTCAAAATGCTTCTGCTTCACTACTAACTGAATTAGAATGAGTGGGATACAAAAACAAATAGATTCAGATTGAAATTTTCAAACTAGACAAATAAATCACATTTGGTTTTAGACAAAGGAATTCAGAGAAAGATGGTAAACAACAGAAACATGATCATGGCTCATGTCATTGGACATGGTGACAGGAGAAAGAAACAAAATACCAGGCTCTTAAAATATTTCATTTGCATTTAGGAGTAAAAGAGTGTCCTGCAAGAATATGTGGTCTGTCCATGTGGATCTCCTTGTTATGAAAAGACATCCTAGAGCTTTTGCTCCAGCAATATCCAATGAATTACTAATCCTTCAAGTACTGTGTGTCATCTTACTCATTTTCAAATCTATCTTGATTAAAGGAAATCTCAGGAATCATATAATTTTCACACAGAGTGGTTAACTTCTTTTGCAGGGAAGAAAGTCAATTTATAGGAGCTGTGCCAGACTTATGAATAAATCACCTGTTCTAGGCTATGCATATTACTCGGAGCCTTGGGTACTTTTCCAAAGTCATAGCAACATTGGATTTGTTAAGTATGGATAACATCAACAATTGAGAACATTGTGGTTTTCCTCTCATGTTCTGTTTGAACACATTAATCACTGCAGGAATTATCCCTATTTCCAGTTGTCAATTTAATGAAGTGGCACAAGAAGTATGTACTACATGTTGGTGGTGGTGGTTGTCATGACGTGGTCTTTTGATTTGAACTGTTACTTTGGATGTCACTGTATTCTTTCATTACTTGCTGAATATTCTAAACTTTTCAAGTTTCATAGACAACACATGATTCCCTCCCCACTGCTACCTTGCAAGGTATAGAAAAATCAGTCATAGAATACAGATTGAGGGCATTATAAACACTAACTGCTACTACATGGAAATAAATATATTTATTATTTGTAAAGGCATGCATATATATCAAAAGGTTGATTTGTCATTTTTAATGTTTGTTTGTTCTCGAATCATAAATTTCACCTCACAATTTTACATCAAATTTTACTGGCAAATGAAAACGTTCTTCTCTTAAAGACATGGGAAATAGTCATGTCCTGTTTTTTTCTGATTGTTTTTGGCATTGCAGACTTTGTGCTGACACTTTTATTTGGATATTCACATTTTCCACACATACCAATTGTGCAAAACAGTAATCACCACGTTTACCTAATTGATAACAGGACTCTCATTTTAGAACTACGGACATTTGAAAAAGAGAAGATTAAAAGATTATATTAACCCTAAGTGCACAAAACTTATGCACTTAGGGTTATGTATGACTCAAATCCCTCCCATCAACATAACACCAGAATCCGGAATATGATTGTCATGGTGTGTGTGTGTGTGTGTGTGTGTGTGTGTGTGTGTGTGTGTGAGGGTGATGGTTTTCTGCCTCTAGGATATGAGCTCTCAACTGTCTTGTGAGATCTCATCTGATTCTACTCTTTTGGGATGCTTAACCTGAAATTTTGATAACAAGGTTTTGCTTTTGTGTTTTCAAATTGCATCCAGTATTAATAAGATTCTTTGCATTTTGAGGTTCAGAAACGCTTTGGACCAGCAAATCCTACATATACACAGGCACTGTTTATATATTCAAAGCATCACAAGACTTCGTTAAGGTCAAGAATGGAGTTCTCTATTGGTTCCATGTATTCCCAGTTAATAAAAGAGGAAAAATTATCACTGCAATGTCCATTTATTAATTACAGACAGGCAGATTACCATAGTTCTAATCCTATCTATTTGGGGCAGTAAATAGGAAGCCTTCTGAATTAGAGAAGACTTAACCACAGGCCATTTTCTAAATAGAAAATCAAACAGAATTTACCAGTTTTATTTAAAATAAAATTATTACCAGTATGTAGCTTAAATGATCATCCAAGTTATCAAAGTATTTGGAGCCTAGACTATACTATGAAGTGGAAATTAAAAGACATGAATCACTGATTAATTCTTCCAAGGTTTAGCATTATTTTCTGAATTGTCAAGGATTATACTGAGGGTTTCTAAGCAAGACTAAGGCAGAGTTTGGCTCTAGTTTCATATACCAATCAACAGAATCAAGAATGGGAAAGGGAAGTTGTGTATCAGTCAGTTGCCAACAGCACTTCAATTGTTTGAAGGTAAAATATAAGAATTTAAGAGGTGTTTCTTCATTTCAGCCACAGGGTGTTATGAGGAAATCATCAATCATCTTCTAATTCTCTTATGGATAAAATAAATGCCAGAGGTTTATTTCTTCAATAGATTAGTTTCCCTTTTGAGAAACAAAACCCTCCTCTTAAACAAATGATTTGTCTGTGGAAGTCAGTGTGTTAGAGCTTGGAGTGTGAGTTTGTTTTTTAGTTTTCTTTTTATTTTAACATATATACGTTCTTTTCCTTATTCTTTTCCATTATGGTTTATTGCAGGAGATTGGATATAGTTCCCTGTGCTATCCAGTATGGTACTGTTGTTTATCTATTCTAAATGTAATAGTTTGCATCTACCAACCTCAAACTCCCAGTCCATCCCTCCTCCCCTCCCCTTGGCAACCACAAGTCTCTTCTCTATGTCTGTGAGTCTGTTTCTGTTTTATAGATAGGTTCATTTGTGCCATATTTTAGATTCCACATATAAGTGATATCATATGGTATTTATCTTTCTCTTTCTGACTTACTTCATTTAGTGTAATAATCTCTAGTTGCATCCATGTTGCTTCAAATGGCCTTATTCTGTTCTTTTTTATGACTGAGTAGTATTACCATATGATCCAGCAATCCCACTCCTGGTCATATACCTGGACAAAACTATAATTCAAAAAGGTATATGCACGCTTATGCTCATAGTAGCTCTATTTACAATAGCCAAAACAGGGAAACAACCTAAAGTCCATTGACAGATGAATGGATGAAGAAGTTGTGGTACATATATACAATGTTTGTTTTTAATCAACATGAATAAAGGGAAATAGAATGAAACAACACATTACAATGCAGGACCCGGAAAGCCTCTGCCAACCACGAAGGATACTCTGGATTAAAATTGCCATTCATCTTTGCTTCACATCAGACCAAATTGACCAAGCTTTTTATTACCTTGGGAAAGGTGGCTTTACCTCTGAGGCTGGCCCTGAAGGAACTGACAGCAGGAGGAAGTCCATTGACTGCACTCCCTGAAGGATGACATAAAGCCCTTCCTTGAAGAGAGAACTACATGGGGTGACTTCCTGTCTATTACACCAAAGGAAGATAAAGCTGTACTCATAATACCGTAAACCTGGGAACATGTAAATTCTGATCATTATTGGAATAAATAAATATAATGCAGCATATCCATATGATGCAAAATTATATAACTTTAATGCAAGAATGAATGTATTTATGCAAGAACATAGGTACATTTTACAAACATATTAATTAGAAAATATGAAACAAAAGAATGTCTATGATTCCATTAATATAAAATTCAAAACCAAACAAAACATACCTATGATGCCACAATAAGAATAGTGGGACATTGTGTAAGCACTTCTCCCTTTAAAAAATAGGTCAGACAGGTCTACGACCACTTCCCTTTCATCCAGACTGCACTTAATTATAACCAGCACCCAGTGCTCAATTTATCTCCTTGATTACTTACTTATACCAGTGCTCAACTTATATCATCAGTTTGGTTTTGGAGAAACTGAGAAAGGTGGATAAATTAGAAAAAATGTTAACGATTATTTTATAGTTAACTCTTGCTTTTATTCAGTTTTTTACTACACCAAGTTTCCTTTAGGGGAAATAATAAAAATTAAGATTCATGAAGAAACAGGAAATAACCTTTTGGCATAGTCCTATTCAGTGACATTTAATGAACTGTTGTTGAATACCTATCCAATGTCAAAACAGTGCCATGTAATAAGGTTGATAATTAATCACACATGATTTTTACCACCCAAACAATTTTCATTCTAATGGATGATACAGAGAATTTCAATTCAATTTAAAAAAATCTTAGTATGGTAGAATGTACATGGTCTTCAATTAGCATATTAAAGATAAATTAGTTAAACCTGGTGACGTGGCAGTTCATCAGTGACACCTAAACTGTGACAATTGAACTTAAATGGGAAGACAAATTTTTAAAAAAATAGATTTTAATACTCAAAATCATTCTACATTATTGTGGGAGGTATACATGACAGAAATTGAGTTATTTAATTAACATGAAAGTTTAGGAATAAGAATGTCATTTAAAGTACTTTTTCTATCAGGTTGAGCATTCAAAATTAAAATTGCATTTGGGAAGGTGAAAATAAATTGGGTACGGAAGAAAGGGAAAGAAAAAAGATTAGTGCTATGAGGAATACATCATTTCTCATGAGGAAATGTGCCTTTCACACAAGTAATCTTTTTGCCACACTGCAGTGATTCACCTGACAATAGTGAATCATTATCTTTTATTTTTCCTCTATCTCCAGAGATTATGCACATTATTGAGACTAACATTGTATATACTCAAATGGAAACAAAAATCTAATTAGAATAATCCAATGCATAGACTGTGCTTTAATGAGAAATACAATATTTATTCAGACTTCTTGTCCTCGTTCAAATATTTCAGATAAAATTTCTAAGACTTTCACCTCCCCTTATGATTCTCTTTGACTCTGTAGAAAGTGACAGTGTAAAAAAGTTCTCAAACAGCAAAACTGAATCTGTCTTACGTGTTTGATTTTTTTCACGTGTGCCATACTTTTTAAAAAACTGATCCCCAAATTCATTTTGATGAAACTACTCACATGTAAAGTTTTGTAAGCGATAAAACCCTCATAAAATTTTGAAAGAATGAAATATTGGTCATAAATAAAATGGAAATCATTGCTCTACTTGGTACATAATTCATTTTATTGCGGAGCAAAATATGTGCAAATCAAATTATGTTAACATAATGTAAAAATGCAGAGTTTGAGATGATCTGGCTTTTTTGATGAATGCAGATGAAATCTGAAACACATTGAATCAAATCCTATAGCTTCCTAAACACAAAAAAATTTAAATATTTACTGTTTGGTGGCTGTTAATAACTTTTTTAATTTGTTGTTTTTATTTGTTTGTACTATTCCTCTTTCTCCACCTAAGGCTCTTGACTAAAAGAAACAATGCCCAAAAGAAACAGTATTCAGAGAGATCTTCAAGATGGCAGAGGAGTAAGATTTGGAGATCACCTTCCTACCCACAAACACATCAAAAATACATCTACATGTGGAACAACTCCTACAGAACACCTACTGGACCCTGGTAGAAGACCTCAGACTTCCCAAAAGGCAAGAAAATCTCCATGTACCTGGGTAGGGAAAAAGAAAAATGAAAAAACAAAGACAAAAGAATAGGGATGGGACCAGCACCTCTGGGAGGGAGCTGTGAAGCAGGAAAAGTTTCCACACACTAGGAAGCCCCTTCACTGCTGGGGACAGGGGTTGGGCAGGAGGGAAGCTTCAGAGCCATGAGGAGAGCACAGCAAGAGGGGTGCAGAGTACAATGCGGAGAGATTTCTGCACAGAGGATCAGTACCGACCAGCACTCACCAGCCCAAGAAGATTGTCTGCTCACCCACCAGGATTGGTAGGGCCTGGGAGCTGAGGCTTGGGTTTCAGAGGTCAGATCCCAGGGAGATGACTGGGGTTGGCTGCATGAACACAGCCTGGAGAGGGCTAGTGTGCCACAGCTAGCCAGGAGGGAGTCCAGGAAAAAGTCAGAACCTGACAGACAGGCAAGAGACCATTGTTTCGGGGTGCACAAGGAGAGGGGAATTCTCCCTCCATGTGCCCACAGAAGGCAGAGCACTGGCTAAGTGAGTTCCAGAGACATGTGAAAGCCACAGCTATCAGCTCAGACCACAGAGACGGGCATGAACTGTTAATGCTGCCACTGCTGCCACCAAGAATCTTGTGTGCAAGCGCACGTCACTGTCCACACCTCCCCTTCCAGAAGTCTGTGCAGCCTGCCACTGCCAGGGTCCTATGATCCAGGGACATCTTCCCCGGGAGAACACATTACGTGCCTAAGGCTGTTGCAATGTCACCCTGGCCACTGCCACCACAAGTTCATGCCACATTCCAATTATGACTACCATACAATTCCCTCTCCCTGGCCTGAGTGAGAAAGAAAGCCCTAATCATCAGCTACTTTAACCCACTCCTGTCTGGGTGAGAACAGATGCCTGAAGGCAGCCTACACACAGAGGCAGGGCCAAAACCAAAGCTGAACCCCAGGAGCTGTGCAAACAAAGAAGAGAAAAGGAAATTTCTCCCAGCAGCCTCAGGAGCAGTGGATTAAATCTCCACAATCAACTTGATGTACCCTGAATCTGTGGAATACCTGAATAGACAATGAACAATCTCAAAAGGGAGGCGGTGGACTTTGGGAGCAACTGTAGACATGGGTTTTGCTTTATGCATCTGATTTGTTTTTGTTTCATGTGTATCTTAGTTTAGTTTTTAGTGCTTGTTATCATTGGTGGATTTGTTTATGGGCTTGGTTGCTTTATTCCTTTTTATTTATTTGTTTTTATTTATTTATTTATTTATTTATTTTCTAGATTTTTAAATATTTTCAATATTTTTTAAACTTTTTACATTTCTTTGTCCTTTTTTCTTTTTTTGTGAGTGTGTATGTGTATGCTTCTTTGTATGATTTTATCTGTTTAGATTTACTTTTACCATTTGTCCTCGGGTTCTGTCTGTTCGTTTGGTTGTTGTTGTTTGTTTGTTTGTTTGTTTTTTATGAGTGAGTGTGTGAAAGTTTCTTTTTGTTATATTGTGTGTTTAGTTTTGCTTTTACCATTTGGTTTGGGGGTCTACCTGTCCTTTTTTTTCTTCTTCTTCCTTTAACTCTGAGCCATGCGGCTGGCAGGGTCTTGATGTTCCAGCCAGGTGTCAGGCCTGAGCCTCCAAGGTGGGAGGTCCAAATCCAGGACATTGGACCACCAGAGGCCTCTCAGCCCCATGTAATATAAATCAGTGAGAGGTCTCCCAGAGATCTATGTCTGAAAGTTAAGACCTAGGTCCGCCCAATGACCAGCAAGCTGCAGTGCTGGATGCCCTATGTCAAACAACTAGCAAGACAGGAACACAACCTCCTCCATTAGCAGAGAGGCTGCCTAAAATAATAATAAGCTCACAGACACTCCAAAACACACCAACAGCACAGCCCTGCCCACCAGAAGGACAAGATCCAACCACACCCACCAGAACATAGGAACCAGTCCTCTCCATCAGGAAGCTTACACAAGTCACTGAACCAACCTCATTCATGGGGCCAGACACCAAAACTAATGGGAATTACGAACATGCAGTCTGCAAAAAAGAAGACCCCAAACACAGTAAGTTAAACAAATGAGAAGACAAAGAGATATGCAGCAGATGAAGGAGTAAGGTAAAAACCCACCAGACCAAACAAATGAAGAGGAACTAAGCAGTCTACCTGAAAAAGAATTCAGAGTAATGATAGTAAAGATGACCCAAGATCTCAGAAATAGAATGGAGAAAATACAAGAAATATTTAACAAGGACTTAGAAGAACTAAAAAGCAAACAAACAATGATGAAAAATATAATAAATGAAATTTAAAATACTCTAGATGGAATCAATAGCAGAGTAACTGGGGCAGAAGAATGGATAAGTGACCTGGAAGATAAAATAGTGGAAGTAACTGCCATAGAGCAGAATAAAGAAAAAAGAATGAAAAGAATTGAGGACAATCTCAGAGACTTGAAGGACAACATTAAATGCACCAACATTCGAATTATAGGGGTTGCAGAAGAAGAAGAGAAAAAGAAAGGGTCTGAGAAAATATTTGAAGAGATTATAGTTGAAAACTTCCTTAATATGGGAAAGGAAAGAGTCAATAAAGTCCAGGAAGAAGAGAGAGTCCTATTCAGAATAAATCCAAGGAGAAACATGCCAAGACACTTATTAATCAAACTATCAAAAATTAAATACAAAGAAAAATGCAGCAAGGGAAAAGGAACAAATCACATACAAGGGAACCCCCATAAGGTTAAGAGCTGATCTTTTAGCAGAAGCTCTGCAAGCCAGAAGGGAGTGGCAGGGCATATTTAAAGTGATGAAAAGGAAAACCCTACAACCAAGATTACTCTACCCAGCAAGGATCTCATTCAGAAATGACTGAGAAATTAAAACCTTAACAGTCAAGCAAAAACTAACAGAATTCAACACCAACAAACCAGCTCTACAACAATTGCTGAAGGAACTTCTCTAGGCAGGAAACACAAGAGAAGGAAAAGACCTATAATAAAAAACCCAAAATAATTAAGAAAATGGTAATAAAAATATACATATCAATAATAACTCAGAATGTAAATGGATTAAATGTCCCAACCAAAAGACACAGACTGGCTGAATGGATATAAAAACAAGACCTGTATATATGCTGTCTACAGGAGACCCACTTCAGACCTAGGGACACATACAGACTGAAAGTGAGGAGATGGAAAAAGCCTATCCATGCAAGTGGAAATCAAAAGAAAGTTGGAGTAACAACACTCATATAAGACCAAATAGACTTTAAAATAAAGACTGTTACAAGAGACAAGGAAGGACACTACATAATGATCAAGGGATCAATCCAAGAAAAAGATATAACAATTGTAAACAGTTATGCACCCAACATAGGAGCACCTCAATACATAAAGCAAATGCTAACAGCCATAAAAGGGGAAAGTGACAGCAACACAGTAATAGTAGGGGACTTTAACACCCCACTTTCACCAATGGACATATCATCCAAAATGAAAATAAACAAGGAAAGACAAGCTTTAACTGACACATTAGACTGGATGGACTTAATTGATATTTATAGAACATTCCACCCAAAACAACAGAACACACATTCTTCTCAGTATGGTTTTCTCTTGCATGTAAACTACACCCCCAATAATCATCATCACCATTGCATCTGAGTTAACAGATTCATAAGGGTATGGATTTCAGAACTTGAGGCTATGAAGTAATTATCTTTTATATAAGTGTAGTTTAAGTTACTGGACAATCAGACATGGCATATGTGGCAATTTCTTAATAAAAGTAAAAATTTAAAAATTATGGTGTCCTATGTATGTCCTGATCTATTCATACATGATGTACTTTAAAATAGCTTAAGAGAAATTCAAAGGCAGGAGTCGCTATCTTCAACAAAATGTCAGATGAATCAAGAGTAAGTTAGGGCTTCCCTAGTGGCACAGTGGTTGAGACTTCGCCTGCCGATGCAGGGGACACGGGTTCGTGCCCCAGTCCGGGAAGATCCCACATGTCACGTAGCGGTTGGGCCCCTGAGCCATGGCCGATGAGCCTGCGCATTCAGAACCTGTGCTCTGCAACGGGAGAGGCCACAACAGTGAAAGGCCCGCATATCGCAAAAAAAAAAAAAGAGAGAGAAAGCTAAATAGAGAGGAAATAATATCAATAAAATCAAATTGAAAGAGAAAATACACATCTCTGACTATGAAAATAGAGGAGACATCATATACATTTTATGCAATGAAAATATTACTGTTACCAATACATATTAGCTCATATATTAATATATAATACTGTAGTAGATACTGGTCACCATTCAGAGAAGGGAAAATGGTTGAAGTAACTTACCCATGTCTTGGTAGCTCAGTGACAGAGCCAGGAATTAAAATCAGAGAGAAGAGCAGCAGCAATAATAAAGCAATCTGGATATAGCCACCAGTGGGTACCAAGCTGTCCCCAAAGAAAGAACTGTCATCAATGCCCTTATGTAATGATAAACTGTAACTTGTTAAATGAAAACATGCATAGTTTAATCTTTCAAATTAGAAGGTTCTCTTTAAATCAGGGAAGACATAACTGCCCTCCTTAAATTTCTCATATGATCCAACAATCCACATCTTAATGGCTGAAATGTGTTGAAAGTCTTAGCAATACTGAGAACCAGAACTCTTGATTGAGATAATTATCTATTGCATTATCTAATACAGCATTGAAATATCCTATGGCCTTTGAGATTTTCAAATAACATCTTAATAATAAATATTCAATTGAAATAAAACTATTTTATATTGAAGTTTTACTTTATATGTTGACTAAGACACAGGTGTTTGTTGGACTTCTAAGAAATTTCAACAATCTACTTTAAATTCATAATTAAACTATGACATTCAAATATAGACTAGAGCACAGAAATTTAAACAGAAATTGTGTACTTAAATATCATAAAAGTATCAGCTACCTGTTAAATATTTTTATATAAATCTTCAATTACAAGAGACATACTTCTAGTTGACATTATTAAAAGTGTTAGTGTGCCCTTTACATTCATCTGGATATAATAGCTATATGAATAATTGAAATATTATCTAGTATCTAAATGAATGTTAAAGTATTATGGTATCTCAAGATCATATCCAAATAGTTCTGAGGAGAAACTATCATTAATATTTAAGTGGTCTCTCTTATATATTATGACAAAACAAAACCAAAGAAATGAAATTAGCATCTATGTGTATTTTTCATTTCCAATCTAAGAGGTGACCCTGTAGATTTACTGATGTATGCTATTACATATTAACTTCTTTTCAATAATTGCTTTCTTAATACTAATAGCTGGAATGACTTGACAAAACTTAAGGATTATATGACCTTCAGTTTTAAATAATTTAACACTCATCTGGAAATGTCTTTGCTGGATATCCCTTTGCCATATGTATGTTTACTCCACATACTGAATTTATTATGAGAGTGGAATTTGGTAGTCATTGAATCAGTAAAAGGACTAATTGGGTTTTCTCTAAAAGAATTTATATTATTAAAGTTCAATATTTGCCACCAAATACTGGTTTGTTTAAACTAATTGTAATAATAGTATAGTCATATATTGCAAAATTTTAATTTCACTATTTGTCAAGTAAGCAAGCTAGAATATATTAACAGGTAGAGCCCTAAAACAGTATTATTTCAAAATTTTGTCTCATGTTCTGAGATCACAATCCACTTTTATACTACAGGGTCTAAAAACCTTGGTCTTTTCCCCTTGATCTATGTTTCAAATTGAATCATCACAGATTGTCATTAGCTTACACCATAAGTACCTTCAGAGATATTTTATTATCCAGTTTTTCTGATATGATGGAATTAAGAATATATTTCACACACCCTGTTTTATTGTTTTACTTTATAGTCACAATTTTCCTAATTGCTGCTTTTATCAGTTTCTTTATAAGCCCACTCATTTATATGTAATTCATTGATATGAACTTTTAAAAAATACCCTGGTGTAGTGTAAGCCCTGATACTTGGTTTTCCTTTTTTGTAATGCAAACGGCCGATTTAAGATTTGATTGTGGAGGCATCCACTTCAAGGAGGCAAGATGGTTATCAAGAATAAATACATTTGCAGCTAATAGAATAGATTAAAAAAATAGGCCACCTCAGCCACCAGAACCCCTGCCCCACCCTACCCACATAACCATCCTGCCGGGTTCCTTTGTTGTACGGATTTTGGCTGATTTGGGTGACTGACAATTTGGGCCTCTTGGTTTTTTGTGTTTCTGTTTTTGTTTTTGTTTTTCTCTTCACACACTTTAAATTCCCATACTTTTTTAAAAAAGTTTTATTTCATTTTTTTTTATATACAGCAGGTTCTTATTAGTCATCAGTTTTATACACATCACTGTATACACAGCCATACTTACATTTTAAATTCACCAACAAGCAGTGAGTTGTGAAACCCTAGGGCCCCACCCTCAACCCCAATAAAAGCAGAAGGGAACCTCAAGCCCACTCTCTAAGTCTCCCTCAAACACTTGTAAAGCAAAAATCGTTGCCTTCTGGTCCAGTTCTACAAGGAGCAAGCCATTAGCCACTGCCCTCATCCAGGATCAGGGTGCCTGAAGGGAATTCAGGATGGAGAAAAACAGCAAGTATTCTATGCTTTGGATATACTGGCCCCTAGATAGTTAAGATGCTCATATAAGGACAAATTTCAGTGAACCCAGATTCTTTCATCTTCCTATTCAATGAAAAGCATTAAAATCATTAATTTGAAATGTCTTTTCTTTGTGATGAGCAGCAATCTTTTTATGCTCACTACATGTTTTTCCCAGCAAAAACATAAACAAATTTCATGTGTATCCTGCTCCTTTTCAACCCTTAAAAGCAGTTTCTCACAGCAATCTGAGAGGCTGGCTCCTGAGCTATAGTCTTCTGTAAGGCCCCAGAATAAAATTAACTCATGACTTTTAAGTTGTATGTTTTTCTTTCAGTCGACCCTCTCTGCCTGTGACTTCACAGTATGACCCCAAGTGTGCCACGTCATTTTCAGGACCTGTAAGTAATAAGATTTGTCTCTTTCAAAGTTTCCTAGTGGTTATTTCTGAGGGCATCCTGCAATCGTAACAAGAACTACAAGAGCCGATCCAGTCACATTGATTATCGATAGGCTAAGACAAGCAAAAAGACCCAGTAAAGTATTTATCAACCTATTTGAATTTGTTAGGGGCCATTTGATTGCCAAGAACAGAAATTCAACATTAACTCAGTAAAAAAGAAATTTTTTACCAGTAGTAATAATTTAGTTTAAAGAATGAAAGAAGATTCATCTAGAAAATTTGAGAAGGCATATCATAGACACTTAAGTGCTGGATTGAGATACTGGAGCACCTTTGGGAATCTTTCTTTAGTTTGTGCTCTTTTTTATATATTAGCTGCCCAGTATATACATTTATCTTCCCACATACACAATGCAGAAAAAAACTCCTGCTGAGCATGATGCAAACGTCCTACATGATTTTTGTGTGTTGTTGTTGTTGTTTACATGCTAAAGATAACCAAACTAAACTAAATCATAGACAAATAACAACAAAAAAATGACATGTATAATATCCATGGTAAAGACCAGAAACAGAGACTCAAATCATGATGATGATACCAATACTACATTGTCTGTTTAGTACTGAAAACAATTGTGTTTCATTTTGTTCAAATTTGACTTAATATCTTTGAAATGAGCATAGAATATATTCAAAACAGAAGTACCTTTTCTGGTGGATTGCAATGTTAGCATTGTGTTGGAGGTCAAGCCTTTAATTCTCAGAATTAAGTTTTCCATGTGGATCAAGCTTCATGACTATATGGTGAGTTTAGTTCCAAATAAGCACTGTCATTAACTCAGGACAAATCTCTATTAAAATAAAGTTTAATATCACTTTTTTTCTGTCAATATTGGAAGTGTTTAATATGAAAATTTAAATTTAAATGGCTCATTAAATAATCTAGAAATTCAGGGCTAGTCTCTAAGGAATACATAAAATCTAACATTATACCTCTGAGTCACATAATGAAATTTTATAACCAAAATAATAAAACAGCAAAAGAAAATATATTTTCTTGAAAAAAAACCCAGATATTTAAATAATTCCTTAGTTCGCTTCCTCAATGGTCATAATGTCACCTAAATTACACTCACATATCTAAACAAAATTGTTTCATTTTTCTAAGTCAACATACAAAGTAATATAAGCATAAATTTATAAGGTAGTAGCTTTTATATTTCTCTATATTGTTACCTTTATATATTTACAATAGTTTTTCTTTTTCTTTCTTTCTTTTTTAGCTTTTCTTTTTCTTATACAAAATAAATACTGTTGTAGACCATAAAGAATATCTATGAATATACAATTTGTATGGTGAGAGCTTTGCATGCCCCTAACAAATTGTTTATGAAATTGTCTCTGTAGAGACTTGAGCTTCCAAAAGCTGTAATGAAGGATGAAATTGTTAAAAAGAAAAAAAAAAGGAACAAAGCACACCATCCCTGAAACTGAGTTCCCCTAGAAGCAATTTTCCTTACCAAGTTTATGAGTTTATGATTAATCTCTCTATCCAAAACTTTATTCCCTTTCTTGTCCCCTCTGCCCTCAATCCTGTGCTAACTGAACACTACTCAACCAGAGTCAGATGACTAAAATTGCTGCTGTTGATAAGATAACATTGGTAATGTACTAAAGTTGTTATTATAGATATCATTGCTAACATACAAACTCAGGTTGTCCCTCCAAGGTAACATGAGCTAGTAGATTCCTAAGCCATGGACCACCTGGCCAGAGAATCATAAACCAGAGACATCCTGACTCTCAAAACTATGATTAACAAATGGCACAAGATGACGATTAATCCTACCTTCTTTGCTCTTCCCCTAAAAAAAAAAAAAAAAAAAGCTTGACTCAAAGACCAAGTTGGAGTGGAATGGAGGCTTATCCTCCACTCCCTTACTTGATTTCCCGTACTTTCCATCACTACAACCCAATTATGGTAGATTGGCTTTGCTGTGCATCAGGCAAGCAGACCCATCTTTGCTTCGGTAACATCCTCTTATAAAGGGTTAAATCGCAGCCCACTGCAGTCACCCACTGACAGTGCACCCTGAGGGGGATTCAGGATGGAGAAAAACAAAATGAGGCATTCTGTGCTTTGGAAAAATGGGCCCCTAGGTAGTCTAGTTGTGTACCTCAGGAAGAACTTCAATGACCCCAGATTCTTGCATCTTCCCATATATAGAAAAGCATTAAAAGTATTAATTTGAAATATCTGGTCTTTGAGATAAACAGTAAACTTTTACCAAGATGTATGCTTGACTACATGTTTTCCCTAGCCAAAAAAGTTCATGCATATACTGGCTCCTCCCACACTTCTTTAAAGTAGTCTATCAGAGCTACCTGAGAAGTTGTTGCCCAGGGTATAGTCCTCAGCCAGACCCTGAATAAAACTCAACTCACAGCTCTTACATTGCTTAATTTTCTTACAGTCCACAAAATCATATTTAAAATATGATCAGGATTATTTAGAGAGGTTACATACAAATAAGATAAAATATGAAATGCAATACAGGAAAGAGTGCAAATGGTGGATAAAAGTGAGAAGCATTTATGTGTTTCTCTAATGCCATCACCTACAGGTTCCCCTTCCCCAATACATTGGAGTTGCAAATGGTCTACGTGTGGGAATCCAAATATTCAGATGTCAAATTTGAAAGAGTTAGAATAATCCATTATTAACTTTTGCAGCATCCACCCCCCTAAATATAAAATACCTACCAGTAGAGAGGAAGGACTAAAGAAAAGGGTATACTGAGAATTAGGGACCTTTCCCTTAGTTGTCCTCTTCTACTAACTAGTATTCTAGGCAAATAACATCTGAACTTATTGTCTAAGGTCAAATTAGAATTTAGGCAATAATAATCTCATGGAATTTATTGTCTAGAATTAGGAACAAAGGAAAAACTACAAATAAATAAAATTGTGACATTGACTACAAAGGAAAAAAATAAGATGTTAACCTAGAAATTAATGAAGGACAGATGGTTTATAAAGCACTTTTAAGTTAAGGTCAAATAATGTTTCACTACAAAGAGATAAAAAGACCCTGAATTATAAGGACTTAACCATGTTAAGAGAACATAAAGGAGGCTACTGTATGTAAAACATGTAGCATGAGATAAGTGGATAAAGAGGAGTAAGATCAAATTCTGATCAGTATTAGTTTGTATAATTGAGTAAGGAAATAGAGAATTGGACAAATTTGAGGTTTATCTGGAGGTAATTATGAAACTGTAGAAAGAAAAGAGAATTGGCATAAGACCAAGTCCAAAAAATATCTATTTATAATTAGAGGTCAAATACAGAAGCACAGGACATTGAAGAAGAATGCCTTGTGAGACAGAAAGAAGTTTCTTGTGTGGTCTTAAGAAAGTCAAGAAGTACGTGCGTTAAGAAGAGCACATGGTCACCCCCAGAAAATACTACTAATGAGGTACTAAGAAAAATGAGGAGGGAAACATGTACATCAGAAACCTTGATAGAGTCAATTTTAATTGACTGATTAGAACATAAGGTCCATTAGAATGAGATGAACAGAAAAAAGGGATGTGAGAAAATGCAGAGAAAATTATGCAATTATTTTTGAAGTTAGTCTGTGAAAGGGAATGGAATAATGGGTCATAGAAATAATTTTAAAAGCTGAGTGGAGTACAGATTGCTACTTCTATGTTTGTTGGTTTGTTTCATTTGTTTACTATCCTATGTGGTATTTACTATAGACCAGGCACTGTTCTAAGAGCTTTAAAATTTTTATGCATTGAATCTTCATAACAACTCCAAAAGAGGTTAGTATTCTGGATCCAATCTTTACCCTTCTTCACACCTTAGAGTATATAAAAATGATTTCTGAACTGTGTGATGTATCTTGTGATCGCAGAGATACAAGAATTAAGGAATGCCCAAAAGAATTTCAGAAACAATGTTCCAGGCATCGTGTAACCACGAAACCATGGCAGCAACAGTTCATCTTCAGAACTCTTGGTTTGTAAGAAAAACACACCATTATTTAAACTACTCTAAGTCTAGACATTTTTTTGGTACCCCAAAAATTGTAACTATTAAGATAGGTTATAAGATGCCATTTAAAAGGAAAAAAATATGTGATGGGATATATACCCAACCAGCAGAAAAAGAGAGAATGATGATCTAGGACAGAAAGTGTTACAAGAGGATCAAATACTTGGACAATATGAGGTTGATAAACTTAAAGGGTGAAGGAGATGATCATTGGTTCCTTCATTGCAAAAGGAGGCAGGAAAGAGAAAAAGGCACAAATACAGAGTGATGTGAGATTTGTTGATGAGAGGAATAGATATATATGTTTCCTTGATTTTCTTTGTGAAATATGACACAGCAAAGGCATTAATGGATGATGCATATAGATAGATTATGGACATTTTGAAAGAAGTCATTCATTCAGTAGTCTCAAGGGTCTTCTTGTGAAATGAGAAAGAAAGTCTGTTAGTGCAACAGAGTTGGTAGCGATATTGAGAGTTCCTCTCTCTGTTTCTACCAAATCACTTAACTTATGGTAGGTATTTCCCCCTCCTCCGTCTATGCTCTTGTTTAGATTCTTTAAAGTGCTCTTTTTATCCACTCCCCTTAAATATTTGTCTTCAATTTTCTGTATTCTCTTAACAATCTACGCACTATTTCTGGTATTTGCACCTTTATCCATAGTTTGTGATTACTAAATTACCCTCTTTTGTTGAGGACGTGTTTCTGAGCTCCAAAGACACATAGTTTACAGTTTCTTCAATAGCCTCTCCTGGGTAGGTTACAGAATGTCCAATTCAATCTATCTAGAGCTTGACTCTCTTTCCTTCCTTTTCTCCCTTCCTTCCTTCCTTCTGTCCTTCCATCCTTCCTTTCGTCTCTCCTAATTCCTGTCACTAGACACTTCGGAGAGCTGGAAATTGTCACAAAAAACACAAAATTAAGATGACTCTTTGATAACATCCTCATCAAATCAAGCCAAAACACACACAGTTTTATTATACAAACACCCATCTTCCACCCTTTCTATTAAATCAACATTTCCCAACAATTCTGTCTCCTAAACCTCTCCCAAGTCTGTCCCATTCTTCCAAATACATTTAAGAGAATTATTCATGCCTACTTCTCTGCAGGAACCTCCTAAGGAATCTCCCTTCTTCCAGGGCGATCATACTTTCAATTTGCCTCTATATAGTTTCAGTGATTTTTTTTCGGATATGCAACTATGGGATATGTAAGTATGATCATATAATTCACTTGCTTCAACTCTTCAGAGATTCTGCACAAGACACAATAGGTTGGGGTATATACAGTGGAATGACTTTTTAAATTTCTTTTTGACAATTATAATACTGATATTCTTTTCCTTCTGAAGGCTACATAAGAATGGAAATATTACTCTAATTTTGATTACAGAGCATAGATATATCATGTCTAAAATGATTGAGAACAGCTTAGTACAGCATTACTGAACCCAGAGGGAGAATCTGATTTTCTAATTCTATTTCTATTTTCTATTTCATTTGCCTGACATCTACATCATTAAAAGATTGTCAGATAAAGTTGTTAGAGGTATTTAGAATTCAAGAGAAGGCCATTAAAATATTTTTAAATGTTGAAAAATATATTAAGCTTTAATGTAATGTAGAATTCAAATAAGTTATAGAATTAGTTACCTGCAAGAGTGTGTGTGGATTTAAATCTATTCTAATCAGATGAGCACATTATATATGGAAGCAATTAGAACTGGAAAATGAATGCTTGAAATCAATCTCGATGTAGTGGTGGAAACTTTAGCAATGGAGATATCTTGTATCATGAAAATGACAAAAATCTCTCAGAGTGTTCATTTGTAGCAGGAAATGAGTCACCTGAAGAAAGGCAGCCTCCAGGACCTCATTGAAACTTTCATCCACTTGAGATCTTAACCATCTCATAGTCCTAAATATTTGAACTGGTAATTCCAACTACCTGATATGGAAAAAGCTGCTTTCCTAGGGGATACATGATTTTCTAGGTTTGTTTTAAAGGGAGATAAATATAAAGGTGAATAAATAGATCAAATATATCACACTAACCACTTTTTAAAGTTAGGAATAATCTGTCATTTAAAGGATTTGTTATGCTTGAAAGATTTTGACTTATTAGAGAACCCAGTAGATCTGACCTATGATCTCAATCTAAAAATATAAAATTGATTTCAGATTTATGATTTTAGTTTGAAAGATATAAAATATTTTTAGTTAATGCACAGAGTGTTTGAATATTTTAGCCAACTACTTTTTACTATATTTAGAGCTTTACTTTACTAGGTTTACATACATTGTTTAACTAACTTTGTTCAATCAGACAGCAATTGTTTAAAATAAAATCAAGCTTAATAAATTAATAAATGAAATGTAAAATACTTAAAGGAAATTAATGAATTAATTTTAATTGTGGAACTAATTTATTTATAAGAAATGTACACATGTAAACATTAATCAAAGCCCCCATAAAGTGATTGACTTTATATGAAACTTACTTGACTTTTAACTTGAAATTAAAAGTAAAGAAAAACAAAAACAAACAAAAAAAAAAAGTAAAGGAAAACCAGGTTCTTAAATCTGTAATCTTCAGAAACTATGATTCTCTTAAACCCAAGCAATTCTTTTAGCCTACAATTGTTATCACTCTTTGATATTAAATATCTCACATTGATATCTAAATGGATAAAAAATTCTACGTTGTTTCAGATCACAGTAAATGAAACTGTCACCTATGTCTGACAAATTTATATTGTTGATTTTATGAATATTTAAAAATTTCATCATATTTCAGTATAGTAACCCAAATATTTTTTGTCTGCTAATTCATGAGGACAATCTATTATTTTTTCAATTCTCTCTCACTCTTAAATCCCAAAGCTATATCTATGTTTTAAGCATGGAGTCAAAATAAAAAGAGTTAGAAAGTAATCTAATATGTGCATTCCCACAATGTGATTAAAACAATAATTGAGGCTTGGTTTTCTTTCCCCTGGGATTCTTTCTCTATGTTTCCTTACTGCACAAACTCCAATGAATTGCTTGTCTTTGTGTGCAATGTCTTCAAACTGGTGATATTAAAATCTTGCTCCTCTGGATGTCATTAGATCTTAAAATAATTTTGAAAAAAATTTGTATTACCTTTAATTCCCAACATTCAGAGGCACTTTTTATTAAACTTTTTTTTTTTCCTGTCTTTGGGGGTTGGTCTCTTAAACTGCCTGCTTATGTCATATTATCTAAAAATTGTATAAATTTGCCCCCAAAGAGCAGCTTTTATTTAGCCTATAGAAAGTTTGATCATCTATGTCATGAAAACTATAGTTTAATTAGAAAAACAATTTGAAATATCTATGAAAATCCTTGGTCCTATGAGTAAGATTGTCCTTACATAAAACTATATAAACACACAGGTCTGTCTTAGTGGTTTACTCAGTATCCCCTACCCTTGTAAAACATTTTTTTCTCTTATAGTTGCTTCTTACTTTCCACCAGACCTTCCCTTTTCCTGCACCATAAATGTAATTCTTGCAAAAGTGGGTCTTTTCCTATGCAATAAAATCTCTTATATCCTTAGAACTTCCCTCCTCAGAGCAGAGCTTGAAGACATGACATAGGTGGAGGTATGGGGAAATAACTGCAGGAAGGAGGAGGGAGATTGCAAGGAGACAGTCACACAGTGGATGGAGAAGCCAATGAGGGGAGTGCTTTGTCCAGACCACAGTTGTAGAAAATGGGATTGATTCTGTTGATACCTCCCAAGCAATGTACAAAAAATTTTCTTGAGCATTTTCCTCCTGAAATACAGGGAAGCTGGGGAATATATCCATATGCCTAAAGGATGATCCTGGGTATCTCAGCCCTTCTATATTCCTTATATGTATTGGAAAAAGACCTTAGAAAGGCTTTGGAGTAGAAGGTTGTATGACTTATAGCCTAGGCGTTAGATGGGACGCCATCAGCACAAGCTGATCTTACATGAAATTGTCCATTACAGCAGTGGCTGAAATCAGAGGTGTTCTGAGAAGATGGGACATATAGCATTGGTCTCATCTGTGTTATCACTCCCTTACCAAATAACAATTATATTATTATGCATTCATTTGTAACAAAAATTTACCTTAATCCTTGAGAGGGAGAATAAAGAGCTTTCCATGAGATGTGTAAGGAATGTGCAAAGAAGGACAGCCTCTCACTCATAAAACATCTAGTTTTGTGAAATGCTGATTACTGTCCTACAAGTTCTGCCAAGATCTTAACACCCTTATCTCCAGGACATTTCTTTATGAGGTAACCCATTTTCCAATAGACCTGTATACACTTAATCTCCCAGAAAAACATGGGGTAATTTTGACTCACTAGAGAGTTACAATGCCATTATGAGAGAGTTATGTTCAATAAACCTAAGGACTGAAAGGTGACAGTTAGTGACCCATGAATTTATATTTGTTATAATTTGTAAAGTTATCAAGAGTATTTTACCCTGGGTAAAACAGATACTGTGGCATATATTTATCTCTTACGCTATTTTAGGGAGTACAACCTCAGACAAAAAAAGACAAGGAAAAATGGAGTGAGACAAGGAAGAATAGAAAGCCATGCAAGTAGCCATCACTTTGTATCAAGCACTACTGACTACTCAGTCTTGCAAGATCCTCTTCTAAGAAGCCATGCAAATGATTGTCAGTTTGGCCTGTTGGGAGGTGGAAGGAAGAAAAATGTATTCACCAGTTTTATCTCATATTGATTTAGATTTTGCCTTATGGGGCATTAATTCACCCAAAATTCAACATTGTGCATGGAAATCTGTCAGTCCTGTGGCTTCTCCTGCTGCAGCGTCAACAACAATTCCCCAGGGTGGGAGGTAAAGTGTGTGTGGTATGAGGATGAGGTGGATACTCTTTGCATTATGATACTTGAATTTGTCCAGAATCAACAAAATTTTGTTCCAGTAGGCAGCCATTCCAAACTGAAAATTAATGCCAAGCTTTGTTACCTAGCATGTAGCTACTTTCTCCCTCCATGCTCCTGATCTCTCCTCTTTCTCTCCACCCTATCTCAGCTATTTTAAGAATGATGGGATCTAGCTGTCCTGACCACACAGGGTTCTGAAGTTCATACAGCTATCTGCTCAAATAATACCTTATTTATGTCTCCATTGACTGCCCCATTTAAAATTGTAACCTCAATTTTAGTCAATTCTTATGCCTCTTCTTTCCTTTTTTCTATAAAGCAGCATTGATTATCTTTTAGCATCCTATGTATCTACCTAATCATTTTTGAATTTATGTCTACCCCTCTAGAATGTAAGCTCTGTAAGGTGGAATTCTTGTTTTTCTTCTCTGAAGTAGCCTCATTATCCAGAAAGTTTCCTGACACATTGTAATCATTCGATGAATACATTTTTTAAATACTAGAAATGTTTGAATGAATATATCTTCATAATTATTTAGTCATGTTCTGGTCTAAATAGACTGTGTAAAATACCTAGACACATTTCGAATGAGTGTATTAGAGTCAAATTATTATTCATATTAAACATCTTTATTTTTAAAAATATAGTTTTTGCATTCTCTCTTATATTTATCTTTTCCATGGTTCTTTACCTGCAATTCTACTGAAATGGACATTTTTCACAGGTATATTTTTTAACTTTGAGTAGGTGAATGTTTTACTTCCTGAAGCCTTGGGTTTGTCAAACTCATCTTCATTTTGTGTTGTACACTGGATGACATGCCACTGGTCATAGAATTTTGGGGGTTATATTTGTTTCTTTTTCATACATCGTAGAGGTTTCTCTGCTGTTATCTGTCATCTAAAATTGCTGAGAAATTGAAAATCATCTGATTTTCCTTTTTAAGTGACTTCCTTTTCTTTTCCCTGGATGCTTGCAAGTTTTCGTCTTTAAACTTGAAGATCAATGACTTTTCCAAAAAATGTCTCAGTCTTTTTTATCTTTGTTAATGTTTTTTTGAGTCACTGACATACAGTGAGTGTTTTGAACTACCTATTCAGTTTTTCTTTTATTATAGGAAATGTTCTTATATTTATTCTGGATATTTTCTGTATCATTTTCTTGGTCTATATATACATTTTCAAATACAAAAATTATGTGCATTTTATACCTGCAGTGCCTCTATCCAGAAAAATAATCTTCTTGAAACTCATTTTTACCTGTTTTCTTTCTCTCCCTCCTCTGTGATATTCTAACCTATGTCCCCATTGTTGCTCCTATGGCTGTTGTTTCTAAAGAATCCACTTTTCAGGATTTCATTTTCCCTTATAAAGAATATTAAATATCTCAATTTTATTGTCATCTCCTTGCTTTCTTTTCTTTAATCTAACAAGTATGCCTTCAACATATTCTAAATGTCATTTTAGTTCATGGTGCTCATGTTTTGTTGGTATCTGTAATGCTTCAAAACTTTGTACCATAAAGTGTACTCTCTTATAGAGTGAATTTTTGAAGCATCTTATCAGTAACTGTTTCCTTGATAATAAAGTATTTCTTCAGCTGTTTTTTTCCCATAATTAGTATTATATGATTATTTATATTTGAGTCAGCTACTTCTATCTGTACCCCTCACTTCCTTCTCCCAATCATTGCCAGATAATTATTGGTTAAATTTTTAAAATTATTTTATTTTCAGATTTTCAGTTGACTGATAATGATGAAGAGGATGCTGAGGTTGTTTGGGGAAATTCTGAGGGACTCAATAAATAATACCCCTCTTCCCTACCCGTGTTCTAAAGAAATTATAAAATAATATAAAGAGGGCTTCCCTGGTGGCACAGTGGTTAAGAGTCCACCTGCCGATGCAGGGGACACTGGTTCGTGCCCCGGTCATGGCCATTGAGCCTGCGTATCCGGAGCCTGTGCTCCACAACGGGAGAGGCCACAACAGTGAGAGGCCCACATACAGGGAAAAAAAAAAAAATAATAATAATATAAAGAATGGTAGAAGAAGGATAACCTTTATTCTTAGTAGGAGTTGATTTGAAGCACATAATTTAGTGTGGAAAACAAATAGACATGCTATACAAATGGGAAAATTAGGCAGAATCCCATGAACGTTCTTAGAAATGCCAGATTTCTCCTTGTCATGAGGCTGCTTGTTGACATAATAGATGAGTCGCTTGCTCCTGCCAAATGTGGTGTTTTCTCCTAAAAGGAAGAAGGGCAAAACATCTATGCCTGTCTAGTTTTTCTTTCCTTTTTAGTTTTCCAATCAGATAAAAAAAATTAAACTTAAACTTACATGGAGTGAATAAAAGATCTAGAAGGGAGATCCATATTTAGATCAATTTTCTCTACAGGGAACGAACCATATGGATTTGGGAATACTTCCCCGCCCCCACTCCACCCCCACCCCCATATTAGTGGACAGGTGAAGTCTAGGAACTTTTTTCACACAATTCCCCTCTCAGTTCATTGAAGTGTATGTTCTATAAACTAGTAGCCAGTGTTATTGTTTGAAGTTTTATTATGATATGTGTCTGAGTATTTCTCATACTTCATTTTATCTGACTGAGCAGGTGGATACTTACACACTTGATGCAGCTAACATAGTTATTGGTATATATAAAAACCTTAAAAGAATTGGAGAGAGAGAGAGAGAGAGAGAGAGAGAAAGAGAGAGAGAGAGAGAGAGAGAGAGAGAGAAAGGAAAGGAAGGAAGGAAAATGCTCAACATTACTAATCAACAGGGAAACACAAATCATAACTACAATGAGATATCACTTCACACCTATCTATTATCAAAAACGCAAAAGAAAACAAATGCTGGCTGGGATGTAGAGAAAAGGGGACCCTTGTACTGCTGATGGGAATGTAAACTTGTACTATCACTCTGGTAAATAGTATGAAGCTTCCTCAAGGAATTAAAATTAGAACTATATGATCTTGCAATCCCACTTCTGGGTATTTTTCCAAAGGAAATAAAATCACTATCTCAAAAAGAAAGGAGTACCTCTATGTTCACAGAAGCATTATTCACAATAGCCAAGGTATGGAGACAACATAAGTTTCTGTCAATGGATGAATGGATAAAGAAAAAGTGGCTTATATATACAATAAGTACTATTTGGCCCGAAAAAATGAAGAAATCCTGTCGTTTGTGACGATGTGGATGAAACTGGAGGGCACTAAACTAAGTGAAATAAGTTAGAAAGAGAAAGACAATTACTGCGTGTTATCACGTATACATGAAACTTTAAACAAAAGTTTAACTCATAGAAACAGAGAATAGAATGGTGGTTGGCATGGGCTGTGGAGGAGGAGAACAATGGGGAGTACAATAAAGTAATAAAGTACAAAGTTTCAGTTATAATAAGGTCTGTGGATCTAATATATAACATAGTGACTATAGCTGATAATAATGTGTTACATAATTGAAATGTGCTAGAAAGTAGAACTTAAATAGTCTCATCTCCCACCCCTCCAAAAAGGTAAATATGTGAGGTGATAGATGTTTAAATTACTCAGTGGGGAAATCCATACTGTACACTACAACTATCTTATAATTTTATTTGTCAGTTACACCTCAATAAAGCTGAAGAAAATCCAAATAATTTACATAAATACCCCCCTTTCAAGATGGTAGAGCATAACACCTTACTCCTTAAAGTCACATAGTGACTTTCTTCTAAAAAACACAGCAAAGAGAGAGGGAAAATAATAACTTCACAATGGAAAAACCTGGCAAACACTTTTTCAGCCAGCTAATCAAGGTCAACATCAACAACCATAAATCATGTTGATAATATGTACCCTTGATATGGTCATGTTGATAATATGTACCCTTGATATGGTTTGATGACAATGGCCCTTTACCTCTTTGCTATTACTCTCCAAGAACACATAAACCTAATATAATTATGAGAAAATTATCAGACGTATCTCAGTTGAGGGACATTCTACAAAATTTCTAACCCATACCCATCAAAACAAGAAAAGTTTGAGAAATTGTCAGAACCAAGAGGAGCATCAAGAAACATGATGACTCAGTTGTGATGTGGTATTCTAATGGGTGCCTGGAAACAGAGAATAGACATTAAAGAGCAACTGAGGAAATCTGAATAAAATGTGGTTTCATTAATAATAATGTACCAGTAGTGGCATATTAATTGTAATAAATGTACTATACATACAGAAGACTATATTATTCAGTGTGAAGTATGTCAAACTCTCTGCACTATCTTTGCAATTCTTTTGTAAACCTAAAGCTCCCATTAAATAAAGCTTATTTTTAGAAAAAACAGTAGAGGAATATCTTCAAATTTCTAAAATAAGATAATTTTGAACTTACCATTTAATTTGAAGTCAAATTAATATTTACATAGGAGGGCATATTATGACTGAGAGTGTTTCACATGCAAGACACTTTTTGAAAGTATGATTCCAAAAAATAATATTCCAACAAAACCAAAATGAATCCTCAGAATATGATAAAATGAGAACAACTGTTTCTGGTAAAATACATAATTTTATAGAAGTAATTATTTTAAAAGTTAATAAAAAGATTTGTTCACAACATAACATAGAAAGAGTAAGAGGGGGACATAAAATAGTAAAGCTTAACACTCTACCCAGTCCACTCAAATTAATCTCGAGAACAATTTTTCTAACTATTTCCTGTGATGCACTTTATATTCACAAATGAGACTCATCCCCTCAGGTATAATCAATGATTCTTACTGCTGTTTTGTTTTGTTTTTCTTTTGGCTCTAATTTTCTTTATATCTTAGAAATATTTTGGAACTCAACTGTACGTACATTTCCTTTCCTGATTTACATCAGGTATGTAATCTACCTCCTTAGATAACCTTTAATTTCAAAAAGATTGTTATTTCCCTTGTGTTATTTATATTTAAACTTATAGTGGTATAAGTATCAGTTTTAGTTGTTCCACATCTACCAGAATTAACTTCTTGATGCGTGTTTTCATTTTCTCCTTAGCTTGGTATTTCTCGAAACATTTACTCCTGAGGTCTGCATACACGCTTCACAAATGAGGTTTAATTAACTGATTAAAAGGATACATAGACATGGTATATTTCATGAATGAAGAAAAGTATTTAAAGTTGACAACTTACTTCTAACTAACGATCACCTTGAACTGTGGTCTATTATCATAAAGGTGATTCAGAATTATCTAATGATAAAAATATCTCACCATATTCAATACATACAGCAGAGTAAAGCTATATTATATTTGGAAAGCCCATGAGAGAGTCAAAATCACATCCATGTTATTATATCAAGAAGGTACACTTTATGCAGTTTCCACTTTCTCCCCTCTCATTATCCCATCTGTACACATTAGTTATGTTTCTGTCTCCTGTAATCCACTGAATATGCTCTTTCAAGGTAGACAATGACCTCTCTCTTGCCAAATCCAGTGGTCACATCTTTCTGTTACCTGAATACTCAAAAGCTAATTTAATCCATTAATCTAATTCTCCTTCTTGAAACTCCTTTTTCCTTCAGTTTCTAAGGAAACACACAGGTCTGGATTACTTCTTCCTTCATTAGACATCCTTTTTGAGTCTTCTGGTGGGCTCTTCTAGTTTTTCACAGTTCTAAATGTGAGGAGTTCCCAGGGCTTGAGCCTGATCTTCTTTCTCTGTATCCATGTGTTAGCTCTGTGCCTTCATCTAGTGCCAGGACTTTGATACATGTACTCTTTAAGGACCTCGGTTCTCAATCTCCACCTCTGATCTCTCTTCTGAAGTCCAAGCACATATGTCAGAGTCCCTATTTGACATCTCCACCTCTGTATCCAGTTGGCATCTCACCCTGAACACCTCAAAATAAAACAACTGGCTGACCTTCCTTAACCCCACAGAAAACAGTTTCTCTCTCAGTGGTATAGAAAGAGGTGGATGGAATTAAATATGTTTTGGAAGTTGAGCTGACTGGACGTCCTGGTGGAGGGCATATTACCAGGGTGCCATATTTGTTATCATGTTAGTTTCCAAAATTATTCCTGTTTCCCTAAGTGCATTTCTATAAAGGTTGAACTATAATATAGATGATGGAATTGCCTTGTTCAAGAACAGATCTCATTGGATTATTTCTTTTTATGCTACTGTATGTGGGAATTTGGTCTTTCTTTTGTTTTAATTGAAAAACAAAAACTAGGGGACACACACACACTATCAGGTCTGATATTATTTATCAGGAATTAGAAGTGATGACCAATAATTAATCCCCCATCAAACATTCCCTCCCATCTTAGTCTAATTTAAACATAGTTTACTAAGAGCAAAGTTTACTAAACTGAACGATCAGTATATTTTGTTTCAGTATCCTCCCTGAAAATTGAAAAATCTAGAAATCTCACATCAAAAATTTCTCTTCATGCTGAAGCTTATCATTTTCAGTCATAGATTTATTAGTTGCTTACTATGATTTTTAGACCATTTGGAAAAGCTCATGCAAGTATGCAAAGGAAGAAATAAAGGGAAATCATAATTAATTCCATATGATTTATACAGCAACTATTGAGTACCTGCTGCATGTTTAGTATCAAACTGATCTACACATGAAGAAGAATATATAATATTATTTAAAAAAATATTTTGGAGATGTTTCCCCCAAGAAAATTTCCTTTATTCATTTTGTTGCATTTTGGAGGTTGCATAAGTAATTAAACATGAAGTATAAACACTTTCATCCAGATCTGAAAAGCCAGCTTGCAGCAAATACAGCCCATTTATCAAATGTGCCTGATGATATTATGAGGCTTGTTCTCAGATAAAGGTATCTTCTGTTCATTTGATAGTCATAATACTATTAAACCTGGGATTTCAGGGTCACCATCAAATCAAGATATTAGTGATTCTGTTGTATCCTAGGACACATTATCTAAAATAATTTCTTTTCCACTGATGTATAAAGAAAAAAATAAAATGTTTGCTTCAGTAAAAATGTTGTAAAACACCTAATGCTTACTACCTTATGAATATTTCCAGGGTAATTTTTTTTTTTTTTTTTTTTTTTTTGCAGTACGCAGGCCTCTCACTGTTGTGGCCTCTCCCGTTGTGGAGCACAGACTCTGGGCGCGCAGACCCACTGGCCATGGCTCACAGGCCAAGCTGCTCTGTGGCATGTGGGATCTTCCCAGACCAGGGCATGAACCCGTGTCCCCTGCATCGGCAGGCGGACTCTCAACCACTGCGCCACCAGGGAAGCCCCTCCAGGGTAATTTTTGAGTAGTGTTTTACTGGCTAATATTACCTACACTGTAATAAAGGATTATTCAGGTATATCAAATATGCATAATAAATATAACTCATTGTGTCTTGAATCAAGCTGTTGAACTAAATATCTAAAAACTTAAGTCAGTAACATGTCTTTGAGTTTCACTGGAATTAGCATGAGGAGCAGTGTATGAAAGAAAATATAAATCTATCTAGGAAAAATGTTAAATGAGAATCAAATAACATGAAATTAAACATATATATTTTAAACCATTTTTAGAATATCTTAACAAATAATTGAAGTTGATTTAATGTTTTCATTCAACATTTTCTTGTTTTACAAAGTTATAGGAAAGCATGTCTATGTGACAGGGCCAGTTACTATGGTCATTATAAGCTTTTAAAATATACTAAAGGAACTACTACAACAATTAAATTAATCAACTAACTCATGTAACTCTTTTTAATAAAATGCTTTCAAGGTTAATTATATAAATATATGTTTTAGTAATCCATTTATTATAAACTCTAATGTTAACTACCCTTGAAAATGTAAGACTTGTCCAGCACTAGAATCATATCTTTAGTATAGACTTTTTATGTTCTATCTGGGGATGATAATCAAGAATAGAGCCATAATCCACAAAATATATCAATCTTTATTTTTAAAAATTAATCTCCAATATAATCATTGATTTCTACTGTATACCCCGAACATCAAATGAGATTATGCTATTTCAAGATGAAAATAACCATTTAAAGATTTAGAAAAGGACATAACAAAGTGGAACAGAGGATTATTGTCTTTCCCAAAGTCATGACCAGGAGGACTTTAATGCTCCCTTTGGCATCACTAAACGTGGACAGATTTCTTCCTGACTGTTGGCTCCTGATTTCTCTTTTATTAGACTATTTAAATTAGAAGACTTATAATTGCAAATTCTTTCCCTGCTCTTTAAGGAGACTTAAATCTCCTTAAAAACTTCTTGCCAGTTTTATAAACCACTTATGTTTTTCTCAAGGACCTGGTTGCCATCTTTTGAAATGTAATCATCCAGGAAGCTAGCATTCCCATCTTCCAGTCTGTGTGAGAGGGTCACAGCTTTACTTTAATGGGCACCAGTTAACCAACAGAGGTGACATCATAGCAGAGAAAAACATTTACAAACTCAGGACCAACTCAACTCCTGAGCACATCCCATTCTTCATCCTTCCCTCCAAGGTCCTCCAGTACATTTCTGCTAGCTTACCCCAGTGCTTAGAAACTCTTCTGCCTTTTGTTTCAGCAGAGTTGAGTTTAGTCATTCTCTCCTATTGCAGTGGTCTTGAATAAAGTCTTCCTTTAACTTTATCCAGTGCATTTTTTTTTTTTTACTTTGACAGTCATCAGGCATCAGAAGTCTCATTTCAAAGAAATGCAGCATGCATTTCAACAATGATATTATAATTATCTGGATGAACTTTTCCTTCAGGACCACTACATACTAAAAGTACCTGTATTTGTTATTAATCTTGTTGGATCTACAACTCAGTATCCACACTCAGGATGTTGGTGAACATTTCTGGCTGGCATTGGGTTGGCACGTCCAGATGCTCCCATTTCTATAAATCACATTAACTTGTATTTTCAGTTATAAAACCAGTTAAATTTCCCTTTTTACAGTGATGATGCAGAATTAAATACCCTGTTCATAAAATAATATTATAGTGTCTTAAGTTATCTAACATATAACTGCATTGACATCTTAGAAAGGCATTTTATGACACAATAATAGCCATTCTTATTTACTAGGAGATCGAGAAAAGAAGAGGTTAATTAGAATATAAGTTTATGGCAAGAGACATCATAGTGCTCTTACCACTTAAGAAAACATGAATATTTTTCCATTTTTTATGTCCAGTTTTAAAACTTTGACTATGGATTTCTTGTCAGTCCAACTGGGGTTAAGTGCTAACCTTTGGAAAAGTCAACTGAACCCATAAAGATAAAGAATTATTATTAGTTTGGGACTTCCCTGGTGGCGCAGTGGTTAAGAATCTGCCTACCAATGTAGGAGACATGGGTTCAAGCCCTGGTCCGGGAAGATCCCACATGCCGCAGAGCAAGTAAGCCCATGAGCCACAGCTACTGAGGCTGCACTCTAGAGCCCGCAAGCCACAACTACTGAGCCCACGAGCCACAACTACTGAAGCCTGCACACCTAAAGCCCATTCTCCACAAGAGAAGCCACCGCAATGAGAAGTCCATGCACTGCAACAAAGAGTAGCTCCCGCTCACTGCAACTAGAGAAAGCCTGTGTGCAGCAACACAGACAAAAATAAATAAATAAATTTATATTACAAAAAGAATTATTATTAGTTAATCTTGTGTCAGGTGTTCATTCCTGTACCAATCTTATGTGAAGGAGACATGGTATATTAAACATTTCAAGTCAGGAATTCCCAGTTGGAGTAGAATATGGAGATTCAACAGGGAAGACAAGGAACAGTTTTCAGAAGAAAGAAAATCTACTTCTAGAACACAGTAAATCTTGGCAAGGAAAAAAAAGATATTTTTATCAAAAAGATATTTAAAATTTTGGCTATACCACTGATTCTGAAGTGCGAGCAATTTACCAAAGTCTACAGCATTTTGTTTATCACAATTGGTAGAGGGAAAGTGTTGATAGTGGCATTTAGAAGATAGAGGGCGGGGACAGTCTTGAACATCATATAGTGCACAGAACAGCCATTGCTACCTCTTCCCAAACAAGGAATTATCTAATCCATAATGTTAATAGTACTGAACTTGAAAAATCCTGGTCTAGACTTATATTCTCAAAGCTAATGTCCTTAGTGCCTTCAAATTTTGCTGTGACATGATTTCACATTCTTTTTAAAATTACTTTTAGTATATTTTATATTGTAACATGATTTCACATTCTTAATCACACTGCTTATTCACCTCCTAGTATCTTTCAATTTTTCAATGTCTTTTTAATATGACTAAAAATCAATCAGTGTAACTCTTGAAATCAATAAAAATAATGATAATAAACTCTAAAATGAATACAATATTATATGAATTATTATTAGTGTGGTCATTGTTACAGGTAGCAGAACCAATCTCCTAAGCAGTTTTCATTATCGACTCATTTAATTCTCCGAACAACCCAATGAAATAGACACTGTTATTAACCTCATTTTGCAGATGAGAAAACTGTGGCACATAGAGATCTGATAATTCTCCCCACATTGCTAGTATGTGGCAAAGCTCATATTTCAACTCAGTTGTCTGGCTGCATAACCCATGCTCTTTATCCTAACATTAGTATGACATTAGTGAGTGCATATACATGGAAATAAGAGGTGAATAAGCCTGGTCTGATACACCTTCAATTTTCTCATGTTCAGTATTATCTTATTTACATGCATAAAATATATGCACAAATACATAAAGATAGATAAGATTTATGGAAACAATTCACTGATTAAAGAAATTGTTATTTAAAAAATATTGTTTTAAGTAGTATCAAATACTTCTTTAGTGATTTACTAGTCTGTTACAATGCCCTGAATATAACATATTATGCTCTAAACCATTAACACATGGAGATATTAGTACACATCTCTCTCTCTCTTTCACAAACACACACACACACACACACACACACACATGCATGTACATAGCAAACATTATGAAGGTGTGCAAAATCATATTTTGCCAGTATATGCTATTAGCATATTCTTTAACAATATATTCAAAATGATATTTTATTGAAGTAGGTTAAAATGCTCAGATCAACCTACTGTAAATGGTCTTTGCCATTCTAATAAGTTACTTACAAAGGGTCCATTTTAACTGTCACTCTCTGGTGATATAATATTTAAGATGTTTGAGGAAAAATACCCAGAGCAACAGAGAAGTCAAGAATCAGTTGCTTAGGCAAATATAGAAAAGCATGGTAGATGCATTGTACTTATGCAAATTTCCCTGCATATACGGCAATATACTTTTGTTAATAGATCATTTTTCTCTCTTTGAATTTCCTAAATCACAGTGTACTGGCTGACAGACCACAAGCCACATTGTGTGTGGTATTCTAACAGTAGTAACAAGCACAAAGTTTATAAGTAAACTGGCTTCAGGTCTAATGATTTGAAATTGACAATGCTGGTCACCTAAATATCTGTCTTCCATCAGATTTTAAGCACCTTATGTTCTCTCTGTTTGGAGCTGAAAAAAATGAGATCTCTTCCTTTGTACCAATACAGTACATTTTTACCGCTTCTGATTTACCTCTTTGTATTCTTAACTATGGGCAGTACAGGAGCTCCTGAGAAAGATACACTGTATTGTACCAGAGTAAGCCTGAGGATAAGCCTGATAAAGAACAAAATTGAAGTCTGTGGAATGGATTTCTCTCTCTCTTTTATATTTGTTGGATACACTTTTTTTTTTTTTTTTTTTCCTTGCGGTACGTGGGCCTCTCACTGCTGTGGCTTCTCCCGTTGTGGAGCACAGGCTCCGGACGTGCAGGCTCAGCGGCCATGGCTCACGGGCCCAGCCGCTCTGCGGCATGTGGGATCCTCCCAGACCGGAGCACGAACCCGTGTCCCCTGCATCGGCAGGCGGACTCTCAACCACTGTGCCACCAGGGAAGCCCTGTTGGATACACTTCTGTTACAGGTCTTTATTTTAGTACTCTGTTAATTTTCTAAAAATATTTGTGTTTCTGACATATCAGATATTGTTTCTTGACCTTATCTCTTAAATATGTATTTTCTTCTTTCCGTTGAGCTTGAAAAAATAATATTTTGTTATATGTACTTATTCTGAATCATAAAAATAATGAGCATATTTAAAATAACAATGAAATATGTTTCCCATCAATGTCCGTCAGTCTAATACCCCAGAGAGGCTAGAACAGTCTTTTTGACATTGTATTCTCTTTCTGAATTGCATTTTTCAATTTCCCAGTGACCTAAAGTAACACTATAGACTTGAGTCACACCAAAAAGGATGGTTTGCTTTTTTTCAAAGGGATATGATCAACTTAAAAACTTTGAACAACTACAGCAGCAGGAAATGAAAGTGATGGTTGAAGCAGAGAATTCTCAAGGACCTAAAAAGTTCAGACAATTTGAGGTCATAAATTACCCCATTCTCCTAAAGAAGCGCCTTATAAAACAATCTGTGATAAGAAAACAAGAAAAAACTCTTTTTATCACTTATTTTTTGGCAGAGAATTTTAAATCTGTAGGCGTAAGTGATATTTACTTGTTCTTTGAACTTAGAGGAAATTTCTGAAATGATACACATGACTTGCCAAGCTACAACTGTTTACCTTTTCCTTCAAAGGTCATTCATAATTGCCAAGCATGAAGAAATAAATCTCATCACAAACAGAACTGGTATGTCAGTGTCATTTGCAATGGCAACTGTTTTGCAAAAGGTAAAGCCCACAGAAATGGAGCTACAGTGCTTGATATTTTATGTTCCTGGGACTAAACCTCTGGAGGCTATTCTAAAAGCAGAAAGGACATGTTGACATGCTTATTTCCTGATAAGCACCAGGGTATTATTGATCCCAAACTTTTACTGTGTGTTCACATATAAACTTCAAACAGCATCATGACTTCCAAAGTTGTATTTATTTTTTAACACAGTGCCAATTCTTCTGAAAGTATTAACAAAATTCACTCATCCAAAAATTATTTGGTGGGGGAAGAGAGATCTCACTAAATTCAAGAATAGGCATTAGCTTCCATCAATTCACTGAACAAACGTTCATTTACAATTTTTACGGTATATGGAATGTGTCATTGACTATGCAACTAACTGTAAATACGTGTCCTAAGGTGAGAACTCCTTCTGTCAAGGACATCACCACCTAATGAGAGAAGTACTCTAATATGGGGCAATACATATGAACTTTGCTAGTTCTCTAGAGTCTTAAGGACATCTTTATCTTGTAGGGGTAGACAGGGGAATTTTCATTGAGAACAGGAAACATTTGATTGAAACACTGATAGCTGACATTTAAATTGGCATTCTATTGGCCATAGCCCAATTTACATATGACTTTTTAAATCAATGACTTTTTAAATCAAAACTTTTTAAGTTTTCCATAACTTAAAGGGATTAAATGGGGGACAGCTCACAAAGACATAGTTCTGAGGATTTTGCTTAACGTGTGTGGAAAGTGTTGATACATATCAGATTTCTCCTGGTAGGATAAAGGAGGAGAGAAGAGTGATTGTCCATGTGATACAAATGTGTGTATAACAGACATGCTATGCCTATGGTACATTCTTATGTATACATTTTATTAGTGTGACAGCTTCTGTCTCTTCACACCTCTCAGATATACATCATTAAACTCTCGAGAAAAGTCAAGGGACCACAGAGTGGAAGGTAAGGGAAAAACCTTTCCTCTGCACCAGTATGTTATGGGGAAGCTCAGGAAGGCTGGTGGAGGCACCTGCCTGCTCCAGAAAGTAGAATGGGAATGTGGAGCTGATGCCTTGTGAGGATGAAAGGAATATCCAATCCAAAATAACTTTTATTCCCCTCCCGTATTGGAGTGTAAATGATGTCTTCATCTGTTCACGCTACTATAACAAACTACCATAGACTGGGCAGCTTAAACAACAAATTTCTTACATTTCTGGTGGCTGGAAAGTCCAAGATCAAGGCTTGTGTAGTTTCAGTGTCTGGTGAGAACCCACTTCCTGGTTCATAAATGATCATCTTCTCACTGTGTCCTCATGTGACTGAAAGGGTGAGGGATCACTCTGGGGTCCTTTTAGGGCACTAATCCCATTCATGAAGGCTCCACCCTCATGACTTAATCACCTCCCAAGTGTCCTACCTCCTAATATCATCACATTGAGGGTTAGGATTTTAACATATGAATTTGTGTGGGGGAGATGCACAAATATTCAGTCCATAACAGATAATGAGAATTGTGTGGTGACAAAGGTGACAGAGGCTGCAGGGAGACCAGCCTAGGCTAGTGTGACACGGTGGATATGGCTTAGAGAAACATACTGTGTCAGCAGGCCACTGATTGCAGAAATCAGCCCAATATGGGAGTAGAATGCCTAGGCAGGCAACAGGCTGATCATAATTTAGAGAATAGGAGGCAGTGAACATCCAAGGACCAACATGGTCACTGGATGCCCCCACCCCAGACCCCAGTAACAGATAAGTAACATCATCTTTTGTCTATTAGTCATCTTGAAAAGAAGCTATAGTAGAAGAAGAAAATCTGAAAGACTGAATAATTAGACAAAAAAATTGAGTTAAACATGAATGATAAGTAGCATTTGAGCAACAGGCATAAATTTAAATATGGTTCAATGATGAAATAAATTTGAGAAATGATATTTTAAACAAGGTGAAATTGATTTCTTAACTTCAGATATTCAGAGAATTATCAAAATGCCATTTAACTGTGACTGTGAACAGCATTTAGTACATAATGTTTCAGACATATTTACAGTAAATCAACTTGGGAATTAGATTTCTACTGAAAACACTTGGAGACCTAAACCTAAGGTCTTTATTTAATTCCTATAATAAATGTTGACATAACTGGGGTGATACGATTACACTTATGAACCATCTATGGTTCATAATTTAATTTCTCTCATAGCTAAAAGAACAATTGTGTGAGGTGTATAATTAAGCATAAAAACATAGTCCATGGTCATAAAGTACTTCCAAAAGGGCATAAGAAATAGAAGCTTGAGAGGATTAGATCTGTGACTTTATCACTCTGACTTTCTAAAAAACAAAACAAAACAAAACCTAATTTATTTATCCTCAGAGGATTTTAATTAATGGTGTTTTCTTCCTTAGTAATTATTTCAAAAATATGATATGTTTATATTAGAAAAGTTTAAAGGGAAAAAGTATCACCTATTTCTCCATGACCCTGGTGATATTCTTGATGTATTTCAACCCCATGTACTTTCCAATATACTTTTGCAGTTTCAATCATATCTTGGGTACAACATAGATAACATTATATACATATTTCATAATATCGTTAAAACACTTCATCATGTATTATATGTGTCTCTGCTAAAAATATACTTTAAAAATTTCATGTTCCAGGACATTAGGTCAGATTAATAATTTGCTATGGCCAATAACATTTCAATGAATACTGTTTTTCAATAAATATTTGGCTACATTTCAGATCACTTCTTTAGGATAGATTGTCAAATGGGGAGATTAATTGTCCATTGATCTATTCAATGTACATTTATTAAAAAATTAGCATGTGCCAGGGATTGATCTAGGTACATGTGGTGATGAAAACATCACACACACACACACACACACACACACACACACACACACATACCTCTGTTCTCATGAATTTTAAAGAGGGAAATAAGACACTTAGTAAAGTAACAAATAAATATAACTATGGTATGTCAGATATGGGAAGATACACTGATATGGGTAACTCTTTTCTACTGGGGTGGTTAGGGGAGCTTTTTTTTTTAATAAATTTATTTATTTATTTTTGGCTTCATTGGGTTTTCGTTGCTGTGCATGGGCTTTCTCTAGCTGCAGGGAGCAGGGGCTACTCTTCATTGCGGTGCACGGGCATTTCATTGTGGTGGCTTCTCTTGCTGTGGAGCACAGGATCTAGGTGCACAGGCTTCAGTAGTTGTGGCACACAGGCTCAGTAGCTGTGGCACATGGGCTTAGTTGCTCTGCAGCATGTGGGATCTTCCTGGACCAGGGTTCAAACCCGTGACCCCTGCATTGGCAGGTGGATTCTTAACCACTGTGCCACCAGGGAAGTCCCTAAGGGAGCTATTTTTAACTAGAGTTTTATGAGTGATCTGTGTGACTTAAGTGAACAATCCACAGATAAAGGAAATCCAGTAAACTGACTCATTAAAAAATGCAGAAAGAACATATCTAACTCCTCTATGAGACCTGAATTACTCTGATACCAAAATAAGACAAATATAATTTAAAAAATAAAGCTACAGACCAGTATTTGTCATGAACATCAATGGGAAAAATCTTTAACAAAATATTAGCCAATAATCCAGAAATATATGTGAAATAAACCATCATGACCAATTACAGATTATGCCAAGAGTTCAAAGTCATATGACAAGGAAATAAAATAAAATCACACAGTTTGAAGAGAAAAATATAAACTCTCTTTTTCCAAAGAGACATGAATATGTGCACACAAAATCTTAGGAGATTTACCAAAAAAACCTTTTAGAATAAATGAAGACTTTTAAAAGGCTGTAGAATGCAAGATCAATAAACAACAAGCAAAAAACTGTATTTACTTTAAACTAAAAGACAATAAGAAAGTGGAAAAATATTATTTCCAATAAAATACAAATATAAATACTTTGAGCAAGGCTTGAACATTGAAGTTTTTAAAACTTGGTTTTTAACATAAAATTATGTTTCTTTTCCATATGTACAGCAATGCTGATCTTCTATTTCTCTTGTGTCAGTTTTTGGAATTCATCAATTTCAACTAAGTTGTTGCATATATTGGTGTACGTTTGTTAATAATGTCTCCTTATTTTCCTTCCAATATATTTAACCTCTGCTGTGATATCTATATTTTTTCCAATTAATAATTTGTATTTTCTATCATTCTACTGATCAATCAATCTGGTTAGAAATTTTTTTCAATATTATTACTTTATTTTTCAAAAACTAATTATGATTTAGTTGATTTAGGCAGGGGACTATCTCTATAACATCCTCCTGTCTGTTTATTTTGTTTGAACACATAGCAAGACTATATTTCCCAACTGCCTTTGATATTAATTTTGTGTTCACTTAATCTAATCATAAATAAAATATAAGCATAAAGATGTGCACCACTTATGGGCCTAGACATACCTCACACTCATTTACAATCTCTCTTCTCTTTGTGCAGATATGCTGGGAGCCACATTGGTATTGAATTTGTCATTGCCTAATGTGATAGGAAACTGGATTACTGATATATTTCCTCAAAGGGGGCTTCTGGAGAACCAATCAGTGTCAATCAGACCCTGACTTAATGGAAACTAAAGCTTTACTATCTCAAGTTCCTGATAGTTTGGGTTTGCTTGTTCTAGAATTAATATTAATTTACCATGATCAATAGAGTACCAATACAAGTGAAAACACAATTATCTGAAAACCTATACAACAGAAGACAATAACAGTTATCAATCTGGAAGCCAAGTGTGATTTGGTGGGAAAGGTGAGCTAAATCGTTGTCATCAATGCTTTTTGTTTAATCCCTGAATGTTTTTAATTGACAGAATTTTTCTTATCTTAAAATTAAATTCAGGATAATTGTGAGATAGAAATTTTGCATCTAGAAAAACTAAAGGTAATAAGACATAAAATTATGAGAAGACGTTGGAAAGGGAAAGTAAGGAAACAATAAGCTAAGGTTTTCAAAGCTCATATGATAGATTAAAAAATATTTTCTAAATTTGTTAAATCAAGGAATACAGGTTTTATTCATTCAACCAATACTTTATGACCAATGACTGCACATTTTACTATTCTAAGAAAAATGAATATAGCAGGGAACAAAATAAGCAATATCCATGATGACTAAATTCTAGAGACAAACATTAAACAAAAAATGAACAGTTGAAGCAGGAGAATAATAATTTCTAAGAAGGGACACAAGTGAGCTGAGTAGACTGATTCAAATTGGCTGGTTTGTGTAGACTGATCAGGGAAAATTTTACTGAAGAAGTAACATCTGGGCAGAGATCAGAGTAAAGAGTGCAAAACAGCCATGGACATATTTTTGTAAGAAATGTTTCATAAGAAAAAACAGAAAATGGAAAGGCCTGAGATGAGGGAGGCCATCACACCTCAAGCAAGGTGAATAAGGAAGACACTGGTAGGGTGAATCTCTAGGAAATATCAAGCACTAGAGAATAGAGGACCTGGATTTGGAAACATAACATGAGAGTTGAGAGACTGAGTATACAAATGGACAACAGCCAGACCATATAGAAAGATGGAACCTTGACCCACACCTGTAGCAATGTGCCCAGGAAACCAACCCTTTATTCAATAAACTACACAGGAAGCTAGCCTGCTCTAAGTCAGACTTGTAAGAAGCTGGATTGCTATCTCCCGTGATGATCCAGGAAGCTAAACAATAACTTCTGTAACAATCAACCAAAAATAGGATGTGCTTAATAACTACCAGCTTCCCTAAGTTTTGTCCCCAAGAGAAGGCTAGATGTGCACCCCTAACCAATCACATAGGATGCTCCTATTCCAGTGAGCCAGCCTCCAGATTCCCCCACAGCAAGAGCCTCCAATCAGGACACACGTGAAACCATTCTCCCTGTTGCTCACTATAAAGCCTTCCAACTCTTTGGCTTGCCTTTGAGTCTTTGCCAAAAAGCACGTGGCAATGGCTCACTCCCTTGCTGTGGTGAGTTCAGAACACATAGCCTTTGCTTTTCTCATTTGGTTAACATTTGTTCATTTCCACAAGGCATACAGGTAAGCTGTATAATAACTAACAACAGACACTATGGCTTTTTTTTGTTTTAACATCTTTATTGGAGTATAATTGCTTTACAATGGTGTGTTAGTTTCTACTTTACAAAAAAGTGAATCAGTTATACATATAATGTCCCCATATCTCTTCCCTCTTGTGTCTCTCTCCCACCCTCTTTATCCCACCCCTCTAGGAGGTCACAAAACACTGAGCTGATCTCCCTGTGTTATGCAGCCGCTTCCTACTAGCTATCTAGTTTACATTTGGTAGTGAATATATGTCCATGCCACTCTCTCACTTCGTCCCAGCTTCCCCGGCCATACCACCTTGACCGTGCCAGATCTCGTCTGATCTCAGAAGCTAAGCAGGGTTGGGCCTGGTTATTATGTGGACAGGAGACACTATGGCTTTTTAACCAGAAGTAAAGCATGCACACACAGGTAAGCAAAGGAAACAGTTCATATAAACAAATGGCTGAATAAAAGGAAGACTTAAAAACTTAAAACATAACAATAAACAAAAAATGGCCTTCAAAATGCATCCTACGGTAATTTCCAATATCTGAAATCTCCCGCCTGCCTAGGAACTTACAGGGATTTATCACTGTTGACTCCAGCCTGCTGCAGCTCATCTCCACCTATTAGAAGCTTCACATCATTTTCTGACTTTAACCTTCTCAAGAGTGGCAGTTGGACCAAACTACCATTTAGGGTGTTTTTTTTTTTTTTTGGTTTGGTTAGTTGTCCCCTTCCCCCCCCCCCCAGTAAAACACTTAATGGTGCCTGTTGAACCTTGAAATATTTTCCTTATTTGTATTGCTAAGAATATCCAACAATGAAAGAAAGCCATGGATAAACTCCTTCTTGTCAAATTGTGCTGATAATAGTAGCTTCTCTTTTTTCTCCATCTCTCTCTTAAAAACAAAAAAGAAATATTTAAACACAAAGTACCATTTAAAGTTTTGTCAACTGCTTAAAGTAGTTGACTCCCCTTCTCTGCTCCAAATCTTGAGAAGTTAGCAGCATGATGAATTTTAAATGAATTACATTTTCCTCTCTTTGAGGTCAGATGTCTTAGAAAACATAGCTGAGACCAATTCATGCTGATGTAAAAAGTCATGTCTTGTTTCTTTCTTATCAACAAAGCAAGCCAAATATATATGCACAACTCAGAAGTATTTCAACCCTTACACAGTAAAAATTTTTCTCCACTATAACCAAACTTTTGCTTGGCAATGAAATTCTACTGACATCTGACATTCTCATAAGCTGCCAAATCTTTCATGACAGGCAAAACTGTTACTGATATGTAGTAGATAACATGATTTGACACAAACAATGCTTCAAGGTTTCACTGACACTTCAATTTTTTTTTAAAAATATCATCTCTAATGTTTGATTTTGCCAATGTTACCAGTTCTACCAATTTATAAACCTGCGTGCATGTAAGGGAAATAAAACACAGATAACAACAGCAACAACAAAAAAAAACATGCAATATACCTGAAGAAAAACTTTATATTGACATAAAATTGGGGATTTTTCTAATCAACCTTTCTGATGAAAATAATTTATTCTCCCCACTATATTTTTCACATGGAAAGAGAGAAGGTATATATTCACTGTTTTGTGCTTCCTACATTCATCAACAACAAAAAATTTCCACATTTTGACACTTTTTTAGTCCCATCATGTTTGGTGTTAAAAGATAAAGTATATATATAATTTTTTTCTTATTTTACAGCTTAGGTCAGTCCTTGTGAAAAATAGGTAGATGTTCCTAATCATAACCATGGCATAGGTTTTGATTTTTCCTAGTTAATAGAATCCATTCTAGTGATAATATGGGCATATATTGAGGTAACTCATTTAGTTCCTTCCTCCCACCTTTTCTTCTTATCTGATTGAAAAGTTAGGGGGAACCTACTCTCCTGGGCCACCTTCATCAGGGGCTGGAACTACCACATGGAAAAGACATTTCTGACTTGGCCCTTACTTATTTCTTGATTTCACATATACTCAAACATAAATCACACACACACACATACACATGCATGCACGCACACACACACACACACTTATCAGCCCTGTTCTCCATGAGAATCGAGAAGGCCAAAAAAAAAAAAAAAAAAAAAAAGAAGCGAGATGTTACAAAGATATGTGTCACAAACTACAGGAATGTTATGGTTTCTTGTCAAGAGGCCTTAAGATCTAGACAGGACAGGGAGGTGGGAAAAGATGGTCTGTTTGGGAGCTTCAGTTTGTTTTGAGGACTAAGAAGTATCCTCTAATAACATTCAACCAGGAATCTGTGAGAAAATGGAGCAATTACCCTACCTAATTATTAATCTGACCACGGCCTGTGTCCTTTTTCTAACTGGCTCAAATTCATTAGGGAAAAAGGTGGAGAGAGCTTTGACTGCCATTACTTGTACATTTTTAATGTAAAATTAGTAATCATGTATTTTTGAAAGTTTTATTTGGCATTCACTGTTTAATTTTTACAATACCAAACATAGCCATCATGTTAATATTTGAGAAATGATCAAATGATATTATGAAATGAGGGGAAAGTACTCCACAAAGGTTTCTATGAAAAATCCTTGTAGAAAGTCCCAGTATAATAAGGATTTAAGTGGACAAGACATGACATGGGACAAGGCATTTGATCCCTGTTGAAATTATTTCCTATTGGTTTTCTGGATTTTTATCATCAAAGCACATTATATTTGGCTTGGATTTTTGTAATTTTACAGGGACTAAGTTCTACAAAATTAAATTGTGCATAACCTATCGCTAAATAAAGTCACAAAAATTAATAAAAACATGAGGAAAGTATGAACTTTTCTGTTACAACATACATGTTAAAATCAAATTATGTTGAAGATTAAAAAATGTACCTAATTATTTTATTGTGCTTCATACAGTGCCAAAAAGCTTTTTAATTTAATTAGTTATATTTTATAGATTAAATAACAAGAATCCTGATAATAAGTGTACGGGTAGATTTATAAGAGCAAAGAGAGCTAGATGCACAGTAGTTTGACAGTAGTTCAATGTCCTGCTTCTCATAGAGGTTTTAAAACACCACGATGGCAGGAGGAATGTTAGGCTTTTTTATCTCTATATCCTGATCACTTGCATAGTTCTTTGCTTTTGCGGACTGAAATTGAACCTCCCAGGTTTATAAAGTTGTATTGTTTAATAATACCAACTAATATTTATATTTTAAAACAATAGAGAGCATACCTCCCTTTCTTCAGATTCTGGAGTCAAAAGATGGATATTAATAAGGGTGAGGTGAGATTACCTTAGTTAACGAATATTAACTGTGCACGTACTGTGATCCAGGATCAAAGGACTAACTTTTAGAAATACAGCCCTGAAACAGGCAGACAACAGACTAACCGTCCCCAAGTTTATCTTCCCATGGAAAAAGGTATAAAAGAAAGCAACACCAATCAGAGAAAGTTATCTCGTGGTTGGTGTTCTTCTAGAGGAGAGAGTGCTTGGGAGCCTAGGGGTTAGGAGAGGCCTCTCTTAGAAGACAGCTTTCAGGCTGAGACAAATAAAGGGAAGGATCAAGTCATGTGAAGATGTGCAGATAAAACCCAACAGGAAGAGGAATCTGTCAGCACCTGGGGCCCAAGGTGACAAGACGCTGGGTTAGATGTCAAGAGAATGAGAAGGCTAAGAGGCCTAATTGTAGAATGCAGTCAACTCTGTATCATGGGGTCTTTTAGTCTACAGTCATGAGTTTTGATTTTTCTTCTGCACTTGACATATAAGTTATTTTATTCTATTTATAATTTTAGGACATTTCCTAGGAAAACCTAAATAATGTTCTATGAACTCTGATTGAACAGACTGAATTCTTGGTCACATTTAAGACTTAGTTAATATAATTTCAATAATCATTTAAAAAGCAGTTTTAAACATAATCTATTCCATAGCCATTTAAAACTCTTCAAAGTGTAACTGGGCAAGTCTTAGTTTATCAGCAAAATAGTCCAAAGTATTTAAATAGAACTTCTGAATTTAGTAAATTAAAATTATTCATATAAGCCCAATTCACTTGAACAATTTTTAATTTTTATAAACAGGGCACATTTTTCTTATGTAGGTCAGTGTAAAATCACGAAAGTAAAATAAATTGCCCAATTTTAGTTTAAATTACCATATGACTCTCAAAGCTTCACTATGTCACTAACATTTTAAGTACCAAAGACACACAAATCCTTCCAGCCATGACAAAACACGCTCTAGCCCTCTGACATATGGTATTTGGAGAGGATGGTATACAAATAATTAACATAGAGTAGCTGCCACAGTCCTTCCATATGCAGATGTTAAGAAGGCCAAAACGGATAATATATATTCCATTTTCCTTTGAACAGTTTATAATAACTCATATTTTATTTTCTTACCTTTACTTTTTTTTAGCCTGTTGTGATGAATCAAACCAAATAATCTAAGCTATCTACAGTCCTGCATGTATACAATTTCCCCTTGGGTATTATTATTATTATTGAATATGAGGAATCTAAGAGACAGTCCAATAAGACTCCTGAATTCATCCACTTAGCAGCAACAATCCAAATTCTTCTTACCATGACTAATATTGTGATACCCTTCTTTATTAGTTCATGGATAAAATGAACAAAAAAGATAGGCAGAAGTGACTTACAATGACTATGTCCATACATCTCTTGGACTTTGGAACTCATAAACTTTACACATGTTAACATGGACCTTTGCTTTTGGAATCTTGGTTACTCATCAAAACCAGTAGCAAATTAGTCTTGATTATATACGGCCACAATGAAATGACCATTGGAATGCAGCCACACAAGTGACATCAAGTGAAGAATCATAAAAGAAGAATCACCAGAAAATGTACAGAATCATAAAAATATTAATTTACTTTTATTTAAGCTTATAAATTTGTGGGTGGTTTGTAATGCAGCAATATATCAACTAAACAACAACCCCTTCCAGGTGGAACCTAAATCCAGTGGCTAGTTGATATGAGTGTAAAGCACCTGGCTCCTTTTTCCCAGTTCAGGACCTCTCTGAAGGATCATCCTAGCTTCAGAATCCACATGAGTTCAGCTAAAATCTCTAAGCAATGCATTCAATTTCTCCCTATGCCTATCCTGCTTCCTCAACCCCTAATATGTATTGCTCTTGGGAGATCCTCCATTTCTTCTCAGGCAGTGCCTTACTGAGTATGTATTTGTCTTGCAACTTTGCAACACTTACAATTGTTCTTGTCATCAGTCTTCAGCCATATATGCTCCATGGCCATATCTGCCATAAAAATAGCCTGATAGAGGTCTACCTGTGTCTTGAGATAAAAATTGAGAGCTTTCTTTTATAATCATTTTTTAGTATACCCTCTAGTGCGATCAACAACTGTCAGCTTACAACACAGTAATCAACATTGTTACCATAGCCACTGAGCATCAGCGGTACTTGCCTCCCAATGCCTTGCCCTTCACTTGCACTCCACCCCTGACACCATCAGTCATAATGGTGTAATTTTGAAAATCTCCAATCAGATGGCACATCAAAAAAGGCAATTCAAAAAATTAATAAAGGGGTTGTTTACAAAGTATAGGCAAGATTGAGGAAATTAGGAGGGAATGGAACAGCTTTCAGAATGTAGCAGAATAGGGAGTCATTAACAGCCCCAGGTCTGCAGGTGATTACAGAGAGATCTGTGTTAATAGAAACCACTTATTCTTTTAATTGTGTAGCCTAGCAGAAGCTAAGGCCATAAGTGAGAAACACAGGAATTTCCAAACCATAGACAAGCAAGGGGAAGGTAAGGAATATGTTTCCCAATGATTTTCTCTTCCTGCCTTTCTATTTCATGTTAGTGCCCCTTTTGGACAGTGCCCATTTGGACACCACAGGACAGTCTCCCAGGACAGACAGGAGGGCAGAGAAGGACATATAAGGTAGAGAGGGGTATGGAAAGACAGAAGATATCCAAATCACATGCCCTGCCACCTTCCCATCTTAACAGTTCTATCAATCATCTTTTCCCTCAATCACAGTCATCTTTGTTTTAATTTCCTCACTGATAACAGACTTCAATTTGATTGCTTTCTTCTCGTTCTATGCCTGTGCTTCCATCCTTCCTTTCCCATTTCTGCCCACTTCCCTTCTTACCTCCCTTATTTCTCTCCTCTTTCAGAACTTACCCAATGTCTCAATATGGTTGTAACACAATCAAAGCACAGTTCTAAATACAATGTTAGTTGATCAACTGTGTAAATACATCTAATTTTAATAAAATGTAGCAACACAAGTTAAAAATGCAAATGTGAAATGTGTGGATGTAATACATAAATTTGAAAGAAATAATATTTTAATAATGCAAAAAAATAACTAGAAAGTATTCCATTTCTACAGTAATCAGTGTAGACTACTATTTAAACCTCTGGCAAAGGTACTATTAATGATAGCTAAAATTATTTAAATAATTTTTATAAGAAAATACTTCTTCATATGTACCAAAGCTGTTACCATAACTATCATTATTATTATACCAAAACAAGCTTGCTATAATTTTCCTGAACTTCTCTTTTTTCTTTCTTTAATCATTTTTAATCTTCAGAAACTCTCTGAAAAATTTCATTATAAAAAAAAATGCTTACACCACACTCATAGCAGCTAGAATATGAGGTTGGTGGTAACATGGCTAGGATAAGCTTGAGGACCACAGAGACATGAGAAATCCGTATATACATTAGAAAAGGACATATAAAAGTGTGTGAAAAAGAGGAGAGGCAGAAAACCTACTAAGTTACTTTAGGTTGAAAATGGAATATTAAATGTAATGCAATTGAATAACAAACCTCTATGTCTTAAAAGCAACTTAAGAAATTCTCTTAGGGTAGAAACCTTTTCTTTTCTTTTTTTTTTTTTTTTTTTTTTTTGCCGTACGTGGACCTCTCACTGTTGTGGCCTCTCCCGCTGCGGAGCACAGGCTCCGGATGCGCAGGCTCAGCGGCCATGGCCCACGGGCCCAGCTGCGCCGCAGCACGCGAGACCCTCCCGGACCGGGGCACGAACCCGCGTCCCCCACATCGGCAGGCAGACCCCCAACCACTGCGCCACCAGGGAAGCCCGAAATCTTCTCTTCTTAAACGAAAAACTTGATAAGGCAAAGAGGTTAGATGTTGATAGCCTATTTTTTTAAAAGTCAAGACAGCCAAGAAAGAGCTATAAGAACCAGAATATAATGAAGGCAAGAAGTTGAGGTCACCAAGACAATGAAAATATAAACCTCAAGGAAACTGTCAAAATTTGATGGCATTGTACATTCTAGAACACAAAAGTGCCAAAAGAAGCTATATATTAAGGAACAGACATGTCCCAGCTGACATCTGATTCACATTGATAAGTGCAACTAACAAAATATATTGCCATCACCAGCTGCTTCTCTGATGTTTGCTTTGAAATTTTAGACACTGCACTTTTCATATTAATGCTAAATTTAGCTAAAAGGAAAATGATAAGGACTTAGTATGAAAGAATGAAGCAATGTTTGGAATACTAATGAAGAAATATTATTCACTTTGATTTATGGTTAAAAGAAAGTTATTTTGAAGGCATGATATAAGTGATATTAATAAACTTTAGCTGAAACTTAAGAATTGAAGAATTAGAATATTATCTCTGCATCTTTGTTACGATCAGTAAGTAATTTTTATAGGGAAAATTTTTAATAAATTACTTTTATATGTAAAATGAAATTAGACAAAATATTTTCTATTATTCTTTCTCTTTTTTATGTACACTGAATAAACAACATAGACAAGAATTATACATGTAAACTGTACAGAATTCAGTTCAGAGTTTTTTTGGACATGAACATTTTATTGTATAATGTATTATATAAATATATATAAAAACTTTTTAATATTATTCTCAAAGAGAATAATAAATTTGCTTTTAAATAATTTCAAGATATTGAACATTAGGAAAGTTTATAATTAAAACTGTAATAACCAGCCTTAACTAGTCTCACTTTCTGGCAAGGAGATATTTTGGATCCTACAAATATAAGCATTTTAAAAAATCAACTCTCTCTATTAATGCCTTGTAACTGTGCTATCTTTCTTTATATTCTCTTCAGGAAAGGATGCAATGTATAAATTACTTCTACATGCAAGTGTTTTCATCACAATTCTCCTCCTTGTAATGATGATGACAAGGAGATCTAACATTAACGCATTCTACAAGATATTTATTAAAAATTACACTCATGTTCACAAAAAAATAAATGCCAGTATTTCTGTCAAAGCCACTATTCTATCTAATTGAAATCTATAAAGCACAACAGAGAAAAGAATTGTCCTCCCCTTCATTAAGAAACCTGAAGGTAACCTTGGAGAAGGGCAATGACAAAGTATTTTTCGTACATAAAAATATGACCTGGCACTGCTGGTGGGAATGTGAATTGGTTCAGCCACTATGGAGAACAGTATGGAGGTTCCTTAAAAAACTACAAATAGAACTACCATATGACCCAGCAATCCCACTACTGGGCATAGACCCTGAGAAAACCAAAATTCAAAAAGAGTCATGTACCAAAATGTTCATTGCAGCTCTATTTACAATAGCCCAGAGATGGAAACAACCTAAGTGCCCATCATCAGATGAATGGATAAAGAAGATGTGGCACATATATACAATGGAATATTACTCAGCCATAAAAAGAAACGAAATTGAGCTATTTGTAATGAGATGGATAGACCTAGAGTCTGTCATACAGAGTGAAGTAAGTCAGAAAGAAAAAGACAAATACCATATGCTAACACATATATATAGAATTTAAGAAAAAAAATGTCATGAAGAACCTAGGGGTAAGACAGGAATAAAGATGCAGACCTACTGGAGAACGGACTTGAGGATATGGGGAGGGGGAAGGGTGAGCTGTGACAGGGCAAGAGAGAGTCATGGACATATACACACTAACAAACGTAGTAAGGTAGATAGCTAGTGGGAAGCAGCCGCATGGCACAGGGATATTGGCTCAGTGCTTTGTGACAGCCTGGAGGGGTGGGATAGGGAGAGTGGGAGGGAGGGAGACGCAAGAGGGAAGACATATGGGAACATATGTATATATATAACTGGTTCACTTTGTTATAAAGCAGAAACTAACACACCATTGTAAAGCAATTTATCCCAATAAAGATGTTAAAAAAAAAAAAACTACAAATAGAACTACCAAACGACTCAGCAATCCCACTACTGGGCATATACCCTGAGAAAACCATAATTGAAAAAGAGTCATGTACCACAATGTTTATTGCAGCTCTACTTACAATAGCCAGGATATGGAACTAACCTAAGTGTCCACCAACAGATGAATGGATAAAGAAGATGTGGCACATATATACAATGGAATACTACTCAGCCATAGAAAGAAATGAAATTGAGTTCTTTGTAGTAAGGTGGATAGACCTAGAGTCTGTCATACAGAATGAAGTAAGTCAGAAAGATAAATACAAATACCGTGTGCTAACACATATATATGGAAAAAAAAGAAAAAGATTATGAAGCACCTTGGGGCAGGACAGGAATAAAGATGCAGACTTACTAGAGAATGGACTTTATTATATGGGGAGGCAGAAGGGTAAGCTGGGATAAAGTGAAAGAATGGCATGGACATACATACACTACCAAATGTAAAATAGACAGCTAGTGGGAACATAGCACAGGGAGATCAGCTCGGTGCTTTGTGACCACCTAGAGTGGTGGGATAGGCAGGGTGGGAAGGAGGGAGATGCAAAAGGGAAGAGATATGGGGATATATGTATATGTATAACCGATTTACTTTGTTATAAAGCAGAAACTAACACACCATTGTAAAGCAATTATACTCCAATAAAAATGTTAAAAAACAAAATAAACAAACAACAAAAAAAAATATGACCTGCTGTATATAACCAGCTTTGGAGAGTGGAAACTGCATTTGATATAATAAAAAATCATTGCCTCACTTAGTAAAGAAAAATATACTATAATTTAAAGTCACATATTTCATGGAAAGAATTAAAAGTTCATAGAAACCTTGACATCCTAGAAACATATCCATATACAAATTTTAAATAAAGCCAAATGTTAGAAGTTTTAGGGAAACATAAGGACGCTTGTATTAGTTTTCTAGGGCTGCCGTAAAGAAATACCACAGACTGGGTGTCTTAGAGAACAGAAATTTAGTTTTTACAGTTCTGGAGGCTGGAAGTCCAAGATCTAGGTGCCAGTAAGATTGGTTTCTTCTGAGGCCTCTTCTTGTTTGTAGACGGCTCTCTCCTTGCTATGTTCTCTCAAGGCTTCTCTTCTGTGCTCGCCCCACCCTGGAATCTCTTCCTCTTCTTACAAGGAAACCAGTCATATTGTATTAGGACCCTACCCTATAACCTCTCTTAACCCTAAATAACTTTTTAAAGACCCTATTTCCAAACACAGACACATTCTAAGGTTCTGGGATTTAGGGCTTCAACATATGAATGTTGGTAGGGACATAAATCAGCCTATAACATCTGTGAAGTTTCTAATTAATTAGAGAAGTTATCAAATTACAGACAAAATTTTAAAATGTCTCTCTTTCTGCAGTTATTAACAAGAAAGCTAAACTCCACCATATTATATTACCTGACCTATAAAATTCGCTCTCCCAGAAGCATCTCAATTCTTTTTATTCTGAAATATTTTTAAATGTGAAGGGAAAAATATTACAGTCATGTTGCCATAAGTTCACATTTCAGTATTGCTCAAATTGTGCTCAATTTTGTCATCTGGTCCCTGTCAATCTGCTTTGATGCAACACACTCTCTGCCAAGGGAGATTTGTATACATGTTAGGAAATCAGTCACTAATACTTTAAATACAGGTAATTAAACTCTATTGACCAAAATCATATGCAGAGGTCTGCTGCTACAGAACTAGTATTTGCCAAATGCAACTTACTGAATCTTTACCCAGCTTGTTCACAGAGAGATCACTTAGGGACAAAACTCTTAAAGCAATCGCAGCATTATCTGGTCCCTTTTCCATTCCAGTGTGTACCCTGCACAGGACAGTCAAGCTGGAGAAAACCCCAGGGACACTATAATCCCCTTTGCTAAATTTGAGGGGAAATCAAGCTGATTATCACTCAGTGGATAAGTTGATCACTTATCCCCAAGTTTTTAGAAAACATTTAAAATATATTTTTTACTGGGAATTATTTAATTGTTTACATTATTTCTATAATTTATCTGCTAAAAATCTTGTCAAAAAATAATGGTAATGGGTAATATTATTAATGACAAATTGTTTAAAAAATAAGAAAGTCAAATACATATAAGAAAGGATACCTCTTGACAACTTGGTTTCTTTTAAAGTAAATAGATTTGAGCTATTAAATCAACTGATATTCATGAATGTAACTCTGCAATTTGAATTTTTATATAATTTTAGGAACAAAAAATATATTGGTTTCACTGATTATGTTTCAATTCACTAAAATATGAAAAAGTAAAGATTCCAGGTGTTGCTTATCAACCTTATTTTATAGCAATATCAGTGAGGAAGTTCAGAGATGAGGAGATTGAACACATTAGTTTCTGTGGGTAAGATAAAGGGAAAGTATTTTCCCTCTGAAGACTGCATCATTAGGGCAACTTAAATATTAGTAACTACAAAAATAGAAACTGAGCAACAATCAAAAGAGAAGAGTTTCTTTCACCCATGAGTCAATTCCTCTAATAAAATTTTTAAGTTTAAAATAATTATTTAAAATTTTAAATTGTGTATTTCATCAGAAAACTAAAATTCTGAATTTTTATTGCATAAATATCCAAATATATTCTAATACAGTGGTCCCCACCCTTTCTGGCACAAGGGACTGGTTTCATGGAAGATAATTTTTCCACAACAGTGGGCAATGGTTTCGGATGATTCAAGCGCATCACATTTATTATGCACTTTATTTCTACTATTATTACATTGTAATATGTAATGAAATAATTATGCAACTCACCGTAATGCAGAAACAGTGGGAGCCTTGAACTTGTTTTCACTTCCCACTCACTGATAGGGTTTTCACTTGCCCCTCACTGATAGGGTTTTGATATGAGGCTGTAAGCAATTGATTTATTATGGTCTCTGTGCAGTCACACCTCTCTGCTAATGATAATCTGTATTTGCAGCCACTCCCCAGCACTAGCATCACCTCTTCAGCTCCACCTCAGATCAAAAGGTATTAGATTCTCACAAGGAGTGCACAACCTAGATCCCTCGCATGCAAAGTTCACAGTTGGGTTCACACTCCTATGAGAATCTAATGCCACCACTGATCTGACAGGAGGCCAAGCTCAGGTGATAATGCACGTGATGGGGAGCGGCTGTAAATACAGATGAAGCTTCCCTTGCTCACCCACCGTTCACCTCCTGCTGTGCAGCCCAATTCCTAACAGGCCACAGAACTGTACCAGTCCATGGCCCAGGGGTTGGGGACCCCTGTTCTAATAGCAAACATTGATTTTCAAAAGAATTTATCCTAGTCATCCACACAGGAACAAAAAACTTTTTAATACATCCTCCGTAGTTGTTGATTAGTTCTGTACTAATGGATTAACCATTATCACACCTAAATTAAAAAGATGTACAAAATATCTAGTATATTTTGATAAAACATTTCATTTGATTGCAATTGAACAGAAAGTCAGATTAAGAATGTGTTTATCAGAACCGCTATGGTGGTAAAATAACTCAAAATAAGATCAGACTAAAGATAGATCTTCTTCCCATTTCTTGCTTAATATAGTTAGACAATAGCCAACACAAGGATATGGGGAAAAGAAAAGGAATGACAAAACAAGGAGATAGAAAGATAACTTTATCTAAAAAACATTTAATTTATTTACTGGTACCCAGAATTTACCTGAGCCAAATAGATAAGAAGTCTACTATTCATTTGATAGAAATGTATTACCAATAAAACCTTAAGACTACCTTCACTGCTCAAGAATCAAAACAAAAATGCACCCCTACTTTACTCAAGTAAGAAGAGGTCTAAGAAACTTGTGCATATTCACCAACATCCACAACATTTTTGACCAAGGACAATAATGAGGAGACAAAAGTACCACCCAGATCAAAATACCCTCCCAGAAGTAAGAGAGAATAAGACAAAGGAATTTCCACTGCAAATTAGAATTAGGGCTAACTGCAGCCAGGATAGAGAGCTTTCCAATTCTCTGCCCTGGGCAAGCAACTTATGTGTTTTCTTTATTTCTTCTGTGCAAAGAAGAATTTAATTGGTTATCTATCCCACTTACCACATTCTTCCATGTGTGTGAGAATGTTTGTGTGTGTGTGCGTGTGTGTGTTTCAGGGATATGTCTTGTCTTTTTAACTCATAGGTATGCAAACTAAAAGTTGTTAATGTTCAGATTTAATGGTAGGTTACAGCAAGTGACCCAGGGGAATGAAACTATGTAGGACATGGTGGATTGAATGAAGTTCTATGATGTCTTCCTTCAAGAGGACATGAGTATGTGCTCTGGCTGTGTGTAGTTGGGGGAAAGTGAGTCAAATAGTTGATGTTGAGTTTGTTATTGCCTTTACTGTATGCACCTATGATCTCTCCATCATAGGTGCATACGAAAACCACATTTCTAAGGGCTTTTGAATTTAGAAAAGACCACATGACTAACTGTGACCTATGCTTTTGACAGTAGTGCCACATGAAACTTCCAGGCTGAAGAATTTAAAGTCCCACACACACCCTTCCAATTCCCTCTGAACTTGAAGGTCAAATCTTTGAAGAGTGAAGCCAAGACAGAGTCAGCCTGATTCATCATTTGGAAGGGAACTCTGTACCCAGTGGGAAATTTGTCCATGTGGTAATGAACTTGTAGATGTTAAGCAAATAAGTGTCTGGGTTTGTTTGTTATGACAGCATATCAAACCCAGACCTGTCTAATGCAATGCTATTTCTAAAATATATTTTAACAAGGCATGGCTACTAAATCCTCATAGATATTCTATGAAAACAGGTTTGGGAACTTTAATTTTATGTATATAAAAGAGTTTATTAGATGAGGAAAAGGTTGATTTTTCAAGTGCTACATGAAGGAAGATATGAATATTTGGTTAAGTTTGTCTTGTCTTGTATCATTTTGTTCCCAGACCTTCAAACACCTGAGGATACTAGTAAACAGGAATTCTACATTGAGAAAATCATAGCTGATGGTTTCCCAGACTGAGAGAAAGAATTTTGGCTAAATTTAATTTGAACATCTAAAACTGGATTTGAGTTTTCATTGAAGTACAATCTCATAACCTTATTATCCAATGAAAAGTTTGATATCCCAGGGATAAATACATAATTTCCCTTGAGAAAGCAAGTATCCATTTAACAAAAGAGAGCAGAATACTAGTGCTGATCCACTTCCTCTGAAGCTGGCATCAGGTTTTTCACAATAGGAATCTCTATTCCTTGCTTTTAAATTAACTTTCCTACCAGGGTGAAATGAAAGTGACAGGAACAGGGATTCCCCCTCCTGTACATTAGACATGAATATTAAGGGCTACTATTAAATGGCATTAACTTAACCTCAGCTTACCTAATAAATACCAGAGAATGTAGCCAAGTTTGTGACCTCTTCAATCTTCTTCTCAATTTCAGGATAGTTTAAAGCCAGCGCTGTATTTGATGTGATACACACTTTCATAAGACTCATTCTCTACGTGCTGTACCTCAATAGCTATCTCTTCTCTTGAGTGAGTGGATGTTTCCTGCATGCTGGTCTCTTGAGAAAGACTGAGCTCACCAGAAATGATTAAATTTCCTCTCCTGTAACAGGGGCTTCAACAACTGCAATATTAAATTCTGGAAATTTAGCAGTCCTGGTTCCACCCTGACTGACCCTGAAATCAAAGTATCATACTTTCATGCTTTTAAGTGAACTTCCATTTTAGATGTTGACAGGAGCCAGTCTGTACTTTTCTGCTGAATAAGTTTATAAGATGTAAGTGCTCTACAGTACAGTAGATATAAAGTATGCTCAAGGATTATGATCACAGATATACGATTTATAACTAATATTCTGGGGCTAAAATAGTCATGGACATTATTTAAAATCAACTAAAACTCCATAAATGTAATTTTTGACACTTTGAGAGGACTTGACCTCTGCATTAATAAAATCCAGATTTTTATTACATTACTTGTAATATGGCAGAATTCAATGAATATCTCAATTGTGTATCCATTTAATTGAATTAATCTAATTGAATATCATACAAATAAATTCATGAATGTAGCCAACATAATGCTTAGCAAAATTGAAAATGAAGTTTATGTTGCACTGTGTTTTTATTTACATAAATTTGAAAATGCATTATTTTCATATAATATGCATTATTATCATATACATTCCCATGTAGAAGTATAAATGCATGAGGATCACTCATATTACCCTTCTATGACTACTCATTCCCTCACCCCGTCCTTAACATCTGGTAACCATGAATCTGTTATATATTTCTATAATTTTTTACGTAAATGGATCCATAGAGGATGTAACATTTTGGATTTCTTTCCTCGGCAGAATTTCCCAGAGTTTCATCCAAATTGTTGGATTTATCCATCCTTTATCATTCTTTGATAATACTCTACTGTTTGTACCACACTTGTTTGTTTAATCATTCATCTGTTGTGGGACATCTGGGTTCATTCAAATTTTGGACTATTACAAATAAAAGTGCTTTAAACATTTGTGTAAACATAAATTTCCATTTCTTTGGATCTATATCCGTGAGCAATCTATGAAGTTTCTCTGCATTTCACCCTGCATTTGGGGTTCTTATCATATTTTTAAAATTGTAGTCATTCTAATAAATGTGTAGGTGCTGTATTAATGTAGATTTACTTTCATTTCCCTAACAGCTCTGGGGTTGAACATTATGTTGCCATTTCTACAACCTCTTCAGAGAAATGTCTGCTTACATTATTTGACATTTTCTAATTGGGTTGTTTGCTTTTTATTCTTAAGTTTAGAAAGTTCTTTATAAACACTAGATATTAGTCTTCTGCCACATAAGCATTTTAAAATATTTTCTCCAAGTCTATAGTTTATATTTCCATCCTCTTCACAAAGCACAAGTGTTCAATTTTGATGAAATCCAATATGTCAAATTTTCTTTCATGGAATAAGTTTTTGTTGTCAAGTTTAAGGAATGTTTGCCTAGCCCTAGATTCTGCAGACTTTTCCTATGTTTTAAATCTGAAAGTTTTAGAATTTTATATTTTATTTTTACATCTGTAATGTAGTTTGAATTTTTTGTGTAAGTTATAAGGCTTGTTTCAAGTTTCACTTTTTTTTTTCCTATAAATGTTCAATTGCTCCAGCACTATCTTTCCTCCATTGAATTGCTTTTTCACCTTTGTCAAAAATCAGGTTGGCATATTTTTGAGTCTATTTGTAAGATTTCTATTTTTTCATTGATCTATAGGTCTAAACCTTTGCCAATACTACACTATTTTGATTACTGTAACATACATTACTATAGCATACCCCTTAATGAGGGGTAGACAAATTCCTCACACTTTATTATTATTTTCAAGATTGTTCTGGCTATTTTAGGGCTTGTGCCTTTTCACATAAATTTTAGAATAAGCATGACTACACCTACAAAAACCTCACTGGAATTTTGATAAGAATTGCCTTAAACCTATGGATCAATTTGGGAAGTATTGACATCTTTCTTATGATGAGTAATCCTATTCCTAAACATGGTTTAGCATTCCATTTATACATCTTCTTTGATTTATTACATAAGTATATTATAGCATAAATTATTAAATGTATTTATATCTACATGGTTCATTTTTTGGAAACAAATAAAAGTGGTATTAGGTATTTTTAAGTTTCATTTCTACAATGTTAATGTTAGCATATAGAATGTGATTAATTTTTGTCTGGTGATCTTGTACTCTGTGGCCATACTGAACTTAATTATAAGTTCAAGAGGTAGAAACCTTGGATTTCTCATGTAGACAGCTGTGTCATTAGTAAATGGGCACATATTATTTCATTATTTCCAATCTGTACTTAATTTTTTTTTTCATTTGACAAGTTAGGATCTCCAGCACAATATTAAAAAGAAATGTTGAGAGAGAACATTCTTGCCTTGTTTCTGACTATATGGGGGAAAGTACTGCATATTTTCCCATTAAGTATGATGTTAGCTATAGGGTTTTTCGGGGTCTGTTTGTTTGTTTTTTCTTGTTTTTTATGACCCAGAGTATGGTCTATCATGGTAAATGGGCCATGTGTGCATGAACAGTACATATATTCTGGACTGCTGCTTTGAAATTTTTGCCAAATATTTCCAGTATCTATTTAATCTCAGTGCTGAATAAGTTGTCTTTTTCTCCTTACAGTTGAGATTTTCCTGGTTCTTGGTATGAGTGATAGTTGAATATATCCTGGACATATTGAATATCATGATAGGGCATTCCTGATCACATTAAAATTTTCTATTTAATAGTCTGTCAACCTATTTAGACTTAGAATGTAGATTCTGGCAGTCTTCACTGTCTCCATTGACATCACCATTGGAGGGAGAAGGGCATTCCCATTACCACTGGGTGTGATTCAAAGGATAAGTTGTTCTGCCCATGCTCTCCTGGCAAAGATGCAATAGGTAGACTGGGCCACCACTGCCACTGGGTGTGGATAACCCCATTAAATCTTACGAGGCTTCTCCTTTAACAGTCCTTTGACCAAAGAGAGGAATTTTCTTTATTTTTCTTTATTTAATTTAAAGAATTATTTAAAGAAATTATAGGTTATTCATACAATGGAACACTTATAAAGCCCTTTAAAAGTTGAAGTAGATTATGTATTGTTAGATGAACATTGTATGGCTTTACTTATGCAAAGTAAGTACATATATGTCATCTTCATGCATACATAAATGCACCTGCATAGAATAGCTCTAAAAATGTATTACATAATTGTGATGATATTTAACTCTATGGATTGAAATTAGAGTATAATTTAGGAGAGAACTATCATTTGTTATATGACTCATGGAATTCTCACCAACTCTTAGTCAATTTGCATATTAATTAACATATACATAGATTCAGAAAATATTTATAGAATGACTTCTTCATAGCTGGCATGGGAGAAAAAATGATGAATACAATTGACATAACTATTGTTTTCATGAAACTAAGACATTTTGGGGAAAGAGAGCTGAACTCAGAAATAAGAAATGAAAGGATACAGTAGAAGAAAGTAGTGATTTTAGAACTCGTATTGGTTTTGAAGAAGCCCTGCAGTTAGGATAGCAGAATTTAGAATTTAAGAAGAATCTAGACTAATAGAGACCTAAACCCCATTACATTTTGTTACATTTTTTACATATACACAAAACATCTGAGAGGAGATTTCAGACTGTAAGTCCATATGGAAATTGGATTAGATCCCAGAATAAGAATTTGATGAAGGAAATTCATATGGATTTGTGCTACTAACAAAACAAAAGAATATGCAAAGCACTATTGCTCATAGAAAGACATTACACATTATTGAATATTTGGCACTATCAGTGTTTTCTATCCTAATATGGAAAAGGGCGATGCACATATTTGTGAATTGTTTACTTTTATTTCAGCTCATCTGCCTTGTCCCTCAGTTACATACCTTCACATTTTCCAGGTGAGTGTTATCAGTGTCTTATGATAGCTAGAATTTAGGACAAGAAATTATTTCTAATGGAGTACATTTCAATAGCAGCAAGAGCAGCAAATTTTCCCTTCGTTTAAATTTGAAAATGTTGGGTCTCATTACATTTGTACATTGTTGGAGTCAAGGATTTATTCTGCTTACACATGTTGATGAGCCAAGGTAAGAGAGGATTTTCCTTCCATAAGAAGAGAAATATGGTTTTGAAAATTGTTTACAGGAGTAAAGGTCATAATGTGATATGAAATGGGAAAAATAAACTCAATGCTATTTTTCAAAAACATTTTCAGAATCACTGTAAACATGGTCCTTTAATTTCAGTCTCTCTTTCTCTGCCTCTGTCTCTGTCTCTATTTAGATTTTACTCTTTCAGTCTCTCACTCTCTATATATATCTATATTTATCTTCCCCAAATGAGAATGGTTATCTAAAGAGCAGCTACCTTTTGGAGTCTACTATCTAATCGAACCAAACCTCTTCTGGAAGGAACCGCTATTTCAAAAATACTTTTAAACGGTTTAGACAATGTTGGAGAACATTTATTTTTCCTTTGAAAAATTATACTTACCTTCTAAACCAACTTGTTTTCTCTAACATGGAAGATGATATTTTCATTAAGCTTAATGCCAAATAAGGTTTATTATTTCATATCAAGTAATGAAAAGAATTTGCCCCCTACTAAGCTTCTTTATATGAGTTACAAATAGTTTCAGTTCAATGATAAAAAGGCAAGAAAAAAAGGACCCTAAAAGAGGCTTAAAAGAGGTAGGGGTTTATTTTTCTCACAGAGTATGTCTGAAGATGACGTTTGTTAGAGCTGTTTCTGTCAGTCTTGTTGTCAGTTGGCCAAATTGTGATTCACCTAGATTTTTCTTTATGGCTATTTGATTGTCATTACATCTTTAAACATTATATCTTTTTTTAACGTATGACAGTTGAGAACAGATCTTGGGTTATGACTCAGCAGTTTAGTGCAAATTTCAAAATGCAATGCGGTATTATGTTTTAGGAGACCTGCAAAAAACTCATGCTACTTTGTTCTTAAATTTCCCTCATAGCAAGGAAATAATTTTTAAAATGTACAAAGAAGAATGTTTAAACATATGTGCCTCTATTTTTACACTAAAAATATCTTAGAATCAACCTATGAGTCTAGTTATGAATGGCATTACATTGGGTTATGCAGTCATCTTAAAAGATATATAAAATATTAATATGAACAGGGTATATATAGTATGATCCAAATTTTACATATGTATAGTTATATATACACACAACACAAATACACAAATATATATATGTGTATATATGTATATCTACACACATACACACATATATATATAATATTATATATGAGTCATTTTAATAAAAGTAATTAACAAAAAGTATTGGTAGGAAATATATAAATATGATGACGGCTATTATCTCATCTACCAAAACACATTTTACAGATAATTTTTAATAGTTCCTTATGCTTCTCTAGATGTTCTAGATTTTCTAAAATTAGGATCTACTATTTTAATAAATTGAAAATATTGAATGCATCAAGAAAAGTAAGGAAGTTTTACTCACGACTCTGAAAACAATTGCATTTGTAATTGTGGAAATGAAATGGCTAAAGCAATACAACCTATTGGAAGACTCAGAGCCTTGTGTCCTTGCTGAAATTAACACTCCTCAGTGTATCTTTTGTTAGATCAGTTTTAAAGCCACTTACCGCTATTTTATTTCCACACACCTTGGAAAAGTAAACTGTAACATTCATATTTTTCCTGCATGAATAGTCGCATCAGTAATCAGTATAAAACTTCACATTTCCATAATGCAAAATATTTAAAGTGGTTTTATGGAAGGTTAATATAAATAATATATTTTAGATTTGTGCTGCTTCAGTTGGCTCTTGGCCCTTAATCCCATTATTAAAATCCTTAAATGTGAAAAGTCCACCCCTATTTATATCCTGATTTTGAAAGTAGAATCTGATAATTTGGAGGACTTCATTAGCGGTAGGGGAAAACGTTTTCTCCTTTTAATGAATATAAGCAGAAACATTAGCAAAAGAATGTATATGTATCCAAGCAACAAATTTTAGAATTATAATTCCCATTTAAAAAGTCTCTAATAACAATTTATATACAGCTATTTTATATACAGTTGGCTTCCTAAATCATATACATTTGCAGCATGTGCAGTGTCATCGAGTTTACAACTCGATGGGAGCACTATTTTCAGTGTTGTAACTCTAATGTGTCTGCGTTATTAAACAGCATTGCCTGGTTCTAAAGATGCAATGACCCAAACTTAGAATGATTATTCTTGTGTTCATATTTCAAAACAGTTTCTCTTGTATGACTAAATTTTCCTGTATGAAATGTTCAGACAAGGATGATACGAACACAGACAAATAGTACTGATCACAGTACAAAATTCAAACCACTGCAAATCACGAACATGGTCCTATTACAAGCTGTGAAACCCAAATTCTGTCGGTCTTTCTCTAAGGTGGTTTTCACAGAAGTCAAATGAATGACCTACTTTTTGCTATGGTTGTACTCATAAGAACAAAGCTTAGTAGAAAAAAGAAAAATGATAAAGCTGGTATTAATTGCATATTTTCATACAGAACTTAATGACTATTTGAGGATTTTCAAAACATTTATACAGTGGATAAATTTCAAAATTTCACATGCATCCTAAGTTAGAAAGATATGAGCTCTGATAATCAGTACCACCTGATTTTATATTGTTACCTGGCAAAGTCTCCTTGTCAGCTGTGAAAAGGAAAGACAAGTTACAGAGACAAAAGTTCTTTTTCAGAGAGAAAAGGCTTTATTGCAGGGTGGATGGCCAAGCAAGGAGACAGGAGGCAAAGCTTAGATCTGTCTCCCTGATCTGACATTCAGGGAAGATTTTATGAGCTAAGGGAGGAAGGTTAGAATGTGGAAGCACTGATGGGGCAGGTTTCCATAAAAGGGCTTTGGAACTTGGTCCTTTATGGTAAGGTATGGTAAGGAGGCTTCAGTACTAGATCTCATTAGACAATGGACCTTTCCCTTCTGAAAGGGTTCAGATCATGTCCCAGTCCTTTGGTTTCATGGCAGGGAGAAGCTTTGGTTCTAGGTGTTATTTGAGGTAAAATTTTCTCCTCTGAGCAAGCTTCAGCTGCATGACTAACAGTTTGGTTCTGTTATCTCTGAAAAACAATTCAGTGTATTATTAATAAAAGAATAGGGCCCATTTGGGCTGGTTCTGTAATTATAGTATGGTCCAAGATTTCTAAGACTCATAGGACTAGATCAGACCTCCTTCATAATTTTCATATTATCCTGTGAATTGTTTGACTAATCATCCAGTTTTCCAAGACAAATCCTAGGGATCTGATTTTGACTCCATTCTGCTTCTCTATCCTATTCACCAAACACACACATATACACACACCCACACAAAGACATATACACACACACATTGTTCATTTTATCACCAAGTGATAGACACAAGGAAACATACATCCCTTGATACAGGTAACGATAATAGATGATACAAATTCCTACAAAGAGCTATGAGGGTAATAAACACCACAGCCTTCTCTTTAGGGGTAGCACATTTCACTGGGCATCTGGTCCTTAGATCATCAATCTCCTTTCATTGTTCAAATTGGGTAGATTCTTTACCTCCCGAATGCCTCCTGACATTCTAGGGATGGCTATCTGCAAACTGGTCCCTGATAACAAGCTGAGGGCATTTTTTGAATGCTCATCAGGAAAGTGATATAAAAGTCAATTTGCAAGGGCAAATTTTTCCAACAAGTCCAGGCTCTAGCTTTGCCTTAAATCTTTTTCTACAAAAGTCAATACAATCTTCTAAATTTCTCTCTTCCCACCCTACTATCATACATGTCTCCTGCCCTCTTTCACCATCACCCTTACTTTAGAATGTTACTGAAGATCCTTCTAGTGTTTTGATGAGGCTGACATGGCGTGGCTGTGTAACTATTTTGAGAAAAGCCTAATTCTTCCAGAAGCTGCGATGAAATTCTTGCATCCAGCCCCTCTTAAAGGAAAGACTGTCTTTCGTAGATGAATACTCTGACAAGCTGGTGTTTCAAGTCTGAGGATATACTTGTGTGGAACCTGGTATCACCAGTAAGAGAGGAAAGAGAAGACAGGGTCTGGTGAAAGAACATGGAATTACTGGCGGGAGAGGTTAGTAGAAGAATCTTAATGAATCTTATCAAATTGCATCCTGTATGATTTGGTACTTAAATACAGTACCTTACTCCATTTCCCCTAGGAGATGATGCAGAGAATATCATTTTGCAAATTCTGAATCCACTATATCATGCTGATACAGGCTTACAAGTCCACTGGTTCTCAAATGTTGGCAATCATCACTCCACCTGGACAGCTGAATAAACACACTGCTGGTCCCACCTCCAGAGCTGGATTTGGTAGGTCTGGAGTGGAGCCTAAGACTTTTCATTTCTAACAAACATCTAGCATCTGGTACTGCTAGTGGGAAACCAAACGTTGAGAACCCCTGGTTAACCTATTTTACAATTTCCATTACAGGACTCTCCTTATTTTAGTTCCAACCTCAAATTCTTACAGAGAGGCAATTTTTTTTTATCTTGACAAAAGGAAATCCCAGGTAAACATCACATTAGTTGTTGCTTCAGTGAGCAACAGTGAGCTCAAGTGTAACAGTGCCATACATGTGGTGCTTCCTAGGGGAGAATGAAATCAGAATTTAATAACAATTAAAGAAAAAACTAAGTTGAGAAAAAACTTAATCTGACTTTGATCATTTTGTAATCTCTGTAAGGAACAGTGTAGCATCACAAAACCACTTACCTTCTTAAAATTGAAATGGTGACTTTGAATTGAGCTGATTGTCATTTCACATGAGCTATTCTCAGTGAGATAACAAGGACCATCATCTAGGCTTTCATTAGTAAAAGTTGTTTACCATTCTAACTTCATCACCAGAAGCTGGCTAATCATCTGCTTCAAGTGTCCACTGTAAGGTACGATACTGAGGAACCAGATGTTTATTCTCACCACACTATATACCAAGTGCTCAGTTACTCCATTCCACAAGCTTAATAGCTTCTTGCCAGTGCAACTTGATAAAAATAGATTATAAATTTCAGTTAGCGCCTAGAGCTACATTTTCTTCTCAAATTATTTTATTACCAAAAATGTATCTTTTACTTTCAACACCTAATATTATCTAAATGCCCCAACAGAAGGCATAATTACAATTACATTTTGATGTAGCAGGATCCAATGGAAAGTCAAATTAACATGCAGCACTGCAACAAAACAAAACACAACGAAACATAAACGGGTTTTTAACAATGTATGTTTGGTCTCATCACTGCAAAATGAATACCCATACTGCTACACTGTGAAAAAATATGTCACTGCTATACCAACGTACACGTATGAAGCCTTTCAGTTGTTGCATTAGGGATTCTCGACTGGGAATGTTTTTGCTTCCAAGGGACATTTAGCAGTGTCTAGGAACATTTTTTGATTATCACAGCAGGGGGAGGTGCTAACTTGCATCTAATGAATAGAGACCAGAGATGCTGCTAAATCTTATACAATGCACAAATCAGCACCCCCATTACTAAGAATTATTCAGGCTAGAATGTTGAGAAATTCTGAGAAACCTAGATCACTGAGTTGTAGGTCATTTGAAGCTAGAAAACTCCATTTTCAGTTTTGTTTCTGTAACATAATCCAGAGACAATGGTGTCTATATTAAAAAATACCAAACTGTAGACAATGACTGTAATATGAAATGTTTTGGGTAGATGGTTACTAACTTAACATATGTAGAAAGAGAAAGAGATGAAAGCTTTATAGTTTCCAAAATGGTTCCATTTGCACCAAGCAAATCTCCTAAAAGGACCTTGAAAATTAAAGGTCAAGAGTGTTTTTGCTGACCAAATATATCAACCTTAGAGAAATTATTAAAAGGTTAAAAATTATTCTAGTTTATGCCGAATTTTTGCAATAATAAATGCTTTGTTTTCTCAATCTGGAAGGGCAAGGACTAGACTAGATGTTCCTGTTACTATCATCAAGATGAATGAAGGGAACAAACAACAAAAAAAGAAGGCCAGCAAAGTTTCCTGACTGATTTTAACAACCTAAATACTTTTCAAATGTTCCTTTAATTTTAACTTGTACAGAAGTCTATATATATTTTTTATTTACTTAGTTATTCTTACCTAAAACATTCTCACTTGGATATTATAAATAACATTTTAAAATACTTTAGTGCAAATCATAAATTACAGTATTATGTCTCAGGTTTTTCTCACCAAAAGCAACTTTCACATATCTTGAACCAATTTCACATAATGAAAACTTTAAAATATCTAATTTATCTTATATGATGAATAGGAATTTTTAATAGATAAAATACAAGAATGCAAGTGGTTTTTAAATATGTCAGCTCCCTTTCTGCTTTTCTTCTGAATTTTATTTTCCTCTTCTGGTCTCAAATATGTCATTGCTTCCTTTCTTCTTTCATCCCTTCCTTCCTCTCTACCTCCCCTCTCTGTCCCTCTCTCTCTCTTTCCTCCTTTCTTTTTTCCTTCCATTCTTTAGTAAATGTTTATCAAGCTCCTACTCATTCCTAAGGACTGCATTAGACAGTAAAGTTGTGACGCCAAATGGACTTTCTTCATGGAACTAGAGTTTACTACAGGAGATTTCATCAGGCTTCATCAACTGTTACCTTTAGACTACCATTCATTTAAATATCTGTGTCCATTTTAGATCAACTGCAGAAGAAAAGTTATTTTAATTTTTCTAATGATAGAGGGATAGATGGAAACATTATAGGAAATGGGTTTGCCGAGACACAGCTCTGAATCTGAAAATATGACACGTATTTTTGCCCACCAGAAAATTTTTTTTGTGGTATGCCGGCCTCTCACTGCTGTGGCCTCTCCCGTTGCGGAGCACAGGCTCTGGACGCGCAGGCTCAGCGGGCATGGCTCATGAGTCCAGCCGCTCCGTGGCATGTGGGATCTTCCCAGACTGGGGCACGAACCCGTGTCCCCTGCATCGGCAGGCGGACTCTCAACCACTGCCCCACTAGGGAAGCCCTGCCCACCACTTTTGTGATTACCTTTTCATACATACTCTTACATGTAACAGTGGCTCGGGACATCAATACCTATATGAAGATAATGGAATGTCATGAGTTCATCTCAACACTACCTGTTGTTATTGACCAACTAGATTATTTATTCCCTTAAGGTCACGCAATTTTATGGTTCCCCATTGCTCTCTAAGCCAAGCCTCTGTTATGTGACAAAAGACCGTCAGATGTGGCCCCAGTGGTGGATGGAATTTGCCTTCCCCGACCAACTTCTATTAAAACTAGTTGCACAAATGGATACATGAGCTTAAAGCATCATCTAATTCTTCTCACCAGTAGCAGCCAACTCTCAGCTTCAACTCAGCCAAAACACCATAATCCCTTGTAGCATTGCTATTTGTCATGATATGAATATTTACAAGTTACTAGTCTAAGCACATCAGGGGAATAGCTTAGTTTACTAGGAACAGAGTTCCAAAAGCATAAAAAAAGCATAAGATAGATTGATAGTCCTGGGTATCCACATGAGTATGGAGGGATTAAGGCTTTAAAACTAGCCATCACACCTACTATATAGAACCTTTTGTTTCTTGCTAAACAAAATGTGTTTTATCCCATAGGCAAGGAGGGTATTAAGGAAAAGAGTGATAATACTACAATTATATTCTAAAGATAGCATAGACATTGTTTGAAGGGAAGCTAGTTTTGAAACTAAGGAAAAAGTTATGAAGACATTGTGGTAGTCCAGACATGATATCTGAAAACATGGTTAGGTTATTGCTGAAGAAAAAGCTGGTAGATAGTTGATTATAAATTAGGCATATGAATGAAAACAAGGGAAAAAATTGGGAATAAAACCCACTTCTGTTTCTGTCACCTGGGAGGTAAACATATCATTAATTCAGAATAGAATTTGAGACATTAGAATTAAAATCACTACCTCTGTCAAAATGGCTCGTTGCATGAAACTCTTGGTCAGATATATAAAGCTGTACCCCATAAATATCTTCCCTGCTTGCTTCATAAAATTTCAGAAAATTAATTGAGACTATTTTTCATCTGAGTCATCAGCTCTCTTTTTTGGACAATAGATTGCTCACCTGAGCAAAAAGCTTGCTTATCAGGTAGAAGTTTATCATGACTCACTTTACCCACCCTGTCTCCATCTATACTCATCAATCCTAAACTGTCATGTCATTAACTGTCCAATCCCAATCAGTTTCCTATCTTTCAATCAATATCAGTGGCTTTTCCCAAACTCTCCATTCTGAGATTGTACTGAGATTCTGCCAAAGTAGTGTTCTCCATTACTGCATTAAGTCTAATAAACTTAGCTTTGCTTGGTCAATGATTTTCTTGGTTGCTTATTAGGTAAGAAGAGTTGACCATCGGTACATAGAGAAGAATATTAATGCTGAACCTAATAAGTACAGGTTTGAACACTTTGATTTTTTAAGGGCCTATAAAATATTCCAGCTGACATTCCCAAATATCGTTTGGAAATACTGATCCTTCACAAAGATAATTTTAACTGTAGCAAAACTTCAGATGGTAATAGCTAACATTTACTGAGGAATTATTATCTGCCAGGCACGGTTCTTAGTTTTTTACATGTATTAATATTCAGAACAACCCTTTGAGGCAGATAAAAATATCTCTGCTTTACAGATGAGGAAATTGAGGGATAGAAATTAACTAACTTGCCCAAGGACAAAAAGCTCACACTTTTAACAATTTTATTATAGTGTCTCTTTGTGAATGATTTATTTTTTTCTGCTTTATTTCAAAACAACTTATTTTCATATATATATATGTGTGTGTGTGTGTGTGTGCATGTGTATCTATATATGTAGATATATATATATATATATATCATAGTATTTGCCTAGTAGCATCCAGAAAGTTACCATTATATCTTATTTTATATAAATTCAGAGACATTTTTAATTGGTTTTAGTGATTGCTACATTTTAAAACACTCAAAGTGCTTATGTTCATTTGCACTGGGGCAATTTTAAAAGATTCATTTGACCATTGTTTTAAAAGACTTACATAGAATTTGCTTTTTCCAGTTCCCAGAAAGAAAAAGACAGTTACATTTATGTCTAGCATCACCCACCTTACAACTGGCAGGTATAGAATGGAAACCTTGTGTTTTTTCACACCTAAATGCAGGCACTTTGCAAGCAACAGAAAGCATGTATTCCTTTAAAATTTGGAGACTCTGTTTATTTCTACCAGGGGAATTGTTTTAAAGGGATTTAGAGTAAACATCAATGATCAAGAAATTATAGCTAAAAATAGGAAAAACATATATCTGACAATTACATGGATCACTTTTGTAAACTTCATCTGCAAGATCTACCCACTGACGACAACACGCTCTCTAACTTGCTTTCTGTGGTCACAGGCTTCCACTGCCACGCTTTTTACATCGGATAATAACTCTGTTCAGCAACGACAGCTGGCTTTGATTCACAGTGGGGCCTTGCTACTCAAAAATGTGATCTGTGAATCAGTAGCAGTGTTTAGAACTGCAGACTCTTAGGGCCCAACTCCAAGATAGACTCATTCGATCAGAGACAGGATCCAGAGGCTATTCCTATACACATTCAAGTTTGAAAGGTACAGCTACAGGCACAAATGTAGATAAAAATCCTGTTTCTCTTTGAAATATTTGATAGTATCTTTGCTAGTGTCTTTACACCTCAGCTAGCAATAAGTAACAGTGATCTCATGTGGTCACGTCACTTCAGAGACAATATATTTGGGTTGGATTAATTGAGAATACATTACTCTTCTACGCTAAAAGCAGAATTTATTTTTCTGATTATTTTACATAAAATTATATTGCCCGAAGTCATCCCCAAGTTCTCACATTTTATTAACCCACTGACCACTATCTCTTTTCAAAAGTTCATCTATTCCATTCATTATGAAAAATTATTTTGTCTCACTATTAAGTTTGACATTTGAATTTAAAATGTCAGTAAATGCAGAGACAAGAGCCTGTGAGCTGTCAGAACATGCCCTTCATTTTATTTAAAAGTAATGAGAATATTGTCACTTTGAGGTTCTGTTAACATTTTGTAAAACAGCAAATAAGAAACTTTAAGAGCAATAATACACTAAAAAAATAATGTGAGCATTGACAGCTTTATCTCACAGCAACTAACTGCACCAAGACCACATAATACTCATAAAAGTCAGTAGTGCAAATATTTTTGTAGTTATGAGAAAAATAAATGGCAGACATTAGGCATCTATGTACCATCTTTGAAAAGCAAACATATTATCATCAATATGTTACTGTGATGGAGGACATAACTAAAAAATTGTCTTTTTTCTAAATATAGCATGTCAATAATAAGCTTCACTAAAATCCATCTTCTTATGGCTCTATGGAAATTAGTTTAATTATGTTGTCTTTTACCTGACAGAGACTTCTGTCATTCAATTTCATTCCCTTGGATCAATAGAGCTCCAAATTAATATTCTTATCTGTTTGCTTGTGTTGGGTTATTGCATAATTTCTTTCATGATTTTCAAAAAGGAATAGACTAGCTACCCTTCAACCAAATGCCTTTTCACCAGTGTTCCTAAAATGCTTCCCAAACTATATGTTTTGGATAGTTTTATATTCAAATTGCCTGTTCACAGCTTCTGATGCGAACAAATGTTGAGACCATTTATAACTTAAATGCTTATTAGTATTTTGCACTAATAGTCCTTTCATCTGAAGAGATTTAAGTACTTCATAACGCCATGTAAGCCTCAGGTCGGAGACTCCCACTGAGATCAAGAGAGAGCTGAGGAATAATATCTAACAGCAATTGAAGGAGATTTAAATTAGGAAAAATAAATTGGCAAAATTTTGACAGAGTTAACACACCTGCTCCCTCTGTTATCTGATTATTGAGTTTCAAACCCACAGGTAATCAGGACTACATGGTGTTTTATTCTAAAATGCCAAAAAAAAAAAAAAAAAAAAAAAAACCTCTCATGTTTAAGAAGCTAGTGTTGTCCTAACTTAAGACAGACCCTATGCTGTTGCTTGATCTGCATTGCCATATTTTATTCTAAACATTTTAAGTAAATATGATTTGCTTCCAAGGGGAGTCAAAAAGCCTTCATATAGGAAATAAAATAATGTAGGCCTCTTTAAAATTAATTTTGTTTCTGCTAAATATAGAGACAATACAAACTAAACAATATAAACTAAAAATCAACCTAACAACACCAAGAAGAAATAATCACTGTTAACATATTTGTGATACATTATAGATGCATCTACACACATTAATATGCATATATTTTTAAACATAAATTAAAATAATCTGTAGTTTTGAGCCTGGTTTTCAGTTCCCTTAATACATTAATGATACTGTTAACAGTTTGCTTCTTCTCCATGTATCAACCCTCTTCTCTCTTCTTTTTTCATCTACTTTGGGCTCCATCAAATTTTCATCATTAACACAAACTTTTTTTCAAGTACCCCGTATACACGAATAATGGCCCCCAAAGTCATAAAGTCCCAATTCCTGTAAAAGTAACCTTTTTTAGAAAAGGGGTTTTTGCCAAGAAAATTAAGTTAATAATCCTTAGGGAAATTTATCCTGAATTATCCAGGTGGGCCCTAAATGCAAAGACATATATTTTTATAAGGGAAATGTACAAGGAAATTTGACACACACAGAAGATGTGAAAACAGAGGCAGAGACAAGAAAGGTCTGGTGATATCAGAACCTGGAATAAGCAAGGAACAGTTACCCTCCAGAGCCTCCAAAGGGGAGAGGACATGCCGACACCTTGACTTCAGCCCAGCTAAACTGATTTGGGACAGCTGACTTCTAAAGCTGTAAGAGAATAAATGTGTGTGGCTTTAAGCCACCAAGCTTGTAGTAATTTGTTACAGCTGCCACAGGAAACTAAGGCATACCTCCAACATTTTCCCTTTCTTCTTCCATTATTTGCACATTCAATACCCAGTCTTGCCCAACCACCTATATCCTATGTGCAAGCCCTTAAGTAGCTGAATCCTGCTGGCAATGGCCTTCAGCAGATCTGACTGGTGTCCCAAAAACTATGTTACCCAATGGACCATATGGTGAACTATGTTACCCATAATGGACCTGCAACATTCCCTGGCCACTTTTCTACTAAATCATTGCTCTTACACTGCTCAACTAGCTTCCATCTTTAACACTACACATGTTTTGCATTACATTCTTTCCTGCCACAGCACAGTCTATTCAACTCTAAAGCAGAAATATTTGTAAGTAAAAAATAGCATGAAGTCTTCAATTCCTTACTTCCAGTCCTCTTCCTATGTCAGTCTTACTTCTATTTCCTCCACTTCATTGAAATTTTTACTGAAAATAGCAATCCAATGGCATCATGTTAAATCTAAAGACAATTTAAAGCCTTCTTGTCAGTGATTTGGAAATAATTTCTCAAAAATTCAAAATCTCTTTGATTTAAGTTTAATTAAAAATCTAGTTGAACTCAGAGGTTACATGGTTTCTCTGTTTTGTTTTTCCAGAAAATTATAAGGATTTGAAAATATCAGTGGAGTTGCTTTTGGAAATACTACACATTGTATTCAATATTTTGCATCATTTAGAGAGAAAAGTTAAGGAATAAGTCTTGTATCTCTTGGGGACCAGTTTAAAAAAATGAAGTTTAATCTCTGTCTATTATGTTTTGTGATGCCATGAAGTTAAGTTCCTGTATAAGCCTTTAATTGAGAAAACTTCCTGTAATACTGAAACACTCATTATTATTTTTTTAATATTTCAAAGGGCTCATTTTAAACTTTGAATAACTAGTGGTTATTTTAAATAACTTGTTCACTAGAATATTTATGTAACTGTGAGCTTTTTTCTCTTTATTGTTATTACCACAAAGGTCACAGTAGGTAAATTTTTACATACTCTCCTTTTAATAATTACCCTCTAACCATGAGTTGAGAGAGCTAAGTACAAATAAATCCCATAAGAGACATAATATACACTCTGAAAATTAGGAATATATCTAAGGCTATTGTTTTCAGAAATTTACCATTTGATAAGCTAAAAAATGAACCCATAATATTACTTTAAAAACACAATGCAATACCCTGAGAAAAACCATAATTCAAAAAGAGAAATGTACCACAATGTTCACTGAAGCTCTATTTACAATAGCCAAGACATGGAAGCAACCTAAGTGCCCACTGACAGATGAATGGATAAAGAAAATGTGGCACATACATACAATGGAATATTTCTCAGCCATAAAAAGAAATGAAATGAATTATTTGTAGTGAGGTGGATGGACCTGGCGTCTGTCATACAGAGTGAAGTAAGTCAGAAAGAAAAACAAATACCATACGCTAACGCATATATATGGAATCTAAAAAATCAAAATGGTTCTGAAGAGCCTAGGGGCAGGACAGGAATAAAGACACAGACATAGAGAATGGACTTGAGGAAATGGGGAGGGGGAAGGGTAGGCTGGGATGAAGTGAGAGAGTGGCATGGACATATATACACTACCAAATGTAAAATTGATAGCTAGTGGGAAGAAGCCACTTAGCACAGGGAGAGCAGCTCAATGATTTGTGACCACCTAGAGGGGTGGGATAAGGAGGGAGGGAGGGAGAAGCAAGAGGGAGGAGATATGGGGATATATGTATATGTATGTATGGCTGATTCACTCTGTTATAAAGCAGAAACTAACACATCATTGTAGGCAATTATACTCCAATAAAGACGTTTAAAAAAAAAAAACAACTACCATATGACCCAGCAATTCCACTACTGGGCATATTCCCAGAGAAAACTATAATCCAAAAAGACACATGCACCGCAATGTTCATTGCAGCACTATTTACAATAGCCAAGACATGGAAGCGACCTAAATGTCCATCAGCAGAGGAATGGCTAAAGAAGATGTGGTACCTATATACAATGGAATATTGCTCAGCCATAAAAAGGAACAGAATTGGGTCATTTGTAGAGATGTGGATGGACCTAGAGATGTCATAAAGAATGAAGTAAGTGAAAGAGAAAAACAAATATCGTATATTAATGCATATATGTGGAATCTAGAAAAATGGTATACATGATCTTATTTGCAAAGCAGAAATAGAGACACAGATGTAGAGAACAAACGTATGGATATCAAGTGGGAGGGGGTAGGTGGGAGGGACTGGGAGATTGGGATTGATATATATATACACTATTGATACTATGCATAAAATAGATAACTAATGAGAACATACTGTATAGCACAGGGAACTCTACGTAATGCACTGTGGTGACCTAAATGGAAAAGAAATCCAAAAAAGAGGGGATATATGTATATGTATAGCTGATGCTGTACAGTAGAAACTAACAACATCATAAAGCAACCATACTCCAATAAAAATTAATTTTAAAAAACTTGAATGAAAATAATAAATTGAATAATAAATTAAAAAAAAAAAAAAACAATGTCCACACTTCAGAATTTTATACACTCCTTCTTGGTTGCTCTTGTCAAAAGGGTTAAAATCACATTAGAGAGTTAATGAAAAACTTAATTCAGAGCTTACCAAAGTAACGGAGTCAGCTACTAACAATTCCCTTCAGGCAGAGATTTGAAGGATTTCAAAGAAGAGTGAGTTTTTGAGAGTAAAAGGAGAAAATTTAAGACAGGCTTTGATTGGCATGTGTTACTTTAGGATAAAATTATCTATTGGATTGGGTTTTTGAAAAGAAAGAAGTTTCTGATTGTCTTTCAAGTACATTTGGCATAGATTATAAGTTCACTACATCCTTGTGCATTAGTGAAGCTTTTCTAGGCTGCACAGGGTAAGGTGGGTTTTCCTGTTTCAACTGAAAGAATATCTGGGGTCCAAGCGTTGTATAAGCAGTTCTACACTCTGATATCCCATTCTCCTTACTTTCTCCTTAGTTCTCAAGTCAGTATTATTTATATTTTGTGTGCTTCTGCTCATTTCCACAATTTCTAAATTTGGGGACTACTTGGAGATTAACCTTTTTTTTCTGTCACTTTATAATCTCACCCATGGAGATTTTATTTATTCCCATTTTTCTAAATAACATTTATGTATCCATCTCTAACTAAGCACTCTCTTCTGAAATCCAGCTACAACTGCATATGCAACATTCACATACCAAGTGCATGTATGTCCACAACTTAGCTATTGATCAAAATAATCTTGACTCATCCTACAGCCTTGCCCAGATGAGTCAATGGCACCATTATGTCTTAAAACAGTTTTAAATTTACATAAATATTGAGCAGATAGCACAGAGATTTATTATATACACCCCCCAGCACACACACATATTTTCCTGTTATTAACACCTTGCTTTAATGTGATACATTTATTACAGTTAATGAACTAGTATTTATACATTATGATTGATTAAAGTCCATCATTTATGTTAAACTTTACTCTTTGTGTTGTACAGTTAATGGGATACATAATGTCATGTACCCACCATTTCTGTATCATACAGAGTAGTTTCACCAAGTATTAAAAAAAAACAGAGCTAGACAATAATTAAATAGGTCAAATCATTTTATTCATGAACTCTTGCAATAGGATAAAAAGACCTCGCATAGAACTAAGTTTAATTCTGAATACAGCATGGACAAATGGGGATTTATGGCCAAGTAGCAGGGGGAGGAGGGATCAGTGGACGAAAACTTATAAGAGGGAAATATCAAGGGCAAGAAGGGATTCTGGCTAAACCAACTTGACAATATTCTTGCCGAAGGCATGCCAGTGTGAGCAGATAACAAGGCTGGGGGATAAGAAACTGACCAAATATCAAGGGTTATCAGATAACATGTTGGGGGATTCTCTCTAAATGCACTTAACAGAATTCGCACTATAACTAGGCAATGAAGGCCTGACATGTATGGATGCCAAGGTTGAGAACTGGAGAGCTTAGAGGAGCTTGACTACAGTTTGGTTAAGGAAAGTGTCTTTGTCACAACTCAGTGGTCTCCTGTGCTTAAGCTCTTCATCTTCACACCACCACCCCTGATTCCCAAACCACTGGAAATCACTGATCTTTTTACTGTCTCTACAGTTTTGCCTTCCTAGAATGTCATGTAGTTAAAATCATAAAGTATGTCGGTGTTTTAGACTGTTTTCTTTCATGTAGTAGTCTGCATTTAAGGTTTCACCATAGCTATTCATAGCTTAGTAGCTCACTTGTTTTTATCACTGAATAATATTGCACTATATATATGTGTGTGTGTATATATATATATATGTATATATATATACATGTACCATAATTTATCCATTTGCCTATTGAAGGTCATCTTAGTTGCTTTCATTTTTTTTTTTTTGACAATTATGAATTAAGCTCCCATAAATGCCCCTGTGCAGGTTTTTGCCTTGACAAAAATTTTCAAATCAATTGAGTAGACACCCTGTGGCACAATTGCCGGATTTATGATAAGACTCTATCTACCTTTGTAAGAAATTTTCAAAGTGGCTGTACCACTTAGTATTTCCAACAATGACTGAATGAGAATTCCTGTTGCTCCATATCCTTGTCAGCTTTTAACATTTTCATTTTGGGGGATTTTAGCCATTCTAAGAGATGCACCATCATATCTTATTGATGTTTTAATTTTCAATTTCCTAATGATATTTCATGTTGAGTATTCTCTTTTATACCCATTTATATACATATACTCAAAATATATACATATTTTCCTTGGGTAGATGTCTGTTCATACCTCTTGATCATTTTTTAATTGAGTTTTTTGTTTTTCTTATCATTGAGCTTTTAAGTGTTCTTTGTATATTTGGATGCTCTTCCTTTATCAGACACGTGTTTTGCAAATATTTTCTCCATATCTGGGCTTGTCTTTTTATTCTAACAATAATTTTCACAGATGAAATTTTCTTTTAATTTTAATAAAGTTCTACTTATTATTGTTTTCTTGCATGGATTGTGCTTTTGGTGTTGTTTAAAAACTCAACTCTAATCCCAGGGTCCATAGATTTTATCCTATGCTATCATCTAGAAGTAGTATAGCTTTGCATTTTACATTTTAGGTCTACAATTTATTCTTTTTGAGCTAATTTTTGTGAAAAGTATAAGATGAGTATTTAAATTCTTTTTTTTTAATGGATATCCCATTTTTTCAGCACCATTTATTGAAATGCTATTTTTTCTCATTTGAATTGCATTTGCTCCTTTGTCAAAGATCACTTGACTATATTTGTGTAGGTATACTTCTGGGTCTCTATTCTGTTTCACTGATTTATTTGTTTATTCTTTTGTCAATCCCATGCTGTTTTGATACTGTAGCTTTGTGATGAGTCTTGAAATTGTGTAGTGATAATCCTTCAGTTTTGTTCCTCTTCAGTATTGTGTTGCTATTCTTGGCCTTTTGCCTTTCCATATAAACTTTAGATTCAGTGAGTTGGTATGATAAAATAGCTTGCTGGGATTTGGACTGGGACTGGATAGAATCTACATTAAAACATGGGAATAACTGTTATCTTAAAAATACTGAAGTTTACACTCCATGATCAAGGGATATATTTAGAATTTTTGTGATTTCTTTCATCAGAGTTTTGTAATTTTCCTGACATAGATTGTATATTTTTGTTAGATTTATACCTAAGTATTTTATTTCTTTTCTTGCTAATGTAAATGGTATTGTACTTGTAATTTCAAATAACAATTGTTAGTATATAAGAAAGTAATTGACTTTAGTATATTAACCCTGTGTCCTAAAATCTTGCTGTAGTTGTTTATTAGTTCCAGGAGTTTATTTTTGTCAATTCTTTTGGATATTCTACACAATCATATTATCTGTAAATACAGTTTTATTTCTTCCTTTACAATCTGTATATCTTTAACATCATTTTCTTTTCTTACTGCATTAATCAGGTCTTTTGTTACGATGTTGAATAGAAATGGTGAAAGGGGATATCCTTGTCTTATTCCTAATCTTAGGGGAAAAGCATACCATTAAGTATTATTATGTTAGTTGCCAGTTTTATATAGATTCTCTTTATCTAGTTGAAGAAGTTCCCATCTATTCCTGCTTTGCTGAGAGATTTTATCATTGTTGCATGCTGAACGTTGTCAAATGCTTTTTCTACTGTTGCCAAGTGGAGCTGCATTTTAGAAATTTGGGTGTATATTATTTGTATGAATATTTTATCTTAAATATTTGAGAAATACAAAGATGAATCCTATTATTTTTAGGATACTTTATGAGGTAACTAGTAAAATATTTTTATTAAATATAATAAAAACTAAAATAATGAATGTGTCTTTTATATACTGGATTTGCCTTATCATGATTATAGGATCATTTTTTAATTGTAAAATATGGACCATTTGTAACCTGCTATTTGAGGTAAAATAGACATATATCTGATATTTGATCAAGAGATGAGTGTTTGTTTTTGTTTTTTGTATGAGACCCTGATGGTTGGAAAATTTTTAATGCTGGAGTAAAATTAATCTCTCTAGGATAAACTCTATACAGAAAACATGTAATTGATAAAACACTTACTTTGGTCTTTTGATTGAGTTGTAATCCATACACAATAAAATGCACTGATTTTAATTGTATCATTTAATGACTTTTTAAAAATATACAACCACCAAAATCATAAGACAAGACAATTCTATCATCCAGAAATTTCACTTCTGACACTTTGTAGACAATATTCTCCTCCACATAGACCTCCAGGGAACCACTGATTTGCTTGCTGTCACTGTAGTTTTTCTTTTCTAGAATTATATGTAAATGCAATTATACCATATGTATTATTTTGTCTGTTGAGGAACTTTCCTCAACATAATTCTTTTGAGATTCACCCATATTTTATAAATAGAGAAAATACTTTTCTTTATAGATTAAATTCAACTTTGGGAAAGTGAAAGAAATTAAGCAGGAAGCCCAGAGGTAGTCAAGATTTGTCTATGCCTCAGTATCAATTTTCCTTATAAACTGGTCACTTTGGGTTTTTTTTGCTTTTTCTTTTTTTAAATTTTTATTGGAATATAGTTGATTTACAATGTTGTGTTAGTTTCATGTGTACAGCAAAGTGAGTCAGTTATACATATAAGTACATGCACTCTTTTTTTAGATTCTTTTCCCATTAGGTCATTAAAGAGTATTAAGTAGAGTTCCCTGTGTTTTACAGTAGGTCCTTATTAGTTATCTATTTTATATATACTGTAGTAGCGTGTATATATCAATCCCAATCTCGCAGTTTATCCCTTCCCCCCCTTACCCCTTAGTAACCATAAGTTTGTTTTCTGCATCTGTGACTCTACTTCTGTTTTGTAAATAAGTTCAATTGTACCCTTTTTTTTAGTTTCCACATATAAGCGATATCATATGATATTTGTCTTTCTGTGTCAGACATACTTCACTTCGTTGACTGCAGACGGGCACATTAAGTCAAGAACTGGAGTTGGTCAATTTGGAGCATATCAACTTACAATTAAGCAAGCAGACATTCAGATAATTCATTACAATACTTTTTGTTCCTTTAAAAATTTTGTCATTACTTATTCATTTTTATTGATCAAGTTTTACTGTTTTACTGATTGGGTCACTTCCCTTTGTCTTGACTTAAACCTTGGCTATCTTGCCAGCAAAATGTAAGATTATGATATGGAGTAAACAGAAAGCAGTCTCAGGAATGACACAGATGATGGAAATTCAGAGGTGCACTTTATCTTTCCCTTCAGTATAACTGGAGCTTTTCCACTTGGCTCTGTTAAAACATCAAGCTGGTATGATCTGGCACTGGGATGACTTATGAATTGTAAAACTATATAATGACAGGTATGTTTTTGAGATTGGAAAATAACTTCAGTTTATATGCTGGTGGTAATTATCTAGTAGAGAGGAAAAAAATAATGATGATGATGGTGCCATGTGCATGATTGGGTGCAGGGGTTTGAGAGCCAGAGCTGAGGTGCTGGTCTGTGATAGGAGCTTCCAAAGCATTTTATCCATGCTGATAGGCAGTGAACTCAAACACAAATGCAGATGGTGGGAAGCTGTGGTGGGAGGAGCTGATAGAAGTTCTTTCTGGCTACTTCTTCATGAGGACGTGCAGTTATTAATAATGACCTTGGCCTTGAGGGACTGAGGTAGGCTGGAGGATAGAGCATTACCATAGAGATGATTCTAATGCTGAGAGGCTTGGGGCATTGAAATCCCTGAGCACTGGATCAAGAACAATGCTACATGAGTCACTTCTTGCACATTTTAGCTCTTGACTCATTTGGGTCTTTACTGTCCTTTTTCACTGTTAATTTTACCTCAATTATACTTGCAGCATTGTGGAATCAATTAAATCCCAAAGAAAATTTTTCAGCTTTTTCAAATTTCCATTTTACAAGTGATAGAGTTAAGATTTGGAGAAGGTAGCACATGAACAGTAGCAGCCAGGAGTGTTTGTCTTCACATCTTAACACTTAAGTTAGGGTTGGTACAATGTTATATCTGTCTGCGGATCTGAAATCCCCATGTTACCTCGGGTGCTGATAGCAGCCACTGTAAAGTGCTTATGACTCGGACTTCTAACCTTGACATGAGTGGTGATGTATGATCAGGAAAGTCATTCTTCCTGTGGATCTCACATTGGCCCCATCTTTTTAAGGCAGTGATCATTTTGTATGTCTCGGAAGGATAAACTTTACGTGTCTTGTAAAATTTTGCTAATAAATTATGAGGAGAAAATATAAACTCTTCTGTGAGTAAAACTGAAGATATCCAGCCTTTTTACAATTGATTTATTTTCTCTGTTAGAAACCTTACCTTCTACTTAACTGCCACCGTTTAATTAAAGAGAGTCTGTAAGCTAGAATTAATTGATTTAACCGAAGTTTTAAAACACTGCTGTATTTATTTAATGGTTTTATCCACCACAAACTAGAGATTTAAAATATATCATTAAATGTAATGATCAATAATGTTAAAAGATGGACATTAAGCTTTATCTAATAATTTCAAGGCACTTTTATCTGAAATTTTATTTTTCGTAAGAATTCTATGGTACTAAGTTTCTTATAATGGTTTTAGTTTTATGTTTAAACTTAAAACAACAGTAGAATTTAGTTTTAACATTAACAACAGAGCTTTTAGATGTACAGTAGGCCTTGAAAAAGTGTTCCTTATGAAAGAATGTGGATGTCATCCGTAATAGATGATTTTGGGGAGAGAATATCTCATGGTTCCTTGTTTTCTTTCTCTTTTCCTTTTTCTTTCCTTTTTCTTTTTCTTTTTCTTTCTCTCCCCTCCCCACCTACAATGTCCACAACCCCTACCCTTCTCTGGATATTTTAGGGAAATGCTCAGTTCCTGCATTCTGCTGTGTGAAGTCTTAGCTGCTGGTATCACAGACAATTAATTGTTGTAGAACAAAAAGTGAGTGGTCCACACTAATAATTATCCTGCAAGCAACTGAACTACTATTTTAATGGTGCTGAAATATCACTTTCCTTAACAATTGAAGGAAATGACTCTGATGTCAGCTGAGGAACCACTATACTGTCCATAAAGGAAATACCTTTACATTTTGTTACAATACGTAAGATTTAGTTAGCTTGTGCGGAAGAATCAAAATCCCATACCCTTAGTCTGTGGTTAAAAAAAGGAAAACGAGTCTTTTCTGGCTGACTGGCTGTCTGAGACCAATTTTTGATTTGTTGGCAGTAAACCAGTGTAAGTAGCTTCATGTGAATGGGGGAAATATAGCATATTTTGGAACTGACTTCCACATATCCGGCCAACTGAGCTATTTTTGATAAGATATCATGAGTGGGAAAGGGAATCAATCAATCAACAGCTCTCTTTCTTTTTCCAAAAGCAGTTAAAAGTGAGAATTATTTGTAAACATTATTCTCGTTTCCAAATCTTCTACCCACAACAGAACGATACAGATTTACATCCCGAGAAATTAGCATAGCATATTAAGAACTCAGCCTCTAGAATTTAAACCCCCTTGTTTGGAATCCTGATTCCACCTTCTATCAGAAGGATGATGCTCATCAATTTACCCACACCCTCTGTTCTCCTGTTTCCTTATTTGTAACAGTTAAAGAACAATATGATCGCTAATATTGAGGGTTGTTTTAAGGATCTGAAGGGATAATATGTGTACTTCGAAGAGTCCTTAACACATCGTAAGTGATTTTTTAAATGTGAGCTATTATTATTTTCCCAAGAGCATTTGCCTCCACGAGCCCAGAGCAAGTATTATTGCACGTACAAGAAGCGTAAGCTGATAAAAAGCAAACTTCCGGTTCTCGTATAATAGAGAAGCACAAATTTAACTTGCACCACAAATCGGTTGTCTGAAAATTGGGAGCTACTCTATTTTATCTCTGTCTCATCTGGTTTTTCATCTGAGCTGACACTGACAGATTAGAAAAAAAAACAAAATAAATAAATATACAAGTTGAAGTTAGTCTTACATGATTTTTTAAAATTTTTATTGAAAGACAGTTGATTTACAATGCTGTATTAATTTCAGGAGTGCAGCAAAGTAATTCAGTTTTATATGTGTGTGTGTGTGTGTGTGTGTGTGTGTATATATATATATATATATACACACATATTCTTTTTGAGTTTCTTTTCCATTTTAGGTTATTACAAGATACTGAGCAGAGTTCCCTTTGCTATACAGTAGGTCCTTGTTGGTTATCTATTTTATATATAGTAGTGCGTGTATGTCAATCCCAAACTCCTAATTAATCCCTCCCCCTCCTTCCCCCTTTGGTAACCATAAGTTTGTTGTCTATGTCTGTGAGTCTGTTCTCTGTTTTGTAAATAAATTCCCTTGTATAATTTTTTAGATTCCACATATAAGCGATATCATACGATACTTGTCTTTCATATGATTTTTTAAGTGTAATCTTTAGGTAAGCATCAATTGCTATGGAAAAAAGAATAAGTCCTCCAGCTCTGCCCTCCACACACACACCCAAAATAGATTCAATGTCTGTGGCCAGACCTGACCCTGACTTTGTTCTAGTCCTTATGTATGGCCTGCTGGCATCTGCTTGCCTCTAGAACTGTATCCCTCGGTCCCCTGAGCATGGCTTGGCCCCCTGGTCTGAAGGGTGAGCTGCTGTAATAATTTTGTCTCCACCTGGAAGTATCCACTTGGGCAATGGCCACATCCTCCATCTTCCAATCATCCAGCACCCTCACCTCCAACCTCTGCCATGGGTCACCCTTGCCCATTAATCCTAACACTCTAAACTCAGGGAAACTTCAGCAAAGATAATCTGCAGGTCCCCCTTCTACTGGCCACATCACTTTGTTTTACGGCAGCTCCCCATGTTGGTGGTGAGATTGCATGCCCATTCCTCAATGTGAATCGCTTATCCAATACTCTCCTCCCTTTCCTCCAAACCTCTGACTGTTTAGGGGCAGACGGTATTGGGAGACACCCCTCTGATATCCTATTCCCTCAAAACCAAAGGGACATGGAAAGAGGCTGGTTCTTCCTCTCCTTTCCTCCCCTGTGTCCACTCCCTCTCAAAAACCTGACCTGCCTATCACGGGTCAGACTTTTTCTGATGGAGAATATGTGTGATTTTGCTTTTGTTTTGAGCATTAAGGCTTCAGCCAATGAGTCTGTGTGGGGATTGTTCACCATAATTCAAAGCAAGTAAGTGTACATGTCACAATGTATAGACAAATATTTTGCAAGACTATTTTATCTCACTAACTTGGAAGAAGTCCATATTAAGTAGTTAATAGATATATCTATAAAATAATGTTTTAGTGATATATCGCTATGTGATTTGGGGCATGCAATTCTCAGAGAAACTCAAAGAACTGAGAAATATTGCCAGAACAGATCCTTTTTTTTTTCTGTTTCAATCTATGTGCCAAATAGCTTCATGCATATGTTTTAAAATTAAACAAATCAGAAATGAACATACAAAGAAATAGAATAATGCTAAATTTAGTCTGACTTTAGAAATAAATAAATTAAAATAAGAAATGGATATTGAATTGATTTTTAAAAGCTCCATCTACCTCAGTTAATAATGCATATCAATAACTCATTGTTGTGTTTAATAATTACATTTCAAAGCTTGAAATATATTATGTTGTGTTATCAATTGTTTACAAATTTATAATATTAACCAAATCAAGAAGAAAATAAAAAACAAATCCTGACATTGATGCCTTTAATAAAATGTATTTAGGCAAGTTACTTAACCATTTAGTACCTCAGTTCCCTTCTATCTAAGATGTGGGTAACAATACACTGTAAGTCACAGAGTACAGATATGTAATGAGTTAATGTATGTATTATACATATACTGGGACACAGCATGTGCTAATTTAAAATATTAAACCATATTACCATTACTGTAATTATATTACTATTATTAACATAGTTGGTAAAATGTTAGTTTTATATTGCTCTTATAACCAATTATCAGTTTGTTAGTGGTTTAACACAACATTAATTTGTTATCAACAGTTCTGCAGTTCAGAATTTTAATACAAATCTGAACAGATTAAAATCAAGTGTTGACAGGGCTTCTTTCCATTCTGGAGGCTCTAAGGGAGAATCCAATTCCTATGCTTATTTATTTTGTTGACATAATTTAATTCCCTATCATTGTAGGACTGATGTCCTTGCTTTCTTGCTGGATGTCAGCTGAGGGTCATTCCAGCTTCTAGAGACCATTAAATTCCTTGGTTTATAACCTGCTTTCTCCATCTGCAAGGCCAGCAATAGCAGTTGAATCTCACTCACACTTTGAATCTCTCTCCCTTTTTATTTTTCCTTCTATTGCATGTCTCTCTCACCCAAGCTTCTGCCTTTGTCTTTCACCTTTAAGAGCTTTCTGATTGGATTGGACCCACTTAGATATCCCAGAATGCACTCCCATTTCATGCTTATCGTTAATCACTTCTATTCTTTTTACCATGCAAGGTAGCATATTCATGATTCCAGGAATTAGGGAGTGATATCTTTAAGGGTCTATTATTTTGCCTACCATATAGAAGATCTAAGTATTTTCATTTGTGTATTGATGTGGCAATAATTGAGAGTTGGTACCAAAACATTAAGGTTTATTATTCATGTCATGATGTGGATCTGTGTATTCTCATTAAAGGCTTGTATTGTTTTCATAAAGACCTGAGTAAGAATACACCACTCCAATAATTGTTACATAAGGTCCCTTTCTGTATTTAGTCTAAGACTTTGTCAGAAGTAAGACATAATTAATATATAAACATTTTAAATATATTGCAAAATTGAAGACAACTCAAAATATCAAAATAATAGCAAGATAAACTTAACTATAGAACCCAATTTATCATTAAATTCTGTTTATGAGGAATAGTTAATGGATGGGAAATGCTTATCATATATTAAATTTGACAGGATCAAGATACCAAATTATTCAGTTATGTGCCCATTTTGTTAACTCAAATACATACAAAGAAAAAGATACAAATAACTTTCACCTACATTGGAACTATGATTGGATTTCCTTTTAATTTTTTAATACTTTTCAGCATTAGTCATAGTTTCTATAACTAGCTTAAAATTTTTAAACAAAGATTGTTTCCTTTTACATGAGCTGAAAAAAATGCTGCCTCTTTGGCTTTAACATTTTCCCAAGGAATTATCACATGAGAAAACATCTCTATGTCTCTTCGATGGTGAAGTGTAAGAAGTATGGTTTAATTCCAGAAAAGTTTGATTAGGTTCATGTGTAAATAGTACCAATTCCCATTAACCAGTATGACATTTACCAAGACATTCTTGTCATCCAGTAGAAGTTCCTACCTTGAGGTCACAATCGAAGATTTTGCTATTAAAACTATTTATGTCTAACACATTATGGGCTACAGTGTCATTCATACACAGTATTTGTTTTCAGTAATATCAGTATTGTTTCTACTTCATGTAAACTAGTCCTGCATCTTAGAGAAGTTCAGTGGATATATTTTCAAAATTATGTGAGTTTGAAGAGTCAGATCAAGAATTCAAAGAGTTGCTTTTCCCAGGGTCATGGAATTGACTTCACAATGACCATAAATGAAGAGAAGTTCACATACAAGAGAAACCTTGAAGGAGAAAAAAAAAGAATATATAGTAGGGAGAATAAAACAAGAGAGAGAGGGAATACTGAAAATGGCTCTAAGATTTCTAGTCTAAGAGATTCAAAGGATGAAGAAGAGGCTGTGCAGAAAAGATGGTGTGAAAACTTTGAATTGCTGTTTACCTTGTGATACTCAGATAGTGTGGCTGTCTAGGTAAATAGGATAGTAAAGAACAAAGCAGTGCCCAAACTGATGAAAAAGATTGGGAACAAAAAACAGCCATAGGGAACCCTGTGATTAGATGCACCCAAGGCTAGATGGGTGTGAACAGCAGAGAAGTCCTGAGCATTGGAGAATCAAGAGCAGCAAAGGCAGAGTCAGCAAAAACATGTCTTTTCGGAGTTAGAACAGTCAGAAAATAAATCCATGAGTGAGAGTGCAAACACTGATTAATTTATCAAATATATGCTACTCTATCTTGAAACTTAATTCAATACCTTCCTTAGCCACCTTATCAAGAAGAAAATATTCATTACTAGAACACAGTTTTTTATGGCATAGATAAGGAGAGAAAATAAAAGAGAATACTTCCCTTTGAAATGTGTGGTTTGTTACCATATATAATGTGATAAAGAACATAAAATAGGCTGTTAAATCATTCCATTCTCTCCAGCGTGAAGCCATTAGCCTTAATTGTCGCACAATTAGGTTCAGTTTTTTTTAATATCACCAGTTGATTTTTTTCCATCCCATTGATATATTTGACATAATACATCTTAGACCCTACTCACTGGTGATTTAATGTCTATCACTCAAGTTAAAATAATTTTGTTTCAAATGCAAGAGGCTTTGGTTAGCCTGACCCTATATTGGTGTTAAAGTTAATAGCAAATAATATCTTTTCCTATAATCTGTCACAAAAATAAGTATGGCCCATGTAGGAGCTGGCTTGATAAGTGTTCTCTGGTCCACATTCTCTTCATTAATTTATAGCCCCAATTTTCAAGAAACTGTTCAAGATTTTGAGCATTTTTAAATATTTTATTAGGAAAATTTCAAGTGCACAGGAAAGTTACAATAGTTTTGTAATGATCACTGATATACTCACCATATACATTCTACAAATAACATTCTACTGTATTTGTTTTTTTCCATATATCTCTATGTATCATTCTGTCAATCCATCAATTATCCTAATTTTTCAATGGATTACACAATAAATAGCAGAAAAAATCGTTTCCCATTAAAAACTTATATGCCTATTATTAACTAGAATTCAATATTTATTAGGATTTTTTGTCTTTATGTAAAATTTACATAAAATGAAATGCATACATCTTGAGTGTACAGTCATTGTATTTTGACAAATGCATACAAATGCATAGAAAATTTTCAATATGAGATGAAAAGGAAAATCAGAATGTAGAAAAAACAGAATGTTGAAAAAATAAAAAAGAAACAGAACAGCCAAGAATGATGAGACAATTTCAAAATGTATGATATATGCATTACACTAGAAGAGAGAGAGAATGGAGTAGAAGAAATATTTGGATTAATAATAGTTGAGAAATTCCCAAAATTAATGACAGGCACCAAACCATGAATCCAGGAAGCTCAGAGAATGGTAAGTGAAGTATGGGGTGAAGCCACGTAAGCATGTCATATTCGAATTGCAGAACACCAGAGATGGAAAAAAAAAAAGCTTGAGATAATTCAAAGGAGGAAGAGGAGAAAACACCATACTTATAGATCAGTGAGCATAAGAAATCCAGTGGATTTCCTGTCAGAAACCATGCACTCAAAATAAATTGACTAAAAGATTAGATTTTTAGGTTTTCTCATCTCACGCACACACACACACACACAGAAATGGTAACTATGGTGAGGCTATGGATATGTTAATTAGCTTGACTACGGTAATTATTTCTATATATATATCACATTGCTCACTTTAAATATATACCATTTTTATTTAAAAAACTAAAAACTCATAGAAAGTGTTTTAAAAGAAAGTATAGTGAAATATTTAAAGTGTTAAAAAAAAAACCTAGAATTTATACCCAGTGAAATTATGTTTCAAAAGTGAAGAAGAAATAGTTTTTCAAATGAACAAAAATTGAAGGAACCCCATCTCCAGCAGACCTGCAAGAAATGTTTAAAAAAAAATCTTCAAGAAAAAGTAATATGATACAGTTAGAACCTGACTGAGACTGCCTTCAATTTCCCCTCAACTTGACTAAATTTAGATAGGTATCTATCTGAGGATAGGCTCCTGGCTTACCGTTTCTTAGAAAAGTTACTTTAGAAAACTTGCAATTGTAAATTCTTCCTCTGACCCTTTAAGCTATAAAATTTCTGCAAAGGAGGAACATCTTTCTTGAAGACCTGGGAGTAGGACCCCCTTTGAAATGCAGCCACGAAGAAAGATGGCACCCCTGTCGCCCAGTCTCAGTGGGTGGGTAGGAGACTGAGAAGCAGCAGTCAGCACACACAGACGCCTAATCACACTGTCCAAACACCCTTCCCAACGTCCCCCCTAGCTCACCCCAACATTTAAAAACCCTCCCTATTGTTTTAGCTGAGTTGGTCACTACCTCTCTCCCCTATTGCATTAGTCTTAACTAAATTCTTCCTTGCTGTTTTTTTTTTTTTGTGTGTGTTTTCTTTTCTTGCTCTTTTTAACAAATGTCCAATTGCAACTTTTCTTTTAAAAAACTCAGATCCATGTGATGGAAGACGGTGTAGAAGGACTAAATTAATGTGAAATAAAACCTTGATTTTTTAATTTACTCTTAACTAATTTAAAAATAACTGTTGTCTATTTAAAGTGATACAAGTCAAAAATATTGGATAATTATTGCATACAAATAAGTGAAAAGAATGGCAACAATATTATAAGGGGTAAATAGGAGGAACTGGGATTGTTCTAAGGTACTGTATTGCACATGAGGCAACTACAGTTATTTGAAGATGGATTTCTATTAGATAAAAATGTATATTGGAAATTCCAGAGCAACCACAAAAATATTAAAATAAAAAAGTATGCTTTAACATGCTAAGAAAGAAGATAAAATGGAATTATATAAAATGCTCAGGTGAAACCAGAGAGGACAGAAAAAGATGAAGAATAAAAGGAAACAAAGAACAAATGGAATGAATAGAAAACATTTACAAACATGGTATGTTAATCCAACTAAATCGATAATCATTTTAAAGGAAAATAGTCTAAAGGCACCAATTAAAAGAAAGAGATTGTCAGAGTAGATTAAAACAAGCAAAAGTCCAAATATATGGTGTCTACAAGAAACCCCCAGTGTAGGGGAAGCTCATGTATGGCAGGTGGAATTGGGTTAGCTAGGTTTTGTGGTCTCCCTATGGATTGACAGAGTACCACATGCATGGATTAAATAAGAAACATTTATTTTCTCACAATTCTGGAAGGTAGAATTCTGAGATCAAGGTGTTAGCAGGGTTTATTTCTCCTGAGGCCTCTCTCCTAAGGTGGTCATGGTTGTCCTCTCCTCCCAGTGTCTTCACATTGTCTTCCTTCTGTATGAATATGTGTCCTAATTTCCTCTTTTTATAAAGACCATAGCCATATCGGTTTACGGCTCACATTAACAACTTCATTTTAACTTAATTATCTTTTTAAAGAACTTATCTCCAAATATAGTGACTTTCTGAGGCACTGGGGGTTAGAACTTCAGCATATGAATTTTGCAGGGGCACAGTTCAGCCATAACATTTGGCTGATCTGAATAATTGTATGGGCTGCCTGGGATAGGGTCTATCTCTAGCTGTCTGGTACCTGGTCCCGCAGCAGTTAGGGCAGGCGCCTAATGGCCTGCATATGAGAACCCATTTAATGGCTATTGCTGGAGTGTGGGTTTAATCAGCTGCTCAAGAAGAGGAACTTGATGGTCCTCTGATCAGGGCCTCAAAGTTAGTTCAAGAATTTTTTTTTTTTTTTTTAAAAAGCTATATTACAATATTGTACTATTTTGGGCAAAATATAGAAATCTTTGGAACATACACAGTTATTCATCCTCCATTTCTTTTTTACCACCCTAATCACCACCCTAATCTCCCTATGCGTGTGTATTACGTTTGAATGCATTGTTTAATTTTTTTCATTTTGAAATAATTTAAGACTCACTTAAAAGTCACAGAAATAGAGGAGAAAATTCTCAGGTTCCCTTTACCCAGCTTCACCAGATGGTAATATCTTACACAACCACAGTACAATTATGAAATCCAGGAAATTGACATTGGCTGATTTTTTACCTGTCCTCATTGATGTGTGCATGTGTGTAATTCTATAATATTTTATATCAGGGACAGATTCTTGCAGCTACCAGCACAATCAGGATAGACAATATTACATCAGCCCAAAGAACTCCTTTGTGTTAACCCATTACAGTCACATCATCTCTCCATGTTTAAACCCTGGCAACACTATTTATCTTTTCAGGAGTGTTATACAAGTGGAACCATCTACTGTATAACTTGTAGAGATGGACTCTTCTCATTCAGCATAGTGTCTTTGAAAGTCATCCAAATTATTGTGTGCATCAATCAATTACTCCTTTGTATTGCTGAATAGTGGTATACTATTGTATAAATGAATCACAGTTCCTTTGTTCTTTCATCCTTGAAGGATATTAAGAAGTTGCTAGTTTAGGGCTATCACAAATAAAGCTGATATGAACATATGTATTCGGGTTTTTCTCTGACTATAAGTTTTCATTTCTCTAGGGTAAATATGCTGAAGTGAGATTGCTGGGATGTATGATAACTCTATGTTTAGTTTTATAAGAAGCCATCTTCTTCAGACTGACTACACATTTATATTTCCACCAGCAATGTGTGAGAGATTTCATCACTTCACAGCCTCGCTTGTACTTGGTAGAGTAACTTTATTATTTATTTATGTTACCCATTCTGGTAGGTGTGTGGTGATACCTAATTTTTGCTTCAATTTCATTCCCCTAATGACTAACAGTTTTGAATAACTTTTCATATACTAATTTGCCCACCAACATATCCTCTCTGGTTATGTGTATTCAATTTCTAATTGGATTATTTGTTTTCTTAGAGAACAATTTTAATATTCTGAATACAAATCCTTTGCTGAATATGTGATTGGTCAATATTTTCTCCCATTATGGGGCTTAATAGTGTCTTTTTCCTAGGTAGTCTAATTTATCAATGTTTTTCTTTTATGGATTTACAAACTTAATCATAGGTCACATAGATTTTTCTCTTACAGTTTCTTCTAAAACTATTAAAGTTCTAGATTGAAAATTAATACTAGGGCTTCCCTGGTGGCGCAGTGGTTGAGAGTCTGCCTGCCGATGCAGGGGACATAGGTTCGTGCCCTGGTCCGGGAAGATCCCACATGCTGCAGAGCAGCTGGGCCCGTGAGCCATGGCTGCTGGGCCTGTGCGTCTGGAGCCTGTGCTCCGCAACAGTGAGAGGTCTGCATACCACAAAAAAAAAAAAAAAAAAAATTAATACTAATAACCAATTTCCAGTGACTTTTGTGTAAGACATGAGGCTTATGTCATGAATTATTATTTAGCCTATGCATGAGCAATTGTGTCAACCATACATTTGAAAAAAGACCACATTTTTCTTTATATCTATTTTAAAATTCAGTTGTGCATACTATTGGGGATTTGTTTCTCATTCCATTGATCCATGTGCCTCCGTATCCCTATGCAAAATCACACCTTTTTTTTACCACAGTAGCATATACTGTTGTGATCCCCCCAAATTTTTTCTTTCTGTTTAAAATTATTTCAATTGTTCTAGTTATTTTTCCTTTTCATATGAATTTAGAATTAACTCTATGTACAAAAATTCGTCTGGGATTTAACAGGAAATGAGTTAAACTAAGCATTCCCTTGTATTCCATATATTCAGGTCTTCTGATTTCTTTCATCAACATTTTATAGTTTTCAACATGTAAGATCTTGTACATGTTTTGTTAGATTTATTTGAAACAATTGTAAATCATATTGTTCTTAGTTTTAAAATGTTCAATGAAAACATATAGATGGAGTGATTTTTTTGTATGTTGATCTTCCATCTTACAACCTTACAAAAATCACTTATTTGTTCTAGAAGATTCTGTAGATACCTTAGTATGTTCTACACAAACAGTACTGTTGTATGCATTTAGGGACAGTTTTAGCCCTTTCTCTCCAATATGTATGCATTTTATTTTCTTATCCTGCCTTATCTCACTGACCTTCTTGAAAAGGAATGATGAGAATGGGCATCCTTGCCTTTTTCTCAGTGTTGGAAGGATGACACTCAGCACTTCACTGTTAACTATGATGTTAAGTGTGGGGTCTTTTGTAGATGCCCTTTTAATCAAGTTAAAGAAGTTCCCTTCAAATACTTGTTTATTCAGAGTGTTAAAGTGCATATTAGATTTTGTCAAATGCATTTTCTCCATAAATTCATACAATGTTTTTTCTTCTTTTAACTGCTAATATGGTGGATTATACTGATTGATCTCTGAATATTGAACTAGCTTTCCATTCCTGGAATAAACTCCACTTTTTATTTTCATCTCCAAATCTCTTTCAGATGTATTAATAATATTTCCCTTTTAATAATCCTCTCAAATGAAAAAAGGAATAATTTCCTTAATTAATTCAGGTTTTTGGCTAATTTTTAAAATGTGAATTAAGTTGCTAATCTTGCCTGAAATAAAGTTTAGATCCTTATCCCCTTATCAATATTTCACAGGCAATTATTTCTGGTAATTTAATCTCTTAGGGTTTCATTAAGATATAACATTTATTGCTTAAAAGCATTCAATAACACATCTGATGCTGGCTTAAAACCATTCTTTTACTTTCTCTGCCATGTAACATGTATAACATAGACGTCTTTAAACCAATGTATGATATGCTTTCATTTTCTTCTCAACATACTAGTCATTATAGTTCATTCAAAATAAAAGAACTGTTTGATGCTCCAAACTGAATGCTGCCATCAAAACCAATATACATAAATAATAAACCTTGGCATATATGCATCTTATAATCATTAAAATAATCTATGCACAAGATTTCATTAAGGCATAAATAAAATTTTTAAATAAGCACATATGAATACAGTTACTTTGATGAGTATGCTGAAATAAATTGTCTTTGTGAAATTCTAAACAACATAAATAAAATATTAATTTCAATTGACTGTATAATAACCTGTTATATAGGAAAAATGAATTCAAGCTATCATTTGCACATTAAGGATTTCTTCTACAGTCCTGATAGGGAAACATATTTAACTTTATGGATTTAATTTGAAATTATTTGTTTACTGTTGAATTTCATCATTTTTCCCATATACAATATATTTTTTATGTTTTTTACTTATAATTATTAGTATTAGTATAAGAATTAGTATTTAAACAATAATTATTTTGTTATTACTATTATTATCATTATAAGTAATAATGTCTTTTTTTCTCTTTACTTTTTGACAAGGTCAATCCTTTAAATAATCAATATCCCTCTTTTTGTAAATATGAATTAAGGGCTCAGTAAATTTTGCTGAATATTTGGTGTTATGAAAATCAACTAAGATAGATATATAGTAGTCAGATTTAGTTAATGTGACAGAAACAAAAAAAACTTTCCATCAATTATGATTTATGAAAACTGTAATATATCAGTGATTTTCAAAGTATGGAAGAAACTGAAACAAGAGGAAAAGTCCTCTAAGGAAATTATTAGAATCAGTCAGGAAATGTTTAACACATCTCTTATGACCCATACATGATTATATTCCACACCCCATAACAGCAGTAATAAGAATCATAATAAACATAACACAAGTGTAAAACAAAGCACATCTAGCCATTTTATCTCATAATGGATCACTGTTACTGATTATGCTCATTGTCAGATTAGAAAAATTGTTTCACTAGAAGAAAAATTCTGTAAAGCTTTTAGTAACTGGTTATTAGTTATATTTTTCTTTATCAGAGTTTCCTCATCTATAAAATAAAGACTAAAATAAATAGCTGTAAGGGCTCTTCCAAGATTAATAATATTTTACTGTACTACTTTTTTTTTATTTCCTGATTCATCACATACAGCTTAAAAGTTAACAAGAAATGTTAAAAATCCTTTACGAAACTTTTAATAAAGTGATTATTAAGTGTGATCAGCATAAAATATTTATTCTTTTCATTATTTCAGCAACACAGGTGGTACCTAGAAAGATGTGTTTCTGGAATTGGATGAATTGTTAGTATATAGCAAAAAAAAACCTTACAGTTGGTTGTGATGGTTAATTTTACATGTCAACAGGGCTAAGCCATGATACCCAGATATTTGGTCAAATAACATTCCAGATGTCTCTATGAAATATTTTAGATGAAATTAACATTTAAATCAATGGAGTTTGAACAAAGCAGATTAACCCCATAATGTGGGTGGGCCTCATCAAATCAGTTGACGGCCTTAAGAGGAAAAGACTGAAATCCCCAGAGGAAGAAGGGATTATGCCTCCAGACAGTCATTGGATGCAAGCTGAAACATCAACTCTTCCCTGGATTTCTAGGAGCGGGTGATATCCCCTGGTTTGCATAGCATGCAATTAACATGATTCTCAAACACTGATGTGGGATGAAGTATAGGTAGAAGAGGGTGTGCCAGTTTATGCAGTATCTCCATAAAGGCAGTGCTAACTATGAGGAAAGTTATATTGGTTTGTTGCTGCTTACTTCCTTTGAGGTACTAATGGAAGAAAGTAACTGTGTTGGTCAAACAACTATAAACTCAGGGCATGTTATGACAGCCAGAAAACCTCTGTATTACTTTCCTAAGTAATACTTTCTTAAGTGCCACAAACTAAATGGCTTAAAACAATAGAAGTTAATTCTCTCATTGTTCTAGATGTTTTAAGTCTGAAATCAACATCTCGGCAAGGCCATACTCCCTTTGAAAACTCAAGAAAGATCTTGCATTGCATTTTCCTAGATTCGCTGGTTTTCTCTTCATATAAGGATACAAGTCATTGAATTAGGATCCACTTTAATCCAATATGATTTCATCTTAACTAATTATACTTTCAAAGACCCTATTTCCAAATTAGGTCACATTCTGAGGTCCCAAGTGGACATGAACTTTGGCAAGACACTATTCAACCCAGTATAGTTATTATGAACAGTATTGAAAGAACCCTATTTCTTATATCTAGGAGAGTGACTATGGTGGAAATTAATTTCAAGAGTGCATTTTGAGGAAAATAAATTACAAAGAAAGTTGAATTCACACCCCTGGCAAGTCTCTTTGTGGTAGACAGAATTCTGAGATGACACCCAAGATTTCCATTCCTGGTAGGCATACACATTCTTCCAGGTATTCAATCAAACACTAACTTAGGTACTGCTATAAAACATCTTACAGATGTTTTTAATGTTCTAAGCAAGTTGAGCTTAAAAAAGAGATTATTCTTAGTAAGCCTGGCCTAATCAGGTGATCCCTCAATGAGACAATTCTTCCCAGTAAAAGATATTTAAAGCAAGAGAAGTATTCAACACAAGGGAGGTTAGCCATTGCTGTCCTTGAAGATAAAAGGTCCACATTCTTCAAGAAATGTGACAAGCCTCTTTGAGCTAAGCTCTGCTACCAGCTGCCATCCAGCAAGGAATCAATACCTCAAGCCACAATGTCAAGGAACTGAATTCTGTCACAACCACATGTGCCTGAAAGAGGAAATTTATCTTCAGATGATAGCACAGCCTAGTTGACACCTTGATTTTAACATTGTGAAAACCTGAGCAGAGAATGCAGTTAGGCCTGCCCAGATTTCTGACCTATAGAGTTAATAAATGGGTGTTGTTTTCAGTTCATAAATTTGTGGTATCTTGTTTGCAGCAGTAGAAAAATAATACTCTCCTTCACTAAAATTCTGGTTTTGATGAGGAATTAGTAAGACCTAAAGCCCTGGATATGCTTGAAACCTCAGAGCCCCTAACTTTTGAAACATCCCATCCACTTTGCTGGTAGATATCAGGCCCCTGCTTCTCTGAAGACCACAAAAAGTCCTATTCTCAAGTGAATGGTCTGAAATATGACAGACCATGATATTCCTAAGAATGAGATAGATGGGCAGACAACAAGGATGTTGATTGACCCATATTACCCAAAATGATCAAGATCAGAGAGCTGAAGTCTTATGAGTCACATTCACTGAAAAATTGCAATTCTTTACATTATTCGGAAGTTGCTATTCTTATAAAGCATTGAAAGAGTCTTTTAAAAGCTTAGTTAAGGAATCAGCTTTGGGGAATATTCTATTGGATTATAGGACTGTCTTTTAAGTAATTGTATATATTTTTCCACTAGCAACTGTGTAATGCTATGGTGCAATAGACAGAATATATAAGCATGGAGACCAAGGTGTGAAAGTAAGAATGGTTTCTCTCATCATTAATTCTACTAATGCACTAGGAGAATTTGTGCTTCCAGTGCCTGCAATTTTGGCCTGCTAGCAACTTGTGTCCCTAAACGAGGGATGCTTGTATGAGGAAATTCAACGATGGTTCTTCTCATTGTAAAGCTACAATTACTGCCTAGTCATTTTTGGTTCCTCATGTTTGTAAGCCAAGCACATAGAGAATTAATTATCCTTGCAGAGATATCAGAGCATGATTATCGTAAGGTGACAGAAGTGTTACTGATAAAGAGACCAAGGAGGAGTGTGTCTAGAACTCAAGGATTTCCTGGATATTGCATTTCTGGTAATAATTGTAAATGGGGGAATTTTACAATTATTTAATTACTATAATTAAAAACTTCAGCCTGACAAGGGCCATGTAAAGAGGATTCACATGGAGATTGGGGTTATCCCACTGGGCAGAGCCATGGGCCAATGGAAGTGCTGGCCTTGGGTTGAGGGATGTAAGATGGACTGTAGAAGAAGAAGGTCATGATTTGCAATTGTGGCTCCAGGAGACACTGCAGCATAGGGGACCGTGGCTTTTTCCCTTGTTCGTACTGTAGTGAGTCTTTTATTTGTGCTCATTTATAAAGGGTGATCAGCCATCAGTTGAAGAATCTTGACAGGATATAACAAACTGAATGTTGTGCATGAGAACCTGAGTATTGCAAGAGTTGACTGGGAGCAGATACTGGCTTTACCAGCTGTAAACAAGAAGTAAATCCATAAAACATTGTAATAAAATGCACTGCATGGAAGGAAAAAACCCAAGATTAATAAACAGCATAATCAATGTTGAAGGAAACAGTAATAAATCAGGAAACAGGAGCAAACTTTCAAATTACTGGTCTTCAACTTACAATGGGGTTACATCCCAATAAACCCATTGTAAATTAAAAATATTTTACATCAAAATGCATTTAACACACCTAACCTACTGAACATCATAGCTTAGTCTAGCCTACCTTAAGGGTGCTCAGAACACTTACAGTTGGGCAATATCATCTAACATAAAGCCTATTTTATAATAAAGTGTTTATTATCTCATATAATTTATTGAATACTGTACTAAATGAAAACAGAATAGTTGTAAGGGGGCAGAATGGTTGTAAGTGTATCACCTCAGAATGGTGTGGCTGACCGGGAGCTGCAGGTCACTGTTGCTGTCCAGCTTCACCAGAGAGAACTGAGCCACACATCACTAACCCAGGAGACAATCAAAATTCAAAATTCTCAGTATGGTTTCTATTGAATGTGTATTACTTTTGCACCATCGTAAAGTCAAAAACCCTAAGTTAAACTATTGGAAGTCAGGGACCTTCTGTAGTTTAATTTATATTCTAAGAGATATATGAGAAGATATTTTATCCTCAAAAAATAATAGGTTAAAGCTTATGCACAACAAAACAGTCAACAAAATGAAAAGTCAACATATGGAATGGGACAATACTTGCAAACCATATACCTGATAAAGGGTTGATATACAAAATATATAAACTCATATAATTCAATAGCAAGAAAAAAATTGATTAAAAAAACGGGCAGAGGAACTGAATAGATGTTTTTCTGAAGAAGACGTCCAAATAGCCAATAGGTACATGGAAGAATGCTCAATATAGCTAATCACTGGGGGAATGCAAGTCAAAACCACAATGAGATACTGCCTCATACTTGTTAGAATGGCTGTTATGAGAAAGACAATGATAACAAGTATTGGCAAAGATATGGAGAAAGGGAACACTTGAGCACTGCTGGTGGGAATGTAAATTGGTACAGCAACTATGGAAAACAGTTTAGAAGTTCCTCAAAGAATTAAAAATAGAACTACTGTATGATCCAGCAATCCCATTTCTGGGTATATATTCTAAGGAAATAAAAACGGTATCAAAAAGATATCTGCACTCTCATGTTTATTGTAGCATTATTCACAATGGTCAAGGTATGGAAACAACTGAAGTTTCTGTCAAGAAATGAATGGATAAAGAAGATGTGAGATATAGATATACATACACACACAAAGGATATACAGACACACAAAGGAATATTATTCAGCCATGAGAAAGAAGGAAATCCTGCCATTTGCATCAACATGAATGGACTTGGAGAGCATTATGCTAAGTGAGATAAGTCAAACAGAGAAAGAAAATTACTGTATGATCTCACTTATACATGAAATCTAAAATAGCCAGACTTGTAGAAACTGAGAATAGAATGGTGGTTACCAAGGGCAGAGGATGAAAGAATTGGAGAGATGTCGGTCAAAGGATATAAAATTGAAGGTAGAAGATAGGTTCTGGAGATCTATTAAACAACATTGTGTTTAATAATACTGTCTCATATACTTCAAATTTGCTTAGAGCCTAGATCTTAAATGTTCTGGCCACAAAAAAGAAATGATAATTATGTGATGTGATAGATTGTTAACTAATGCTATGGCAGTAATCATACTGCAATGTATAAATGTATCAAATCAACAGGTTGTATACATTAAACTTACACAATGTTATATGTCACTTATATCTCAAAATAATACTTGACTCAAGAAGCTCTTAATTTTTTTTAAATAATAGGGTTATATAAAGAAGTCATTTGAAAATAAAGCCAAGTTTTTTAAAAAACCTGCAAACCTACAATTAAACAAAAAATGTTAGAATTAAATAATTTCCCATAAAATAATTTCCCAAAAAGACAAAAATGAAAATGATGTGTGAAGCTTTAAGAAATACATAAGATTAAACTAGGATGACAAAATCTCTTTATTAAAAAGAAGGAACAGAAAACATAGATGAAGAATGACATCAAAGTGTAACCAAGCAGGATTCTATGGAGACTTCCTAGAAGAGACACTCCCCAATGTCCTCTTCCTGCCTCTTGTCTGTATAAAAACTATGTCCTCCTAGGCCTTCTCTGAGTTCCAAAGAGAGAAGAAATGCAGAAAAAATGGAAAATAGTCAAATAAGACAAAATTAAAATAGTTTAGCCATTAAACAAAGTTAACGATCTTTAATTCCTCCCCAAGGGCTACAGATAATATTCTGAGCCATGTCCTTTGAGCTGTTTTGCAGATACTGAAACCTCCACCAGGTGAAAGAAGTTAACTGTATGCTGCCCACAGGCATGTAGACCCCAGAGTAGTTGGAGCCAGAAGGTTGATCATGTTGACTCCCAATTACCTCACCACCAACCAATCAGAAGAATGTCCACTAGCTGATCACACAGCCCCCCTCCCTCACACTGTCTTTAAAAATGTTTCCCTGAAAGTCTATGGGGAGTGCGGGTCTTTTAAATACAAGCTACCTGGACTCCTTGCTTGGTGTCTGCAATAAACATTGCACTTTTCTTCACCACTATTCAGTGTCAGTAGATTGGCATTACCATGCACAGCAACCAGACCCAAGTTGGGTTTGGTAACAAAAGGAGTAATAAAAAAAATTCCCAAACCTTATATCTAGATAAAAGTATTTGTAGTTAAGTGCCCTACCATGTAACAAACAAGATAAATAAAAAATGGGCTATCACCTTGAAACGTCATGTTGAAATTTCAAAAAGTAAAAGTTAAGGAGAAGATACTAAGGGCTTCCAAAAGAAGAATTAGGTTATTGGCAATGAAATAAAATCTCAATTGTCAGCACTGAACCCATCAGTAACACTAGGTTCAAAGTTCAATTGAAAAATATCTCCAAAATTCTGAGGAAAAATTATTTTGATGCTAGAATTTTTTTACCCAAATTATGATTTAGGTCTATAAAACTTAAACATTTTTTTATTTTGCCAGAGCATTTAAATATATTCCCACATATCCATTTTGAAGATAAATTTGCTAGAGCAAATTTGAAAAAAAAATAGAAGAAGCCATGGACTCAATGAATCAATGCACTTAATTAAATGCAGAAGATAATACAAGAAATCCCTAGATGACAGATACACATCAGGCAGGGAAAACAATCAGTTTAATTTCAAACAAAAAATAAAAAATTCTTTGAAAAATTATTCATTTTAAAATATAGAGAGCTAATAATAAAGTTAATGCAGTTGTACAAATCCTTACCTGTAATGGTATAAGCCCAAATCCTCTGCAAACTGAGTTGTTCTTTAGCTCATTTGGTGGCATACTCTGTACTGATGGGAAGCAACATATTATAATCTGTATTGTGATAGTTTTCATGTGTATTCATACATTTTATTTAATAAATATTAAAATTTTTGAGCATGGAGATATTACCTTCAAAACTACTTTCTAAAAAATCTGAAAAATGTCTGAGTTCCAAGCCATGCCTTGCCCCAAGGTCTTCAGATGAGAAATTGAGGAACTGTAATTATAATGGTAGCTCAAAAAGACTGCATTCAGATTTGCAGATGTATACATAAGAAATAACTCTAATTGTTACACATTTCATGTGCATGGCCATGAAGGTCACCTGTTCACTACATTGTTACTCAGATGACCGATTTGCTTCATCTTCATCCACCAAAGTATATGATCCATCAGTGTAAGTGTTATTGTTTTGTACATCATTGAGCTAATACAATGCATAGGTCTATCAAATCAGACTCACACCTTGGAAGCTGTACCAGTCTCAAGGAACATTAATCATTTCAAAGATACAGAATCAAGAAATGCAGGCAAAGTTTAGATATCAGGGACACAAATGTGGTTCTCCAGGATTTTTCTGTTGGACATGTGCTCTCTGTCCCAGGGCATGACCTGGGACACATCACACAGCATTTTAGGTTAAAAAAATCTCCATTTTATGCTTGGTTAGAACTTCCAGGAAATTTCTCAGGGATCCATGCTCCATAGGTCCTATGTTGGTTTGCTGTAGCAATGCTAAACCAGAAACAACTCATTAGAAATATTTTTACATAAAGATACTCCTCCTAGCAAATACTGTTAGTCTATTAACCATAAGATCAGTTACCAGTGTGTTTATAATGACATTAAGCTGCCAGCTGCCTTCTCTCTGAGCATCCTCATGGCAAAGATAAATGAATGGATTTTGCAGGCCACCTACTTGACTCCTTTCCACCTGCTACTTCCCTTGGTGCCTATAGCATTGCCTGACACATGGTATTCTTCAAATAATCATCTCCTTAGTGACTGAATTAAGTGAATCTTACCAATAGCTTTTGGCAGTATGGAACGCTATGTTCTGAAGGAAACTGAGGACCATATCTAGATTCCAGTGAAATAGTATAACATCATTTGGTAGCAACATCTAAACATGTCAACACAGAGGAGAATTGTGAAATCTCCTTGTCCACACACTTATCTCCACTGTTTTTCTAAATAGACTGTAGTCTCCCTCATAAGGAATAATCAATCAAACTGATTTAGTACCTTAATGTCAACACCAAGAATATACAAATTTTGAAAGCGAAAGAAAAAGATGATAGCTTTTGAACTTCACTCATCAACAGGCTATGATTTCCTTAGTTCCATTCAGATTTCCTATTTCTGTATTTGTAAGGATATCTTATTATTCCTATTCTTTGGTTTGTTCTTAATTATCTTCATAAAATTAATGGGACTGATGATTGTTTCCAGTGGGATTTAGATGGACCTCATTCATATTCTGTATTATAATTTCAAAACTAGTTATCTGCAATCATCTGTGTTAGTTTACTAAGGCTGTCATAACAGAGTACTATAGACTTGGTGGCTTAAATAACAGAAATTTATTTTCTCACAGTTCTGGGAGGCTAAAAATCCCAGATTAAGACATAGGTGGGGTTGGGTTTATTTTGGGACCACTCTACATGGCTTGTAGATGGCCATCTTTTCTCTGTCTTCACATGGTCTTTCCACTGTATGTGTTTGTGTCCTAATCTCTTTTTTTGTTTGTTTGTTTTTGTTTTTTTTGTAGTACATGGGCCTCTCACTGTTGTGGCCTCTCCCATTGCGGAGCACAGGCTCTGGACGCGCAGGCTCAGGGGTCATGGCTCACAGGCCCAGCTGCTCCACGGCATGTGGGATCTTCCCAGACCGGGGCACGAACACGTGTCCCCTGCATCGGCAGGTGGACTCTCAACCACCGTGCCACCAGGGAAGCCCCTCTAATCTCTTTTTATAAGAAGGCAAATCACATTGGATTGGGACCCACCCTAATGATCTTATGTAACTTTAATTACCATTTTAAAGGCCAGAACTCCAAATACAGTCATATTATGAGGTACTAGGGATTAATACTTCAACATATGAATGAGATGGGGGAGCACAATTCAGCCCATAATATCACCCAAGGCAAAGAATTATCATGCATTTTACAGTAGAGTTAGTTTTTCAGCAGTGTTTTATTCTACTTGACGTTAAGGAAATTAAGTTTTTTTTTTCCGCATGGAAAAGTATGTTTTATTCTTCAATAAGATTCATTTGTGAGTGCATGTGATGTGTTCTTTTAGTAAAGCAATTCCTGTCCTCTGGCAGGAGTAGATTATTGACAGTACTAAATTATGTTAATAAAGTTATGGCGGCAGAAATCTATGGCACATAATGTGACTCAGATTGCTAAGAACTCACCATTTGAACTTATAAATCTCTGTAAAAGATATTGTGGGGAAAAAACAAAACCATTTAGGAAATCCTTTCCCTTGGTAAATTTTAATCTATGTAAAGAAAAGATAGTAGTTTCTGGAATTATTAAGAATTAAATGATAACCAAAATATACCAAAATAAAACAGTGAAAATTAGTGAGCTGCTAGTCTCTGAGTCGTCAATGGGTTTTGAAAAGTTGCCCAAACTTGTAAAGAAAATGTTGTTTAGTGAATTTTTTTTTTTTTTTTTTTTTTTTGCGGTACGCGGGCCTCTCACTGCTGTGGTCTCTCCCGTTGCAGAGCAACAGGCTCCGGATGCGCAGGCTCAGTGGCCATGGCTCACGGGTCCAGCCGCTCTGCGGCATGTGGGATCTTCCCGGACCGGGGTACGAACCCATGTCCCCTGCATTGGGGTACGAACCTGTGTCCCCTGCATCCCTGTCTCAACGACTGCGCCACCAGGGAAGTCCCTTATTTAGTGAATTTTAAAGGAAAATTAGAATGCAATTATTTTCTTTGATGATAGGGTGTTACAAAAATGCTGACTGCTGCTAAAAAATTGTCTGCCTATGTTGGTATCAACAATCTAATATTTTCCTGAAGGATTCTTATCTCAGCTATACTTTTTCTTTAGAACTTTGTATTTAAGAGATCAGTGCTACAAAAATTCACATCTATTTTCTGTTATTCAAAAATTTACAGGACTCCAAAATATTCCAACATTTGAAATGCACAAAAGGAACTGATGTATCTTTAATATGTGTACCATGTTATATGTTTGTAAGCAAGGATCTATTAATTTCTTCAATCTATTTTTTTCTTTTCCTTATGCTGCATGAAGGCCTAGATCTTGTCTGTTTTATGAATTATAGTAAATAACATATCAAAGAACTTACCTAGCAAGTGAGATTATAAATTAAAAAATAAAAATCTTTCAAACTTCCAGTTACAGTTTAAATAAGTAAAGAGACAGAAAGCCATCATTCCACTAAAACAATAGTAAAAACATGAACAAACCAAAAATTAATGACTTTTCATAAACCCTGAGGTCTTGGGACCAATCACCATCATTCAGGCACCTGCAGAGAGATACAGGATCCAAGAATTTATTTCCTGGGCAGAAGCCACAGGACTCCACATAAGCCAATAAGAGGATTAAATTGGAAATTCTGACAAATTGCTGGAGGCTGAATATGGGCCAGCAAGAGAATGAGAAGCAATTGGGACATAGGGACATTTTTGCAGATCTTTCCTACAGGAACACCAGAAACCTCTCAAAACTTGGCCCTGCAGAAAGTGCCCACTGTCCATGGTACAGGAAGTGCCCATAGGCCATGTAGAGGATGAATAAATACATAGAAACCTTTCCCTTATGAAACAAAAGGTCCAACCTGCAAGGGAAAGAAAATCAACAAATATAATGGTGAAACTACATTGCAATTAGGGGACGTGAACTCAGTACAGCCCCAGCCTCCAGTCTTACTGAAGGATGCAAAGAAGCCATAATCTACAGAAAAGAGGACCTAAAGGACAGGCACTGGGAATACTGGAGGAATAGTTATTGCTGCTGCAACCCAGAATGGGATTAGGACGCCAGTGGAAAGTCTTAGCCCTGAAGGCAAGCAGGAGCACTTGTGAGGGTCAGACCCTCATGATACAGCTCCACTGTGTATTCTGAAGACTAAGATTTAAGCAGGAGATTAAAGAGTGCCCTTCCTACATCCTATAACCATGTTTATAAACGTCCACCAATAACAGTAGATTATAGCCAGGAGACCTACAAAAGGTAGACTTTCATGGAGAAAAGGGAAGCCCCAAAACTGGAAGAGCATCTGGAAACAAGATTAACTAGAGAAGTTTGAAAACTGTGGTTTCCATACCAACAACAAACTCAGCTCAAGCACTAGGTAGATTAACAAAAACTCCCACAGTAAAGCCCTATCTACTAAGGTATCTACACCTCTGAGCAGTATACTCAGTTTTCAAAAAAGAAAAATTGCAAACATGCTAAAAGGCAAGAAATGTACAGTATAAGAAGACAAAATAATGATCAGAGCCATATTCAGATATGACATGAGCACTAAAAACTATCTATCCGACAGGGAATTTAAAATAGTTAAAGGCAGACAACTTGCAGGACTATATGAGTATTATCATTAGAAGACAGAAACCATAGAAAATAACCAAAAGGAAATGGTAGAAATTAAAACAGAGTGGCAAAAATTTATAATACTTTCAACAAGCTCATGCAGAGGTTTGATGCAGTGAACTTGAAGATTGGTCAAAGTTACTCACATTGAAATGTAAAGAGAAAAAAAAGTCAAAAACACAAAATAAAACAGCCAAGAAATGTAGGATAAAATAAAATGGAACATTAACATCTTTGCAATGCCAAAAGGAGAAGAAAGAGAGATTCTAGAAGGAAAACTATTTAAATAAAAAAATTACCAAAATCTTTGCAAAAATTTTTACAGACAACAAACCACAGATCCAAACAGCACAGATCATACAAAACAGAATAAATACTAAAACAAAACAAATAAACAAAAAACTACCTCCAGGTATACTATAGTCAAAGTACTGAAGACAAATTTACATGCAGAAAACCTTGAAGGCAGCCAGAGATGGGAGGGAAGAGGACCCTTAACAGATAAATAAGAACAAGAATTACAACAGACTTCTCATTAGAAACCATACAAGAAAGAAGATACTGCCCTGAAATCTTCCAAGTGTTGAAAAAATCTGAGAACCAGATTTTATATCTATAGAAAATATTCTTCAGGAAAAGAAATAAGAACTTTCTCAGATAAACAAAAGCTGAGGAAATGTGTTGTCAAATATATTGATATATATATATATGTTTATATAAATATATAAAAATTAGGTCATAGATCCAAATGTAAAATCTAAAATTATAAAAATTTTAGAGGAAAATAAAATAGAGGCGATAATCTTCCTGACCTGTGCTTAGACAAAAAGTTTTTAGACCTAACACTAAGAGCACAATCCATAAAAATAAAAAATATAAAAAAAGATCTACTGGATTTCATTGAAATTTTAAATTTCATTTCAAAAGACACTGTTAATAGAATGTAAAGACAAATAAATCTTGGACTTGGATAAATGTTTGCAAAGCATTTACCTACAAAGGACTTATATGCAGAATGTATAAACAATGCTCAAAATTCAAGTAAAAGGAAACAATACAATCCAAAGATGGACAAAAGAGTTGAGGAATAACTTTAGTAGGATATACAGATAATAAATAGGCACATGAAAAGAACAGCAACATCATTAGGGAACTGCAAATTACAACTTTAATGGGATGTCACTGTATACTTATCAGAGTAGCTAAAATAAAAATTCCAGTAATCCAAAGCTGGTGAAACTGCAGGACAGCTGAAGCCCTCACACAATGCTGCTGGGAATGCAAAATGGTACAACCCTTTAGAAAAACACTAGCAATTTCTTCCAGTGTTCTGTATACACCTATCATATGGTACAATGATCTACTTCTAGGTATTTACCCTAGAAAAGAAGTTATATTCAAACAAAAACCTATACACAAATGTATACTGTGGGTCTATTCATAATAGCCAATATTTGGAACAACCAAAATATGCTTCGACTAGTACATGGATACACAATGAAATATGAATCAGCAATAAAATGAAGCAAATATTGATAGTCTCATATAAGTTAGAGGGATCTCAAAGGCATTATGCTGAGTGAAAGAATCCAGTCTCAGTGTGGTTCTAGTTTTTGTCAGAGGTTCATGTTTGGGCAAGTATGTGGCTAGGGGATTATGTATCTGTGAAGAAGTTTTCTGGAGTGATGAAAATATCCTCTTTCCTATTTGGTGGTAGTTACACAAATCTATACTTGTGGTAAAATTCATAGAACTGTATGCCAAAACAAATCAATTTTAATGTTTTATTTATTTACTTATTTATTTTTAAAAGGAAAAACAATTAAGGGAATTAGGAACAGAGGTAACATTGACAAATGGACTTAGTTGATTTGGAAGTATGTTTCCCAGAATCCCATCATCTGTAAGATTCCAGGTTGGAGTTGGTTAAAAGAAGATTTGCATGAGGTTTAGAATGAGGATGTGAAACAGTCATGGACCTTTGCCAAATGCCATTGCTGTGTGGTTGTGTGGGGGCAGATCCCTGTGTTGCCAGCAGGTTCCACCTTGTTCTTTCTCTCTGCCACACCATGCCCATCTCTTATTCCTGACTCTACCCCCTGTTGACCAACAATGACAGCAGACCAATCAACAGAACTTTGGGTGCAGACCTACAGTAAGAGTAGTCTAACAATTACTAATAGACTTCTCAACCAGCCATCTTCAGTCAGTCCTATTTGGTGCCTCTACATCATCAGCTTCTCATGTGGCCATTCATGTGGCTTCTCATTAGGCCAATTCTAAATATATATATATATATATATATATATATATATATATATATACATAAAACATTTCTTTATTCTGTTCAAAAATAGTGTACTGGTCTTATAGTTGAGAAATATTTATAATGATCTCTGTTTCTTAAATGTTAAGCTGATACATATTAGAAAAAGTAGAACCCAATAACTATGGTAGAACAAGAAAAACTGGGTGATACATAATTTTAAGAAAGCTAAATCATAGCCACCTCTGCATATTTAGTCTTGAGCTAGAAGAACAAATTATTGAAAAAAACTACTGAGTAGTTTTAATTTCAATTTGCTTTTTTCTTGACGCCATTGATACTACCTAAAATGTTTATCAAATTATGATTTAAATATTTAAAAGTATCTACTGGGCTTCCCTGGTGGCGCAGTGGTTGAGAGTCCACCTGCCGATGGAGGGTGCAGGGAACACGGGTTCGTGCCCCAGTCCGGGAAGATCCCACATGTCGCGGAGCGGCTGGGCCCGTGAGCCATGGCCACTGAGCCTGCGCGTCCGGAGCCTGTGCTCCGCAAGGGGAGAGGCCACAACAGTGAGAGGCCCACGTACCGCAGAAAAAAGAAAAAGTATCTACGAAAATGTATTTTGTCCCACAAAGAACTTCATTTCCATTATTTTATTTTCTTTTTCATCTATTTTTTAATAATTCCTTGTGATATGGAATATTTTTGATATGGAATCTAGTTCATTCCCAGTATCTTTATTGAAAAGTGTCTGCCTTCAGATAAAACACTGGTAGATTTTAACTTAATTTAGCATTCAAACAGTAGAAGACTAAATGTATTAAGGACCCAAGTGAAAAGTTTCTTGGCACCTTTTTGTCATTTCATTATGATTTTGCCTATTCTCACAACAATAAGTGATCCATTTGCCCCGCCGTTTAAGCTCTGGCTGGCCTTTGTCTTCTTTTGGCCAAGAGAAGGAGATGAAAGTAACTTTGTGATGATCCATTGCCTAGGACCACAAGGTCCTTTGCACATCACTTCAGTTGCTTAGAATTCTACCCTCCACCATGATAGCAAGACTGGACTAGCTTGCTGATAAAAAATCCTGTGGAGCAAAAATTAAGTTTTCCCAGATGACACCCTTCTAACTGGTTGGTCCCCAAGTAACTTACCACATGGTTATAGACAATGAGCAAGACCAACAAGGCTGACCCAGGTCAGCAGAACCCTAGGCTCATGGTTGTTTTGATCCCTTAGGTTTTGTGGTTTGTTATGTAGCACCAAAGGTCAAAAAATATTAATAATATACTTATTAGCAATCTATTTTGTCAGTAATTGTTGCTACCCTCAATTGGAAGCATGTATCTATGCACCAGGGACTGGACTCCATAATTCTCATAAAGGTAAGTTTTAGAGAATCTAATTGTCCTGGATCATCTACATAATAAGTGCTACATCCAAATTTTAAGCTCAAAACTCCACCAATTCTCTTTATTCTGCATCCTTCTACCTCTTCACAGCTAGAAAAAATTCAAGGCCTAGGATAAAATTTTAATAGAAAATACATCATCCCTTTTCCTGAAATGGAAAATATGTTATCTTATCTCGATTATTCTTAGCTCTGCTTAAAACACATACCCACACATTCTTTTTAGTGGCAAGAAATTAGTAGATAGTTAAGGAAGTAAATCAGTCAAAATGGTGTGACTTTGTCAAAAAATCCACAAAGGAAACTAGCAGAAGCTTTACATAAACTAGCTTAACTGACTTTACAATGCTTCCTTTGAAAAGAAGAAAACCAAACACCTCAAAAGCTAAAAATCAATCCTTCAAGAAAAATCTCATGCTTTTCCTACTCTACCATACTATCTTTCACTTAAATTAATGTATTTAAAATTTTTTTTCATTGCTCTATTCCTTGTTACGTGAAGCCATATGTGGTATAATACTTTTATAAATACATTTTAGAAAGTGAAAAACATCTCTACCACAGCAAACAGCTTTTGACAATTCTCTCTCTCTTTTTTTTTTTTTTTTTTTTGGTATATAATTTCTTTTGCTTACCTTGGGAACTTGGGAAGGCAATTAAGAAAAGAAATAAAGTATCCCCTGCTTTCTTTTAATAGTTTCACAAAGGCCAAAGAAACTATCTGGCTTTCTCTAATTTACGGATCATTAAAAAGTTGCCACTTTGATGTGTATACAGAAAAAATGTTTCTCTAAAGATTGTTCAGAGTTTCCTGGATCTGCCAAAAGAGAACAAACAGAAAGAGATGAAGATGTGAGAAGTTTCAAGTGGCTAGTGAGAGATTTAGAAAATGAGAATTCTCAATAATGCATTGTTCAAATTTTTTTGTCAAACATGATGACATTGTAATATTTTCCTTTATTGTTTCAATAATTCAATCACCAGAAAAGACCCATTTTTTTCCAAAATAAGTGGTCATGAGGATATGACCAAAGAATGGATTATTTATTGATGTATACAAAGCCAAAGTATAAATAATTTGTTATCTCTGCTCCCATAAATTTTATATTTTGAGCTAAAATCCTAGTTTCTATTTATTACATTTTGCTCTGCCTATATATTTTATTCTGGAAAGCACAGCCCTTGCTTTCATTCTATTATTGTAATTATTATTGTAAGTCCACTTCTTCAGATTTCGCTAGGGATTGCGGTACAAAGAACATTTACCTCTCTCACTATTTAAAATAGTCCTTAGCAGCTATTGCCCTGGTACAAAAGCTAGTTAAATTTAGACTTTTTTTTCAATTCTTCCAGTTAACTTGGGCACTTACCTTTTAAACTATGCTGTTTGGAATATGAATGCAGGCCAAATATTGCAACTTTACATTCTCTTGTTAGAAATGAGGATGAGCCATTATATTTTCTGTGTTTTAGCAAACTGCGAACGTTTCCACGAAACAAAATGCACATATCATTAGAATTCCTCACTTAAATATGTACTAGGAAGATAATTCTACTGCTGAATAGCTACAGCTATTACTGTTCCAACAATTTAACATTTCTCTTCAATGTAAGACTTTATGTATTTTTCTTCTCTGACTTATGAGTTGTTAATTTCTGTAAAAATACTGGGACTTTCTTCACAGCAAACAAGGATTGGAAAACTGGCTCAGCATTCTGTTTGACATATTAAACTTTTGCAAATATTATTAGAATAAACAATGGCTTTTGATAATATAGATAAGGTACTTCTATTTTGTTTCATTTATATACTGTAAAATGATCATAAAAATGCTTTAATGTTTATTTTTTAGAAAAGCAAAAACAATAAGAATTTAGCTCGGAAGGTATTAATAGAATTTTGTGATTCTGTAAACAAATGTTGAGAAAAATGTCATAGATTTACAACTAATATTACACACATGTATTACATCTTAATTTTATGCTGTTTATAGTAATTATTTAATTTTCTTTTAATATCATAAATTGCTAATTCATTATGGAAATAAATATAAAACTAACATTTTATTTTAATAACTAAAGCAGTGAGAAAAATGGGAAAGTGCTAGCAGAACCGAGTGGTCCAGAAAATAACTTTTGGAAAAAACTGTTGTAGATTAAAAGGTAATATTTAATATATATTACGATTCAGGTGCTCATTCATGTCTGATAAAATTGTTTTCAACTTTGTGTATAGGTACACTATGCTGAACATAGTGGACCAACTTAGTCTAAATTTTTTTAAAGTATTGTTAGTTTTTGAAGTTACATGAACAAAAATGGCATTTCAAGTCATTAGATCTATGAATTCAGAGGCCACATCACTATTTTCAATGTCTAAAATGTATTCATAAAAGGGGTCCAATGTAATCAGTTGATTAAAGAAGCCACAGTGATATGACAAAAACAACCCTTTTGAGAGTTGGAAGAAAGAAATGTGCTCTATGTTCATTCACTAACAACCTATGAGACCTTGGGAAAATGAATGGAGCTCGTTCCCTAATTTTTCCCTGTTCATTAAAAGAGGAAATTTGACTAGATGATCTCTAAGGCCTTTTTAAATTTAAAATTTGAAGCTTCATCACTGCTGCCTCTTTACTACTCATGAAAATGAAATACATATTTCTCTACATGCTGGGATTTTAAGCCACCTAAGAAGCAAGGGTCCATATTACCCTTGTTATCTGCTGAATCCCAATGCCCATCTCAATACCTAACACAGCAGAGGTGAGTCACTCAAAAAAAGCTGCTGAGTAAATGAACAAATGTATGAATTAATAAATATTTTCTCCCAATGGCTATGTTTTTCTTGTCATGAAACAATCTGGACTGCTGGCTATTTCTCCTCATAGTTTAATATCACTCTAATTTTTGTCATTATTATCAGAATGTTTGCTGTCCAAGTATAATGAATAAAAGTTTCACCAGTAGTTTAGTTTTCTTTGACAATATGATGTGGGTAGCTGTGACTTGCCTGACCCTTATTCACAAGCTTTAAAATTCCTAGAAAAATGTATTCTGCTTAGGAAACAGAAAATTACTTAAAATTGTTAACTACAAAAAAATGTGGACCATCCTTCCACAGTAAAATGAACTAGAAATTTTAGAACAACCCTTTGCTCAGCACCAGAGGTAAAGTATAAACAGCATTGGAACCAAGGCTATGAAGCATCTCCAGGACAACATCTGGCAAACGGAAATCGAAAGAGAATTGATTTTCAATTCTGAAATAGGTAGTTGAGACCCTATGTGTATGAGCAGCATATGTGACAGTCTTGAAGGATGAGAAAGCTCTAAGTTGAAATTCAGACCCATCTACATTGGAGCCCTCCTAAACAGTCTGCACTTTAGGTGGCGGCCCTGAAACACTGCACCGCAGAAATAAGCATGAACCAGTTCTCTCCCAAACTCAAATCTCAGTCCCTTAAATTGGGGTTAGGCAGCCTCACAATGCTAGTGTCCCTAAGAGGTGCATGACAGAAGCAAACGGAACTCACCTCTAGAAGTTAGTTGTACTTGGCTTCCAAAGTTTTCATAAAACAACTTTATTATATGCAATGCTTGGCACATAATAACAAAAGAACCAAGTTAGCAGCAATTTTTTGTTTGTTTATTTTCACAGAGAAGGTGACTCTTTATCTTTCTAACAATAGTTTTTATTTTCAGATAAATTCCTCACTGAGTATATATTCCAAAGTCTTACCTTGCTCTCTATTCCTTCATATGTATCTTAATCAGGACACAAGCGAATTATATAAAATCTGAGCTTGGCAACACTAGAAAAAAATTTTTAACGTCTTTATTGGAGTATAATTGCTTTACAATGGTGTGTTAGTTTCTGCTTTATAACAAAGTGAATCAGCTATACATATACATGTATCCCCATATCCCCTCTCTCTTGCATCTCCATCCCACCCTCCATATCTCACCCCTCTAGGTGGTCACAAAGCACCAATCTGATCTCCCTGTGCTATGCAGCTGCTTCCCACTAGCTATCTATTTTACATTTGGTAGTGTATATATGTCCATGCCACTCTCTCACTTTGTCCCAGCTTACCCTCCCCCCTCCCTGTGCCCTCAAGTCCATTCTCTACATCTGTGTCTTTATTCCTGTCCTGCCCCTAGGTACATCAGAACCATTTTATTTTCTTTGAGATTTCATATATATGTGTTAGCATATAGTATTTGTTTTTCTCTTTCTAACTTACTTCACTCTGTATGACAGACTCTAGGTCTATCCACCTCACTACAAATAACTCAATTTCATTTCTTTTTATGGCTGAGTAATATTCCATTGTATATATGTGCCACATCTTCTTTATCCATTCACCTGTCAATGAACACTTAGGTTGCTTCCATGTCCTGGCTATTGTAAATAGTGCTGCAATGAACATTGTGATACATGACACTTTTTGAATTATTTCTCAGGGCATATGCTCAATAGTGGGATTGCTGGGTCATATGGTAGTTTTATTTTTATTTTTTTAAGATACCTCCATAGTGGCTGTATCAGTTTACATTCCCACCAACAGTGCAAGAGGGTTCCCTTTTCTCCACACTCTCTCCAGGATTCATTGTTTGTAGCTTTTTTGATGATGGCCATTCTGACTGGTTTAAGGTGATACCTTACTGTAGTTTTGACTTGCATTTCTCTAATGATTAGTGATGTTGAGCATTCATTCATGTGTTTGTTAGCAATCTGTGTATCTTCTTTGGAAAAATGTCTATTTAGGTCTTCTGCCCAATCTTGGATTGAGTTGCTTGTTTTTTTTGATACTGAGTTGCATGAGCTGCTTGTAAATTTTGGAGATTAATCCTTTGTCAGTTGCTTCATTTGCAAATATTTTCTCCCATTCTGAGGGTTGTCTTTTCATCTTGTTTTTGGTTTCCTTTGCTGTGCAAAAGCTTTTAAGTTTCATTACGTCCCATTTATTTATTATTATTATTGTTTTTATTTCCACTTCTCTACTCCTAGAGGATCAAAAAGGATCTTGCTGTGATTTATGTCATAGAGTGTTCTACCTATGTTTTCCTCTAAGAGTTTTAAAGCGTCTGGCCTTATATTTAGGTCTTTAATCCATTTTGAGTTTATTTTTGTGTATGGTGGATGAGGCTGGATCTTGTGTTTCTGGTGGGCAGGTCAACATCCGGTGGTGGGTTTTTGGATGTCTGTGACCTTATTATAATTTTAGGCAGCCTCTCTTTTAATGGATGGGGTTGTGTTCCTGTCTTGCTAGTTGTTTGGCTTAGGGTGTCCAGCACTGTATCTTGCTGATCGTTGAGTGGAGCTGGGTCTTAACATTGAGATGGAGATCCCTGGGAGAGCTTCCCCTGTTTGATATTATGTGGAGTTGGGAGGGCTCTGGTGGACCAGTGTCCTGAACTGTGCTCTCCCACCTCAGAGGCACAAGCCTGACACTTGGCCGGAGCACCAAGACCCAGTCAGACACACGGCTCTGAAGAAAAGGTAGAATAAAAGAAAGAAAGAGAAAAATAAAATAAGACACACGGCTCTGAAGAAAAGGTAGAATAAAAGAAAGAAAGAAAGAGAAAAATAAAATAAAAGTTATTAAAATAAAAAAATAATTATTAAAAATAAAAAATTGAAAAGTAATAAAATAAATAAGAGAAAAAGAAGAAAGAAAGAAGAGAGCAACCAAACCAAAAAACAAATACACCAATGATACCAAGTGCTGAAAACTATAATTAAAAAAAAACAAAACAAAACAGACAGAACACTAGGACAAACGGTAAAAGCAAAGCTATACAGACAAAATCACACAAAGGAGCATATACATACACACTCACAAAAAGAGAAAAGGAAAAAAATATACATACATCATTGCTTCAAAAGTCCACCACCTCAATTTTGGCATGATTTGTTTTCTATTCAGGTATTCCACAGATGCAGGGTACATCAAGTTGACTGTGGAGATTTCATCCCCTGCTCCTGAGGTTGCTGGGAGAGATTTCCCTTTCTGTTCTTTGTTCACACAGCTCCTGGGGTTCAGCTTTGGATTTGCCTTGCCTCTGCATGTAGGTCACCCGAGGGCATCTGTTCCTGCCCAGACAGGACAGGGTTAAAGAGCAGCTGATTCAGGGACTCTGGCTCACTCAGGTCAAGGGGAGGGAGGGATACAGAGTGCAGGGTGAGCCTGCAGTGGCAGAACAGGCTGGTGTGACATTGCACCAGCCTGAAGCATGACGTGGGTTCTCCTGGTGAAGTTGTCCCTGGATTCTGGGACCCTGGCAGTGACGGGCTGCACAGGCTCCTGGGAGGGGAGGTGTGGACTGTGACCTGTGCTTGTACACAGGCTTCTTGGTGGCAGCAGCAACAGCCTTAGCGTCTCATGCCTGTCTCTGGGGTCCGCAATGATAGCCGCGGCTCACGCCCGTCTCTGGAGCTCATTTAGGCGGTGCTCTGAATCCTCTCTCCTCGCGCACCTGAAACAATGGTCTCTTGGCTCTTAGGCAGTTCCAGACTTTTTCCCGGACTCCCTCCTGGCTAGCTGTGGTGCACTAACCCCCTGCAGGCTGTGTTCACGCTGCCAACCCCAGTCCTCTCCCTGCACTCCGACCAAAGCCTGAGCCTCAGCTCCCAGCCCCTGCCCACCCCGGCGGGTGAGCAGGGAAGCCTCTCGGGCTGGTGAGTGCTGGTCGGCACCGATCCTCTGTGCAGGAATCTCTCTGCTTTGTCCTCCCCACCCCTGTTGCTGTGCTGTCCTCTGCAGCGCTGAAGCTCCCCTCCTCCACCACCCAGAGTCTCCACCCGCGAAGGGGCTTCTAGTGTGTAGAAACCTTTCCTCCTTCACAGCTCCCTCCCACTGGTGCGGGTCCTGTCCCTATTCTTTTGTCTCTGTTTATTCTTTTTTCTTTTGCCCTACCCAGGTACGTGGGGAATTTCTTGCCTTTTGGGAGGTCTGAGGTCTTTTGTCAGCGTTTAGTATGTGTTCTGTAGGAGTTGTTCCACGTGTAGATGTATTTCTGATGTATTTGTGGGGAGGAAGGTGATCTCCATGTCTTATTCCTCCGCCACCTTGAATGTCTCCTAGAAAATTTTTAAGAATTGTGCTCGAGCCACTCTTTAGTATAAAAAAAGTACTACCATCTTTCTGATATGACAGCATTTTTGTTGCTGCTGGAGTAAAATAACATTGTCAAGGGAAATATTTTTTTTCTAATAAATTTTGACATTATTAAAATAGATATCATTGGAGGTATTCTGATCTACATTTCAATTTGTTTCTGCTGACAGCTTTTAAAAATTGTGTATTGATATTTGAAGAGGGAAATCCTATGAACTCTTAAAGAAAAATGTCCCTAATATTTTAATGGCACATTTGGGAAACCGTTTTGTAGCCAGTAGGTCATATAGGCAGTGTGGTCAATATACTCTTCTTAAACAGAAATGTATATGGCAGCAGATATTGAAAAATGTCTTCTCTTTCAAAAGAATTTCCAAAATAATATGATTGAATATTTTTTCTAATTTTAATTTTAAAAATTACATGTGAACATCAGTAGGGTGAGGTTATAGGAGAAAATGTTGCAGACACATTAGCTTTTCAGCATCCAATCAAGTTCTTGAATTGTAATTAATTGGCAGTTAGGATTCTGAGTTAGATCAGAAGGGAAAGGAAAGGAAGGAAAGTGAGGGTAATGGAAGAGAAGAAAAAAAAAGAGAAGATGAGATGGGAGGGGAGGGGAAAAAGAGTAAATTTTGGTACAGAAATGGACAAGAGGACAAAAGAACAAGAGGCCTTGGCTCTCAAGGACTTCAGGAGGAGAGTGGGGAGTGGTCCGGGACAAAAAGGCTGAAGGTGCTGCAAAACCTTTGCTCCTTGAGTAGGGGGAAGCATCCTGATTTGTTGGTAAGTGAAAAGTGCTGAAACTTCCCCCCTTATCTAGGGGTGATCTTCCTATAGGATTATAAGTACCTAAACAGCCAACAGCTGGCACTTACTCTATGCTGGGCACTGCTCAAAGCCCAAGGCCAGTCTATGAGATTGTACAGGTTGGACCCATCAGAAATTTGCCATGTGAGTGGTAACTGGTCACTATAATTCAGCTGCTACTTTGCAGCCAAGCCTTATACCTGGTTTCCCAACTAAGGGACCTGAGATGGGCATCTTCCTCTACTTTATACAAAGATGATATACAGCAGTAGTGACCCTACCTAAGTGTCTGATACATGTTAACTCATGTAATCTTCCCAACAGCAAAGATATAGAGCATAATACTGTTAATAATATTTGCATAGCACTTACTATATTGTCTCAATAAAATCTAACAATTATGAAATATCAGTTAATTATCAATATTCCCATTTTACAGATGAGATGCATGGTGTATGAAGTTGGGAAACCCAAGCCTAAATCCTTGCTCTTAGCAAGGACTTTCTTATCCCCTCTCACTTGTTTCTTTTAACCCCATTCTCCATCCTGTCCTTCCACCCTTGCTCCTTTTCTCTCTCTTCTTTATGTCTTTTTACTTTCCTATCCTTTATCATCTCTCTTTCCAGATCAACCTGTCACAGGCTAACATATTCATTGAATCTTTCTGCATGACGGTTCTTGATTCTTAAAGGGATGATTGCTCTCTTTCCAAAATCACAAATATATAGATTTTAATCTTCTATTAAATTCACCTCCTGTTTCTATTTCTGTTATTGCTAGCAAATGTTTACACACACCCACACACATCTCCCAAGTAAATTAGTTTATTAATACAGTGAAAAAATTAACCTAGGGTTTGGTTACTTTTTATTGAAGGATTAAAAAAACTGTAAATGTTTTATAAATATAAACTCGCAATCAGAACACATTGCACCTGGTTTAAAAGACTTTTCACATGTTAATCTCATACAAATTAATATAAATGTCATCTTTAAATGGAATTTGATATCTATTATGTTTTCCAGGAACATCTCAATGATGAAAAGAAACTTGGACATACGTTGTCAGGTATTTAATATTGATTGAATTCATTTTAGCTTCATTCACTTTTCCTATTCTGTAGCAGCTAATCTGGGGGTAATAAGATAATTAACAAATAATGTTACAAGATCTACAGATTTCAAAAGATGCTCCAGACTTGATGCCTCATGCCATGGTTGAAACAATTCCTGGTTACCATCTTTAGTGAATTCAAGGAGTCAATTTACTATCTTATTAAGATTAATTAGGTTGCTCACTTGATTCGATTTCTGCCGTAGCCTTTCCTTATCATTTGTCTCCTCCTGAAAGATGTTGGTACTTCAAGATACCAATTTCAAGTATAGTTTTCAAATGTGCAGTTTTGTAATCTAAAAAATAATTTTGAATTATCATGGCTTAAGATGTAAAATGCACAGGTATTTTCAAAGCAAACTGACCCAAATAACCATTAACACCCTTTGATATTCATCACAGCCTGAGTCTTGGACCCACACCTGGCTTGCCATGGCCTCTGGGTGTTAACACCTGGCTGGGGGCCCCTGACTCTTCACCAAGAGTGTTTCCTTCTCTAGAATACAGGATTTGCTTGTAAGATTTAAAAAAAAAAAAAACCCAGCTACCCACAGTTTGTGGAATGTCTTCTAGTAATACTTTATCCTCATTTAAAAAAAAATGAAATAAAAACACTTTTGTCACTGACATCACATCATATTGATCCATATTCAAGATCAGAAAGGTAGCAAGTGTCAGCACAAAGCGATATTTTAATATTTTTAAAAAGAGGTTAAATATCTCACAAATAATTTATTCTTCAGAATCAAGCAGGAAGAGAGAACCTTACAGTCGGTGCACAGATTAAAAGAGGACAACTGTGGTGTAAGAGGAGGCTGGAATTTTTCAGTTTCAAGGCCATGACCATTTAACAGTTGTTAAAGATGATATATCTCATTCCAGGTCTTCCTGCGGAGCATTGTCAAAGAACCACAGCATCAAATAGACCCATACAACCATGCACATATGATTTGAATGAATAGAATTAAACAACAACCCAAATATACAACCCCAAAGATATGTTTTCTATAATTAATATACAACCCCAAAGTTATGTTTTCTATAACTGGCATTTTCAAACACACACACACACACACACACACACACACACACACACACAATTTACATGATGCCCCATAAACCCATGTCAAAATCTTCAAAATCAGTTAGAATGCAAATAGGTATATTGTTTAAATATTCAAAAATTTAGATTGTTATGCCACTGTATTTTCAGTGTCATAAATGTCATGTAGGGGATATGTCCATATGGTCCTCTCCAGTTCTGAAGGAACTTGCTAACAATTGGGGGGACTGACCATGGTGACTCTACAAAGTGCTGCTAGAAACAACATGTACAGCCTTGAAACACACTCAGAGCTTGCATTTTCTACAGATAAAATGGTATTTTATGTGAACGACTAGAGTGAATTTTATGAATACAATGGCAGATGTTTTATATGAAATTAATTTCCCTGGTATATATTCAAGACTTATTAAGGTTCACATTGAGAGAGAAAGAGAAATACTCACACCTACCTCACCACTCCTCCCTCACACACAAATAAGGGCCATTAGTAATTTTAATTTAATTGTCTTTCAAAAGTTAATTTCCTTTGAAGAAAGTACAATTTGGACAAAAGTATATATTTAGACAAATGAATAAATTTATTTATTTTAAAATTCTGAGCACTAAAATGTCTATGAAAAAATATATTTTAACAACCATTTTTCCAGATCATTTTATATTAAGTGATTAAATGAAAGCACAAATTTTACTTTATTTTTTATTGAAGTAGAGTTGATTTACAATGTTGTGTTAATTTCTGCTATACAGCAACGTGATTCAGTTATGTATATATGTATCAATGCCTTCCTTTTATAATATTCTCTTCCATTATGGCTTATCATGAGATACTGAATATAGTTCTCTGTGCTGAAAGCATAAATTTTAAAGTAGTAAGTGAAAGTTTTGAAAAATAAGGAATTAAATAGTTTGAAAGACTATGGGCACTATAAAACAATATTAAATTTCAAGAGCATATGATTGCAGCTTTTATTTTTTAGTTTCTGGTTTTTATCAGATTTGAGGCACTCCATCTCTTCAAAAATTCTCTTAGCCTATTTTGGTCACATGTAATAAATTATATACACATATAAGCACAATCTGAAATTAATTCCATACAAGTTTATAACAAAGGAGACAGAAATATTTATTAACTCATAGAATAAAACAAAAAGATTAATCATCCAATAAAACTCCCAAATTTATTAATTATACTTGATATAATGTCTACAGCTTCGATCTTCTAAATTATGGTCTTCAGACCTCTTTAATTGCACAGGCACTCAAAATTCTTAAGTGACATTACAGACAAGCTAGTGGTAAAATTTGCCTCAGAGATACTTCATGCTTTAACTTGAAAATATACTTTTAGAAATTGTTTTATAATAATGCAATTTCAAACATATTATATTACCTTTTGAAAGAGTAATTAATCATTTTTTGAAAACTCAACTCCAAATTTTTATTCTTCTGTATTCCCTTGTCCTTAAATAATTTGAATAATTGTATACTATTAATTTGGATCTTTTTCTCTTCTCCCTAGTGAGTATTTTCAAACAGCAAACAGTTCATTTTTCCATAAAAAGGTGGGATATTCATTACTTGTCATGACAAAGTTCAAAATTACACAGACAAAATAGATTTTTATCCCAATTGTCAAAGATGTTAATATCTATTTACACACCCATGTCCAGTTTTAAACATTCATTGTTGTCTAAAATTCAGCAGTATTTGTTTTCTTATTATAAGATTCATACCGTATGAATTCATAATATTATGAAAGAAGAATGAAAGAACTAAGCATTTTCCATTGACCTTAGTAAGACTCCCAGGTAAGACCCCATAGTAAGACAGCCTACAGCTCTTCTTCTCTACCCATCTGCCTAAACCCAGCTTGTCCAACCAGGACTGATAAACCCTGGCTCCAGTCTTGCTACCCATTACATCTTGTTCTGTGTCTTTGGCAACCCAAGAGTCTCCATACTTTACAAGAATTTAAACAGTAAACAGTTTTCAGAAAAAAAACTGAACATTAGCTTAATCTATCCTATAAAATTCTTATACTCATTCCATCCACAGACCCCCATCTTAGAGCTGTTCTCATTTTGCAATGTTTTAATAAAGCCTTGAGCTAATGGTTTTAGGTGGATTCTACTCTTTCTACATTTATAATACTCTACTTTTTTATTAAGATTATACACACTTAAAATTTATAGTTATAGCTAGACAATATTCCTTAACTTAAAAATTGAAAATACTGGTGACTTCCCTGGTGGTACAGTGGTTAAGAATTTGCCTGCCAATGCAGGGGACACAGCTTTGAGCCCTGGTCTGGGAAGATCCCACATGCCACAGAGCAACTAAGCCTGCAAGCCACAACTACTGAGCCCACACACCACAACCACTGAAGCACATGCCCCTAGAGTCCATGCTCCACAATGAGAAGCCCATGCACTGCAACAAAGAGTAGCCCCCGCTCTCTGCAACTAGAGAAAGCTCACATGCAGCAACGAAGGTCCAATGTAGGCAAAATATTAACTAATTAATTATTTTTTAAAAAATTGAAAGCACGGATGAAAAATATATCTATTCATTTCTAAGAAAACTACTATAAAAGGAAATTTTAGCCACATTGCTAAGAGCTTTGTCACTCTGGTTTCTCCTTAGAATCTCAAAGTTGGTGCAGAAAGCTCTGAAATAAAAAAGAAGAGATAAAATTTTGTAACCCAATATAATAGACGACTCTAGCGTTTACTATATCACACATTACATGATTCATGAGTTTCTTTTCATATCTGCACAAATTACATTATTGTCTGTGGTTAAAAAAAGAAAACTCATCCCTAAATGCAGTTTAATATTATATTTAATTTATATATCGATTTATATATAACAAATGTAATAATTATATTTAATATTATAGTATTTATAATAGCTATATTATTTATGTAAAACATACACTATGTAATGCATAAACTGCATGAAATATACTAAATATTATGTTATATTTTATATATAATATATTTTATTTATCCTATATAATGTAGAAGATATGTTATATAAGTACTATACATTGTATATTATATATTTTGTACACTATATATAACATTATATACATCCCTGCATTTTTATTGTATTTATATATAACCTATTATATATTATGTACATATCATATAGTATATAGGTTATATAATTATATATATAATTTTAAGTAGTTTTATGGAATGGTGGAGCTGTAAATAAGCAAAATTATCAAAGGTAAAACATAAATACATAGTGAAGGAGTGTGAATCAAAAAACAGGAAACAAGAAAAAGCTGACTGTTGCCCTGAGAGAATTTGCTAAGCCCGTTCTTTTTAAGCACATCAATGATCAGACACTTCTAGAACATCTCAGTCAGAGATACCAGATCAAAGTCTCCTTATGATGCCAGAACCCAGCACACAGTTATGCATGAAGTGTAAGTCCCCAATTCCCACACACACCACCACCACCATCTCAAAACACACTGGCACACGACAGACACTCAAAACCCACAAGACATTCTGTCTGATCTGGCCTAGGTACTGGATGGAGGAGGTGTCTTTTCTGAACACTGATGACCACAAGCTAACTTTCATGAGGATTTGGTCCCAAATGAACCATTAAATGAAAATGTAAATAAAAAACAGAAAATGAAGAATGTTTTTAATGAAATCCAGGTGTAATATACTGGAGAAGTAAATAAAACTCTTTGGAGGAAAGTGCCTGAAATCATCCCTCAAATAATTTAAAGATGAAATGAACACACTATATGAAATCACAAGACACGGGAAGAAATAAAGCACACTATCAAGAGTCCACAGAAAAAGGCAAAAGAGAACTATTAGAAATAGAAAGTCTTATTAAGAGTATTAAGTTCAAAATATAAATAAATAAGCATCTGTAACACATTTAAAGAAATAAAAAGGAAACTGAAAAGACATGTGTGGAACTAGCTATTATATGGAACTAGCTATTATAAACATGAACAAAACTATCTGAATAAAAGAATCTTTATAAAAATATAGAGAGGGCTTCCCTGGTGGCGCAGTGGTTGGGGGTCCGCCTGCCAATGCAGGGAGCGCGGGTTCATGCCCCGGTCCGGAGGGATCCCACGTGCCACGGAGCGGCTGGGCCCGTGGGCCGTGGCTGCTGAGCCTGCACGTCCGGAGCCTGTGCTCTGCAACGGGAGAGGCCGCAGCAGTGAGAGGCCAGCGCACCACAAAAAAAAAAAAAAAAAAAAAATAGAGAGAGACAACTTATAATACCTGAAATTTTAAAATTCAATGGATATGATAATGACTATGAGAAAAAGCTGAAGAGACATTTACTAGGGAAGAAAAAGAACTGAAAAACTTATCCAGAACATAGCACAGACAATGAAAGAAATGGAAAATAGGTGACTGAGTTTAAGAATGGAAGACAAAGAACTTCTCTTGAGAATGTCAGGAGAAGACACACTTGAGAGAAGAATATCTGAGAAATTTCTAGAACTGATAATTTGGAATCCACAGATTTTAAAGCTACAATAAAATCCTAAAAATATACAAACAAATAAAAATTAAATAAAAGACAACCTAAATAAATTTAGTTGACACTTCGAAAAAGTAAAAGGGTAGAGGGAATACTTGATAGTTTGAAAATACAAGTCAAAAAATGAGTTACAATTAAACGTCTGAGTTCTAAATGGTAACTCTTATTTTCAAAAAAGTATTGAACATTATCACCAAACTTCTGAGGAGAAATTAATGTCCATCTAGAACTGTATTTTTTTAAAATACAATAACAGTTTTTAGAAGAATGAAAGTTTGTCAGAATACCTCCAACACAAATATATATGTATATCTAATGACATATTTAATAAAGAAAGAAGTAAATTCTGGTAAAAAGCTCTAAATGTTAAAAGAAAGAGAGAGCATGTAAAAATTAGGGTATGGATGACAAATTTTCAAACCAGTTGAAAAAAAAGTATAAAAGACACCCTAAATCAAATCATGCATTTGCTTTATGTAATTCATTAATTTGCACATTTTATAATTTTATTCCCTTTTCAACACAAAGCTCAAAGTACAGTATGCCCTCTTACACTTTAAAGTAATTTAGATTTACAATTTAGACAATTTTGTGTTGTTACCTTTCAAATAAAGTTCGGGATTATACTTTTTTTTAAACATTGATAAATTTTATTTTGTTCATGAGTTTTGTTCATCAGAAGACACCACAAAGAAAATAAAAAGCCACAAACCAGAGGAAAGTATATATTGAAGATATTACCAGAAAAAAAAAACATATATATAGGACTGCTGCAAACCAATGAGTAATCAACAAACGCTGAAACAGGATAAAAGGGGAAATATACATGAACAGGTCTTTTACAGAAGAAGATTCATAAATAGCTAATAAAATATGAAGTGATACTCAGTTGCATTAATAATCAAGAAACTGAAAATTAAGAGCACAGAAGATATTTTAACTCACTGATAGGCAAAATTATTAAAGTTAGTCAGTACTATTAGGAACAAAGGGAACTCTCAAATACTTAGCAATGAGTGAAAATTAGTACGATCACTTTAAAAACAGTAAAAATGAAGATTGGCAAATTCTCTAAGACTGTAATTCCACTCCTAGACATGTAGATGTAGAGAAAAACCTAGCGGTACAGTGGAGAGAGGGAAGGTGGGGCGTTATTATTTTTTAATAACTTTAAATGGAATATAATTTATAAACATATTGAATCACTGCTATACACCTGAAACTAATATAATTTTGTAAGTCAACTATACTTCAGTTAAAACAAACAACAACAACAAAAAAAAGTGTAGAGCTTTCTCCAGCTGGCAGTAGAAGAAGAAGTCAGAGAAACAAAGAAAAGGCAGAGAATTTCAAAATATGAGGAGTAGACTACATTGCTGTTTTGCAGATGAGTAAGGGACTGGGGGTGGGGAAACACAGGTGGCCTCAAGAAGCTGAGGATGATCCCTGGCTGATAGCCATCAAGGATTACATTTTTCAACTCCTTTGGTTATTGGATTAAAACCTAATGCCTTACAATTAGACAAAGAATAGATAGAACTAATTGGATGTGCTATAATAGGCAAGCAGCTAAAGAAGTAAATGTTGAGGCTTTTATCATTTTTCCTTACCTGGGTATAATTACTTAATTATTCACTAACTTATTTTTTTTAATATTTTCTTAGTACATACACACCCACACCGTATGAATATGTTTAACTAGTCAGTGGAAAAATTTTTAAAGAATTACCTAGTAAAAAACAAAAAGAAAGATAAAGAAGTTTCTATCTGATGACATTTAAGAAAAAAACTAGCCTTGATCTAGAAATAATTATTTGGGGAATATGGGAATAATTATTTTGCACAGTTCTTGTCCATTGGAACCAATACCCTAGAGCAAAAGAAGGGAAAAGCTGTTGACAAATTAACACTACTTGTCACCAAGTAGTGACAATTAACACTAAAGCCACCATTTAAAGAAATTGTTGCAAGTGAAAAAACTGTAATACTTGGAATTATAAGAATCTTCTCATTACACATAACATTTGACTTAATTTTTAAAATTTACTGTAAGTGCTAATTTATTTATTTATTTATTTGGTTATGTTGGGTCTTAGTTGTGGCATGCGAACTCTTAGTGGGGGCATGCATATGGGATCTAGTTCCCTGACCAGGGATCGAACCTGGGCCCCCTGCACTGAGAGCACAGAGTCTTAACCACTGCTCCACCAAGGAAGTCCCTGAAAGTACTAATTTAGTAGAGCACTAAACAACATATATCAACAAAAAACAATTTAACCCATTATTTCTTCAATTTTTCAGCCCATCACACACAAAGAGCTAACTTGATTTGGAAATCTAGGTTATCCTGAAAAAATTAATTGAAAAATTTTCTGTTAGTATTATCTCAACTCAAAATGTTTTTTACCCTAGAATTCAGTCAATTTCTAGTGATGCAGTCATGGAAAAGACTTTGAAATCTCAGCTTCCCAATAGGAGAGAAATTTCTTGTCCAAACCAAACAGATATTTTACAGCTTCAACTCATAATGTTATTGTGTGGAGAATCTTAACAGCCTAACTTTCACGGGTAACGTCATCCTGTCACCTCACTAGTTATGAAGCTGACTGGTCACTGTACTTGGGTAACTTTAAGCAGTGAATATATACTGCTTAAAGTAAATACATATAAAGTATACATATGTACTATATGAAGTAAATACCTGGCTCTCGCATTAAACCTGACAAGGTAAGGTTTTTATTTTGGAGCTTCCTAATCTGGACACATCTCTGGAAGCAGACATAACACATCCCAAAAAAATGGCTTAGCTAACTTTATGAAGAGAAAATATAAATCTCCTTTTGCATATGATATTTATAGATTTTACTTCTTTTTATAGTTGTAACTATATCTGACAATTAAGCTGAGAGTTTAATTAGTGAAAATCTAGCTACTTTGTGGAAATAAGTGAGGCATAACTTGTCTTTACTGAGACAGTTACACATCAGTTATGTTTAGTAGGAAATAAATGCATAATATCCACATGAACGTTAACATCCAACAATAAAATAATACAGCCAACGACTTCCAGTGTATGTATTTTAGAAGTTTGAATAAAATATTTCTTTTTATAGAAAGCAGTTGAGGAACCTGATACATCTCTTGTATTACTTTTTTTCCCCAAATTGTACCTGTTTGTAGTAACAAACATCTACTAGCATTAGTAGTTGCTTTACAAATAGTGTATGCTTTACAAAATTTGAAGTTATTGTTTGTTTTGTTCTGTTTTATGCATTTATGACTGAAATTATTTTGGTTTATTTTAACCTTTTAACAATGTCATTAGAACAAACAACGATTTTGGAACAAATTAATGTTCAGAAAGATGGGTAAGGTGTCCAAGAGACCAGAAACAGCTGGGTGGCACTGAGGTTTTAGATGATCTCAGATGTGAAAACTCCATTGTGACTAATATTGAGGAATTATTTCTTCTAAATGACATGAAATATTGGCAAGTCCTCATTTTTAAACATGGTTTTGAAACTTTTGGAAATAAATGGTCTCTTCTCAGTATTATGGGATTCATAATGGTATATGAATTAAATAAGCGAAACTCCCAACATGAGAGATTCTCCCAGCTGATACTGACAGGAGACTGCTCCATAGAGATGTCAGTAATCTGAGTGGCCAGTCTTATGGAAAGAGCTGGAATGTGACTGAGAACACTTTAGCTTCCTGGTAAACTGGTTCTTAGTTTAGCTTCAGGACACTGCTTTAAATTGAGCTCTCCTTTCATGTGACTCAAATTTGGACCTGGCAGCTAATAATCCTGAGAGCCTTTCAGTGTTCAGGGATGGCTGCGTGCCTGACAGCAACTTGAAATAGGACAAGAGATCCCTCCCCACTGGGGTCTCCTGACTCTCAGAAGCCTGTCCAGGTGTTCACCACTTGTCAGTCACCTGGCTGAGACCCACACTGTCAAGCTGGAGGCTGTTTCTGGCCTCAGCTTGCCATTATGAACACACAACACAAATAAAACAAGGAAAAGTGTAATTAATGCCATGTTATTCAAAAGGAATTATAGACAAAACCAAGAGTGAATCTCAAAGTAAACTACGGACTTTGAGTGATTATGATGTGTCAATGTAGGTTTGTCGATTGTAACAAATGTACCATTCTGATGGTTGTTGATAATGGGGAAGGCTGTGTGTGTGTGTGGGGGGGGGAAATATATGGAAAACCTTGACCTTCCCCTCAATTTTGTTGAACCTAAAACTGCTCTGAAAAAAGCATTTATTTTTAAAATGGGCCATTTTTAATAAGATGGACTACAGCTTGAACTACAGCCAATCTGTCTCTAAAGTTTCAACTGCAACATCTTTGAAAAAAGCTTTCCCTATCTTTCCTACCTTTTTTTTTTTTTACCATCCATCTGGAATGTCAAAGAAAGGGTTCCTGATGTTTAGTGTAAAAAAACCTTAGCTTCTGAGTCTTGGCAGCAGTACTAGAAGTAGAATGGTAAATCTACTATTTCCTATTCCCTGATGCTGACTAGACTAAAAGAGGAGGCTTCATTGCTGTAGAATTTGGGAAGAACTTGACAAATACCAATTAATGAAGAAAGTGTTAAAATGAGCCAATAAAGATCGTATTTCAGACAGTCAAGTACTATTACATTTCATAATGTCATGACTCACTTGACATGTTACTAATATCCATAACTTATCCACATGTACATGGAAAAGAAAGATGCATACCAGCTTTATCAGTTTGTCTGGATCAGTTTACACCTTTAAAATTACCTAGAATTGTTTCTTGAAAGAAACACCGTGTGTGTGTGTCTATCTGTCTGTCTGTGTGTGCATTTATCCTATACAGGCATACTTCGTTTTATTGCACTTCTCCTTTTGCTTTTGCAGATGTTGCATTTTTTACAAACTGAAGGTTTGTGGCAACCCTGTGTCAAGAAAATCTATTGGTGACATTTTTCCAACATTTGTGCACTTCTTGTCTCTGTGTCATATTTTAGGGATTCTCTCAGTTTTCAAACTTTTTCATTATTATTGTATTTGTTATGGTGGTCTGTGATCAGTGATCTTTGATGTTATTACTATGACTCGCTGAAGTCTCAGATAATGATTAGCATTTTTTAACAATGAAATAATATGAAATTAAGATATGTACTATTTTTAGACAAAATGCTATTGCACACTTAACAGACTACAGTATAGTGTAATCATAGTTTTATATGCCCTGAAAACCAAAAATTTTGTGACTCCCTTTGTTTCGATATTTGCTTTATTGCAGTGGTCTGGAACCAAACCTGCAATATCTCTGAGGTATGTATGCCTGTATACGTCAGCGAGTGAGATAAATTCTTTTTTTTTTTTTTAATTTTAAGACTGAAAGCAATGGACAACTATCATCTGCTAGATTTGGCAGCTAAAACAACCACCCAAAAGCTTTGTCTGTGAGAGTAAGTCATCACTCCAAATATTTTCTTAATACTATAGTCGTCTCTCAGTATCTGTGAGGGATTGGTTCTAAGACCTCCTCCCACAGATACCAAAATCAGTGGATGTCTCTTACATAAAATGGCATAGTATTTGTGTGTAACCTCTACACATCTTTAAGCATGCCTTTAAATGCCTTTAAGCATACTTTAAGCTCTAGAATATTTATAATGCCTAACATGGTGTAAATGCTATGCAAACAGCTATAAATACAATGTAAGTGCTATGTAATTAGTTGCTGGTGTGTGAGGAATTCAAGTTTGCTTTTCGAAATTTTCTGAAACTTCTTTCTGAATATTTTTTATCTGGGGTTGGTTGAATCTGTAGGTGCAGAACCCAAAGGTATGGAGGGCCAACTGTACTCAAAAATCACAATTAGTGTGGGAAGTTTTGATACCAGAAGACACTGTTGAAAGAAATATTTTAAAGCAATTTTTGGACTCTGAACACAGAGCATTACAAATTATCTTTAATTCAATGATATATTTTTCATAATTTAAAAGCCAATGTGGTAAATTATAAATGTAATACAATATTTAAATGTGTTCTTAGGAAACTTAAAGATTATAATAATCTCTGTTAAGTGTTTTTAAAAATTCTCTTTAGTCATACGTAAAACTCATATGGTTATTTTCAATAAATAACAATAGGGACAAAATTCACTGCTTCTGATAGAAGGTAGAGACAAAAACTTTCCTTCTGGGAGTAAAAGGTATGAAATGTCTTGGGCACAGCATCCTGAGCTAATGCAGAACAAAAGTCTTCTGCTTCTGGAGGAGTGGCAGAAAACTCTCTCACTTTCCAAAGGTACAAGGTGTAATCTATATGCCATACAGAGGGGTGGAGGAGGGCATGCTATGAAAGTCCCACTCTTGAGGCCCAGGTGTAGAGTTCTAGGACCACACAGTAGAATTTGTTCCACCACCACCACCAGTCAAGGACCTATCCCAGAGTAGCGATCAAGAGCAACCTCCTGCTGGGGAAGCAGCAAGAATATGACCAAGATTTCTATGTTGGTACAAGTGTTCAGGAACTGATGAAGATTAGAGATGAAGCAGGAACTCAGGGGAAAAAAATCTGGGTGTTATTATCACTTTCCTCAGTATTCTTTTGCAAATAGTGTCTGGTTTTCAACCAAAAATCATGGAACATGGAAAAAAGCAAGAGAAAAACAACCTGTTTTCAAAAGGTAAAGCTAGCAACATAACCAGACCTAGAGATGTAAGTATCAGTCAGGAACATTAAAAGAACTATAACTCATAAGTACATTCAGTATTTGTACATTTCATTGCACATGGTTTTTACACAAAATCTATACATAGTCATATATTTAGCTCTAGTTAATAATATGCATGCTGAAGTATTCAGGGGAAATTTTATTGATGTCTGTAATATACTTTGAAATTCATTCAGAAAGAAAATACATTGGTAGCTAGATAGAAGAATCAATAAATTGAGTGTCTGACAAAATAATATAGTAAGATATTAATTGTAGAATCAAGATGGTCCATAAATTCTTTCAATTTTTTAACTTGAAAATGTTTACAGTATAATATTGGAAAACATAAATTAGATGATATATGTTAAAGAAAATCTATATTGCACATCAGACAAAAAGTACACCCAAGATTAATTAAAGGGTTAAATGTAGGAGGGTAAACTTTGAATTATAGGAGAAAATAAGAAAATGTCCTATAAAGTCAGGATCAGAAAGAATTTGATAAACAAGACAAAAACCTAGACTCAAAACTGTGATAAATAAGATCTCAATGTTATGAAACCACATAAATTATCCCACCATAATATATATTTACGTAAAATGACATAATAAAGTACACTGTATTGTCACAAAAGGTGAAATATGAGGGATGAAATTAATAAACCTTGAATTATATACCCTTCTGTAATTTCTAAATCACACTAAATTATTGACTTTCTATTTTTAAAAAATCACTATAAAAAGATAAAACTGTATAGGTTTCTATCATTAAAGCCATTTAATTTCTTATTAAATATTAATAATTGGCTGTATGTCAAATCTGTATTAATCTATAACATTTGTAGGAAGATATTATAAGGGATGTGAGAAACTTGGTGGTACCTCATGCCCATCCTGAGAGCTATATAAGTCGACACTGCTGAGAATCTTTCCTACAAATACAAGTTTTCTCATTTTATCTTTTGAAACTGTCTATTCTTAGCCACAGAGTACCTGCATCTTGCTAACAGAATGATTGTAATAAGAGTACAGAATAATAAATGTCTGCTGATATTTTTTGATGATGTAGAAGAAGCTTCTACTATTTATTTTATTCTGAGAACTTGGGGGAACATAGGCAAATGTGAGCCCTTTTCAACTCAATAACAAACATCTCCATTTAGACTGAAAGAAATGTAGTTAAAGAAATTATTTTTGGTTTCACACTTCAAAGAAATTCCTGATGTAAAATATTATTTTAAAAGAAAATTATTTTCGGACTACAATTAATTTTAATTACAAGTATGTGTAACAGCAGCATTCTGACGTAAAGATGACCCATGCCAAAGATGTTACAGCTATTAACTAAAATAGACATGCTAATACAAATTATGGTAAAGCCCTCCTCAATTTAACAATCCAAAAAAAGACATACACTGGCCAGTGTGTCTCAAATCTTACTCTCAACATTTGCACTGGTCTATAAAACATGTTTTTTTAATATAGAAAATATATGCAGAATATACAAATGAGATTTGTATATTCTGAAGGTGGTGAAAGCATCACCTGAAAAAGTTCAGAAAACTGAAGTTCAGATATCTGATAAAAGTTCAGATAAAGTTCAGATAATAGGCATGGTCAAATTATGTAGAAGAAGCTAATTCTATGAAACCGTTTTATGGTTTTTAAAAATCATTCTAGTATAGGAAGAGCTGATATAGCAAACTTTTAAAAAAATAAATAATCCCCCCCAAAAAGTCACTTTACTGTATTTAGATTTAGATAATTTTGAAAACATGTCTTTTGATTCAGTCTTTCATCTGATAAAATATTTTGGGTCCCTGAAGGTCGCAATATGTCTATTGCAGTTGAATTTAGAGGTATTATATAAAAGCTACTCTAAGCTTGGCATTGGTTCAAGAAAACCACTGCATGATCCTTATTTTCACTTTAAACTATAGACTTAGAAAGAGATAGAATATGACTTGAAAAAAACACAATATGAGCTACAAGAGACAGCACGTTTTAATTAACACCAAAGGGGTAAAAAGAAAGGGAAAAAGCAAGTTGTAAGTGTTATTTACAGGTTCTGGACATCTCCGCTAATGAAACACAAGATGCTTTAAAGGTTACTTTTGCTAATGAAGTGAACAAAGCTTCCTGATTCAGGCTTTCTTTTCTTCTCATTTTTTTTTTAAGTGACTTCTTTAACTTACTGGGAATAAAACTCATTTTTTTAAAAATAGCAAGATGCTATACTGTTAGAGATACTGTGTATTCATCAACATGCACTTTCCTTTTAAAATAACAGGAAAATAAAAACCTTGCTGATTTCAACCAGGGTCTCTGTGTCCAAGTGCGTCTGTAACTCCACATCTAGTGTGACATCCGCCAGGGAAGCACAGAATTTGCTTTGGGCATTTCAGGCTTAGAAGAAAATACAAAATCCAATAGAAGCTTTCCTATAGTGTAATCAATCTTCATTTTCTCTTCACATGCCACTATCAATGAAATCCCCAATTTTTCTTTCTCATTTTCTCCTACTTCTCGAGTTATTCCCTGACAAGTTCAAAGAAACTTCATGACTGAAAATATTCATTATATATTCTAGCTTTCTAGGAGAAAGTTGGTAGTCAAGCAAAGAGAAATCTTGTCACTGGTGGCAGAGGAGTGGGCGATAAATTAATGATTGCTTAACCTAAATGCTTTAATGTACATATTTAAATTTTGAAAGATCAAGTTTTCCATATCTTAGTGAGAGAATAGTTGATTAGAAAAGTGTGGACATAGTCATGAGGACTCTTATTTATTTGCCCAGTGACCTCATCCAGATGATGGCATTTGAACAAAGACGTGAAGTAGGTAAAAGCACTATCCTACATTATAACCTGGAGAACAGACTTTTCAAGCAGAGCAAACAACCAGTGCCAAATTTTAAAGCAGAGATGTGCCTGGTTTCTTTTCAAGGAACGGAAAAGAGACCAGTGTGGCTTCAGTAGACTTTGGAAGAAGAATCGTTAGTAGAAAATTAGTACAGAGAGAAATGATGGGAAAGAGTTTGTTGGGGGCGGGGGGGTAGAGGATTAGGTAGGGTTTTGCAGGCATATCATTGCAAGCTCATTGGATTTTATTTCAATGTGATGGAGAACCACTGCAGGGCTTCAAATAAAGAGAACAACACAATCTAATTCGTGTTCAAAAAGAATGACTCCAGCTTCCCTGGTGAAAACACACAGCAATGAGCAAGAGTAGGACCAGAGAGTACAGTTCAGAGGCTATTTGAGGGCTGGGGGCAAACAGGAGAAAGGTACCTTCCCAGAGATGGCAGGGGAGGTGATGAGAAGTGGCTGGGATGTTTATTATGGTTTGAAATTGGAGACAACCAGATTTGCTGCTGGATAGAATGTGAGGAGTGAGAAAGAGGACTTTAAAAATTCCTCCTTAAAATAAGCTCAAAATGGATTAAAGACCTAAATGTAAGGCCAGAGACTATCAAATTCTTAGAGGAAAACATAGGCAGAACACTTTATGACATAAATCACAGCAAGATCCTTTTTGACCCACCTCCTAGAGAAATGGAAATAAAAACAAAAATAAACAAATGGAACCTAATGAAACTTAAAAGCTTTTGCACAGCAAAGGAAACCATAAACAAGACCAAAAGACAACCCTCAGAATGGGAGAAAATATTTGCAAATGAAGCAACTGACAAAGGATTAATCTCAAAAATTTATAAGCCGCTCATGTGGCTCAATAACAAAAAAGCAAAAAACCCCATCCAAAAATGGGCAGAAGACCTAAATAGACATTTCTCCAAAGAAGATATACAGATGGCCAACAAACACATGAAAGAATGTTCAGCATCACCAATCATTAGCGAAATGCAAATCAAAACTACAATGAGATATCATCTCACACCAGTCAGAATGGCCATCATCAAAAAATCTAGAAACAATAAATGCTGGAGAGGGTGTGGAGAAAAGGAAACCCTCTTGCACTGTTGGTGGGAATGTAAATTGATACAGCCACTGTGGAGAACAGTATAGAGTTTCCTTAAAAAACTACAAATAGAACAACCATATGACACAGCAATCCCACTACTGGGCATATACCCTGAGAAAACCATAATACAAAAAGAGTCATGTACCAAAATGTTCATTGCAGCTCTTTTTACAATAGCCTGGAGATGGAAACAACCAAGGTGTCCATCATCGGATGAATGGATAAAGAAGATGTGGCACATATATACAATGGAATATTACTCAGCCATAAAAAGAAATGATATTGAGCTATTTGTAATGAGGTGGATAGACCTAGAGTCTGTCATACAGAGTGAAGTCAGAAAGAGAAAGAGAAATACCGTATGCTAACACATATACATGGAATTTAAGAAAAAAAAAATGTCATGAAGAACCTAGGGGTAAGACAGGAATAGAGACACAGACCTGCTAGAGAATGGACTTGAGGATATGGGGAGGGGGAAGGGTAAGCTATGACAAAGCAAGAGAGAGGCATGGACATATATACACTACCAAATAAAAGGTAAATAGCTAGTGGGAAGCAGCCACATAGCATAGGGAGATCAGCTCGGTGCTTTGTGACCGCCTGGAGGGGTGGGATAGGGAGGGTGGGAGGGAGGGCGACGTAAGAGGGAGGAGATATGGGAAAATATGTATATATGTAACTGATTCACTTTGTTATATAGCAGAAACTAACACAGCATTGTAAAGCAATTATACTCCAATAAAGAGGTTAAAAAAAAAAAAAGCCTCCTGATAGATTTTTTTAGTCTGAACAGTCTGAACAGCGGGAGAGTTGCCATCAGCTAAGATGAGAAAAACAGCAACTAGAGCAGGTTTGGAGTTGAGGGGGTCAGAATATCAGGTTTGAAAATGCCAAATTTGATAAGCTAATTAGAAGCATAAAAAGGAAAAGCTAATAGGCTCTCACAGAGTTTCTTCTGGAATTCCTACAGAGGTCTGGCGGGGGATAAAAGCTGAAAGTTCCTGGGGCTGCATAAGACCACCAAGAAAATAAGTGTAAAGAGAAGACGAAGTCATTACACATCATACGTAAGTGCTGAGAGGAAAAAGAATTGTCCAGAAATAGACTGAGAAGGAGTAACGTAAGAGGATGGAGGGAAGTCATGTGACTGGAGTGTTCTGGAAACTAGTCAATGAACTCCGTCAGGAGAGAGAAAATAAAAAAAAAAGAAAGAGAGAGAACCAGCTCTGCCAATGATGATGCCTGGTTAAGGAAGATGCGTGCTTGGAATTAACCACTGGATTTTTATCATAAGAAAGTTAATCATGACCATCAGAAGAGCAGTTGGTTGTCCTTGATGTTTGTTGCTGTAATTGGGAAGGTGTGGGGGGTGCAGGGGTGGATAGAGCGTGGGAAAAGAAGACAGAGATTCAGCCTATAGGATACTCTGGAAAAGTTTTGCTGAAAAGGAGACCCGAGAAATGGGACACTAATTGGCAGGGGAAGAGGAGTTTTATGAACATCTTTTTAAAGATAGGAGAGTAACCCCATAGGTACCTGCTACTGAAAATGATACAGAACAAGGAGGGAAACAAACTGGCGATGTAAGGAAGAGATGGGAGACACGCTTTCACGTATATACGTGTTCTCTATGAAAGGGGGGTGATCAGCTAAGACAGAAGTCCAAGTTCTTCTAGAGCAGGTCTGCCTAACAGAATTATGCTGTGAGCAGCACAGGAGGCTTCAGATTTCCTAATAACCACATTTGAAAAAAGCAAAAAGAGGCAGGTGAAATTCACTTTAATCTTATTTAACCCAATATATCCAAACTATTATTTCAACATTTGATCAGTATAACAAATTAAATGTGATATTCCGCATTAAATCTTTCATACACTGTTTGAAATCCGATGTGGATTTTGCACTAACAGTACTTCTCAGTTTGGACTCGCCTCATTTCACATGCTCCACGGCCACATGTGGCTAGTGGCTACTGGATTGGAAAACATATATTTGTAGTATCAAGCAGGAGGATGTCATATGTGGATGTGGATGCACCTGAAGGGGGATCATTTGAGTCTACAAAGTTTATTTTCTGATAACTTTAATTTACTTAGTGAAGAAGCAATAGTAGAAGAACAGATAAGCGTGAGGATGGGGAAAAAAGATGTTGCAGCTTTGTGAAAAGAGGGGAGGGTATGAAATAGCCATAGAATATGGGACCATGAAGAAAAGAGGCACGTTTGCTGAGTAGTATGACGTAGACTCTTTGAGGTTCATAACCATGAATTTAAAGAATCCAGGCAACATAACTAAGCTCATTTCCTTGTAAATTATAGTACACCCCTTCTATTCTGCTTTCCTTGTCTACCCTTGCTTTATTTAAATGGACATATAACTTCATGTTACCCACTGAGTGTTTTCAAAAAATGAGTGTTAATTCTATAAAGCGTGTGTGTGTGTGTTTACAATTTCCCCACACCAGAATGTAAGCTTCATAAGCTTCATTTAGGCAGGTATTTTATCTGTTTTATTCACTACTATATCCTCTGTGCCTAGAATATGTAATAGGTGCTCACAAAATAAATATGTATTAAATGAAGCCATCAAAAAATATTGGGTTGGCAAAAAAAGTTCGTTTGGGTTTTTCCATAAGACGTTACAGAAAACCCGAACGAACTTTTTGGCCAATCCATATTATTTCTAATGTATTTTAATGATGCTTTTCAGGATTTAAAAGATACAAATGGAAAACCTGGTTTTATATCAATTGAGTAGCTTTTAAAATTGCTATATGTGCTCACTGGAGTGCATTTGTTTCTTTCTATTACCAGTGCTGATAAAATAATTAAATTTGATTTTTATTAAACCTAAATCATTTGTTACTGCATAGTTAGCTGTAGCTTTATAAATTATTCTTATTTTATTCCAGAGCACCTCTCTATTGGTGATAATAAATTAGATACAGTGGTACTTATTGGTAAATAACCTAAATAAATTGTTTTATTAATGACAAAATAGAAACATATATTTTAGCATTACTACAATCATCAATTTGTCCATTTTGTCTCTTTTTAGTTTCATATTAATAAATACTGGATCACATGCAGAAATAGTCATAGGTGATACTAATACGCAGTGTGTATATCTATGTACTGCCCATGTAGGCTTCTTCCTAAAGCCTAACATTTTCCTTATGAATTCACCCATGTGTAATTGAATGTGGATTTTCATAGAGATCCTCAGCTTGCTTAGCCCAAGGCACCTCACAAGTGGAAGCTCCACCTGATCCTTTGGGACATACTAGGGCCTCAATGTATTGAGGAAACGTTTACACATAAGGCTGTAGAACAGAGTCAGCAATGTCTCCTAGAGCAGCCAGCCACTCCCCCCTAGGATGGTCCATTGCTAAGCCTCCAGGTCAGAAGGAGCAGGTATTTCTCCTAGCACACAGGGTCTCCTGGCATGCCCACTCCTCCAGGGGCATGTGAGGTCTTCATTTTCTAGGCTGCAATTCAAGGTGCCAGGGATTCTAGTCTAACGTCACTACTGTGTGTTTAGCTAGTACTCTCTTTCGGCCCCTGCCCTCAGCTCATTTTCAGAAACTTCCAAAAACAAAGCTCCTCCTTTCCGGGAACCACTCTCTTAGAAATTTAGGCCAGGGATCTCTGTGCATCGTCCAATAATATTTACTCTAGCAGACTTTCCCCACTCCCAAAGCTGCTCCTAATGTCAGCTCCATAATTTATTCCTCCCAGCAAAACTCTTTTGTGAATCAGTGTACACTGATGACCAATTAACCAGAGTCCCAATCTTTAGCAGTAGAAAAACCAGAATTCCTATCACAAAGTTTAGTCTTCGACCTAAAATCTTCACAAATTCCTACCTAGCCATAGACTGTATTTATAGAAATGTATTTTTATTTCACATCAAATAGGGTTATTCCCAACTTTAATATAATCTTAAGTAATAATAATTGTGAAATCACATGATAGATAAGAAAACTATTTTTTCTCTCTCACATACGTTATATATAAGAATTTGTTGCATCATTTCAGAAACTCTGTTCCATTATCTAAGACAAGGAGAAAACAGCCTCTGCTCATATCCTCAATGTGAAGAAAAATAGCCTGGCTTCAGTAAGCTGAACAATATAAAGGATATTATAGATAAAATATCATATAACTGCATATCAATTCTCTGAGGTTTATGCACAATTCCAGCCATAGTGTCTTTAATACAACTTAATTTCTCATAAGGAAAGTTCCTAGATATGCAGACTAGTTTATTACAAACTAAACTTCTGAAAGAGAAAAAGTAGAAAAGGTGGACGAAATACAAAATAAACACATACATGTGCAAATGTGTACACACACATATGCACATTTGTTTAAAGACATTGATAAGCTTGCAAGGCATAAAAGATTTGAAGATCTCAGAGAGAAGAGGAGAGGAGTCCATCAGGGTAAACCCAGAATTTGATATCACTTTCTCACCTCAAGTTTTTGGCAGTCTCACAGGGAAAAGGGGATAAATTTAGAATGGTGAGCTAGTCTGTATTTCATGATGTTATTTGGAAATAGCAAAGGACTATATACTAAAAGTAAAGAGAAAGCAAAAATAAATTAGTCCTCCTGGACCTGCCTAATCTTAGATTGGATTAGGGGATCTGCCTCCATGTAACTGTCTACCTAAAGCAATGGTAAACATTTACTTCAAAATGAACACATCATACAAAGCATCGTATCACTTAAAATTTTTTATCACAATGCTCAATACATAGGGAAAAAATAATGGACATTTGAAAGACTAGATTGGCTGAGAAATGATAAGGGGAAAAGAGACAATGTAAACAGACTAAGAGGAAGTCCAAATACTGGAGTTCTCAGGAGAGGACTTTAAAGTAACAGGGCTGGGCTTCCCTTGTGGCGCAGTGGTTAAGAATCCGCCTCCCAATGCAGGGGACACGGGTTCAAGCCCTGGTCCGGGAAGATTTCACATGCAGTGGAGCAACTAAGCCCTTGCGCCACAACTACTGAGCCTGTGCTCTAGAGCCCACGAGCCACAACTACTGAAGCCCTCCTGCCTAGAGCTCGTGCTCTGCAACAAGAGAAGCCACAGCAATGAGAAGCCTGCACACCGCAACGAAAACTAACCCCCGCTTGCTGCAACTAAAGAAAGCCCACGCACAGCAACAAAGAACCAACGCAGCCAAAAATAAATTAAATTAAATGAATTATTTTTTTAAAGCTTTAAAAAATAAAGTAACAGGGCTTAATACTTTCAAGAAGTTAAATAACAAAAATTTCAGTGGAAAATGTGATCCCATACAGAATAAAATGGGAACTCTGGAAGTGATTAATGCAAGGACTAAAATTAGAAGCTTAAGAAATAGATAGGTTTAAAAGTAGAGTAGAAAAACTAAAGAGAATAAGTAAACTAGAAAGCAAGTCAGAAGAAAATTTTAGCCAATATCTTGCAGAGTAAAAGGGATGAATCACACAAAGAGTTACATGGAGACACTTGTCCACTGTGAATCACACTTGTTTTCATTGTAAAACAACAAAAATCAAACTTTAAAGTATTAATTCAGTCTTTGGAATATCACTCTATATTTTATTATCCTGAAGAGTCTATTCAAAGTCGATACCTCACTTCATTAGCATGTTGGAGGAAAATTGTTATCATCATTTGAATAGATAACTTTAACTGCCATATACATAAAAGAAATTATTTTGATAGAATTGAAATCTATCTCAGTTTTCAATAAATAAACCCAGAGACAAAGCTAGTTCTTGTTCAGATAAGTGATTAGAAGAAGAGGAGACACTTTCAAACATTTAATCATATACCTAAGAATAGGACATGTAATTTCATATCTTCTATCTTCTTTCATTACTAAATATAGATTATCATGCCCACCACAGCCAATTTCTGATATGATACTATCGTTGGCAGCACATCTACTTCTAGAAGAAATTAAAGCTCTCTTATTGGAAATCCTATTCTAGTCTCCAAATGTGAAATTGGGACCAGTCTTTTCCAAGGTCAAGAGCGTAACTGGGTCACATTAGGGAAAGGAATGCTCTAACATTTTAAGCCTGCATTGGGTCAGCCCACCTCCCACATGTTTTTAGACATTATTTGGTAAACTTGTGTCCTCTTCTCCCTTTAGATTGCTGGAAGAGGACCAGCACTGGGTAGGAAGCCTGAGGGAAGGAGTCACAGACAAGGCATGGTTCTTCCTGGGTTAATCCACAATTGTGTGAATGAATGGACTCCTTCACAGGGCTTTGTAAAAGTAACAGACACTTATCTTACAAAACAGATATGACTGTCTTCAAGTGAAAGTGTAGATAATGAATTTAGTACCTAAAATTTGACTTGGACAGCAAAGAGAAAGTTGAGACAAATAAGCAAAATGGAACACTAATAATTAAGAGGAGTGTTCAGCACTAACAGGCAGAGGACATGCATCTCAATATCTAGTTGTCAGTAAATTTCAAGCATATTTCAATGCTAAATGCTGTGATTGCAATAGCTTCTCTAATTAAAACATAAGTGACATTTCCAACGCCATTAGAAAATACAAATCTCAGGGGAAAAAAATATCAAGTAACACAGGTGTCTCCATTAGCTTCTCAGTAAAAAAGTAAGAAATTATGGGAAAGACCTGGGGGGGAAAAATCCTAACAATCTGAAACTTGATACTCTGCTATGTGACACTTAACAAGAGAATATGGAGTATTAAGCTAATTAAATAAAATTTAAAATATTTTCAAATATTTTCAATATTTCCATAAATTAAATAGAGCAATAAAATACTGTTCTCCATACTTCAAATTATGACATTGCTCTACCTAATAAAGAGGTATACTGTAACTGATAAATTAAATACTTCTTTTCCTTTCCCTTATGTTTATAGTTAAAATATTGTAAGGAAATATGACAACAAAATATCAAAAAGGAAAAGATAAGGAGATAAAGCATGTGACTGAATAACATTATAATCCTACAAAGATGAGTGCATTGATTTATCAGTATGAACTATTATCATAGTTAATGGTACATAGATCTTCCACATATAATGGCTAAATATATAGACACGTAGGTAGATACAAATACAGATGTTGATATACATTTGTATGTATATCAACATGTTGATAAATATAGAAAAGAAAGAGATTTAAGAAAGAAAAATATTGATAAAAATGTCCTAAATTAAAAAAAAAATCTTATTAGCAGCATAAATCTAACAGGTGGCATTGTTAGAATAGTCATTTTGAGTCATTATACTATTCTTTAAAGTCTTGTAAATTATATTTCAGTTCAGAATTTCAGCAGCATTTCATTGATCATTAAAAATATGAAAAGGGCATATATACATGCATGCAGAGTGAACTATATGCAATTCCATATCAAAAATTGCTCTAACTGTACATAATTATTAGATTATGTTATAAGATAACACAAGGAATATAAGATTGAGAAGAATGACTTGTCCACAGAAGTCATTCCATAATTGTTTGGATTCATGTGAATGTGGAAGAATCCTTTTAAAACAGACTGACCAAATATTAATATTAAAATATTTCTATGGAATATTTTGAAAAAATATATTTTTCTATACATTTTATATTACTTGTCAAACACTCAGTTTTTTGGCCACTCTGGATATATGGCCCAAAGGTTTTAATGGAATGTAGATATTCCATAAGAAATCAAACATTTTATTTTAAACACATAGAGTACCAATATTGAAGTATGCAAATGTCATCATTTCATCCTGATTTTAAGCTGTATTAGTTTGAATAGTAGAGAATTTCTGATCAGGTGTTTAGACCTACAAAAGGGCGATAACTTAACTGTTCAGTCTGATATTTTGTACTCTAACATAAATTAAGAGTAAGAAATCTAAAACAAATAAAACTGCAAATGAATTAATCAGTTAGATGTCAATGATCTAGGTATTAAGAATTAAAACTGCAAGCTGAGGATTATTTTCATCTGTGAATCTAAACTCAGAAAAAAAGATTTGTCATAACCAATGCTTGCAACACCAATAATTATCATACTGGAGATTTTTAAAAACCTATTTAGTACATGTGAGAAGAGCATCAAAACCTCAATTTGCCACATGCCCTTGTCACTAATGGCACATTGGATACTGTTATGTTCAATATTAAATCTAAGAAATGTTAATATATATATGATACCATCCTCTGTGTTGTTCAGTTTTCAAGAACAAGTGTCTCTTATTTGTCCTTATCCAAACATGTCATTTCTAGAGAAAACTCACTATGCTGATTAAGAGGAATATAAGTTTCTATCGTCTGTGCACAATTTGGAACTAAAGTCAGACAGGAGAGGCTATTATATAGATAAAGAGATCTTTGGTATTTCATAGTGTTGACAGCTGTCAACTTGGAGTTCTGCAGCACTTTGCCTTCATGAAAATTATACTTCTGCTGACCCATTATGCTGGCATTTACAGCAAAAGCTCTTTCCAAATATTTTTATATTTTATGATTTTATTGAAAATATTAACCATACAATAGACAGAGTGTCAGGGACGCTAATCTGCCCACTCCCTCTCTCAGTACATACAGCATTTGTCCATATTTTTGTCATTAACTGTGAAAAAAGCATCCTCTATTTTAATATATTTTCCTAATCAGCTTATTTTAGCAGAGCTAAAACAAGACTGGTGTATTTTAAAAATTTAAAAGTTGGTGCTCTTTGACTTTATAGCCTTTAATTTTTTCTATGTCATTCCAGTGAAATTATTGATTATTATTCTGACCCAGAATGCAATATCTAAACCTGAAATCAAAATGATACCAAAGAACAATGTATTATGGTTCTCAAAACTCTCTAATTAACCAGTGATTTTTTTCCCAACTCAACAGTGTTTGTGTGTGTGCATATGCATGAATGTGTGTATGTGATGTGAATTTAGTTGAAGATGGGGCAGAGAGATAAAATGAGGCATAGGAAAATCAATATAATGTCACAGGTCTTAAAAACCTTGACACTATGAGAGGCTGTAGCCACCAAGAAGCCTTTGTGAAAGCACAGGTCACTATCCACACCCCCCTCCACCCCAGGACCCTGTGCAGCCCTCCACCACCAGGGTCCCGTGACCCAGGGACAACTTTCCCAGGAGAACACATGACGTGCCTCAGGCTGTTGCAATGTCACACTGGCCTCTGCCACCACAGGCTTGCCCCGTATTCCATACCCCTCTCTAACCCCAGCCTGAGTGAGCAAGAGGAGCCCCTTAATCAGCCTCTCCTTTAACCCTCTCCTGTCTGGGCAAAAAACAGATGTCAGAGGGGAAGCAACATGCAGAGGCAGGGCCAAATCCAAAGCTGAACCCCAGCAACTGTGTGAAAAAAGAAGAGAAAGGGAAATCTCTCTGTGTAACCTCAGGAGCAACAGATTAAATCTCCACAATCAATTTGATGTACACTGCATCTGTGGAATACCTGAATAGACAATGAATCATCCCAAAATTGTGGTGGTGGACTTTGGGAGCAACTGTAGACTTGGGGTTTGCTGTATGCAACTGACTAGTTTCTGATTTATATGTTTATCTTAGTTTAGTTTTTAACGCTTGTTATCATTGGTGGATTTGTTTATTAGTATGGTTGCTCTCTTTCTTTTTTTAATCCCTTTTAAATTTATTTTGATATTTTTTTTTATTTTAATAATTTTTACTTTATGTTACGTTATTTTGTTGTTCTTTCTTTACATATTTTTTCTCCCTTTGCTTCTGAACTGTGTGGCTGACAGGGTCTTCGTGCTCTGGGCGGGTGTCAGGCCTGAGCTTCTGAGGTGGGAGAGCTGAGTTCAGCACATTGCACCACCAGAGACCTCCCAGCTCCACATAATATCAATCGGTGAGAGCTCTCCCAGAGATCTCTGTCTCAACGCTAAGACCCAGCTCCATTCAACAACCAGCAAGCTCCAGTGCTGGATGCCCCATGCCAAACAATAGCAAGATAGGCACACAACCCCACCCATTAGCAGAGAAGCTGCCTAAAATAAGTTTGCAGACACCCCAAAACACACCACCAGACTCGGTCCTGCCCACCAGAAAGACAAGATGCAGCCTCATCTACTAGAACACAGGCATTAGTCCTCTCCACCAGGAAGCCTACACAAACCACTGGACCAACCTTAGCCACTGGGAACAGACACCAAAAACAACAGAAACTACGAACCTACAGGCTGCAAAAAGGAGACCCCAAACACAGTAAGATACACAAAAGAGAAGACAGAGAAACACACAGCAGATGAAGGAGCAAGGTAAAAAGCCACCAGACCAAACAAATGAAGAGGAAACAGGCAGTCTACCTGAAAAAGAATACAGAATAATGAGAGTAAACAGGATTCAAAATCTTGGAAATCAAACGGAGAAAATTTAAGAAACATTTAACAAGGACATAGAAGAACTAAAGAGCAAACAAACAATGATGGAAAACACAATAAATGAAATTAAAAATTCTCAGAATAATAACTGAGGCAGAAGAATGGAAAAGTGACGTGGAAATAACTACCACAGAGCAGAATAAACAAAAAAGAATGAAAAGAATAGAGGACAGTCTCAGAGACCTCTGGAACAATATTAAATGAACTAACATTTGAATTATAGGGGTCCCAGTAGAAGAAGAGAAAATGAAAGGGACTGAGGTATATTCAAAGACATTACAGTTGAAAACTTCCCTAATATGGGAAAGGAAAAAGTCAATCAACTCCAGGAAGTGCAGAGAGTCCCATATAGCATAAATCCAAGAAGAAACACGCCAAGACACATATTAATCAAACTACCAAAAATTAATACAAAGAAAAAATATTAAAAGCAGCAAGGGCAAAACAACAAATAACACACACAGGAATCCACATAAGGTTAACAGCTGATCTTTCAGCAGAAACTCTGCAAGCAATAAGGGAGTGGCAGAACATATTTAAAGTAGTGAAAGGGAAAAACCTACAACCAAGATACTCTACCTGGCAAGGATCTCACTCAGATTTGATGGAGAAATTAAAACCTTTACAGACAAGCAAAATCTATGAGAATTCAGCACCAGCAAATCAGCTTTACAACAAATGCTAGAGGAACTTCTCTAGTCAGGAAACACAAGAGAAGAAAAAGACCTACAAAAACAAACCCAATAGAATTAATCAAAAGGTGATAGGAACATACATATTGACAATTACATTAAATGTAAATGGATTAAACACTCCAACCAAAAGACATAGACTGGCTGAATGAATACAGAAACAAGACCTGTACACATGATGTCTGCAAGAGACCCACTTCAGACCTAGGGACACATACAGACTGAAAGTAAGGGGGTGAAAAAGATATTCCATGCAAATGGAAATCAAAAGAAAGTTGGAGTACCAATTCTCATATCACACAAAATAGACTTTAAAATAATGAATTACAAGAGACAAAGAAGGACACTACATAATGATCAAGGGATCAATACAAGAAGAATATATAACAATTGTAAATAGTTATGCACCCAACATAGGAGCACCTCAAAACAAAAGGCAAATGCTAATACCCATAAAAGGGGAAATTGACAGTAACATGATAATAGTAGGGGACTTTAACACCCCACTTTCACCAATGGACAGATCAACCAAAATGAAAATAAATAAGGACACACAAGCTTTAAAAGGCACATTAAATAAGATGGACTTAATTTATATTTATAGGACAGTCTATCCAAAAACAACCAAATACACTTTCTCCTCAAGTGCTCATGGAATATTCTCTAGGATAGATCATTTCTTGGGTCAAAAATCAAGCTTTGGTAAATTTAAGAAAACTGAAATCATATCACGTATCTTTCCTGACCACAATGTTATGAGACTAGATATCAGTTACAGGAAAAAAACTGTAAAAAATGCAAACACATGGAGACTAAACAATACGATACTAAATAACCAAGATATCACTGAAGAAACCAAACAGGAAATCAAAAAATACCTAGAAACAAAGGGCAATGAAAACATGATGATCCAAAAACTATGGGATTCAGCAAAAGCAGTTCTAAGAGAGAAGTTTATAGCAATATAATCCTACCTCAAGAAACTAGAAACATCTCAAACAAACAACCTAACTTTAAACTAAAGTATTAGAGAAAGAAGAATAAAAAACCTCAGAGTTAGTAGAAGGAAAGAAATCATAAATATCAGATCAGAAAAATGAAAAAGAAATGAGGGAAACAATAGCAATGATCAATAAAAATAAAAACTGATCTTAGAGAAGATAAACAAAATTGATAAACCATTAGCCAGACTTACCAAGAATAGAAGGGAGAAGACTCAAATCAACAGAATTAGAAATGAAAAAGAAGAAATAACAACTGACACTGCAGAAAGACAAAGGATCATGAGAGATTACTAAAGCAACTAAATGCCAATAAAATAGACAACCTGGAAGAAATGGACAAATGTGTAGAAAAGCACAACCTCCCAAGACTGAACCAGGAAGAAATAGAAAATATAAACAGACAAATCACAAGCACTGAAATTGAAACTGTGATTAAAAATCTTCCAACAAATAAAAGCCCAGGACCAGATGGCTTCACAGGTGAATTCTATAAAACATTTAGAGAAGAGCTAACATCTATCCTTCTCAAATTTTTCCAAAATATATCAGAGGGAGGAACACCATCAAACTCATTCTATGAGGCCACCATCACCCTGATACCAAAACTAGACAAAGAAGTTGCAAAAAAAGAAAACTACAGGCCAATATCACTGATGAACATAGGTGCAAAAATTCTCAACAAAATACTAGCAAACAGAATCCAAAAGTACATTAATAGGATCATACATCATGATCAAGTTGGGTTTATCCCATGAATGCAAGAATTCTTCATTATATGCAAATCAATGTGATAAATCATATTAACAAACTGAAGGAGAAGCACCATATGATAATCTCAATCGATGCAGAAAAAGCTTTTGAAAAAATTCAACACCTATTTATGATAAAAACTCTCCAGAAAGTGGGCATAGAAGGAACTTGCCTCAACATAATAAAGGCCATATATGACAAACCCACAGCCAAAATCATTCTCAATGGTGAAACACTGAACCCATTTCCATTAAGAACAGGAACAAGACAAGATTGCCCACTCTCACCACTATTATTCAGCATATTCTTAGCCATAGCAATCAGAGAGGAAAAAGAAATAAAAGGAATCCAAATCGGAAAAGAAGAAGTAAAGCTGTCACTGTTTGCAGATGACATGATACTATACAAAGAGCATCCTAAAGATGCCACCAGAAAACTACTAGAGCCAATCAATGAATTTGGTAAAGCAACAGGATATGAAAGTAATACACAGAAATCTCTTGCATTCCTATACAATAATGATGAAAAATCTGGAAGAGAAATTAAAGAAACACTCCAAGTTACCATTGCAACAAAAAGAATAAAATACCTAGAAATAAACCTACCTAAGGAGACAAAAGACCCATATGCAGAAAAGTCTAAAACACCGATGAAAGAAATTAAAGATGATACAAACAGTTGGAGAGATGTACCATGTTCTTGGATTGGAAGAATCAACATTGTGAAAATGACAATACTACCTAAAGCAATCTACAGATTCAGTGCAATCCTTATCAAACTACCAATGGCATTTTTCACAAAACTAGAACAAAACCGTTCACAATTTGTATGGAAACACAAAAGACCCCAAAAAGCCAAAGCAATCTTGAGAATGAAAATTGGAGCTGGAGGAATCAGCCTCCCTGACTTCAGACTATACTACAAAGTTACAGTAATCAAGACAATATGGTACTGGCACAAAAACAGAAAGATAGATCAATGGAACAGGATAGAAAGCCCAGAGATAAACCCATGCACATATGGTCACCTTATCTTTGAAAAAGGAGGCAAGAATATACAATGGAGAGAAGATAGCCTCTTCAATAAGTGGTGCTGGGAAAACTGGACACCGACATGTAGAAGGATGAAATTAGAACACTCCCTAACACCATACACAAAAATAAACTCAAAATGAATTGGAGACCTAAATGTAAGGCCAGACACTATAAAACACTTAGAGGAAAACATAGGCAGAACACTCTATGACATAAATCACAGCAAGATCCTTTTTGACCCAACTCCTAGAGAAATGGAAATAAAAACAAAAATAAACAAATGGAACCTAATGAAACTTCGAAACTTTTGCACAGCAAAGGAAACCATAAACAAGACAAAAAGACAACCCTCAGAATGGGAGAAAATATTTGCAAATGAAGCAACTGACAAAGGATTAATCTCCAAAATATACAAGCAGCTCATGCAGCTCAATATCAAAAAAACAAACAACCCAATCCAAAATGGGCAGAAGACCTAAACAGACATTTCTCCAAAGAAGACATACTGATTGCCAGCAAACACATGAAAGGATGCTCAACATCACTAACCATTAGAGAAATGCAAATCAAAACTTTGATGAGGTATCACCTCACACCAGTCAGAATGGCCATCATCAAAAAATCTACAAACAGTAAATGCTGGGGAGGGTGTGAAGAAAAGGGAATCTTCCTGCACTGTTGGTGGGAATGTAAATTGATACAGCCACCATGGAGAACAATATGGAGGTTCCTTAAAAACTAAAAGTAGAACTACCATATGACCCAGCAATCCCACTACTGGGCATATACCCTGAGAAAACCATAATTTAAAAAGAGTCATATACCACAATGTTCATTGCAGCACTATTTACAGTAGCCAGGACACAGGAACAACCTAAGTGTCCATCGACAGGTGAATGGATAAAGAAGATGTGGCACATATATAAAATGGAATATTACTCAGCCATAAAAAGAAACAAAATTGAGTTATTTGTAGTGAGGTGGATGGACCTAGAGTCTGTCATACAGAGTGAAGTAAGTCAGAAAGAGAAAAACAAATACCCTTTGCTAACACATATATATGGAATCTAAAAGAAAAAAAATGGTTCTGACGTACCTAGGGTCAGGACAGGAATAAAGACACAGATGTAGAGAATGTTCTTGAGGACATGGGGAGGGGGAAGGGTAAGCTGGAACAAAGTGAGAGAGTGGCATGGACATGTATACACCACCAAGCATAAAATATATAGCTAGTGGGAAGCAGCTGCATAGCACAGGGAGATCAGCTCGGTGCTTTGTGACCACCTAGAGGGGTGGGATAGGGAGTGTGCGAGGGAGACGCAAGAGGGAGGGGATATGGGGATATATGTATATGTACAGCTGATTCACTTTGTTATACAGCAGAAACTAACATAACAATGTAAAGAAATTATACTCCACTAAAGATATTAAGTAAAAAAGAAAACCTAGAATAATTTAACTTGTGTAATTTAATAATCTAGGTCACTTTCACACCACATTAAAATAGTGTCTCAAGTGGCAGAAGTAAGATGATACATAAGCAATAATAAGAAATAATCGATTTATTATGTATCTAGTGTCTTCAGGGATTTAATAAGAGGAGCAATTCATTTATTTTTATCCTTCCTTAACACTTGCTAACCAAACTGAGAGTAAAGTTGATTCCAATACTAAGAAATATTAATCTTTTTTTCATACTTCTGAATTCAAATTGGAAATTCATATAGTTCTACCTGAGGTATTAAATAAAAAGGACCCCGACCCTCCACAGGAAACAATAAGTAGTATGTTAGAGCAACTTTCTACTTTATGTTTTTAATACCCAGTATAAAACTGGAAATAAAAATACATAGCATAATTTCATTTCACTGTCTCTTAGACTCGTGCTTTCTAAAATACAGCTATTTCTCCAGCAGTATTGTTTTTCCTCCAGCGATTACTCGGATTCTCACCTTTCCACTTTCCAAAAAGAAATTTATTCCAGTTGGGTGCACCTTCCTTAACATCATTATTATTCTAATTTAAAATTTCTAGAGATAGTTTATGATTTTTTCCTTTAATTTAAAGACTAATCAACTCTTTCTGAGTAACAATGCTAAGCAATGTATTTAATTCCTATTTGGATTGTAAAGTTTTCCCTCTTAATTGTGCTCAAACAAAATAAATGACTCTAGAGTTTTATGTGTAAAGGGGACATAGAGATACCTACTATCAAAAATTATTAAAATATGTAAACAAGAAAGTTATAATATTTCAAGGTGAAATCCAGATTTTAGCTTTTTTTTAATGTCTGCTTTATAATTTGTTCAAATCAAAGACTGCACAGGGTAGGCAGTAACCTGTATACAGTGATAAAGGGGTAACTTTTAACGTGGGTCTTAATTTGTCCTCTTCCATAACACAAAAATCTACGTGTTGCATTTATCAATAAAAAAATTATTTTTAAAAAAGACATTATTTTTTAATTGTGGTGACAATTAAGGCCTTTACCTTGCATGAAATTTAACATATAAGAGTGGCAGTATTATTTTTTGGCTATTTAAATTTCATTGACTTTGCTTTTGACTGTATATTCTTTGAAGATACCACTCCATAGTTTACTTGTAAGATTTAAGGTTTCATATCAATGATAACCCAAAGGGCCAGGAGTTTCAGAGGCCTTACTTCCTGCTATGGGGATTGAGAGTTTGTTCCCTCACACATAGCTCCTCACTCATACACACACACACACACACACACACACACACACACACACACACACATTTTCCTTCCACACATTTTCATTGAATCAGAATTCAGTGTCTGTGTTATTCTTTCTTTGTACATGCTATTCAGAGCTGAGAAATGTATTGTAAGTTACTTCTCCTTTCTTGTACAACTTCTTGTTTTTCTTGCACTTGATAATTTCCTTACACTTTGGGTTTGATTTTTTTCCTGTGTACCCATTACTTACTTATTCCCAAACCCCACAATGGAAATATGAATCTCTTTTTGGTACACACACACACACAAAAAAGCAGATAATGCAGTTCAAAGGAAGCAATCTATGCCCAGAGGCCCAAAAGTCAGGGAGTCTTCTGAGGCAGCACCGCCTGTCAGTGGGGGCCAGAGGCCCTTCTCTCTTTGCTCTACACTGGGAGACCCCATGAGGTCAGAGACCTGCAGGGGAGTCCTGGCCCATTTGAGAAGAAGACAGGGAAGTTATGATTATTTCACACGAATTTTCTTACCTGGCCAATGATTGAAGAAGATAATATATATACTACATTGTACTCTGGTATAGGCAAGATATGAAATATATATATATGAGAAAAAAGAAAGAAAACCACTTTTTATCCTCCATTTCTCTTAAGTTCATGAAACAATTATACAAATACAAGTGTATTTGTTTAATAAGGTTTGTTGCTAAGGGCAGTTTGCATTCACAATAGGAACCACAAGGCCAGTCCAGCCATAACATTTTTTCTGAGGAAGGAAGCAGGGGCCTCAGGTGAATAGCCCGAGGAATTTCTATCCCCCAGGCATCACTGTCAATAGGCTGAGACCAGCACAAAGCAGGATGCCAACACTTTCTGACGTCATGCAGGATCCTGAATAGAGATGCTTTGGCTTCTCTCAGCTATCCAAGGGACACTACCTGCATACAGTTCTCAAACTTCAAGGATTGGAAGCCAAATCCCCTTTTATAAAGTTGTGACCTCCTCGGTATGCTTCCAGTGATCACTGACATGGGAATAAGTCAGGTATTCAGAAAAGGTGATGGTAAACCATATTTTTACAGGGAAATTTTCAAGACAGAAGATATATTGAAATTTCTAGCAAATCTCTTGGTCCCTGCTTAAGAGACTTTACCAAGTTACAATAGGAGAATAATTTAAAAGATATCGATAGATGGAAATATAGGGAAGAACTTTATGCAGTAGCACAAAAATGTTTATCAAAGTAAGTGCTTATGGAAGGCAGAACCTTAAGCCTAAATGTAGGTGAAAGGGCTGCAGAGATTCAGAATAATATGTGTTTTAGCTTTTACTCTCTGTTTTTAGCAAGGGGTACAAGAAAATATAAACTCAGAAAAGAATCAGTCTATTTGTATGAAGATATAAAAGTGAATAGAAATAGTAATTTAGGGCTTTGAAGTGTTGGGAAAACTGATTGCCTCTATATTTCAAAAGTATGGAATAAGGCACAAGGAGCTTTGAGTGATAAAGTCTTATTAATATTCACCCTGTGACATATATATTAGCATGCCCTTCTTACCTAATGCCATTATTTCTAGTAGCCTCAAGATAGCAGCCACTAAGTTGAGATAAAACTATTTCGCCAGGGAATACAAGAAATAAAAGTTTTTATTTCAATTACACTGTCTCTGGTTTAATATTCCATGTTGGGTTAATATGGATAAAGGTGGGAAAGGAAACATAACTTAACTCTTTATAGGTCACTAGATTTGAAAGTTCCGTATCTGGGAATGATGGAGAGGACTTAGGTATAACAACTGAGATTGGGAAGCAGGATGAAATGGTGTTCGTTACCAGATTGTGACCATCACTGATGCCTGATCAACCAAACCTACTTATCCTTCCTGCACAATGAGACAGACTATATTTCCCAGCTTCTCTTGCAGTTATAACTGGGTAACAGGCCAATAAACAAAGACAGAAATTATGTGAGCTACTGACAGGCTTAACACATGAAAATCTCGCATCTGTAATTCTCCATGTTTATCATCCTTAGGACTAGATATGAATACCAAGGCTACCTTGGTAGACACAATGATAGTGGCAACTGTTTGACTTATTAAAATAGAAATGTCGTGTGGTTCCATTAAATAATATGAAGAAGTAAAAAGATAGAAGAGATCCAATTTCTGGATCAACACTTGGAACCTATCACCTAACCAAGAAGTCCCATATTGGACAGATTGAACAGATTTAAGAGCAAAAGAACACTTTGATTTTGTTAAGGCACTGAGATTCATGGAATCGTTGGTTTTGATTCTCCACTCAACACCTCCAAAATAACTGATTTTGGTTTCTTTACTTTCATTCTACATTATATTAAAAAATAAATAAATTTTAAAAAAATGTTTTTAAAACCTTTTTAAAGCTCTATCTCATAACTGTAGTTTGGGTCTGAGAAATTTTTTCCAAGACGGTATTAAATGTGCAAGAGAATTATTAGGGGACAGAGTATGAATAGGTGTGGAGAGCCTTCAGAATGCAATGCAAGTTAACATCTGTGGGAAAAGAAAGGGGAGGAAGGAGACTTGGGTAGAAGAGTGTATGGCTGCAGAACAATGCGGAGAAAAGTTTGTGCAGGCTGATGGGGAGACTTGAGCCAAGGGTGCCCATAAAAAGAAGACTTCTCTTCACCCCAATGGGTCTGTTTTAGTACCACAACAATGATCAGGCATTACCTGGAGCAGTCCTGGAAGTGTGGCAACAGCCTGAATGTAGTGGTTGATTCACAGAAGCAGCAGCTGGGATTATTAGTCGATCATGCTTCTTACAATGGGAAACCTGAGCAACTCTTTTCATGGCAGCTACAGTTCATCCCTTGTGAATCATTAGAACATTGGCTGGTGAGCCTAGAGACAAGAAGCCATGGAATATAATGTTTGTTAAGAAATAATGGGAACAGGTCAACATGCATCTCCATCCCTCCTGCAGTCCACATGCTAATCTTAGATCTATTCATAGACAAAATGAAGTTCTCAGAATTTTTTTTTTTTTCAGATTGTCCTAGCTATTATAAAGGAGTGTTGACCTTGTCGGGGAGATTTCCCTAGGACAGACAAACTCCTGTGGGAAACAACAGTGAGACATTGACTGATAGTTGGATCTTACTGGCTCATATTAGGATTACAATGCTAACAAAGTTTACCTACTGGAAAATGAGAAATTGAGTCAAGCTATCTAGATAAATACTGTGGTCAACTTCACTGCTTTAGAAAACTTCCTTCACTCTTATACTAAAATGGGGAAAATATAAGAGATGTTATTATGCAAATTTCATGAAAAAGACTCCAATTAAGGTGCACTTCTTTTAAAAGCTATCCCTGCTATATGAACTGAGCCTGAATTAGTCAAAAAGTATGCCTCAAAGCCCAACCAGAAAGTAACATGATGTGATTGTTGAAGAACAGGATCCCCAAAGCTGAAATAGAAACAGTAATGATCTTCCTACCTGATAGAGAGTTTTCATGGGTTAAATGAATGTTCATTTGTTCTAGCCACATACAGCCTCCATGCCATTCAAATCTGAAAGTATTTGCTTACTGACTCACCCCCGATACCTCCACCTCTTTACCCTGACATAAGCTTTCTTAAGGAAAAAGATGATTAGGGGTAGGAGTGAAGTCTCTTTGTCCCAAAAGGAAACTAAAAGTCATAAGAATCTGTACAGTGTGTTGAGGAATCTTGGGGAGGGATGAGAATCAAACTATCATGCCTCTTTTGCTTACAGGCCCTTGAGGAACTATCCTACCCAGCCCTATGGAGGGAGGGAGGACTTTGATTCAACTGATGGGGTTTGACCAAGATTCACAGCTGGGAAAGGAAGCTAACATTATCTTTTTGGTAAAGCTTTGTGGGACAGTTTAATGTATTGTGTGGCTGCTCTTTTTACCTGAAAAAAAAAAAAAGGTTACTTACCAAACATTTGCAGTAAAGGCCATACTTAATATTTCAGATATAACAGTAAAAGGTTGCAGTTATTTCTCCCTCCCAGTTCTGATATGGATGCAACTTATCTTAAATCAAGGTTAGTCTTGTGACTTTCTTTGATTAATAGATTGTATTGAAAGTAACACTATCAATACAGGACCTAAACTTAAGATGTCTGGAGCTTCTACTTCCCTTAAAAGAAGCCAGCTTCAGCTACCCAGAGATCACCATGTTGTGAAGACCAATACCACTTCCAGGAGTAATTCTACCTATTAACCTCTGGATAGGACTTTGTGGTGTCCCACCCAGATCCTGGCTCATTTATCCCTTAGTTGCTGGAAATATCAGCTTCTTATTTCTCCCAGCTACATAGAAACATGCTTTCACCTGATAGGAGCCATCCTACCAAGAAAGAAAACTTTCCCCTTTATTTATAAACAGGCACCCAACTTCAAAGAGGAAAACATGGTGGGGCAGTATGTGCTCTAAAGCCTTTTCCTATTAATAAAGCCATGGCTCAACTTTTCCTAAGAGGTGACCTTGATTAAGTCCCTCTTACACTTCACTCCTTCCCTCATAGATTTTCCTGAAGAGCACTTCTTGATGAACCATGTGTGCTCAAATCGTTGCACCCCTCTCTGCTTTCAGGAAGCCCAGACTTACACAGCCTAAGTGGGGGTAGGGTGCAGGGGAGATCACAAGGTTGTGTTCATGTCATGATTATTCACACTGGGTTTTTCTGTGCATTTGAAGCATGTAATAATGCTGCTGTCAATATAATTCTTGTAAAGGAACATATGTAAACAGAGGTAGGACAGATATCAGAGAACGAGTATAAAATTTTGGCACAGACGCACCAGAAAAATTTTAACAATGTATAATTATTAGTATTAGGTCAGTTTTTAAAGAAGCCAAAGAAATAATATTTTTCTCTTTAAAATAAGAAATATGGCAAATAATACTGTATCACCAATGCCCCAAGCAGAATTAGCTTGGATACCATAGACAATACAAAAAAGGATGCAAACTCCAATCAAGTCTTATGTTATTTTCAAACTTATAATATATGACATATAGGAAATTAATTCTACAAGATGGAGATATAACTGGCATCAGACATGATATTTTTCATTTAAATAGCTTACACCATGTACCAGAGGGCATATGGTAAATAACTCAATCTTTCTTTTTGCTCTTGTTTACAGAACACTGGCTTCAAACACATTATTTTACTCAATGAAATATTTTAGCTGTGCGTATTTCACATATATGTATCATTAAGTTTCCTGTGTCTGTATATTTCTCCAATTTTACACTCACCTTAAAGCAACCCTGCATAACTTACTCTCCTCAAATTATGCCAATGAGTTTCTGTTTTTCCTTTTCACCATACCTACACATTTTATAATTCTACTGTTCACAGATGACAGGCATAAGAAGAAAGCCCTAACCTGTAATTAAGATTAAGTTAGTTGTCTTATGTCACCCAGTTAATTAATGAAACAGCCAAGATCGTTTAGATATCAAGAGGTAAAATGTCTAAAAAAATCTTTTACTATATCAGATTACAAATATCATCATCTTACTCAACACACAAAAGGTAATGTGTGTTTTATATATATGACACTTTGGGATATTAAAGCAATTGAAAATGAAGAAAATTTTGATATTTTCCATCTTTCTAACCTTCTTATAATATTCTGTATAACTGAGTTTAGGTAAGAATTCTAACACTAAAATTGACTTTTCTCAAGAGAAATTATCTTGCCTCAAATGAGGGGGAAAACATTGAACATCAGGAGGACAAATTCATGGGTTTGTTTGAATATAAACTGTTCCTTGGGGGATTAAAAAGTGTCCCACTAAATAACTATTAAAGTGGTAATATTTCATTCCTGAGGATCCATTTTGTTTGCTCATTCTTTGTGAAAAATGTTATGTTAAATACTTGTGCATGAAAAACCTCATCAGGTGTTGGACATTATCAGGTCAAGTTGAAACAATGTTTTATTATCATTGACCCACTGAATGGGAAAAAATGTTTGCAAATGATATGACCTATTGGTTAAAGGGTTAATATCAAAAATATATAAACAGTTCATACAACTCAATATAAAAAAAAAGCAAACAACCCAATTAATAAATGGGCAGAAGACCTGAAGAGAGATTTTTTTTTCCCAAGGAAGACATACAGATAGCCAACAGACATATGAAAAGATGCTCAACATCACTAATCATCAGAGTAATACAAATCAAAAAAATGAGATATCACCTCATACCTGTCAGAATGGCTATCATCAAAAAGACCACATAAAGACACAGACGTAGAGAATGGACTTGAGGACACGGGGAGGGGGAAGGGTAATCTGGGACGAAGTGAGAGAGTGACATGGACTTATATATACTACCAAATGTAAAATAGATAGCTAGTGGGAAGCAGCTGCATAGCACAGGGAGATCAGCTCCGTGCTTTGTGACCACCTAGAGGGGTGGGATAGGGAGGGTGGGAGGAAGAGGCAAGAGAGAGGAGATATGGTGATATATGTATATGTATAGCTGATTCACTTTGTTATAAAGCAGAAACTAACACACCATTATAGAGAAATTATGTTCCAATAAAGATGTTAAAAAAAATAAAAAAAAAAAGACCACAAAAAACAAATGTTTACAAGGATGTGGAGAAAAAGGAATCCTAGCACACTGTTGGTGGGAATGTAAATTGGTGCAGTCACTGTGTAAAACTATATGGAGGTTCTTAAAAAAAATAAAAATAGAACCACCATATGATCCAACAATCCCACTCCTGTGTATATATCCAAAGAAAACAAAAACACTAATTAGAAAAAGTACTTGTAACCCAGTGTTCATAGCAGCATTATTTATAATAGCCAAGGTATGGAAGCAACCTAAGTGTCCATCAACAGATGGATGCATAAAGAAGATGTAATAGATATATATTCCATATATATATTCCATACATATATATATAAAATATTCCATTATATATAATGGAATATTAATCTGGAAAAGAATTAAATTTCAACATTTGCAACAACATGGATACCCTGGAGGGTGTTATGCTAAGTGAAATAAATCAGACAGAGAAAGACATATGTTGTATGTTATCACTTATATGTAAAATCTAAAAAATAAAACAAACTAGCTAATAAAACAAAAAAGAAACAAACTCACTGACATAAAAAACAAACTAACAGTTACCAGCAGGGAAAGGAAAGGAGGGAGGGGCAAAATAAGGGTAGGGGTTAAGAGGTACAAACCACTATTTATAAAATGAATAAGCTACAAGGATATATTGTACAGCATAAGGAATATGTCCAATATTTAATAATAACTATAAATGGAATAAAACCTATAGAAATTTTGAATCACAGAGTTGTACACCTGAAACTAATATAATATTGTAAATCAACTATACTGCAATACAAATAAATAAATAAAAATGTATTGGAACAGCTCTTTTAATTCTATATCAAATTTTATATCAAATTCTATATCAAACCCTACCACTAATGTTTCTATTTTCCATAAGAAAATGCACCAACCATATGAAGTATATTCCTTCCAACAACAATGTGACTCAAAAATTTAGTTTTCAGAATTGTTTAACCATTTTTATATTTTGGATGATAACTCACTGTCATCAATAAATTTTAAGAGTATAAACATGACATGGCTATAACTAACTGTTTAAAAAATACTACTTTAGTAGTGAGATCATTTGATATTGTAATTTATAATAAGAAATATATATTTGACTTTTATCCCTGTTTCTGACACAGAGCTTTTAAAACTTTTCGAATTTTCTAGGTGATGAGAGCCATAAAGGTGTCTTTTGTTAAGTTAATGTGGTAACTTTTGGACCACACCTAAGGATGGGAACTGGTTGCCAGGAGACTCAACCACGTGATTAGAGGGTTGGAACTTTCAGTACCATTCTCTGACCTCCAGCGAAGGGAGAGGGACTAGAGGCTGAATCAATTGCCAATGACCAATAATTTAATAAATTATGTCTGTGTAATGAAACCTCCTTAAAAACCCAAAAGGACAGTTTGGAGAGCTTCCAAGCTGGTGAACACGTGGAAATTTGGGGGAGAGTGGTGCCCTCCAAGAACCATGCAAGCCTGGCACCTTTTCTCCATACCTTCCCCTCTGCATCTCTTGCATCTGGATGTTCATCTGTATCCTTTATCATATCCGTTTATAATAAGTAACCTAGTAAGAAAAATATTTCTCTGAGTTCTGTGAGCTGTCTAGCAAATTAATAGGATCCAAGGAAGGGGTCATGGGAACCTCTGATTCATAGCCAGTCGGTCAGAAGTACAGGTAACAACCCAGCTTGCAACTGGCATTTGAAGTGTGGTGGGGTGGGGGCAGTCTAGTAGGACTGAACTCTTCACCAGTCTTTTGGACTGAACCATTAACATGAATCTGGGACTATCTTTGGGTAGAGAGTGTCAGAATGAGTTGAAATGTAGGACACCCAGCTGGTGTCCCAGAATTGCTTGTTCCTGGAGTGAGGAAGCACCGCCCTCTCCCATACACACACATTGGAATTGGGTCCAAGAAGTTAAAAGAGATGATAACCAGAAATAAATGATTTTTTGAATGACTTAAAAGTGATTTCCTAAAATAATACATTCCAAATATTTCAAGTGTGTTTGTAAGCAAGCCACTCTAACTGATCCCTTTGTTCCCTTGACACTTCCTCTAACTGCCAGTAAATCTTAAGTAGTTTACATCTAATTGTAATGAGAGGATTTCACACTGCTAATTCCTTGACTCCCTTCCTTTTTCAATACCTATTTGTGATGGCAATTTTCTGGAACCTAAAACAGCCATGCTTGACCTTTCTCTTCTCCTCTCTTCTGTGAGCCCATGTGTAAACAAAGGAAGCACACAGTAAATATTAGGTCTCTTCTCACCTGAAAAACCTGTATATATAACTCGATTTTAGCCTGAGGATCAACTTTTCTTTTCTCATTCTAAGTCACTGCTAAAACTAAATCTTTCCTTTAAAAAAGATCCCTCCTTCTTCACCTTTTTCTTGCTTCTTCTACCTGAAGACAAAAGTTCTTCCTTGAACCCCCAGCCTGTGGCAAGCATATGGCTGAAATCACCTGTCTGGTGGTAGATATTCAGAAAGTCCACTACCCTATATGCCCTTTTGCTCATGTTGTGATACTATGTCATACTATTGGGTAATGTTACATAATCACTTTCCTAAACTGTGAGCATCTATAAGTATCCTTATTTTCTCTTCTACTCACTTTAAGTAGGTGTGCTCTGTTTCTGTGTGATGCAACAGCCCTGTGGCTTTATCCAATTCCAAGATATGATTAAACTGATCTGATCATATATCTCAATATTTAAAGTCATTTTTGGAGGAACTTTTTTTCTAAACAGTGTTATTGAGATAAAATTCACCTTCCTAAATTTACAGTTAATTTTTTTTAGTATGTTCACAGATGTGGGAAAATATCACCATAGTCAATATTAGAGTATTTTCATCACCACAGAAAGAAACCTTGTATGGTTTAATTATCAACGCCTTAAACTCTCAGATATCCCCTACCCGCTAGCACTCACTAATCCACATTCTCATAGTTACATGGAATGTTAACACTAAGGGCAACTGGGTGATGGGTATACAGAAAATTCCTTTACTCTCTTTGCCACTTTTATGTAAATCTAAAATTATTCTAAAACAAAAACAATTTAAAAGTACTTCAAATACATACAGTACAAAGCAATACAATTATATTGTTACATTAACATGTATACTGTTGTATAATTGTTATATAACTGGAACATCTTATACAGCCTGTTCTAAGGGCTTACATATGTCACTTATAGTACCTTCACAACCATCTAATAGAGTAGCTATTCTCTCACAGATGAAATTCAGGCCCAGGGAGTAAGTGAATTTCCCAAGGTGCTCACCCCAAAGAGAACATTAAGACTTTAAATGCTGCCTTCTGGCTCCATAGTCCATTCTTTCAACCATTGCACTTTTCTCCTGACTGCTAAATGACAGGTTTGAGCAAGTCAATATAAGGAGGAACAGAAAATTTTGAGATATGAGATAAAAATTTGAGCTGCTCTTCCCAAACATGAGCTTTAAAGAATTACAAATATTAGCTCAAAAGTGACTTTTCTCACTTAAACATAATATGCAATTAGAAGTGTCTGCTTGTATGTGAAAATAGGTCAAGTCAGGCCTATGTGCTCATTGCTCTCAGCTAGAAAAGGTGGATAAATTACAAAACTCTGAAATATGTCTAAAAGGGTTCAAATCCTAGCTCCACTGCCAAACGTGCCACCCTCAGAAATTCACTTGATGTCTCTATTTCTCAGTACCTGGATCTGCATATCATAGCACCTATATCTCAAATGCTTGCAAAACTGCACAACACATAGTAAGTGAGTGATCAGTGCTATGAGAACCATGGAGGGGGGGAAGGGCAGAAAGTGAGTTGACTCCTGACAGAGCAGCTGTTTCATCCAGGGAAGTCTAGGGCAGACCTATGCACAAGAGATAGATGAACAGAGACCTGAATAAAGCCAGGAAGTGAGTCATGGGGCCTTCTTGAGAAAGAGTATTTTAGACAGAAGGAAGATGCTCCAGGCAAGAGTAACCTTGGGATGGAGAGCTTGGAGATCAGAGAGCGAGGAGGAGACAGGTGAGGTGAGGGGTAAGTATATAGAGGCCCAAACTGATTTGCAAACCTAAACCACTCTGATGGTTGCTTGAAGATTTCTCTCACATTGCCCAAGAAACTCTACTACCCACAGAAATTGCCTCTACCTTGAAATCTCATGCCACATGTAGTTTGAAATTACCACTCAAATTAACATTTAAATACATAGGATTTTGTACATTTGAGTGTTCATCTTTCACCTGTGACTGGAATGTAAATTGCTTCTTGGCCATTACCATGTAGTGTGCGTTTGTGTATGTGTGTGCACAGATGTGTTTGTTTCATGTTTAGTCCACTAAAGCATCTATAAAATTATCACAATTATATTTTTCTGATTAATAAATTCTAACAGACACATTACTTTTTAGAGCAGGAACTGTGACTTTGGTTATAATTCTTTTGTCATGCATCCTGTAAACTTCATATGTACTCACTGGAACTGAAATTATCTTAAATTTACAATATAGCTTACAGGCTTGAGCAGAATTGTATAGGCATTATCATATATTGTGATCCAGTTTACAGTCATGAGAGCCAGTCAAAAGTCATTTGAATCTCACTTGATAAAAAGCTCAACATACTCTTTGAGAAACTAAATGGCTTCCCACAGGTTATAAAATTAATAAGAAGTAGAGACTCAAGTTGAACAAAGGTTGTCAGGCCCTTGTTTATATTCCTCTCACTTTATCATAAGCCAAAATAACTTTAAAATATTGCAAAGTTAGATTAAGGATGTAAACATTCAAAGGGATATTACTTTGGTTCCGAAAAAAGTGAGAACCGCAATTCTGTTAGTTAAATTGGAGTCATGCCCCTGATAAATAAATGCTCTTGCAGCTGTATTTGTCTGGCAGTAAGGAAGACTACTTCTAAAATGTATTTCTGAAATATTAGCACAACACAAAATGATAGCTTTCAGAGAAACTAAATTTCTAACAGCAGAAGTTGCATGAACTGCTCTTTGGAGAAATGAAAGATTCACTCTAATACCTTGCCCACAAATGACCAGAATTCCAATGTGACCATTTTCAAAACTTAATATTAAATACTAAAATTCTTCCGTTATTTTCAGGGAGAAAATTCAAGAAGAATACAACGTGGAGGAGTGGATGAGAATTGAAAAGTATTCTTGGCTCTTCTACAAAACTATAAGATGAATGTCTGGCAAATCATGCATTATAATATACAGATATGGGAAATTCTCACTTCTACAATTACTCATCTACATTTTTCTTCCTTCCCATGATGTGTAGCAAACTTAGAATCCATGTTTGGATTCTTTTAGCCTCTCTGAAGTCTACTTAGAGACTTTCCTGATTTCATCAAGTGAGTAAGTAGGGAGGAAATGCAAAATATGGTAAACATTATGTGATAGGCAAATATGCTGCTGAAAACCCATATAATGACTTCCAAAACAAATGAAAGTGTTTGCTTCTCCTTGCACTTATGTACCTTCATTAACCTGATTATGGGACTATTTACAGCATAGAATCACAACCTACTTGTGGAGTTCATTCTTTGATTCTTGGCTTGTCTGAGTTGCAAAATGGGAGTGTAAGACTTCAGTTTTGTACAAACAGTTGCCCTAAAGCCATTCAACAGATGACACATAATCATAATTAAATCTGCACATGCTATATTTCTCTTAACAACAACATATCTCATGCAGAGCAACTCAAAAACAGAAACAAAGGCAAAATTACATTGCTGAATTCTTTAATAATTGAAGTAAATATGATACAATGTATATAAAAGTAATAGGCATATAAAATACTCTTAATACATCTCTTTATGACATTTAGACATGAGCTATCTGGCTTTATATTACAGAAAATTAAAGCTAGAAGAAATCCAGAAAATAGCTAAGTCTATGTAAAATAAGATGATTTTTAAATTAGGAAACTGAAATACAATTTGTGATTTTAGAGCAAATAACAGCTCTTTTTTGTGCAAGTGTCAGCATCATAGTTAAAGAGATATGGCCAGTTCATTGCACTTGACTCATAAAACCAAAATTATGAGAGCCCTTTCTTAGATGTAGTGCTATTTCTCATTTTACGTGTATGTGCCGGTCTCAATATATTCCACATATTTGGAAACTCATAATTTTCTTATCTGGTTTTATTCTTGAGAAGGTTCCAAACAAATACTCTTATATGCTCATATTTTTTAAATAAAGCACAAGAACATGAGAGACCTAGGAATATATTGATTTTTATTAATGTAAGTTGATACTACATATTCATCTGGATATTGTTTATTGTGTAATTTGTGAGCAAGATTTTTGAGAGTAGTACTCTTCTGCTGACTTTAAGTGACAAGAGATTCTGCCATACCTATTTACCAACATGTAATAATACATACTAAATTATTGAGTCATTTTTCCTCTCCCAAGAGGAAAATTATATGACATTATTCTAGATGAAAAACAAACTTCTAACCAGTGGCCTAAGATCTAATGACAGATATTAATGGGTTTTCTATGACCTGTTTTCTACAAACTATTATTTCTCAGTGATGCTGAGATTCTCCATGTCAGGGATACATGGGAGAAAATTTCTCTTGGTTTGTTCAAAGATATTCCTGTCAGCCTTTTCTTTAACTATCTCCCTCAACACCACAGTATCGTGTATACTGACTCTGTTGCTATGCTAACATATTGTGTTAAAAAAATAGCATTTTGCAAAAAGATTAAAAATTTACTTTCAGTGACCATTCTCTTACATGCAACAAAACTGATCACTTCCCCAACTACATAAAATATGCAAGGGGAGGGAAAGAGCATAATAGATGTAACAACATCAAACCTGAAGATGTGGTGATGAACAAATAAGATTTTGCTGCAAGCTTCAGGTAAACGCTCAATAAATTATAGTTGTTTTTATTATACTGACCAAATTTACCAAGTAAAATTGGAAGTCAAATTGGTAATCTGCAAGGCTAAATTTGACACTTTTTTGTCATATTTTTATTTGTACATATCTTGCTTTATTTAAAGGGTAGAATGAGTCTATTGAAGCAATGTCGTTATTAAAAATGGGATCTTCAGGCATCTCTAATATGTATACACATCACCAAGTTTATACGCTGTTATACATTATACGTTAGGATTTTCTTTTTTGATAGCGTTATTCCCAAAGTTTTATTTCTTTATAAATTTTACTTTTTGTTCAAAGCTTTTACAGAAACTTTCCTAACCATCCTCATCCTTGATTTCTATCTTCTACAAAATCTGATTATGTGCTCTTTCCATGCACAGTGCTAGCAGACTCCCTGCAAAATCCAGTTTCATTTGAATAAAAATATTTTTCATTTTACAAATAAGAGTGTTAGGTAATGCCTTTCATAATTCATGTCTTCCAGTGTGCCTTCCACAGTTCTGTGCACATAATGGATGCCCATAAACTCTTCCTGATTAATTCACAGATATACACAGATATCAGTATAAGTCCATATCTAAAAAACTTTGCATGTAAAATTTGACTTCCCTCAGAACATGTGACATGAACTTAGCCCTCTAAACCTCACTACTATTTAAATTATTTTAAAGCAGTTCATTTATAATTGTTAATGACCATACTTACTCATTATGACGGTGATCCAATACAGAAAAATATTTTCACTTAAAAGGAAACTTAAAAATCTTATTGCCATTTTTAATTTTTAATCAGGAACGAAATCCCACTGGGGCAATAAAAAGCACTACACTGATTATGTATTTTATTCTTGTTCCTGGTACAGAGGGCAAGAGCTAGATTCATTTTCAAAGCAGTAAGAAAATACAAATACATTCAAGCTTGAAACAACAATAGTAGTTCAGAATAAAATTAGAAAAATGTAATAAGACATAAACCTCTGAAAAATGATAAGCCAAAGGTGAAATCTGTCATAAATTCTTCCCAACAAACACTGGGTAAATGTATATTTACTTATTAGAGGTCAGAGATTTCTGGGTTTTGGAGGTTAGGAAGAGGAAAGGGTGAAAAAATTGGTTCCCTGACCCATGCTTAGTCTTCTTCCCAGTGAACAGGCATCTATATTACAAATCAAACTAACCTAACAATTTCACCTGAGAGTTTTCTCATCAGAAGAGTGAAAACAATTGGGTCAATTGAGAACTTGCAGAAATGATGTCAAACCATTAATGCCCTTACTGGCAAAGAAAAACAAAGAAAACTCAACTGTGTGCTATCACTAAAGCCTAAATATGCAGTCAACATGTATATGAATCTAAGTTATAGGAAAAGAAAATTTTAACATTTGGAAAGAAGTGTTAGGAAAACAGTGAAAATACTGCCTAGACCTGATTTTTGATACATAGAAAGGCTGAATTGGAAGGAAACACAGAGATTGTATAAGCCTACCTCCAGTACACTTTGAGAATTCTTACTGAATTAGTGTTTATCTAGTTTTTTCCTACTTCCAAAAATGGGATACTCAAGACTGTTAATAATACCACATGCAATAAGAGAATATGAGTCACAATAAATATTTATTGAATTGCTAGTTTGTAAAACATATTAAACTATCAAACTGGCAAGTTTTCATATATTCTAACCTAATAATTTTAGTAGTTCTACTAGCTAGGCAATGTTTCTTAAAATATTTGTGGTGAAATACTGTTTCTTTTTAAACCTTTTTCTAATCTGTCCAGCAAGATACTTTGATAAAATAAAATAGATTGTCCTGGTAATATCAAATTGCTCTATAATTTCTAAAATCTTACCCCTAATTTCTGTTTACCTGTGCAGTTTATATGATTAATAAATATTGTGAGGACAAGAAATAGTCCATGGTCCACACCTTGAGTAGTATGAGAAAGATATAATTATGAGAAAACTACAAGTTTTAATTTATTATTACTATTGTACATATTATTACCTTCCGGATTTTTGTTTTTTTCTGCTTGATTTGTTTTGCTGCTGTTTATTTTTTATTTTTATTTTTTGCAGTACGCAGGCCTCTCACTGTTGTGGCCTCTCCCGCTGTGGAGCACAGGCTCCGGACGCGCAGGCTTAGCGTCCATGGCTCACGGGCCCAGCCGCTCCGCGGCATGTGGGATCTTTCCGGACCAGGGCACAAACCCGTGTCCCCTGCATCGGCAGGCGGACTCTCAACCACTGCGCCACCAGGGAAGCCCCTGCTGTTTATTTTTTGGTAAGGGAATAGTATGAGAAATTTATGTTTTGAAAGACCTTCCAATTGCTCTGTGTTCAGCTTTTTGTTAGAACCCAATTTGTTGTCCTGATTACAGTTTAAGAAGCCAGGATGGTAGAAAAGTGAAAAAATATGAGAAACATTGAGACGGTGGGATGATCATGAGGGAGAATGGAGATGGATGAGTCAAATACGATTCCTAGGTTCCAGGTCTGTGGTCCTGTGTCGGCGGTTTCACCAATTCTTTTTGGATAGAAAACACTACAAGTAAAGTTTTTAGGACACATGGAGACATTCAGTGGTTTTCATGTCTTTTTTGAAGTCTTAATCGATCTGGCAATCTTTCCCTGGATGATCAGCTAGACAGTGACCTTCTTAGATGAACCAACTATGGTTGACTGCCACGTTGATAGTAAGTACCTGGTTCAGAGAGTGGTTAATAAATACCCATAACATGAATTAAGGATTGATAAAAACATCCACATATAATGGGTCCTTTTTATTAAAGAGGATGAGTGAAATTGTATCATCTCTTGTTTCAGAACATATTATAAAACATGGAAGCTATTTCATTTGTTAAAGTCACCGTGCACAGAGAAATACCCTTTGGATGAAACCTAATGGTTGTGGCTTGCATATTATGAAGGCATAATAATTATCTAATGATTAATACATTTTTTCATGTGTGCTAGGAGGACAGTATATTGCAAAATAGACGTTTCTATACCCTCTTTTCCAGTTTTCATTTCTGTTTTTTTTTCTTATATATGTTTCTTTGTAAATGAACAAAACTGTAAACTTACAGATTAATCTTGTATAATACAAGTGATGGCAGTGAGCATGCATTACTCCATACATTAATGTGGATGTCTCTAAGGTTTCTATTTAAGTACTGATAAAGTATAATTTTCAAAATTAAAAACACAACACTCATATAAATATAAACTAATATGTGTCAAAAATTTTAGTCATTAATTAATGAGAAAAACTGTCAAATGGTAAGTCAGGATCCTAGGTAAATATATATAATCAAGGAAGATTAAAATGAATTTAGAAGTGGAAACAAAACTGGTTAACATACTATGGTCAAAACAGTATAATTTGTGGGACTACCTTTTCTATAGATAGTAACTTAGAAGTGAAAATGTAATTCACAGTATCTAGACTCTAATTAATAAATAAATAACAAACACAGGTGCATTCTTCTTGATAATAAAATATTAGTGTGAGCCAATGGAATTGTAAGGATTTGTAGCTATTATTTTGCTTTATTTCCAATATTTAGTTAATTTTTATGAATGAGTAGATACATCATTGTTTGCTGTAAGATTTTGAGAGATAACTTTTACCAATTTAATGAAGTTTAATTCTGTTCCACATTAGCTAAGATTTTTTTAACACTAACTCATGAAATGCCTCTTTTTATAGATCCATAGAAACGATCATTTGATTTTGCTTCTTTAGTCTGATACTGTTATGATTATCTAACATTAAAGCATACTTGCAAGGTTAAAATAAACCATAATGCTCATGATATTTTGTTTCAGAACTACCTTATTTGGTTTGCTCAAATTTTATTTAGAAATTTTTAATGTACAAGCAGAAATGGTGTTACCTTATAATATTCATTTTAACTGAATTTAATAGTGTGGCTTTTATTTTTACATAACTAGCTTTAGAAAATGAATTAGAGAGAATTACTGCTTTTCCCAATTTCTAGAAGAGAATTTTTTTGATGCTATATATTTTTTTTTTGAAGTTTCAATTAAACATGCTTGTAAATTATCTAGATCTTATGCCTGGAAAGTGTTGAGACTTGAATAGCAATCAAATTTGTGTAATGTTAGTGGTCTATTCATGTTTAGTCTTTAATCTGGGTAATTTGAGTAATTTTTAATTATAATATTCTAGAAAGTTTTCCATTTTCTTAATTCAATTTTTTTTTTGCATGTAGCTCTGCATAGTATTATCTTAACTGTCAGTATGTTTGTGTGTGTGCATAGGTGTCTGTGTTTCAGTCTTGAGTTCATTTTATTGGGATATTTTTATCTCTCTCCTTTTTTTTTAGCTCTGTTTCATCTTCCTAAATGTTGATCTTTTGTATTATTCCAAATGTTCAGAGTTTTGTAATGAATCTCAATTTTTTAATTAATTCTACTTCTTTCCATTTAAATAAATATTAGTTATTTTTCAGTTCCCATGTATCCAGTTTTTCTTTTTCATAGATATTCTTGTTGATATTCTCCTTCTATAATCTATTTACGTGTATGTATAATACTTCACAGTTATATTAAAAATGTGTATATCAAAACTCCAGTATCTGGAACTCCTCAGGATTTGTTTCTATTACCTTGAAAATCTTTTTTTTTTTCAAAAAATTTTTTGAAAAAAAAATCACTTTTTTTCAAAAGATTTTTTCAAAATCTTTTTTGTTTCTGTTTCCTAATACACCTAGTAATTTTTTTACTGTATGTTAAACTTTTTGTATAAAATGAAAGTTTAGGAAAGTACTTCCAAGAAGATTAAATAGACATACATTTTCCTATTCATCCAAATACAGTTAAAAACCCTAAGCATTATGTAGAAAACAAATATAGGAAGAATCCAAAGGTGAGAGAAGAAACAGATTGGCTAGGGACCTCAGAACCCAAGGAGTGGCATGGGAGTGAGTTCCCTGCATTTGCTTTTTGCCTTATATATCCTAGACCTGAAGTTAAAGAAGTTGGCAACATGAAGATGCCAATGGACACAAAGAAAAGGCCCCAAAAAAGAGACCTGGCTCCAGCCAAAAAACCAGCAGAGTCAAACCAGCAAGACAGAAAATTTTAAGATAGTAACAGATCTATGCCAGCCAAACACCACAGAAAAAGTATAGTTATGCCTACACCAATAATGGCTGAGAGGTGATCCTACATTTCTATCCTCCAGAGGCCAGTTGGTGTCAGAGAAGGCCATATAGGGGGAGCTAGGATTTTTATTCACACCAGGTGGTCACTAGGTCCCCCAGTGGTGTCAATGGAAACCACACACAAAGCTTGGATTTTCATTCCCACTGGACATCCTTTCCCCTCAGTGTTGATGTACAAAGGGGCCTAGTGGAAAGTTGACTTTCACTATAGCCCAGCAGTAACAAAGCCACCCAATACCGTGACATTAAAGGAAGCCATATGTGAAATGGTAATGAGGAATGTCTACCCCTCCAAGCCAGGGAGGTATCTGTTGGAGGTCTAGTAGGGAGCCAGACCTCTCATGTCTGCTGAGCAGTGATGGAAAGCGACCCACTTGAGGCATAAACAGGAGCTGAGTGGTGAACCTAGACTTTGACCTTTGCCTTGCAGTAACAAGCCAACACCTCTACCGTTTTCCCTGGGGAAGCAGTGTCAGAGAAAGCCAGATAATATAGAAGATTTAATAAGATGCTGAGTCTCACAACATTATACCCAAAATGTCCAGATCTCAACTGAAACCCACTTGTCATACTAAGAACCAGAGAGGTAACAAATCAAATGAAAAGGTCTGATCAATAAATACCAGCATTGAAATGACAGAGAGGATAGAATCACCCAAGAAAGATTTTAGCTTTTGCTCATAGAAAACCCTATTAAGAGAATGAAAGCACAAGGTGTACAGTATGAGAAAATATTTGCAAACCACATCTCTAACTGAGGACAAGTGTCTAGAAAATAGAAAGAAAACTCAAAATACAACAGTAAAAAAAAGTCCAATTAGAAAATGAACAAAAGACATGAATAGACATTTTACTGAAGAATATATATAGATGGCAATAGATAGAGAGAGAGAGAGAGATGGCAAATAAGCACATGAAAAGATGCTCAACCTCATTAGACATTACAGAAATGTAAATTAATATCACGAGATATCATCACAGAATATCTATAACAAAAAATAATAAGACCAAATGCTGCAAAGATGTGGATAACTGGATCATTTATACATTTCTTGTGGGAATATAAAATGGTACAGTCCCATTGGAAAATAGCTTGACAGTTTCATAACTAATTCAAAACACAACTCTCATATGACCCAGCAATTTAAATAAACTCTTAGGCCTTTTACCTAGATAATTTAAAACATGTTCATGTACAAAATTCTGTACATGAATGTGTATAGCTGCTTTAGTTATCATAGCCAAAATCTGGAAACAACCTAGATATCTTTTAATTTGTGAATGGTTATACAAACTGTAGTATATCTATGCCTTGGAAAATGCAAAGCAATAGAAATGAACAAACTGACAATACATGCAACAACTTACATGAATCTTCAGAAAATTATGTCAAGTAAAACAGCAATCCCAAAAGACAACTACTGTATGTTTCCATGTACATAACATCCATGGAATGACAAAATTATAGAAATGGAAAACAGATAAGTGGTTGTTGTGGTTAAGGTGTAGGTGGGGACAGGTAGAATATGTTTGTGGATGTTTCAGGGCACATGAGAGATCCTTGTGGTGATGGATATGTTCTGGTCATGCTATTGTACGATAGTCTTGCAAAATGTTACTTTTGGAAAAACTGAGTAAGGAGTACATAAGATCTCTCTGTTTTACATTTTACAACAAAATGTAAATCTAAAAATATTTCAAAAAAAAGTATTTCATTATAAAACTAAAGGTGTGGATGATATTACATTTCTGTAAAGAGGAACCATTTTTCTTCTGGCAGATGATTAATGCTGTGTTAGGTTACTTTAATTAGGTCAGAAATTGAGCTGAACTGGTAGCTGGGATTCACTTTTTGGGAGGTTGTTCTATTTTTAGTTTTTTTTCCTCTTATGTTGTAAACCTACAAAATTCCCAGCAGAAACCCTGGCTTTTTTGCCAGGGACCTCCATTATTTGCTTTACCTGACCTCATAGATTTTTCTTCCCAAACACATGATACTCTCAAGAACTCTACTCAGTTTCTCAGCCTTTCAATAACTGCTTGGAATTCATAAATGTGTCAAAAAGCAAATTAGAGCTTAATTTGAGGCTCACCTCTCCGTGCATACCAGGGTCATAGCTCCTCAAGTCCTGGATGACTTGGCAATATTATAAGGCTTCTAAACATACCCAGATTTGCTTCTTGTTCTCAGTGGGAGCTTGTTCTGACACAAAGTACTCTATCATAGCTGGAAATAAAAGTGTTAAATTTTTATCACATGAGTCAAAGTAAATCAACAGCAGCAAGTCTTACTAGATTCTAGGGAAAAGGAGAACCGGAATAGCTCCTAACAGCCCTGATGAGCAGCACATATCCACATTCTCTGAGTAATTTATTTTGGAAAATGTTTTGTAACTTCTCAGTCTACAGTGTACCTAATCTTTTTTTTTTTTTTTTACTTTTTTCTCTTTATATTTCAGTGTTTATTGAATGAATTCTTCATATCTGTCTTCCAGTTCACTGATTGTCTATTCAACTGTGTTTATTCTTTATGATTTAGTCCACAGAATATATTTATTTCAAATATTATATTTTCACAGCCAAGATTTCTGTGTGGCTATTTGTCAAGTTTACCTGCTTTTACTTTTAATAACATTATACAAAGAAATGTTTTAACTATTTCAAACTCCTTTCCATATTATTCTATTACATTTTATTTTGGGAGCATGAAATATTCCATGTTTTATCTTCTGTGTCACATCGCTATGGACTTTTTTGTGTGCTTTATACTTTTATAAGTGACCATATATTCAGCAAGAATTACCTTCCATGGTAATTTCAATTACTCCTGACTTCTTGTGTCATCATGATGAAATGGATTTCCTATGACTTCTGACCAAGTCCACAAGTTTATGAAGCCTAATTATTTTTTAAAATAAATGTTACATAATGTGCTACACAGCACCTGGAATTTAATTGTCAGTAAATTCAATAACTTAGTAGTGATATTTCAATGCACAGTGACTGAAAAGTAAGCACTTTATTTTTTACTTCAAATGTTATATTTTCATTTCCAGGACTTCTGTATGATTATTTTTAAGTTTACCTCTTTTTGTTTTTTAATAATCTCTCTTATACAAATAATATCTTAATTATTTTAAACTCTTTTTGTATTGCTTTGTCATATTTTGTTTCTTGAATATGAAATTCCTTGTGTTCCTTATTACACAGAAGGCTACCTAGTAACTGTGATTCTTTTGTCAATAAATTCTCCAATAATTTAGTAGTAATATTTCAATAAGTATTAAAAAAATACAGTGACCAGGCAATAAACAGCATAAATGTATCTACTTATTTTTTAACTTGCATAGAGTAAAATCTACTCTTTCTAGTGTTCATTCTAAAGGTTTGGAAAATTCATAGTGTGCATTCACAATCACAGTCAGAATACAGAACAGTTTCATCATCCACAAAGTTTCTCCTCCCTCCATCCCATAAAAACCATATCTGTCCTCTATCCGAATCATTTTGCCTTTATAAAAATGTCATATAATTGAATTTTTTAATTATAATTTTTAATTTAAAAAAAGATGGTTTTTTTAAAATAAACCTGTCAAAGATCAAAGAAAATTCCTGCTTTCAAAGTTTCAAATCAGTTAATAAATTATTTTTTAAATTATCAAATAAATCTCCATAATTCCAAATGATAGAACCATTCACAAGTGTACTTCTATTTTTTTCAAACTTTTTAAAAGTTGTCAACACCAGATAGCATCAAATAATAATTAAGCTAAACATTATAAAAATAGTTTTCTTGGCCATCTTTTGGTGAAATCATTTTCTTTAATTAAAGTATAGTTGATGTACAATATTATGTTAGTTTCAGTTGTACAACATAGTGATTTGACATTTGCATGTATTATAAAGTGATCACCATGATAAGTCTAATAATCATCTGTCCCCATATAGAGTTATATACTATTGACCATATCCTTTATGCTGTATATTTCATCTCCATGGTTTATTTATTTTATAACGGGAGGTCTGTATCACTTAATCCCATTCATCTATTTCACATACTCCCTCCATATACTTCCCATTCTTCCAGCAGCCACTCATTTGCTCTTTTTATTTATGAGTCTATTTTCATTTTGTTTTGTTTGTTTTCTTTGTTTGAGATCATACGGTATTTATCTTTCTCTTTCTGAGTTATTTTATTTAGCGTAATATCCTCTAGATCCATCCATGTTGTCACAAATGGCAAGGTTTCATCCCTGGCTTGAGCTGTTTGAAACGACTAACTCCATCTTATTGCCCCCTAGTGTTGGAAGTCTATCCATACCCCAGGCAGAGTGAAGAAAACCTGGTGGCTGCTTTTGCCTTTCCCATGTATTCTGCCTTCCTGCTTCCTTATTTTACATCTGAGTTGATTAGCAGTGATGACAAGCATAAAATCTCATGACATAAATATCAAGGCATGTTATATATAATTTATAAATCACTGGCAGAATGCCCAAGCCATGTGAAAATGTGCTCTGCTAATTCCAGTTTATTTCCCTGAAGGAGAAATCATTATCACAGGAAGAAAAGATTAAAAAATACCACTATCTTTGAAGACACATTTGTCTTGTTCAAGAATCCTAAGGCATAGGTACAGAGCCATGGTCATTTCATAGCTTAAGAAGGGTCACTAACATCACATCTGTCACCAGTAACAATCTGCACCACCGGAACCAGTATACTCTCTGTGTTTGTTTGGATCACCCAAGAAGCAGACACCAAAATAGGATTGAATGTACAAGAAATTTATCAGAGAAATTTGGAAAGTACTTGGAATAGTGCCTGACATGTGTTATATAATTATTTGCTATATGAAAATATACCACTGATGAATATTTAAGTTGCTTCCAAAGTTTCTCTATCATAGATTTTTGACAGATTTAGCAAAGAAAATTGCAGGATGCCCAGTTAAATTAGAACTTCAGACAAAGAAGAATTTTTTGTGTAATTATATCCTCAGTAATATTTTTTCTGAAATTACCAGAAGTTGAGAATGTGTTAAGAAGATTTTTCGGGTTATGAATAAATGATACTAGGTACAGAAACAGCCTTCTTTTAAGGTCAGGAATAAGTCTTATTTTAAAGCAAAATCAGATATAAATTTTTGTAGCTATTTCTCTCTACATAGTTTCAACTTTAATGTATATGTATTTAGTTCATATATATCAATTAAAATGCTATAAGTAATAATGTAATATTTTAATGTAAGTAATACAAAATTAAAAACATGAAAATGAAAATTCATAGTGATCTGCTACATTTCAATAACTTGCAATAAAAATGTTTTAAAAGGGCTGAAACATTGACAGATGCCTATGATTTAACATGATAATTTGCCTATAGCTTCTCAATCATTTCATTTTATATTGAAAATCAAAGTGCTAACAGACCAGGTTCTGATATCATTTGAAATTAAGTTTCTAACTTTAGCTTTGAATCTTGAAAGAACCGTGTAGGTCTCAGTGCACAAGGAAAGCTAATTAGACATATTGAGAGGTGAGAACCTTCACAAATGCTTCACTTTTGAAAACCCAGAACTATTTTTAGGAGGGCTACGGGGATTTCTCTTCAAAATTTATATGATAATTAGTCTGCATAGTGTTGAAAATGAAAGATTTACTGAAGGTTGAAGTTATATCTTTTCCACAGCCTGAACCAGTGATACCAAAGTACATGGTCTAGTTTCAAATGCTTGGTTTTCATTTGTATGTTTGGTTGTATGATGAGTACTTAATAAATTTAATCTTGATACTACAGATCCATGCATTTCCCTTGACTTCTCACTGTCAAATTCAAAGCAATAAATATTTTCACTGAGTCTTACAAAATTATATTTCAGTAAACACATACATGGCCCATTACATCAATAAGAATTTTATGTATCTCTGTGTATATAGCATTTATGGAGTCATGTGTCACATGTCCATGAAATTAAGAATTTTTTTCTTAATATGTAAAAATCACAGTGTATTTTGTTGGGGGCTTAATGCATGTTCCCAAATTGTTTATATACTTTATCCTTGAAATCTGCAAGAACAATGTCTGGGTTTGGTTCATCATTGTGACTCCAAGATTAATGTACTTTTTACACTTATCTTACCAGAATTAAAGATATGGTATAAACTCAGTGAATTTAGGATTGTAAATTCTTATGTATTTATTCCATGAATCCAATTACCCAATGACTGAATTTGAATGTATGGCTCAGCATGTATTAAATATATGATTTTAATTATAGTATTAATATATTATGTGCAAATACATAATTATAATATTATAAACATCAAATTCTTAATTTGAGTGTTTATAAAGTTGTCCAAGATTCTTACAATTTTGAGAACATTTTAATATTCAAAAATTTCTTTATGTAAGGTAATAATTTATGTTTATTAAAAAGTATACATGTATAATATACATATATGTATATGCATTTTAATAAATATATTATGTATATTATACATATTTAGTAGACTACAAACATGCATGAGAATCAACAGTTTGTTACACCTATAGAGATGGTGCCATTTTTTCTTTGGTACAAAGCATGCTTGGGCCACCTACTACACCTGATTTATGAGTAGCTATAAGATTCATTTTACATATAATTGACAAATACCTAACTCCAACTCCTTTAGCAGTTAATTCTTTTTCCTAGGAAAGGATTTATTATTTCATTTTAGAAGATAGGGGAAAAAAGTAACTTGTGTGCTTATGTTTGTATAATCATATTGAATGTATGTAAAGTTTTACATAAAACTTTAATATCCATAACTGTGTTGTTGGCTAATATAATTGAATTAATATTGCTAACGCTTTAACTATTGTGAAATACTAAAATATCTCTAGTTCTGTGATGCAGCATATATAATTTAATTCTCTTACTCATATAATCGGAACAGTAATAAGAGCTAGTATTAGGTTATCACTGAAGGAGGAAATAATAGTGCTACATACAGAGGAACATGATCACTGAGTTCTATAAAGTACAGAGTATGTTTTCCTGCTAACTGACAGGCAAGAGGGGATTCTCTTCTCTCAAAAAGGCACAACTGTCTTTTCAACTACTCTTATTAATCCAAAGAAGAGGAGAAAGAAGCTATTCTAACCAGTCACAGCAAGAATTTTGTAGAACACACATTGGAAAGTGGTTACCCTCCTTGAGTTCTGATATCACACGCAAAGGTACAGGAGAAAAAATGTAGCCCTGTATCATAAACACAGAGTAGCAGTTAGTTAAAAGTGCTGATACAATTATTTTGTGCAGATGAATGTAGTCAGGAAACTAGCTTTGAAGGCAGAGAAATATTGACATTTTTTTGACTCATAAATGTGAAAGTACAGGAAAATCCAAAAAGGTCCAGGTAGAAATTATTTCCATAGCCAAATCTGCCCTGAAGTTCCAACAAATCTCTATATTCAAGGAACCCTGAAGATGACGATCTGTTATATGTTGTATGTCTATGTGTGGTTGCTTATTAACTACTTAGAAAATTTATATCATGCATTGTATGATGTGATCCATAATTCTGTGTCAAACTGTAACTAATATAATAGTGTAAATAAAATATACTTCAATTAAAAAAAAACTCAAGGACATTTTGTGAAGTGACTGATAAGGATCTTAATGTGTTGGCCACTAACAGACAATGCAGTGAGCAGTATGAAGGTTGCCGAGGTGATCAGAAGGGAAGCTTTGACAGAATGTCAAGGTCAGCCAAATAGAACCTCCAAGATTACAAGCTGTAGAGTCCTGTGACCTGTGTTATTTCTCTGAGTTATTTTCCAGGCTTTCTTTTTATGTCTGACCTTACTATCTATAAATATGACATTATCTCTCTGTAGATTAATTTTTCTTCCCTGGGTTCTGCTGCCCATGCAAAATATCTGATGGATGATTTCATGCTAAATTTCAAAATATCTCCTCGGACAATGCCTTATCATTTTTGACGAGTGATTGTGTTTTTCTAGGAAAAATGTCATAGTAGTCTTTTCTAACTTTGGCCATGCTTTGGAATCCTTTGAGGATCTCCTGATGCCAAGCTGCAGCCATCCATGGGCCAATCAATTACACCAGAATTCAATCTCCCTCGGCGATGCCTGGGATTTTAACATAAAGGAACTATATGAAGGATAGTTTCAAAGCATTTACTCAATACTTTTTCAAGTCTAATTCATCTATACATACACAAATATGTATTGCAAGCCTACTATGAATTAAAGACTGAATAAACATGAATATCCAATAATCAGCAAAGCAACCAAAGCTCCAGCCCTCCTCTGTCTGGTTGTCAGTCTCGTAGAGGTGACAGATATTTGACAAGCAAATAAACAAATAAGTATGAAATGTGAAGGAAGTAAACAGGACTCAGATAGAGAATGATAAGGCTGTATTAATAAGGCTTAGGACCAAATGCTATAACAGAGACCCCCAGGTAACTGTGGTTTTAGTGAGAAAAAAAATGTACATCTATTCCTTTATCACATACAGTCTAGGAGAAGATAGGTACCAGCCACACATTTTCAGAGAACAAATCCCTTCATTTGTTATTCCACCATCCCTAGGGGATTCATTTCATCTACATTTTCCAAAATGATACATTACCACATCCTAATTCCAGCCTGAACGTTCCACCCAGAAGCCTCAAATAGCCCTTCCACTTAGCTAAGACTTATCTAATGGCCACACTTACATACACAGAGTTTGGAAAATATTATTTTTGTTTTCTTTTTTCTGCCTTATATGAAAGGACACTAAAAAAAGGTTGAAAAGGATGCTCAATCAATCTACCCTATATCTACTGAAGCTACTTCATTTGTAGATTTCCATAAGGAAATGCTTAAGATAAAATCGAAGAATGAGACAGAGTCATAAAATTTAAGAAGTAAAAGACAGAGGACCCAAGCAACTGAAGAATACTGATTACATGAATAAGTGTTATATAATGAGTTTGCAGAAGAAAATAGGGGCCGAGTTATACACATTTGTTTGTGTCATGTAATATCGCCTGAATTTTATGTAAATTTAGGACATCCATTTGAATAGCGGCAGGTGCCTGATCTAACTTACATTTTGAAAAGATTACTCTTGTTATTTAGAGGTTTAGAGTTCAGAGGACCAGTAAAAGAGCAGGAAGCTCCCACAATACTAAAGGCGAAAGATGACAACAGTTTGCATTCAAGTTATAGCAGCAAAGGTGGTGATAAATGAAGATATTCCACATATAATTTGGGGAGAAGATTGACTGGTAGTTATGATGTGGATGCTAATAGAAACAGAAGAAATGAGGAAGGGGCAAAGTTTCTGGACCAATTCACTTGGAGGGTAGCAGTTTAATTTACTGAAACGGGGAAGCATGAGGGAAAACTCAACTGAGGAGCCAGTATCAAGGCTTCTGAAAATGTAGCTCTGAGCTCTCTGTGATTTACCTAAGTTCAAATGTCACATAGGGTGTTGGTAGTATAACACCAGATTTTGAAAGAAAACTCTGGGATGTGAGTAGAAATTGAGTCTATTTCATTCCCGGGTTAATTAAAGCCTTGAGAATGCAAAGCCTTGTGAGGATGTAGAGAGGGAAGAGCCAGAGACTAGAAATGGGCTTTGAGGACTCCAACATATAAGACAGAGAGAAGAAAAGCATGAACCAGCAGGGACTCAGGGCAAGAATCCATGGCTATAGGAGTAAAACAAGACGCATCACCTAATTTTTTGTACAGAGCATGTGAGCTTCAGGAAGAGTAGAGCTGTTTCTTATGAATTCTCAGAGCCTCAGACAGAGTCTAAAACATATTTTAAACAAAGGAAGAGGAAGAAAGTGTAGTTTATATCTTGTACGACAGTCCACATATGCTATCTTAGTTAATCTTCAGAGAGAAAATTACTCTGCAATCGTTTTACATAAAAATAAAATGAGGCTTAGAAATGACATATTGTCTTAAATTACACATGCCAGTAAGTGAAGGGCTAAGTTTGAAAATAGGTTATTTTTATTCCCAAACCCTTAATATGTACTACATGAAGATTGAATAAGCATTTCTTCCACTGAACCAGACTAATTTGAGCCCACTGAGAATAACTAGAAGACCAATCAGAGTACATAATCTGAACCCATCCTGGACAGTGGAAACTAAGAGGAAATTGAATAAACTCATAACTGTTGGAGGAATTTACTAATCAGAGTGGAGATAAAGCATGAAAATATCATGTGCATGAACATAATTATCTATTATTAAATTTTTGTCTAAGACCTAAAATTATGTCCATAGTGCCAAATGTTTCATTTTTACGGGAAATTTTTCACTCATCTGCCATAATATATGACAATCACATTGTAAATGTGTCATTTCTTTTCATAGTAATTTGGGAACCAATTTGGAATTGGCAAGCAGGAAGCTATTAAAGGGAGTATCTATTTCTGCAGTGGGTTTAGTACTGTGAATGGAATCACATTTTATTTAGCAGAACTGGGAATGAAGAATCCTAGATTATTCATTCATTTACTATTTACTTTTTTTTGATATTGAAGGGAATGATTATATTTGTGTAATTCAAGTCGTTTTGTTTTTAATGTCTATGGGTGAAAAGTCTGCATTGACAAGTTTTCACAAGTATGGATTTTCATTTTTACTGCAGCATTTAGATATAACACTAAGTATATTTTTGTAAATCTATGAACATTGTTATTCTAAGCATATTTTTTGTAGAAACTGTTTACAGCTAGCATCAACTTTCCCATTACATATAAAAAATCTATCCTTAAATAATTAATACTCATGCTTTTTTATAGGAAATTTTTATAAAGTTTATAGCTTAAGTGTTAAGATATGCTTTTCTTGTTTCTGCTTGTAAAAATTTCTTTACTGGTTGAATATTTAATATATATGATATTCATTGACATTAATTGCTTACATAAGAATGGATCATTTTCTTTTTTTTTTTTTTTTTGGTTTGGATCATTTTCTTATATCACCTGTATTTAATAAACTTACTAGGTAATGGCAATAGCAGTATATTCCAGTATATTTCTTTATAAAACAACTGTATTTTGCCTGCCTTCTACAATCCCAGGCTAAGTCAGTATCCTCAATCAATGATCTCACAGATGTGTGACATTTTTTTCCAACAAATTCATCTTGATGGACCAAAAATCTATTAATGGCATAAAAAATTCCTAAAACATTGGCTAACTGTGTTCTATAGTTGCAGCATTATTTTACGTTAAAAATCATCCTGACTAAATTAGGAGGTTGGCGTTAGCCTATACACATTACTATATATAAAATAGATAATCAACAAGGACCTACTGTATAGCACAGAGAATTTTACTCAGTACTCTATAATAACCCATATGGGAAAAGAATCTGGAAAAGAATAGATATATGTTTACACATAACTGAATCACTTTGCTCTACACCTGAAATTAACACAACATTGTAAATCAACTATACACCAATATAAAACAAAATTTTTTTAAAAAGAAAGAAAGAAAAACATTTAAGCTACGAGAAAGGGGAAAAAATGATCCTGATTAAAAGTAACAGCACTTCCTATTGTACAATAATAATCACCACCACCCCTTATGTATATTTTGCCTCATCCTCCTAGCATCACTATGGGTTATGCAGATGGCAAGACCGATTCCCAGAGCATTTAAGCAACTTCACGTATTTCACACAACTGAGAGTAGCCAGGCTGGGAGTTGAACAGGGCTCTCTGGTTTCAAAGTCCAGCATCCTTCCAACATCCTGCGAGCTTCAGCTAAGAAAAATGGCATATGTTGAATTTTCTAGAAAGTCGTTTTATTCATTTTATGTAACCTCTAAAACACATTCTTTTAAATATTTTCTGCCTCCGCAGCAGTTTAGGCAAGGTGGTACTTAATATTTGGCAAACAGTGCTTCTCAAGGCTCCAGAGCAATAATTTTTAAACAATTTCCTCTTTTTGAGTAAGTAAGGCTAACACAACGTCTTCAGGCCATGAAAGTAAAAGAACATGATGCATAATGATTCTTGGTCTTGGAATAAAAGCATACTGATTTTTGAGCACTTCTACAAATTTGCCCCAGGGGGGAGGGGGTATTATTGTTTCCATGGGGGTTGGACACAGAGCCCTGAAAACAGTTTGGGCCAAGCTGGGGGGTGGGTGTGAGTGGATTTGAGGAGAAGATGGTGGAGGGCTCACCACAACAAGAGAGAACTGGCTGAAAACCATAACAAGAGATTTGTATTCTGAACTGGGTCCAGTTTCAGCTCCATTTCTGGTCAGTTGTACTGATTCTCTCCACTGTTGAGCCACGGTTCCAGCATTCTTCTGTTATTGGAGATGTTAAGGCAAATGAGAATCTAAATCTTTTTCACTAACAGGTAAATAAAGGTATTTCTCAGAAAACTTCCCTTGATTTACTAGTGAGATGAAGGAATTCCAGGGGAGAGAAAGGAACCTTTTTCAGATATCATTATGGTCATTTTAGTGCTTCTTCTAGATTCAGGAATCTTCCCTCTCCCCCTGAAGCAATTACCACTTCCATGATTCCAATGACAGATTTAAGGCAGCTACACCAGAAATTTGTGCATTGGCTAAAGTACCTACTTTGAATTCTAATTAATACTACAGGGGACTCTTATCCTCTCACTCTCTATTATTCTCTATTAAAACACTTCCTAAAAATATTATTTTTAGAATTTAGGGTAACACAAACTATAGCAATTATTATTAATTATATCGATCATTAACATATATTAATAATTCTAATTCTAATTACCTGTGTAATTTCTAGTAACATATAGTAACAGATCTAAACCACTCTATAATTTCCAGCTTCTCTTGTTCACTTAATAACTGTTCAACAAATATTGTTGAATGCATTGAATGAATGAATAACTGAATAAGCAAACATCACCAAATCTCATTTATTTTTCTGGGTAGATATCTCTGAGATTCTTCTATGACTGCTTTCTTCACTTCACTCTCCAAAGTCCAAGTTTCCATCATTTCTTTTCTGAAACACTGCCATTGTTCCCATATAAGTCTCAGAAGACTTGTTGTCAGTTTATCACCTGCAGTGAAAGAAATCCCTTAAAGATCTGTACCTGTATCTATATCTATACCATGCCAGCACTAAACAAAAGAAAACTAGAGTAGCTATATTAATTACAGGCAAAGCTTACTTCAGAATAAAGAAAATTATCAGGGATAATGAAGGGCATTACATAATAATAAATGCATCTCAATAAAAATCGCTGAAAGTTATTTTGTAGATATCAATAAATAAATCCTAAATTTTATTTAGGAAGTTAAAAGACCCAGAATTATCAACATAATACCGAAGAAGCAAACAAATCCAGAGGACTCACATGATCCAAATTAAAGACTTACTATAAGGTTGTATTAATCAAGACAGCATGGTATTGGCAAGAGAACAGACAAATAGGTCAATGGAACAAAATATAATGTTCAGAAAGAGACACACAAATATAGTTAACTGATTTACAGCTCCTTTGTAAAAGGAGTAAAGTCAGTTCACCTACTAGAATTTCTAGTCTGGACAATAAGAAATAGTTAAACAGAATTGTTATAAATTTGATCATATGCTCAACTAAAATGTAAAAGATAAAAATCTTTTTATCTTTTAATTATATCTTTTAATTTATAGATAAAAATACCACCATCACTTAAGCTAGGAATAGGTAAGTGAATAACTAGATAAAACACTCAAAGTTTAAAAAATTCAGAAATAGAGATCAAAATAATCCATTTTTCCAAGAAGAAATCACAATGAAAACTGAGAACATTCTTTGAACTGAATAATAATTAAAATATAATCATGAAAACTTGTAGGATGCAGCAAAGCCATCCTTAAAGAGTACTTTATAGCCTTAATTGCATACAAAAAGGAAAAGGATAAAAGGCTGAAAATGAGTTAAACATCCTTCTGTGAAAGAAAATTGATAACAAATTATACCCACATAAAACAAAAAGAAAAATAATAAAAGTAAAAGAAGAAAATAGTTTGAGATCAATAAAAACAAATATTGTTTTCTTTGAAAAGACTAATATACTTGATACATTCTTGGCAAAACCAGTTGAAAGAAAATGTAAAAAGAGTACAAATAATCAACATCAAGAATGGATAAGGGCTTCACTACAGATCTCATGGACATTGTTAACATAAGAATATATTATGCACAAATATAGACCAATAAATTTGAAAACTGAGAAGAAAGCAACACATTTAAGAAAATCTATCAAAACTTAAAGAAGAAAAAATATTTTGAAAAACACAGAATATATAATTAAATACCTTCCCACAAACAAATTCAAGATCCAGATGATTTTGTTAGTGAAATCAACCAAACATTTAAGAAATAAATCATATCAGTCTAAGACAATTCTTCAAGAAATAAGAAAAAAATGAAAATAAAAATAGCTCTTTTCTAGCATAGATTTGATACAAAATTCTGATAATTCATTAGAAGAAAAGAAATTATGTGAGTGCACACACACTTTTAAGTAATATAGGGGCATAAATGTATGAACGTGGTAAAGGAAAAGAATTAAGATACAAAGGACACTAACGCTACAGAAAAAAATACTGATATATTGAACTATCTAAAATAAGAACGTCTCTCATCAAAATTTACATTTAACAGATTGAAAAAGCAAGCACAGAGTGAAAGGAGATATTTACAGGAGGCACTGAAAAACGGCTCATATCCAGAATAATCAAAACACTGCCAGATAATAAGACAAACAACCAAATGGAAATCAGGGTGAGGACTTCGAACAGACAGTGCACCAAAGATCACTAACTCAAGGAAGTGTCCTATAATGAGTAAGCATAAAGGTCATCAATACACTATGTAAGAGTTATCATTGCACATCCCCCAGAATGATTAAAGGTAAAAGCCATTCACTATGCCTAGAGCTGGCAAGGCTGCAGAAGGATGAAATTCCCCACCACTGCTTGTGAAAAGGTACACTGGCACAACAACTTTGAATGACTGTGGCAGTCAGGGGGGCCTAAAGTTGAACGGAAACACATGTCGTGACTCAGCAATTTCACTCTTTAGTGTATTTTCAGCAGAAATGTATTCATGGGTGTTCAAGACAGTTCAGAGCTGAAACACTCTTCATAGCCGAGCATTGAAAACAACTCAACTGTTAATCAGAGATGCAATGGATTTCCTACTAGTGAGCATTTGAAGAAGAAACAGTAGCTAAATAAAACAATTTAAATAATGTCAAAATCTTGTGTGAAATGCCACACACAGAAATTTTCCAATTTTATGATCCAATTTATTTCAAGCCATCAACAGGTAAAACTCTATCTTAAGAAACAATGATAGTTATCTTCTTTTGAAAGAGCGAAGGGTGAATGACGTGGGAGACACAAGAGGCCCCTCTGAGGGCTGAAATGTTCAATGTAATAGCCAGCACTTGGTTAATCACTTTGTGGTAATTCATTGAGCTGTTCAGTAAGGACTTTTCTCTTTATGTTTGTTAGATTTTCAAATAAAGTTTAAAAGGTAAGGAAAAATGTCCTCACTGTTGGTTTCAGAATAGATTGTCTGTACCTCACATGTTAAAATATCTCATGACGTTCATCTACCCATTTCCTCTAGTAGAAAAATAAAGTGTGCAAGGTTTTGTAAGAAGTTTATATATATATGTATATATATATATGTGTGTGTGTGTATATATATATGTATATATATACACACACACACACACATATATATATATATATATAAATGTAAAGAGAGAGGCAGAAGTTAGCAGTAGTAAAGGGAAAAGAAGAGAAGAGACAGAGACTGAGAGACAGAGAGAGAAACAATCATTTGGTATTTGTCATCCCAGGAAAAAAGCGAATAAGATAATACCTCTGATAAAAAAATAACCAAGTGTATTATATTTACCTCCAGTAAGAAAAATAAATATGGCTGTTGAGTATCACCTTTATAAGCAAAATATTTTAAACCTTGCTTCCCAAACTAACCTTTTTTAAGGCAACTTTGAGGTACAAACTAGACTTTTTGAAGGTTGATTCTTTTCATCATAAATGTAAAATTTTTGAGATTTAGACTTGTTTTGAAATACTTAGTAATAGGAGGAAGGAGAGGAGGAGGGGTCAGACAGACACACTGGAGGGTATAAAAAATGTATTTTAATATCTGACAAGATGTGAAATGATAAATAAATGTGTCCTGCTGGTGAAAAACTTTCTAAGACTACATATGCCACCTCTACCTAGCAGATATGTCTATATATAGATCTACCCGTCTCCCTACCTGTCCTCCTACATATGTATCTTATGTATCTATCATTTGTTTAACAGAATTTCCTAATAAAGTTTCACTATTTTGCCAGATTTCATATTTTGGATATATTTTTTTAATTGTTATTTCCTCTTCTGACAAATAATCTAATAGGGGAAAAGAAGACTGATTATAATAATAACAGTAATTGGACATTCACTGAGCCAGATGCAAGGCTAGACACATGGCTTAGATTGACTGAGCTAATTCTCACAATGACTCTATGAATTAGATACAATTATTATGCTAATTTTGCATACAAGTGTCACAAAATGAAAATTAGACCCATGATTCCCATCCTGCAGGCTGTATCCAGAGTCTGAGATACCAGATGAAAGCTATTAGAGTATCCCCAAAGGGGAAATCCCTCACCTCTCAACGCCCCCTCTTCCCACTTCCATACATGTAGCTGTGTTTGTTTCTAGCCACCTCTGCCCTCTCAGAGGATGTGGTAAGGACACTTTCAAGGTTTATCAACATGTATGAGTGTGTATAAGTGTCTGTGGGTGCATAAAAATTCATGCCTTATTTCTACAAGGAACACGTCTTCTTCAATTTTTTGCATTTTAATTTCTCCCTTTTGAACATTTATTTCACCAAGATCTATGTTTTGTAGTGGAATCTCATAATCCTTCTTCTTTACATTTCTCTGCAGTCACACAGAGAAAGGATGCTGTTACAAACTGATAAATTTCAAGAACACTTGTTGAAGCAGATTTGTTGAGGGGCAGCCTCAGTGAGAGAGGCTCACATTCTCACCAGCCACCCACTCTTGCCCTCCTTTTGAGAGTGTCAGCCAAAACTGCAGAGTGTCAATTCAGAACCCTAAGAAAGAGCCACCTTGTCTTCATGGCCCTCCCTAAAGGCATTCTGCCCACCTCTACTTCTGTGACAGGTGCCCAACCATTGGGAAGTAAAGGAAAGCCCGGACTTATCAGAGCTGATTTCTCTGAGGCCAGCATTCCCACAGCCCAGGGCAAACCCATCAGATGACTGTCCCCTCCTGGACAGGTGCTCCATTCTACTATATGCTTCTTTATCCTCGTTTCTTCCCACATGCTGGAGTGCTTTCTTCCAGAATCATCTCTTCCTTGATAATCTGCCAACTCACTTCTGTCATCATGGGATATGGAAATATTTGTTCCACTCTGTACCTGAACTGAAATGGGACTCTTCCCTGAAGACACTGCTCCCCAGAGTCTTTGAAGTTGAAATCTGCTTGCTTTCACTACGCACTGGGTCCATCTCATTCTCAGCCACTTTCTTATAATACCAACAGTACTGTCCACACTGCTGCTGTAGGCTGTCCAGCCTTCTCTCCTTGTCATCCCTCTTACAAACCTAATGAATGCCCCTTCATTCACCACAACCTAGGCACTGTGCTCAGATGCATCCTCTCAAGCCAGGCAAACCCTTTTGCTTTGAATTTCACCTGACATCAGGGTTACCATATGTGCTTTATTTTCTTTGTACAACCGGCATTTCCATTCCAGTATTTTCAGACTTGCTAATTTTTCAACTATAAATACCATCTTTTGTAAATAGCCTGTTGCATGGGCTGTTTGCTGGGTTGTTTGAACCACTGAGATTATCTCCACTTCATCCTTATCATTAGATTGATTTCTCTGATTGCATCTCTGTCATCGTATTTCATGTTTTCTAGTTCTCCTTTCTATCTTACCTTTACCTCTTTTTTTCTTTTCATGATTTGAACAATTTTTTTGTTTCACATTTTTCCAGTACAGTCTGGATTTAAACAGTATTTATATCTTATCTCTGAATAAGAAAAGAACCTTAGCATATTTTCACTTTTCCACCCACCACGATTCCCATTTTAAGATCTCCTAGGATTCTGTATTTAGGTTTTTTTAATTATGGCAACAATTATTAAGACTCCGTGCAACAATTATTAAGACATATACTTAAGTTTTACTGCTATAGTTAGTATTACTATTTCTTTTAGCCTAGAATTTCCTTAAAGCTATTTATTTCTAAATAATTATTTTGGACATATCCTCTAGTTGGTAAAAATTTCTGAGCCTTTGAGCACCAAAAAAAGTTTTCATTTGTCTTTTACCACAAATTCTAGTATGACTGGACAGAGAAATCAAGTTTCAAGTTAATTTTCCCCCAGTATATTTAAGATATTGTTTGCCATCCCACATTCAATGTATATATTGAAAAGTTCATTATTCATCCAATTCATATTTGCTTACAGATAACCCAAGTCTCTTCATTGTGTTTCTAATCCTTTTATACTAAGTTCTTCTCATTCTTAATTTGTTATAGTAATATTTTAAGTTTTAACATATGTTTTTCCTTATTTTATAAAACTATTCTTTGTGGGAAATAAATCATGTCCAGTGTCTCTAAACACATTTATTTTAAAAGTCTAAATGCTTAGGGATTGCTGCTGTGCAGTCCTGTGTTAATGAATTATTCTGTTGGTTAAGGTTGATGGCTCATTCATGTTACCACTTTCTTCAAGTAATTGGTAAGGTTTGATTTTTCTACTTTTTTTAAAATTTGATAATCTGTGTTCATTTGTCTTTGAGTACAGATGTGATTGATTACAAAATCTTGTTTCTTGTCATTAAGCAGGCTAACTGGGGAAGGCCATGCTGCCTATTGGGGTGAGTTGGCATTTTTATTCCTGCTTCTTGGGGTTCCCTATATCCTCAAGACATTACTCTCTACCTGGGACAACCCTCTCCTCTCCAGCGACTGCTAGCTGCTTTATATCTTATGCAGATATACCTGCTAACCTCTGCTTCTTCCAGCAGTCCTGTGGGGTGGGCAAGGAGAAACCAGCTGCTTCTCCAAATTCTCTGTCTGCTAAGTGACCCTGATGTTTATCCCCTGGCTTCCCATTCTGGTTCATCTACTTCCACTTCCACAGCTTCCCTTTCTGTGTTTGATATTACTAAGGGCTTGATCAGCGAAGCAGAACCACTATGAATGACATGATATAGGGTATTGATTGTGCTGATTAATCTTTACACAGTCCTTTGTGGGAGCTCACAAAGTCTTTGGAAGGCATCTAGCTACAATGATGAGCCTGGGGACAGCGTCATGAGCTCAGAAAACAAGCTGGATATGCGGCAGAGAACCACAGAAACAAATTCAAACCCATGAGGACAAACTAAACCCTCAAGAACAAAGGGAAGCTTGTGTCTATCTCTCACTGTCTCCAAACTTGACCGGGAAAGGGCCTGAAGAAAAATCTGATGACCTTCCCACGGGTACCTGGCCCAGGCTGGGGAGAACCTGAAGGAAGAGCACCTGGTAGATGTCATGAGCCAGGAGATCAGAGAGGATGTGTGTGAGTGACAGCGCCTCTGTCTCCCACGGTGATCTTCAGGCTTAAGGACTGCTGCACCGGGTTGGCCTTTGGCTCTTCCACACAGTTCTCTAATCCAGCACATCTCATAAAGAGAACTCTGGGAAACAGAGCTAAGTTGACACAGTTTAACACCACCAGCCAAGCTATTATCTCAGCACCTATGCACATCTCTTTTAACCATCCTTAATTTTCAAGTAAATAGAATTGTGCTTTCACCTGCAATGTTTCTGCTTTTTCTCATACACTGAGAACTTTCCCAACTGCTCCCAAAAGAGGATACACAGTTACATTATCCATCTTTGGGTGAGGTTCACTCCTCTTTTAGCTGAGCTGCACCTCTCTTAACATGCTTTAATGTTAAATACTAAATACTAAATATAAGCCTAAATACTAAAATATAAGATATCTACCACTCACACTTCTATGTGAGATGACAGGTAAATGGGAAAAGGGGGAAAACTGGTTAATAGTATAGTACTCCGTAAATAGTAATACATAGTAATATATCAATACCAAAATAAGGAAGAAATCCTCATTTCCACCGTTGGTCATAGGGTCATAGCTTTTACAACCTCATCCTCTCATTATCCATGCCTTATTTTCTTACCCACTTGCAAGCATCTTGGTGCAATTCTTTGTCTGACCCAAATCCTCTTGCTTTCTGAAGGTTCTGAGCTATTAGCACTCCAGTTCTGGCTCCTTTATGTTTCTGTAGTTTCCCATTAATTGTCATCCAGCACATGGGAATACGAAGAGATATCCCAGAAGATATCTTATATTCCAGACGTATGCCTCCTTCCTTTCATTGTGGAGTGGCAACCCAACTTTTCTTGGATAAGATAGTATCGATTTCTGCAGCCAAGATAGTAACCCCTTCACGGATGTGAGGAGCCGATGTTGCCAAATGTTGGTTTCATCTTCCACGTTTTATTAAAATAAACTTTTTATCTTAGAATACTTTTACATCGGTGGAAAAGCTGTATAGATCATTTAGAGAGCTTCTGTATGCCATTCTCTCTCTTCTGTATTAGCAGCTTGTGTTAGTATGGATCATTTGTCACAACTAAGGAACCAATATTGATGTTATTATAAACAAAGTTTATGCAAATGCCCTTAGATTTTCCCTCACATCCTTTTTCTGTTCTAGGACCCCATCCAAGATACTACATTGCATTAACTTTCATGTCTCCCAAGCCCTCTCTTGGCTGTGACGATTTCTCAGACTCTGTTCTAATGACCTTGAGGACTCATTTACTGGTATTGAGGAGTACTGGGCAGGTATTTTGCAGACTGTTCCTCAACATGTACTTGTCTGATGCTTTTATCATGATTAGACTGAGGTTTTATGTTTTTGTGAGGAAGACCATTTTGGAAGAATGAATTTCCATTTTAATGGAAACAGTGCTATGCTGTGTCCCCTACTAGCACTGTTCTCCCTTGGGAGTGAGACCTCTAGATGCCAGAGGCTGGCCTTTGAATATACTATTCTGAGAAGTTTGTAGTTGAGTGCACTAACATATTTTCAATGTTGCCCTAAGGAATCGACTCTTGTAAATTTGTGATGAAAATTTAAGCATAAAAATGTTCCTTCCCTACAAAGTCTGTATAATTTGATCAGCCAAACCAATCACCAAAAATCTAATCTGAAATGAATTTTGTGCTCAGCTTATATCTTAAAGAGAAATCTAATGAGAATAATACTATGACCTATTTTAAAAGAAATGTGAATGAGACCATTTTTTCAAGATTTGGGTCTGTCTGAAAATTTCTTTAATCATTAAATTTGGTTGGAAGATGATAATTATTTTGGTCTTGATTCCTAATTTCATTTAACAAAGGGAGAAAACTAGAACTACTCAAAGGTAAATTCTTTAAATAAACACGCTATTTTGGTTGAATTGTGTCACCCTACAAAGATATGTTGAAGTGGAAAGCCCCAGTACCTCAAGCTGTGAAATTATTTGGGAACAGGGTCTTTACATAGGTAATCAAGTTACAAAGAGGCCATTAGTGTGGGCCCTAATCCAATATGGTGTCCTTATAAAAAGGAGAGTTGGGGCAAAGAGACAAAGAGGCACAGAGAGAAAATGATATGAAAACACATAGGGAGAAGATGACCATGTGCCTGGAGTGATGTATCTCCAAGCCAAGGAATGCCAACGAATGGTAGCAAACACCAAATGTTGGAAGAGGCAAGGAAGGCTTCTCTCTTAGAACCTTCAGAGAAATCATAGCCCTACTGACACCTTGATTTTAGACTTCTAGGCTCCAGAACTATGAGAAAATAAATGTCTATCATTTTAAGCCACCAACTGTGTGGTACTTTGTTACATACACATACTTAAACAGAAAATAAAAACAAACTATATATATATTCCTAACATTTTGATATTTATATATATGTGTATAGTTTCCAACATAGATCTTCTTGTTAATCATGTTTTTAAAGACCACTGAGATATAAATAGTAATTCACAATTCAAAACAAACCCAAAGCAGCCCTTTGTCAGGCAATTACACAAATCTGTTGGAGAGATTAAAATTAAAACTTCCCATTTGGTTTTAAATATCTTTGCATTAATATGATCAGTACCTTAAATATCCATAATAGGTGTGAAAAAACTAAAACTACAATATGAAAATCTTTTAAAGTATAGATGATACAACTTATATAAAAATAATAATATTTGAGGCAGATAAACTGTAATACATTCTCCAGATAGGCATAACTAGAATATTCCACAAATATATTTGTTTCAATTGTGTGAAGCTTTGTATAAAGTACTACTGAATCAACTGAAAATGAAAAAATATATATTCTACAAATTTTAGAATTTTGCAATAACGGTCTGGAAAGTAGAGCTTCCAAGAACCACGTTCTATTTTCTTGCCCAAGAAATATGTAAAATTCCAAATGCAGCTGGAATGAATAAAAGTAAATCAGCATATCACAGATTACTAAAGGATTTTATACAATATTCCTCATGATGCTTTTTTTATTTGTTAATTAAAGCAACAAGATTTCACACCTTTTCTATCAATTACTCTGTTAGGAGTTAGGAATGCAATGTGAAAACAAAGCAACAAATACAAAAATTTAAAAACCACTCTACTATTGCTTAAGCGAGCTTCTACCTTGACAATTTTGTTGTGTAATCAAGAATAATTTGTCAAACCCTTGAAATACACACTAGCTTACCTGGAAGAGTGTGTCAGTCTGGGATCTTAAACCTGGCATTTAATGATTTTATTTTCTCTCATGAGGGAAAAATGTCTTAGTTATGGGTAAAACAAACAAAGCAACCACACATAATGAGTTCATTGTCCATCAAAATAATTAATACTCACTAAATGACTAATTTAGAGATTCCATTTCAAGACTAAACACTGTCAATCAGTAATTAAAGTTAACATTATGGGCTTAGTATGAAATACACTTCATCAGCTGATTAATCTTCAATGTTCACTACTGAGTTGCTATTTTTTGACCTTCAGATGAGGAAATTGAAGTAGTAGGGATTAAGTAAATTTCCCAAACTTATATGTTATGTAAATGAAGATCTAGAATTTGTTTCCAGACCTCCTCGGAATCACCTCCCATGAGCTTAACATATTAGTAAAATAATGCCATATTCACCAGGTGCAAAGAACTTTGTTTTTATTACACATGGTCAGATTTGTGAACAAAAATGATGTTTCAGAGTTGTACTTATTTGTGTTGTTTCACTTTTCTTATCATTTATTGTTGCCTAGATTTACTATGCAATTATTCTGGTTTAGTTTCATGATACTGTTTCATTTTAGATAATATTTTTCCATTATCTATTTGTGAAATATACTCATTTCAATTTTTCCCTGATATTTTCCATTGTTTACATTTCTTTCTGGATTAACTTTGTTGTGCTTGCTGTCTATGTTGCATAGTGTTAGTTTTCTGTATACAAGCAAATACAAGGGGAAAGTTTTGTATTTGAAGACAACATTGAGGATATTATTTCTCCTCTGCTTGTTTTGTAATTATATTTTCCAGATCACCTGTGTCCCACCATTCTGAGCAGGTTCTAAATTGGCAGCTTGGTGGCTACAAATTCCGGAGGGCTGATGGAAATGTGTCCACAAGATAGTGAGTACCTGGTCTGGTTCCCAGCTGGGGGCAATTTCTGCCCTTTCTGCAGCTCCACTTTTTCAAGATGGGGATTCCACTGCAGTCCCTTGCTTCTATCAATGGTCCTAGTAGAGTTTTATGGTCCTTCCCTCCTTCCCTGTGCTTAGAGCTACTTTGCTTAATGAAGAACATTATCTTGCTTTTGATACATTTAGACAGAAGTTTATATATATACATATATATGTGTATATATAACATATACCATGTTATATATAATGTATAGTATATGTAACAAGATCCTTATGATCTTCCGTATGACTGAGTAAATCAATCTATTCTATCAGCGAGAGTATAAAGCAACAAAAATGTCCACCAGCATTTCAGCACCTGAAAACACTATGATTTATATTTATATTCAGCTACTTCTTTCCAGCTTTCTAAAAATTGTTCCACAGTAATTTTCCAAATGTAGAACAGTGAAAAAATTATATATATGTATTTGATTTCTCAAAATCATTATGAGGCAAAAAAAAAAGAAATTACCCAGACACCAAACTAGATATGCAGGATCACACCTACTGAAATCAGAACAAATCTCTGCTTTTGGCTGGTCATACAACAGTGTCTTCCAAGAAAAATTGCAAGACTTTTTTTTATAGTTATCCCTGGGTAGAAAGCAATTTTTCTAAGAATAATGATTGTTTGCAAATTTGATAGATGTTTATTACAAAAATTTCAAGGAAGGGACTAACCAACAAAGAAAACCATATATGTATAAACACACATATATATGCATTAAATTCAACCACATGAATAAACCTTAGTTACTATGTGATGGAGACATTTACATACATCTTTCTATGGATGAAAATATATATAAGGGTATGAATGGATGAATGTCTAGATAGACATAGAGATACAGGGGAAGGTAGGACAGAATATATGTACACATTTAACATATAGGAACATATGAATAAATGTAAATGGTATTATATAATGTTTTTGAATAAAGATCTTAAACTTATGGTTACTTAAATATAACATATAGATATTAAAGTTAAAGGGAATTTTTAAGTTCATATAAATGCTTCTTCAACAAAAGACAAGACACATGGTGTTGCATCAATTAAAGATACTTGTTTCCACGTTCTAAGCTCTTGGAAATCAGAATGGCTCTTATAGTTGAGGAAGTCAGTGATATGTCACAGTTTATTTGTATCCTTTATTTTTCTTCATTAGGGCTACATAAAATAGTGGTGCACCTTATAATTAATGGTTTTCTAATGTTAATGAAATCTAATATCAGCTACCAGGAGACTCCTTTGGAGCTAAGAAAAAAAGGTTAATAAAAAAATCACGAGGTAGGAATCTTTTCTGACTTTAAGCACTATTTGGTGATCATTCCCCTGCTGTGATAAACGGAGAAATGTTTGCATTTCTACTTCCTTTGACCTTTCCTAACTGCAAAGCTTTATATTATTATTTTCCTGTCATTGTAATATTTACATTTTATTACATAAAAATAGTTCTTACAATTATTTAACCTTAATTCTCTATATTAAAATACGTAATGTCTCCCATCAGTCATCTTATTATTATATTTCTAGCCTCAATATTCACTATCAAGTATCCTCTAAAACCTTGTAAAATTGAGAGGGTATATCTTTGGACTTTTATTTGAAGAATAATTGGGATGAATATAAAATTCTTTGGACATACTTTCCTCAGAAATTTGTAGATGCTTCCTACTCTTTTAGTATTAAAAGCTATATTGGAAAAAATCTGAGGCCATATTAATAGCTTCCTCAATATTTGGATTCCTTATAATCTAAGCAGCATCTGGCTTTTTGTTGGGAGGTTTGTTTCAGAATTTTCTATCTTCCTTTCCCTGACACACCCACCGGCGCCTCGTGATGTGACTTTTGAGCTTCAGATTCCAGTCTGTCTTTACTTCAGGAAAGTTTCCGTCCATAATAGGTTTGAATATTTACTTGATGGCATTTTTTTTAATGCTCTGGAATTTAATATCACCATTGGTTTGTGCATGATGCTCTCCACAATTGTTTCACAGCCTTGTTCTTCCTCGGTAAGTGGAATTTGATTTCCTTTGTTGTCATATCTCTGAGTCTCTCATCTGTCCTGATGATGTTATTATGTTGTTTCTAAAGTGCTTTTATTCTGTGAAGGTTTTACTACTCCTTTTCCTTTTAAGTTGGTGCCCAATTTTTATCTCCCAATTTCTATCTCCTATAATAATATTTGTAAAACTTTACATCTGAATCAGATCTCTTGTTTGTTTTAGGAATAAATATGTTGTTTGTCATTTCACTAAAATTATGGAGTAACATTTCTCTTGAGTCCTATGCATGTCTTAGTAAAATCCCCCTATTGGGAATATTTTCATCTGCCCTTTGTTTACGCTGCTTTTTCTCACTTTTCATTTTCTTTGGTTTGGGTTTTATTCAGAGCAGCTATGAATAAGTATTATGACATTTCTGATCCACATTCAACTTTGATTGCACAAAGAACAACCTAGGCATGGCCCTGGGAATTGAAATGGAGCATTCGAGCAATTCGTTTTGTTTTCTGCTTTGCTAGCCTGAAAATCCCTTATCAAAACTATTTCCTTTAGCTCAGATCCCTTACATTTAGTTCAGAATATTAAATTGGAATATATATTTATTATTATGTTCAATGTTCACAACTCTAAATAAACAAACTTAACGACTGTAACCCTAGTTAAAATGCAAATACTATGAATCACACTAATATTTATTATTATTTTGAGTATGAATCAACACCAGTTGAAAAGACTACTCCCAAGTCAGGATAAAGATGGGCATTACTTCAAAGATGTTGCAATACTCCTCTAAAACAGGTGCCACTTCTTTTTACAACTCATTTTGCTATGTGGTTTCATACTGTGATTTGAGATACTAATGCAAAAAATGTAGAAAGAATAAAATCAGTTATTCAGTCATTTTCTGGTGGTCTTATTTTACCAAATTAATATTCTTAGGGGAACTACAGTGTTAAAAAGATATGTTATGCTATTAAAAACAAAACTATTGAACATAATTTTTCTGCTTTGTAGTTTCTATTCTAATTTTAAGTTAGAAATAAATATAACATCCCAAAATATTGTTTGACTTGCTAATCACTCTTTAAGAGCAAATTAGAACATACCCTCCAAATTCACACCTTATGACAACCTTAATTGATGCAATCCACTATCTTACCCCTTGAAAAATGAAGTAAAAAATGTAATTATCTAAAAGTTAAAAATGAAAAATTTATCCAATAAGTTATTTACACAGCATTTATACAGACACAAAAAAACTGATTAGCATATCTGCTAAAATTTATAACTATTTATAAGGAAACATTAAACAGTTTAAGGAAAACAGCTTGTGTGAAAACAAATATCAACTTACACTCTGACACATTAATTGCTCTTTGGAGAGAAGAGTGGGATCTTAAATATAATTTTTTATTTTAGGTCAGGTCCTCCAGGGATAAATGACTTGCTTTGTCTGATGTTACCAGGTAACAGTGACTTAATGGTTTTCCAATATCTCATTCTAAAGATCTCCAGGAGTTATATCTCCAGGTCAATGAGTCAATACAGTTTCCTTTTCAATTCTAAACCATTAAGAAGTAATTTAGATGTCTAGTATATTTATTGCCAATTATTGCAAAACAGTCTGTGTTGACTGTAAGAAATTCAGGTAGATGTTGGCGCTGTGTGATTGCTGCCAGACAGTAAGAAAGATTGAAACCTGAAATCATTAGCTCATCAATTGGAAGGATTAGGGAAAGTATACGGACAGGTGGACCCAGAAAAGGAAGAAAGATATGAACAAATTCCTGCTCTACAAGTGATTTTTAGTATTATGATAATTTATTAACTACAGAGAAACACAAAAGTCTCCCTGAGATGGAGGTGGAAGGACATTCATAGGAGACATCTGGCCATTTGTGCAGCAGTGCTTGCTGAATTGACCATTTGGGTAATTGTCTTATATTCCAAAGTGACCTAAACACATTGCCCCTCTCTCAAAGGCCAAGAGTATGGCCTTTATGCACAGCCTTGTATATACTTAAGCTGAATAAATAGATTTAAATTATATCATCTGACCTGGACCTTATATAATTTCCAAAAAAAAAAAGTCTCTTATTTATTAGGTTCCCTCTATCCTATTCTCAAAGCCCATAATTAAAAACTTTGACCTTGAGAATCCTCAATAAATATTTATTAAATAAAAAAAAGAAAAAAAAGACTTTAGTCAAATGCCATAACCCAAATCATACAGGGAAATATTTTTGAATCCCATGAAGGGTTTATAATAGGAATTCATCATCAAATCACATTATTAAGCACCCAGGTGTGCAAAGCAGTGTGTTGGGTGCTGAGCAGAGCATAATGAAATCAGTATGAAATCAGTTCAATGCTGTCTTAAAGAGAAAAAAATATTATAATTTTAAGTAACATTTGGATAAATAAAATTCTTACAGTCCACCAAGGATATTCCTTAAAAAAGTAACATATGTGCTGTTGGGAACATAAAGGCTTGCAACTTACAACTAGATGCTTTAAAATATATACCTTTCTAGATGTATACCCAAGGAGAACTTGATTTTATGATTTTATAACAGAGAGCTCAAGTTGAACATAGAGTCAATCTCAGATTGTCTGTGGCAACTACTGCTTTTATTTTCTTTTTTAAAGCTCAATCAGAATTGGTGACAAAAGCTCTTATTTAATTTTATTTGCACATGCTTTCTGCCGCCCAACTGGTATCACTCATTCCACTGAGAAGTGGGGTCTATATGCTCTCCCTTTGAATCTGAGTGTTCTTATAGCTACAGCGTCATCACAACCCCATCTAAGGATGGGTCTAAAGGTTGATAAAGCTTCTGCCTGGCTTTCCTGGTATGTGAACACTTGGAACTAAATCACTAGGCTGTGAAGAAGCTCAAGCAACCTAGAAGATGCTCATGTAGAGAGGCCCACGTGGAAAGGAACTGCATCCTTCAAGCTCCAGCCATGATTGGCCTGGTCTTCCCAGTTCAACACTGAGTTGCCAGCCATCTAGGAAGTGGCTCTTCCATCCCCAGCAGAGCTACCCCAGCCAACGTGGTACAGAGTAGAAATAAGCCAGTGCTACTGACTTATTTGGTTACTTACTGGCCAAACTGAAGATTCATAAGCAAAATTAATAAAATTTTTGTTTAAGGAAAAGCTACTGTAGTAAACAATCTATCCCTGCTATTGTTGTTTTACTAGATAGCAATAGTTATCTGGTCTACCAAGTTTATAGAGATAACATGTGGATGCCTGTGTGGTGCATGCCTCTTTGAGAGTGTGTGAGTGTGTGTGTGTATGTATGTGTCTGTGTACATACACACACACATATAGGTGCATATATATATATATATATATACACATACATACATGCATGTAGCTTTTCTTTTGTTGAAGATTATGGGAGTTGTTGTTCATTGTCACACGGAAAACAAATAACAGTCCATACAGGGCATAAAAAAGGGGGAGACAGATAAATAATTAGAATGTGGAAAAGCTTTTCTTTTCTTTCTTTTTGTAATTTTTTTCTTTATTGTGGTAAAAGTCACATAATATAAAACATACTATTTTAACCATATTTAACTGTACAGTTCAGTGGCATTAATTACATTTACATGGTTGTGAAGATTTCACCATCATCAATCTCCTGAATTTTTCACCTTCCTAAACTGAATCTCTGTCCCCATTAAACACTAACTCCCCATTCCCCTTCCCCACCTCCCCATCCCCTGGAAAAGCTTTTCTGAATGTCTGTTAACAATTTCAAATCCCCAAATTTTTCATTCCCCTTTTAACTCAGAGTTCATGGCTGTCTTTGAAATGTTTTATATTCCAAGAATATTATGCAGAGATTGCCAGAAGGATTTGCAGGAAAAGGTTGCTCCTTGCCCCCAGATCCTGATAATCAAGTAAATAATAGGAATAAAAAATGATTTCTCGACTCAAGAAGTAATAGAGATAGGGGGAAGATGGTGGAAGAGTAAGACGCGGAGATCACCTTCCTCCCCACAGATACACCAGAAATACATCTACATGTGGAACAACTACAAAACACTTACTGAACACTGGCAGAAGACCTCAGACCTCCCCAAAGGCAAGAAACTCCCCACGTACCTGAATTGGGCAAAAGAAAACCGAATAAACAGAGACAAAAGAAAAGGAACGGGACCTGCACCAGTGGGAGGGAGCTGTGAAGGAGGAAAGGTTTCTACACACTAGAAGCCCCTTCGCGGGTGGAGACTCTGGGTGGTGGAGGAGGGGAGCTTCAGCGCTGCAGAGGACAGCACAGCAACAGGGGTGGGGAGGACAAAGCAGAGAGATTCCTGCACAGAGGATCGGTGCCGACCAGCACTCACCAGCCCGAGAGGCTTCCCTGCTCACCCGCCGGGGTGGGCAGGGGCTGGGAGCTGAGGCTCAGGCTTCGGTCGGAGTGCAGGGAGAGGACTGGGGTTGGCAGCGTGAACACAGCCTGCAGGGGGTTAGTGCACCACAGCTAGCCAGGAGGGAGTCCGGGAAAGAGTTAGCAGAAGGAAAGAAATCATAAAGATCAGATCAGAAATAAATGAAAAAGAAATGAAGGAAATGATAGCAAAAATCAATAAAAGTAAAAGCTGGTTCTTTGAGGAAATAAACAAAATTGATAAACCATTAGCCAGACTCATCAAGAAAAAAAGGAAGAAGACTCAACTTGCCAGAATTAGAAATGAAAAAGGAAAAGTAACAACTGACACTACAGAAATACAAAAGATCATGAAAGATTACTACAAGCAACTCTATGCCAATAAAATGGACACCTAGAAGAAATGGACATATTCTTAAAAATGTACAACCTGCCAAGACTGAATCAGCAAGAAATAGGAAATATGAACAGACCAATCACAAGCACTGAAATTGAAACTGTGATTAAAATTCTTCCAACAAACAAAAGCCCAGGACAAGATGGCTTCACAGGCGAATTCTATCAAACATTTAGAGAAGAGCTAACACCTCTCCTTCTCAAACTCTTCCAAAATATAGCAGAGGGAGGAACACTCCGAAACTCATTCTACGAGGCCACCATCACCCTGATACCAAAACCAGAAAAGGATGTCACAAAGAAAGAAAACTACAGGTCAATATCACTGCTGAACATAGATGCAAAAATCCTCAACAAAATACTAGCAAACAGAATCCAACAGCACATTAAAAGGATCATACACCATGATCAAGTGTGGTTTATTCCAGGAATGCAAGGATTTTTCAATATATGCAAATCAATCAACGTGATACACCATATTAACAAATTGAAGGAGAAAAACCATATGATTATCTCTATAGATGCAGAGAAAGCATTTGACAAAATTCAAAACCCATTTATGATAAAAACCCTTCAGAAAGGAGGCATAGAGGGAACTTTCCTCAACATAATAAAGGCCATATATGACAAACCCACAGCCAACATCATCCTCAATGGTGAAAAACTGAAAGCATTTCCACTAAGATCAGGAACAAGACAAGGTTGCCCACTCTCACCATTACTCAACATAGTTTTGGAAGTGTTAGCTACAGCAATCTGAGAAGAAAAGGAAATAAAAGGAATCCAAATCAGAAACGAAGAAGTAAAGCTGTTGGAAGTTGCATAACATTTCTAATCTTCACAAGCCACCAAACTAAAATTGTATACAATTTTATTCCTGCTCCCATGATACTTACAGAATTGACCTCTTCCTTTCTCCCTAGAATTGACTTCTCATTTCTCATATGGCTTCCAGTAACTAAATGTTATTTTTTTCCATTGTCTAGCATCTGTTTTTACTTTCATTTCATTATTTCACTGTGATGAGGAGATACTTCTGATGATTGTCTGCAGACTTTGCTACAATGAGCTTTTCTACACAACATACACCAAATAGTGCAGACTGAGGGATGTGATGGTCTTTCACTGGGTCAATTTTGAGTGACACTGAGGTTCTACCCCCTGTCTCTCTATAAAGTAACACTGAGTGGCTGTAAGAGTAATGTTAAGGGCATGTTGGTTACTTAAACAACACTCCTGCTCCGTATTCTTCAGAGACATGCTCTTTTCAAGAGTATATACACCAATATGTATAAAATGGATAACTAATAAGAACCTGCTGTATAAAAAAATAAATAAGATAAAATTCAAAAAAAAAGAGTAAATCTCTGGGTGTTAACACAAGATGAGTCTCTACAGATAGATATTGAAGAATAACTCCCATATCAAGACCTACCCCTAAGACAGTCAGTTCCTCTAATCACAATTATACGTGAGACCCAAGCATATTCCTGTCTAATGGATTGTTTTCATGAAGTCCCAAACAACTGCAAGTCAAATACATTCAACTTAAAGCAGGTTTATCGTGACCAATCTGATATATGCCCACGACAGTTTATATGGCACATTGATTTCCATCTCTCTCTCCCACTACAATTCAAGCATTTTGAGTTTAGGTATCTTTTCTTACTATTCTTTGTATTGTAATGATTGAACATAAAACCAGACACATTGCCATAAGTAAAAATTGCCTTTGAATTTTTACTTAAATTACAAATTTAAGTAAATTACAAATTTAAATTAAATTACAAACCAAATGAGGCAAAGTGATTCTTACATCTAAACTTATTTATATTAAATATTCTAAAGGTAGAATAAATAATAAAAGGGTTTATTTAATAGGTCAGTTGCATTAATCAATTATATTTATTGACATTCAGGTTGTAAAGAAGTAAATTATTCAAACTCTTGAAAAATGATTGTTGGAGTTATTGGAGAATAACTCACAACCTTTAGGCTAGATAAAAGATCTTGAATATAGATTTGTTTCTTTCATTTTAATCAAACTGCTAGTCTAACCTATTAATAAGGTAGCAACCCTTTTTTTTGGACTTTACTGTATTTAAAATATTTTTGCTATTATGAATGCCCCAGTGATGATTTGTTTGTAAATGATCAGTTTTAGTGCCTGCTGCCCAAATTTACAGTATCTGAAAAGAAAACGAGTACACATACTTATTGATAAGTTTTTTCCAGTAATATCATTCAAAGCATTGGCTTAGCTAAACTTTCTTGCTGTGGTGCAACTAGTGTTTTGCCAAGACAAAAAAGAAAAGCAAGATTTTGCTGAAAGTCTGCCCTCAGGTGGCAAATATTCAGAATGAGTGCTTCCCTTTCTCACAAGTTCAATTTGAAGTAGTTGTGTTCTTTAGATTTACCCAGAGCATTTTACAATGTTCCAATCGAATCTGAATGACAAGATGCATCCATTTGGAACCATTGTAGATGAGTGGTACGAGTACTTACAAGAATGGTGGTTGGACTTGCTTTGCTCCCTCTAACTTCCTCAAAAAGAGCAAAGCAAGCTTGAGCAAGTGTTCTAACACCTTTTCTTTTTCCTAAAGAGATCAAAGAGAAGCAGATCAAAGGCCAAAGTCAATGCAAGTCCTCATCCATACAGGGGTTGCCTATTTACATACAGAGTCTCTTCTGATACTTGGGGCAACTCATTAGAATGTGAACACACAAGGGCAAGGCATTCAGATTTGCATTGATTAAAAGAACTTCAGGAGCAGGGCAAGGAAGGTTCATTAGCATAGTGGAGAAGAGCAATTAGACTCAACTAACACCTTAAGGACTGCTCACCCTTTGAAATTACTTAATTCTTTTATCCCTAGTTATCAGTGAAGTTATTATTCCCTGCACAATGAAAGTGAATAGGTTAACATTGTGAAATTCTTTATGGACACATAAAGCATGCAATTTATTGAGTATACAGTATATGTTTGATTATCATTATTCCATTATTGTCTCTAATTATTAAAGTTTTGCCCATTCATGACTGGGCCTAAGCAATGTAGGTTAAATTAAATTAGGGATAGAATATAATTGACTATTTCAGGAGGTATAGGAACCATAGCAGGAGATACTTGCATGTGATATTGGGGAAGATAATCTTTGGGATGTTTTAGGGAATTTAAGGTGAATCTATCACCTTTGAGAAGAGGTTTTCCCTAAGGTCACAAGAAGGGGAAATATTGTTTACTATTTTGGTCAGAAAATAGGTGTCTTTTCCCAAAACATGACTGCAAGAGGAATTGTCATTAAGAATAACAAGAGTCATTTCCCAGTTAATGAAATGTATTATTTTTAACTAAATAGAAAAAAATATATATGAGTACTTTCAAACTATGGAGTACCATACCAAAGTAAGGCATAAACTATATTTACATACTTTAGTGGAGAGGCATAGACACAGAAGCTGGAAGTACACTAAAAATCTGACACAAGAGCAGAATAAGCTGTGAACCACAGAGGAGACACTGGCAGGGATTTCCAAGACCATACAGGGCGAGGTCATGAGGTCCTTTTAACAAAATGCAGAAGTGTTGGGCAGGTTTAGAAGAGGACTGTGAGCTGACAGAAGAGGTTTTACTGGACGACACAATGAAATCTCAACTGATAGGCAGGGAAGCAGATTTGAAACAGAAGAAACTTATCAAGGAAAAGAAGATTCTGGTCAATGTGAAGTCGCCAGAAGTAAGAGAGTGAGGATGTGGGAAACCTGCTGGAACAACAGGGTCAGTGCTGCCAGGAAGTGGACAATGTGTTTCTAATTTGGAAAAGCTGAATTATACACGGTTCTCCAGTAGAATGAAGCTTACTATCTGGGTGAGAAAAGAATTGTATCCTTCATTCAACCACAAGTGAATTCATTCATATTTATTGAGCATCTAACTGGGTCTTGCAGTGCTGAGTTAGAACAGAACCAAACAAAAACCTGACTCTCCCAGTGCTTGCATTCCAGTGTGGGGAGACAACGATGACTAAATGGGCAAATCCATACATAATGTGCAATGTGGTTACAAATGCTAGTATGAGACATAAAGTGAAATAAGTAAGTGGTAGGTTGATATTTTAGAGAGAATTGTCAGGGAAGCTGGTCCTGCTAAAGCGAATTTGGACAGACATTTGAATGAAATGAATTAACTTCTAAGGAAAGACTGGACCCAGGGAAGTCTACTGATGACTCATAAACTGACGATATGAAGGTAACCATGTCTTGGTTGGACAGTGGTAACCAAGACAGTGGCTAAATGATTCCAAAACAAAATTCTAGAAAATAACAACTGGGATGTGCTCTAGTTTTTGTTTCACTACTTATTTGATTCTTATTTAATCCATGAGTTTACATACAAATAAACGTAACCTTACACTCTAATTTTCCATCTGGATACACTATTTATTATTCAGATTTTATCTCTATATTTTATTGATGAGTTTGAATGTGTCTCTTTTTCAAGACTCAAAAATCCTGCTAAAATAGTTACTCCTTTTGTGAATGTATTTTTAATTAGCTTTACCCTAAAATAAATACAAATAATTTGTGCATAGGACACTCTTATCTAGAATTTTCTGACTGCAAGAGCAATTAAAGCTGAAATTTCCAAGGAGTTTTAATAATTTTCTATTTATCTGTATGCATAGGATGTTTCTCAGTGAGATTCAAGTTGTACCATATCTGTATGTGAGATGAAAGTGTTCACTATATTTTTTTATCATTTGCAACAGTTAGAAAAAATACATTTTATTGAGTGTTGATAAGCTAAAAGATTCAAATGAAACATTAAATAGCAAATTTACCCATAGCAAGCTTTTGTTCCTCTAAATCATAAGGAGGCTATTTCAATAGTATAGAAATGCAAATTCAATGACAACACTAAAAACCATTTCAGAAAGAAATGTGATGCTGCTCAAAGACTGGAATGCTCTGCCAGAATGTGATTTTAATTTATGGTTATCTGATAACATTTTTCCTCTATAATACATACAGAGCCCAACTCAGAGTGAAAGTTTCTATTTTATAGAGGTAGGAATGACTAAATTATTTTCATCATCTAAATTCAGAGTATGCTTTGAATTACATTATTTGGCTCAGTGTAAATAGAAAATAAATAAATATATAATAGACAGATTATTTTTTTACCTTTATTTAACAGAAAAAAAAATTTCCAAGTAGCTTCAGTATACACACAATTTCATTATGATGGGAAATAAAAATATACTTTGTAAAATTGAGATTTGACAGGGAAATAAAGAAAACAACTCTGAACATGTCATGAATATCTTAATCTCATCAAGTTTAGCAGGCTTGGTTCATGATTTGTTCCTTTTCCATTCCTGGTATGTCTTCCTTGGTGAATGTGTTACAAGAAAGACAAATGGAAGATGAGAACTACCAAGGGAATTAACCTGCACTGAACACTTTGACTGATATTTTTGGGACTTTAATAGCAGTCTTTACAATACATTTTTCTGACAAAAAGAATAAATTATACCTATTAAAAGAGAGTTTTAAGGTAAACAATTGTTTAGTTTCAGTGGTAAAAGTTAAATACATATGTGTTAAGCAAAAAATGTTCTCCAATACTTCTTCCACACTCTCTGAACAAAATCTTGATATCCACTTTGAGAAAAAAAACATTAGCCTGATCTATCACTGTTGATGTGTTATCCTTTCTGAATGTTAAATGTCCATCGACAGATGAATACATAAAGAATATGTGGCACATATATACAATGGAATATTACTCAGCCATAAAAAGAAATGAAACTGAGTTATTTGTAGTGAGGTGTATGGACCTCTGTCTATCATACAGAGTGAATAAGCCAGGAAGAGAAAAACAAATACCATATGCTAAAGCATACATATGGAATCTAAAAAAAAAAAAAAAATGGTACTGATGAACCTAGTTGCAAGACAGGAATAAAGATATAGACATAGAGAATAGACTTGAGGACATGGTGGAGGCAGGGGGAATCTGGGACAAAATGAGAGAGGCATGGACGTATAGACACTACCAAATGTAAAATAGATAGCTAGTGGGAAGCAGCCGCATAGCACAAGGAGATCAGCTCGGTGCTTTGTGACCACCTGGATGGGTGAGATAGGGAAGGTGGGAGGGAGGCTCAAGAGGGAGGGGATATGGGGATATACGTATGCATATGGCTGATTCATTTTGTTGTGCAACAGAAACTAACACAGTATTGTGAAGCAATTATACTCCAATAAAGTTGTATTAAAAAAAAAGGAATGTGGGAGAAATATTTATGGAATACTATACCTCCCTAAAGTAGAATACACTTTCTTTTCATATTTACATGTTATATTCACAAAATCCACTCAATGCACTATAAAATGAGAATTAAAAATTTAAGAGGACTGAAATAATATGCTCTCTGAACAAAAACACTGACAATATTTAGAAAAATTTCAAATATTTGGAAATTCAAAAACCTACTTCTAAATAATGCATTGTTCTGAGGACACATAGCAAGAAGGATTAGAAAATATTACAAACTGAATGAAAATTCAAATACAACATATAGAAAGTTGTTAAATTCAGCTAAAATTATGATTATTAGGAAACTGATCATTTTAAATACTTATATTAGAATTGAAGTTCTAAATTAAGTGACATAGTTTCCATCTTCAGAAGCCAGAAAAGGAGAGCAAAACAAAGCCAAATTAAGTAGAAGAAAAGAAACAATAATGATAAGAGCAGGTATCAACAAAATAGAAAACAAAAAATAGAGAAAATTTAAAAGACAAAACAGATCCTTTGAAAAGAACAGCAAAATCTATAAAAACCCTAGCTGGACTAAACAAGAGAGAAAGAGAGAATAAATTGTAATATTAGAAATGAAAAGGGGGATTATAACTATAGATCCTATAGACATGGAAAAGATAATAATAAATGACTTTATTATAGCACATTGAACAAGCTGGATGAAATGGACAAACACATCTAAAAAGACAGTGTACCAAAGCAGACAGAAGATGGAACAGAAAATCAAAATAGTTTTACATGTTTTTAATTGAATTTGATTTTTTTTTAATCTTCTTACAAATGAAACTCAAGACACATATAATTTCAGTTGTGAGTTCTATCAACCATTTAAAGAAATGTGGAATAAAATAAAAACATACAACATGAGAACTATGTCAACTTAAAAAAATGCACAACATGAGAATTGTGAGTTAAGTTTTCTTTGGGGCAAAATGAGGACTATAGGCTGGGAGACAGCATTTCAGATAGCTCTGAGAAACTGCTCCAAAGAGGTAGGAGGGAAGGTCAGTGTATATGGGATATTGGTGAAGGGGGAGAACATGCAATCAAGCACATATTTTTTGTAGAAGTTTTCTGCTAGTCACCAGGACCAGACGTCACCATGAAGGATTTTAGTGCTTTTCTAGATATGAGGAGATACAAGAACTGGGCTCATAAAATCAGCTCCTGAAACTACCTAACTACCTGAAGACCTGTTCTGCCAGTTTTTCCCAGAGCACAGAGTGCCTCATTTCTGTTCTCCACCCTGAACTCTTTCAGGGGATGTTGAAAGTCAGCAGCTGCAGTGGCTCATGATTTAATCCTTGTAGAGGTAGATGACAAGTGCTAATTTATAGTTGATAACTGTGAGTGTCAGTTTTATTTGGGGGCTTGTCATTTTGCTAAAGTAGCTCTAAGCATAAGCATAAGCATCATGACAATGAAACCAGTGGACACTGTTCAAGCCTCTTCATCATCCATTGTTTACTCTTTTGCCATAAAGGCCCACTTTCTTTGTGTTGAAGTGGGCCACTTTCTCTGTTTCTTCTGTTAGTATTTATAGAACTAGTTGCCTTGTTTTCCCATTGAATATGTAGCCATTTCTTTTCTTTATTTGACAACAAAACTTGGCATTCATCAAGAATTTGTCACAGGTTATTTGATCTCTCTACATTCTCTTCCTGGGAATTAAATAAAGGATGAAATGTTAGCATCTTAATCTAGTCTGCAGACATTTCTGTTTCATCATGTCTAGAATAGCTTGCTTAATAGTATACTTGGGTGACTACAGAGATAATTTTCCATACCAACTCCCCCATCAATTTCTTCTTGTATATTTTCTGTCTCCCTAAATGGCACCAACATGTATAAAAAAACTCTTATTTCAGAAGTCTTTCCAATGATAGGTGTTATTGTTGAGGTCAGGATTTGTCTTACTTCAGTGGTCCTCACTTCCTTCCTGGTATTCTTGACTGAGAATAGTCAAGAATAAATTGAAGTTTTAATTCTCATAGCCCTTAATTTATTAGGAGTTATTTGAGAAGTGTCTGTCTACCAAAGTACACCATAAATTCTATGAGGCAAGAACTATGTCTGCTTTCCCAACACTGTATTTCTAACATCCATCAGAGTGCTTGGAACTGATAGTTGCTCTCTACACTCTCCTTTGCTAAATAAATGCTTCCTAGAGTTTCTTTCACATAGTAAGAATTTATACATTGTGCAGAGCTGACTGGACTAGAAATAATCTCTAAAGGGAAAACAAGTACAGTGGCATTTTGCCTTGAAAGGAAAGCATTGGCAACTGTGATAGGACACATTGATAATAGTAATAGAGGTTGAAGTACAGCTTATCTTTTGTTAAAAATGAAGTCACCTCATGCTGTGAAAACTCGGCATGTAAATGAATGTACCAAATTCATTGAAAATTCAACTTTAATCTCTTTTGAATGTTAACCCAGATGGCTGAGAGATATTTTTTTAATCTTCCCTTTTTTTCCTTCACTATTAGAAGAAGCTCTAAAATTGCTAACAACTGATATTCCTTTAGTTCATTTTCCCCATAATATAACTAATAAATTCAAGTAATTTATATTACATTTGCATTTTAAGTAAAAATTAGAGAAATCAACTGTGTGAAAAATTTCAGTGGGACCACCATGTGTTCTTAAACTTTGAATTAAAAAATAATTTTCTTTACATAGACCCCTAAAGAGAAATCTATTTAGACATTGTATACTTTGTGTCAAAGTAATAGTCTTCAAAATAAGACAATTTGAGGCATATATTAGATGTTTTCCAATGTTCCATGGGAAATTGATCACTTTTTAAAAATCAAATAAAATGAGGGTAATTAAGTGAGATTATTTCATGTGTGTAATGTATTTAATTAAAATTTAACCACAGACCACAAAATGTTAAGTCATTATGATGTGTGTATGTTTCTTTGTTAATTTTTCATCTCCTTTTAATGCTGTAAAATCTCAAATTCTTCCTCATATTTTTCCCCAAAGAAATATGATTTTATGACTCATTTTGTTCCTCAGATGAGTTTTCACAAATATAATGTGTTAACACCCATCCTTGTTTTTTTTTTTCTTTTTTCCAGTAGTCCTATCTATTCCAAAATTTTCTACTGAGTTCCTCCTTTATGTTTCCATATGGTTAATGAAATTTTAACTAATACATAACAACAAAACCCCAAATTCAGGACAACCAAAATTGATCTCACTCTTAAGCCGTCTCTACATCACTGTCAAAATAATATTCCTGGCTCACAATTCTGACAGCTTTATTACTCTGCTCAGAAATCTTACACTGCTCATAATTTCTTAGTAAATTAAGTTTCTTACTTTCAAGGAACTCCACAAGTCATTCCTAAAACTCTCTTATTTGTCTTTACACTACTCTTTCACTACCTGCTTTCAAGAGTTCTGCCTTCCAGCAGAAAGCATATGTGCCTTCTTCCTGGAAATGTCCAACAGTTTTCCACATCTCTATGGCTTCACTCACCTGTTCCATATGTTTGAAATGCCTTCCTAAGTGCATCGAAAATGTTGATATTTTATCTGCACTTCCACACCAGAGTAAATGCACTCTCCTTTATCCTAAACATACATAAAAGGACACAACTTTCTGTACGACTCTACAAACTTTCCATGGGCTTCATTTATGCTTCTGACCACATTTTGCCTTGTTAGCTAAATTTTTGCTTCTTTGATTTCCTTTGCTCGATATTAAAGTACTGAGACTAGGGATCTTATCTTATTCATCTATGAATTCCTCTCAGAACCTAAAACTCTGGTAAGTAGCAGAACATCTTGCAAGCACTCAAATATTTATTTTTTGAATAAATGAATAATGCAGCAAGAACATAAAAAGTGAAGAAAACATCAAAACTCTTTCAAGTATGTGTTAACCATCAGAGAATTTACTATTCCTGTAATCATACATTCTGGTTGTATGATTAGTTAGCTATAGTTAGCTATAGTTTCTTGAAGAAGTTTAGTAAGATAACATCATTATTTCTAAAAATCTGTTTCTAGTTCTTAGCATTTAAAAGCAACAATTTATTTGAACATGAAATACATACACATAATTAAAAACCCAAAAGATAAAAAATAAAATGGATACTAAAATACTTTCTCAACCCTCTCCTCCAGTCTTTATGTCATTCCAAAAAGCAATCAATTTTACCAACTCGATATATCAATATTTTCCAGAGATAATCTATACATACACAAGTTTAGTTCTGTGTATCCTTTTGCCAATTTACAAATGGTACCCTACTTATATACAATCTTCTGCAGCCTGTTTTCCACTGAAGAGTCATCTTGGAGATTTTTTTAATATACATGTTCTCTCCCTTGGCTAAATTGTTCCTTAGTGGTTATGCCATAATCTGTCAGCATTTGATTAGACATTTATTGAAGGGATTGTAGAGTTTTTTCCATTCTTCTGCTATTACCAAAACTTGCTATAATGAATTATTTTTGTATATGTATCTTTGGACATATATATAGTAAAACTGGAATACAAATTCCATAAATAGGAATTACTGGATCAAATTGTTATTAATAGTGCATAGATGCTCTATTATGTGTCTACCGCTGCATACTAAAATACCAAATGCAAACTTACAGGCTTAACATAATGTACATTTATTTTCTCACAGTTTCTATGGAACTGAAGTCTAGGCATGGCTCAGTTGAGTACATGTAATCAAGGTTTCAGCTGGAGATAGAACCTTAACTGAATGTTCAGCTGAGGAAGGATCCTCTTCAGAGATAACTCAAGTTGTTGGCCGAATTCAATATCCTTCACATTACCATAAAGGGCCTCACTTTCTTACAGATTGCTCTCACCTCTTTGAGGTCAACCCCGGTTCTTAACAACGTGGACTCCCCAACCTGGCCACCTGCATCATCAAAACAAGCAAGCCAGAGCGTCTCTCAGCAAGATGGGCATTACATCTTATATAATGTAATCATATAATATAATCATGTATATCTTGTCCCCTTTGTTGTATTCTTTTGGTTAGAAGGAAGCTAACAAGTCACACGCACAATCCAGGGGATTACTCTTGGGCCTGATTACCTCAAGGCAGGGGTCATGAGGGTCACCTCAGAGTCCTTCTGCCACCAATGATAGACCAACTTAGAATCCTATCACATATGCGAGACTGCTGTTATTCCACACCCTAACCAACAGACAGATGTATTATTAGGGTTTTTGATTGCTGCCAATCTGATAGCTAAAAACACAGCGCTCTCTCATTGTGGTTTTAATGGGCATTTTTCTTCAACCATGTGAGTTATAGCATCTTCTTACATATTTAATTGAAATAAATCTCTCTCTATTTGTAGACTGTATATTCATGGATGCCTATTTTTCCAGATGTAAATTGGTTTCCTTTGTATTCTTTTTGTATTAATGTGTAGAAAACATCTACATGGGTTAAAAGAGCCATTTGTCTCTAGTAATATTACAAATATTGTTTCTTATTTGGTCATTTGGTTTTAGATTTTGCAGATTTTCTTTCCTATGCAGAGATTTTTTTTCTGTATTTTAATATAGTGGAGAAAATCACATAGTTTAAGTTCTGTTCCCTCATACAAAACTAAATTCCAGATGGATGAAATATTTAAATGTAAAAAAAAAAAAAAATTACTAAGGAACCTAAAAAGCACCACAGGGCGTACTCTTAATTTATAATCTACCAGGAATAGTTTCTAAACCAAGACCATTTTCAAGAGTTCTGTGCTAAAGAATGTAGGAAAGCGAGGTCAAACGTACCTGATGCAAACTGCTGGCTGGGTGGAGAGGCCTTTAGGCAGATTAATTTTTAGGATCCCCAAAGGGAGAACCAGGCCCACTGCTCCAGACACGACAGTCCCCACCCAGCTGAGGCCTCTCACTACTACTCGGAGGTCATTTCCAACCTCTCATCATTGCCCAGAGGTAAGACTACAAAAGCACTACTCAAAAGTCATGTCCTTAATAGTGGCATCCCATATACCTTCTCTAAAATTTCAATAACATTCACCACACTTTCAAACTCATTTTCTTTCTTTACTTTTTTCCTTTGATATTTTCACTATCTGTTATGTATATTAGCTGTTTAACTTGTCATTTCATTTTCTGTCTCCCCCGGAAATGTAACCTTTACAATAACAAAGATTTTGTCTTCTTTTGTTACTGCTGAATCTCAGGAATCAATCATGGTTCCTGGCACACAGAGCACAGTAGGTGCTCAAATCTGCACTCTTTAATGAACAACTGAATGAATTAATAAAAGAGAAACAAGATAAAAATAAGACAGGAAGTTATTAAAGTGAGATTCACTCATACTATAACAGGACAAATAGAAGTCTAATGAGATGCTTAAATTAAAGGTTAATCAAGACAAAAAGAAATGGTAGTAATTAACCACATAATCTTACAATAAATACATGCCTGCATGCAAACATGCATACATGCATGTGTACATATTTTTCAAAGGAACACTGATAAGTAACCCAGAGTGAAAGAAGTTACCCCAAGAAACAGAAGAAAACTCCCCTGAGTGTTTTTTAAATAGAACTTATTAAAAATATGAAGTAATAAGGCTTCCCTGGGGGCGCAGTGGTTGAGAGTCTGCCTGCCGATGCAGGCGACACGGATTCGTGCCCTGGTCCGGGAGGATCCTACATGCAGCAGAGTGGCTGGGCCCGTGAGCCATGGCCGCTGAGCCTGCGCGTCCGGAGCCTGTGGTCTGCAACGGGAGAGGCCACAACAGTGAGAGGCCCGCATACCGCAAAATAAATAAATAAATTAATTAATTAATTAAAATAAATAAAAAATATGAAGTAATAAATCGATAAATTGAGAGCTTAAAATTAAGATCAAAGAGTAGATAGTGGGCTTCCCTGGTGGCGCAGTGGTTGGGAGTCTACCTGCTGATGCAGGGGACACGGGTTTGTGCCCGGTCTGGGAAGATCCCACATGCCGCGGAGCGGCTGGGCCTGTGGGCCATGGCCACTGAGCCGGGAGAGGCCACAACAGTGAGAGGCCCGCGTACCGCAAAAAAAAAAAAAAAAAAAAAAGAGTAGATAGTGAGCAAAACAGAACTGTTTGCCAAGAAAAATAGAAATTCACATTAAAAATCCATAAAAGAAATTAAGAGCAACAGAGAACAGAATACACAGATTTGAAAGGAACTTAAATCAACACGGTATTAAAATTATTTTAAGTTCATTTGACAGGTTTCCTAAGGGTGTTAACAGCCAGGGGATAACTTCTGCCTGAAACTGACCGACATTTAGAACTTGATCTATTCACTAGAGAACATAATCCCTCCATTAGAAAATACAGATGTTTTATTTGCATTTGGCCCTTTTCTCCTTTTCATATTATCTTGTTGTCTTAGAGAAGCCTTATATGAAATATCCAAGATGGCCCATTTATACAGTTGTAAGTTAATTATTTTCTTTGGATATTCAACATAATCTTTAATTAAATATATTTGCTTTTATTTCAATTCTTCAAATTCATCTTGTAGAAATCAGAAGTTTTATAATAGAATTCTCAAAAAGACTTTTATTTAATTTCTTTTTGCTAACTCCACACTTTAAGAATTATTTACATCTAATTATTTTAGCTCATGATTTTTTAAATAGACTCAACCATTGGGAAAATCATAATGTAAATTTAAAACAATACATTTAGAATAAATTTTAAAAGTTTTAAATAAAAATAAAACTTTAACAAACCCAGACATTCCAAGTCCATATGAAACCAGAGCAACAGTGTCCTTGAACACTGGTGTCTGCTGACAGGAGCCCAACATGTACATCCCAGAACATTTTTTAAGGTGGAAAGCGAAAGTGAAGGAGATGTACCCTATTATTCTACTTCAGGGAGAGCAGTAGAGCCACAAGCGTAACAAGAAATTGCCTAGGACTAAGAAGTCACATGACTTTTTAAGTTTATGCTGCTTTATTTGCTGAAACATATTAACAATTGACCTGAATTAATGTACTAATCTTGAAGCTTTCTTAACAAATCTGCTAGAACAGAAAACAGGCATTTTTTCCCCTTATTTTGTTATCACAGTATCCCCAACACCTAGAACAGGGTCAAGAATATATAAGCACTCAACAAATATTTATGAAACACTACCTATTTGAGGTATGTTTAAGACATTTGTTTTTGTTATTGCAACCAGTGGAAAGACATTCTCATAAAATTACTGGTGATTATTTCTGCGGATAGGAGTAAAAAAAATGTAATTTTCTTTAGGTAGCAGATGGGGATTTTCACTTTGCAACTTCAACCATCCAAAATGTAACTTTTCTATACCAATTTATTTTGACTTTGGATTCCATTCTGCCTGCTAACAGAAAAATGGTCTATTTAATTCCAGGAAAAACTGGTAATTGATTTTTTTTCCAAATTTGTTTCAAGATTGAAACTCTTTCCATTGAAAATTAAAATTCAATCAACTCATTACACTCTCACATCTTCATCTTCCTCTGTCAGTCCCTGTCTACATTTTTCAGTCTGTTGCCTTCAGTCACTGGACCCTGGGTGCTGTGATTCTACCTTCAGTTTCATTCATCTGCTTGGATCCACTAAGCTGTTGCCACCATGCTGTTCGCTTGGTCATAGGTACTCTATTCTCTGGCTCAGGGTGGGATTTGCAGCCTCTGAAAGAGGTCCACTGTTGCCTTTTAGCTACATCTTTGGAAGATAAGCACAAGACCAAGTATTCCTGGATTCTGCCAAGATTATCTGGCACTTCTTCCCCAGCTCCACCACATTAAAGTTCTGTCTTGAGGAATGTGAGTCACTTTTTAGAAACTTCCATCTGTAGTTAAATCTATTGCTGCTCCTTCCAATTTCCCAGTCTTTCACCAGCCATTTAATTTTTTCTCCTTTGCAGCTGTAAACCAAAATCCTTCATTGCTGCATAGTATTCACAAAGCTAGCACTCATAGTACAGGTCACCGAAGCATGAGGTATACTGCCCAGGGGGCAGTTGAAGTGACCCACATCTGAACGTCTATTTCTATTTACCTTTTTATCTTCTTTTTTATTGTATTTTTGTATGAAATTTCCAAAGTATACAATATATTACTACAGCATTATATGCATACAATTTATAAATAATGGTATACGTACATTATCTTTGGTGTCCCAAGCATTAATAAAGTTGGGCAATCCAAAATATGACACTTGTGCTTTGGTGCACAGCATTTATGTATCATGTTCTGTAGGAAAACTCAAAGCCAAGTTTTCCAAAATCAAAACATTCTCTCCAGCAATACAAAGCCTTTTTCTTTAAAACTACAATCTCTCCTATGAATTTTAATAGCCTATTTTGCAGCTCAAAGACTATAATCTATTTTTTTGTTATTTCTGTGTTTTACCAAACTTTGAATAACAGTCTCTGCACAAACTGTTATTGTCATTTTACTTTAGAAAGTAATTATTTCAGCAGTTTGATACAGAATGTATTTTTTAACTGATTTTGGGGTGGCTAGTTTTCCTCTACCTTATAGTTTTGGAAAATTTCAATCATACAGAAGAGTTAAAAGAATAGTACAATAAGTAACATTTACCTAGATTTACCTAACTATTAGCATTATTAGCACTGCCAAATTTGTGTTCTCTCTCTCTCTCTCTCTCCCTTCCTCCCACTCTCTCTTTCATTCACAATTCTGAAAATTTGAGAATATACTGCAGACATCATGCCATTTCACAAATAAATATTTCAAGATGTATCTAAAAATAAGGTCATCCTTTTACATAACCAAAATAAATCATCAAGTACAAGAAATTTAACAATGAACAGTATCCAAATGTCCCCAGTTTTCCCAATAATATCTTTGATAACTTCCTAGTCTTTCCCCAGGATTTAGTTAAGTATCCCCTTACTGCATACACTTTGCATTTAGTTACCACTTGCTCAATCTTACAATGAACCCAGAGTTGTATCAAAATCCGTAACAGTACCTATAAAAAACCAAGGAAAATTCAAGATTACTTTTGTATTCGTGCTTAGAATATATCCAACTGAGAGCAGACAGAATACTGTCTTCAAAAGTTTCTTGGGTCATGTTTTATCTTCTTTATCCTAATTAATTTGATGTTGATATAAGTGATAACCAAGAGGGCATTAACTTTCTCTCCCTTGACTAAACTTAGGTATCTTCCTCTCTCTAGGCCAGACCTCCCTTTTCTTAGTACTTACATTAGAAAAGTTGTAATTGTAAATTTTTACTCTTCCCCACTGGGATATAAATGTTCTACATCCCAGGAATGATTTTCTCAAGGACCTGGGAGCCATTCCTTTGAAATGTAACCATCAAGGAAGACATGGCTTCTAACTCAAAGTCTCTATGAATGCAGATAGGAGCCCAACTCTCCAAGTTTTAAAGCTACCGCCTGTCAAAAAGATACAAGAGAGAAGGTTGACTTTTTCTTTGGGTAACCCCAATTAGCAAACACAGATAGCCTATGACCCTTGTCACATTTAATACTTGTAAGTCTGAGTCTGAACGTTTTCTCATATGAGGATTACAATCCTTGCTTTCTTATTATTCCCATTTTTATTTTTTTTTCCTATGCCCTTATTTTTTAACCTTTCTGATTCCTTCATTTTATGGTAATCTGTTGTATACAGCATGTTTGGGGTTATATTTTGTAGGCTAATTTGAAATTTCTGGTTTTTTGTACCTGAATGAAGCGCATCAGTATTTATTTACATAACTGATTTGATTGTTCTTACTTTATCAAAATATGCTTTGTCCATATGATTTTTTTCTCCATGCAGACCCTAATTTACTTAGTTAATTGCTTTATTTTGTGTCTTTATGGATGCTCACATTTTGTCTACTGGTTTCTATATTCGTACTAATATAGTTACAATGCCTTCAATCCCATTTTTCCTTATTTAGGCAACTAGTTGGGTTTCAGCTTTATGTGATTTATCTGACTCCCACATATTAACAATGCGACAAGGAATAAGTTTATATCACTTTCTCTTTTTGTTTACCCTACTGATCACAGTTTTAATATTGTAATATTTCTATATTGCTAAATATTGTTTTTCTATACATGAATCCACATTTATTTTAGTATGAGATGTGCAATTAAATACATTTACTTCCCTCCATCAGTTCTTTTGGAAATGTTTACCCTTTAATTCTTGATTGAATGAACCAATCTCCTAGTAGATTCTATGGTATTTTTCATGAGTACCACATTCCCTGAATTTTTCAATATCCAAAACTTTTCTATAGCTTTGAATTTTGAATTACAGCTTGGCTGAATACAAAATCTCTCTTCACACTTTCTTTCCTTTATTTTGTTGAAAATGCTGAAGTCTCTCTTGATTTGTAGACTTTATTTAAGTCCAATGCCAACTTGATTTTCCTTCCTGCATAGCTGATTTGGTCTTTTTGTCTAAGGCCTTGAGAGTTTATTTTCATTTATTATTAACATCATTATTTTATCAGAATATGTCTTGATTTTGAAAACTCCGTTAATTTTTCCTGGTATGTGATGGCCCCTTTAAAAATAAATTCAGGTCTTCTTTTGTTTCCAGACATAATTTTTGGATATTAGTATTAATATTTTTATGTAGTATTATTTTTTCTTCTTCAAAATTCCATTAAAATATAATGGATTTCTTTTCTAGATAGTTCATTTCTTTTATGATCCATTTTAAATTATTAAAAAAATTTTCTTCATTATTTTTTTCACTGTATTGTATTTTTGGTCAAATCTAATTTCCCTCTGGTCATTTTATATTTCAGTCCAAAATAATATTTTTTTCTTTTTCTTGAAATTTCTCTTCAATTATTAAAAAAATTTTTCTTTAATTATTTTATTAGTTTAATTCTCATTTAATGTCTTCCTAATTTTTTGTTTGTTTTGATTTTGTTCATTCATTTTCTGAGTATTTTTTAATATTTCTGAATAAGGAATTTATTATGCTTGTAATTTCTTATTTAAAGATTCTTAATTCTGATTCAGAGAGTGTGTCAACATTTTTTCTTCTAAGCGGTTGGCATTGGTGGACGATTTTTATGATCTGCTGTTCTAATTCTCATATCCTGTTGTCTTCTTGTTGTAGATATCATCTACCATTTTCCATTCGCTTTGTAATATCTTGTTCTTCTAGGTCAGATACAATGGCTGTATGTAGACAAGGTGAAGGTTGCAGGAGAGTGTTACTTGCAAGCTACATGACCACTGACAGTATCCACTGGTCCTTGGTTTGAAATTATTGAAAAAGTTTGTGTGATACAATATGTTCCAGACATAGTTTTATTTAACTTTTGAAAAAGAAGCAAAGCATGCAAAAGAGCACACATTCAAATAGTAGTTTCATTCGAAGCTCATGAAAAATATCAGGTATAAGTTCTAGACCACAGCTTTCCCTGCAACTGCCAGAGGGAGAATGCTTGGTGGTTTAGCCTCATAATACAGCAACCAACCTATCCATTAAGTCTCATAGTTAGCCATTCTTATATCTAGATACAATTCTCTTGGTACCACATGAACCAGCTAACATAACTCAGCTATCTTTACTAAATACATTCAGCAAGCAGTATTGCAAATAGGTAAGTCTAGAGTCATGTACGTGTTCTGCCACAAATTTGGTACAGCATTTAGGTAACCAGCATTTTCCTAGAGCAACATACAATTCTGTAACCTAATTATGAAGGTGGAGGCTTTGTGGGCTAAAATTAATTACTGAGAATGCAGAACTATTGAATATTATTTCAAAATATAATTGTGCAACCTCTTCCTCTATTTTCTTGCAACTCTTAAAAATGGATGTGCATCCCATCTAAAATTTAAATTAACATTCTCAAATATGAATGACCATAAATCTGTCACATTGTGATAATCTTAGATAATTAATGCCATTCTTTGATATGTTCTATAATCGTCAAAAGTCTGATTAGATTATGTTTCCCTCCAGAATTTAATTAAATTACTGTTCAGTATTTGCCTATGGTCAGAGAAGACATATTACAAACATCTAACACGGTCCATTTACCTCTAGAAAAGCCAATTCCTATGTCACTACACCCTGTGAAATCTAGGATTTTCATCTCTTGTATATATGGTTGAATCCTGATTCTCCCAGATAGGTCACTGAGACAGAATTTGCTCACTGAATATTTTAAATGTTAAATAAAATTTGAATCTAATCACTGAATATATAGTCAAATGATATTTTTCTTCTATTGAAAAGACAAGACTCTGGGTCTTAAGTTGGCTTAATAACTATATTTAACTTTACAATATCCTTAAGTGATAGCCCGAAGAAAGTTTAACAACAGTTTAACAAGTTTAATAAAGCTGCACTTAGCACTGGAGAGAGCTAAGGGGAAGTTTAGTTTAACTAAGTAGTACTCATATAAGTATCTAGCCCTTGAATCTAGGCAATCTCTTCACTACCAATTAGAGTACCATATTAGAAAGAACAGGTTAATAAGGGAGAAATTATAGACATAAATTGATACAGGAAGTTGTGCCTATAATACTGTATTTCTATTACCTAAAATTTACACAATGAATAAAGAAGTACAACACAAGTTACAAAGGACCTGAGAAAATCAATGGAGGAAAAAAAAATCTAAAATGAAATTTAAGGGAACATTCCTGAGGGCACTGCAGATTAAGAATCAAAATCCTTCCAGCCAAAAATTATACTAAAAGTAAAATGAAATTCTGTGACCTTACTCATAACAGGGGCCTGCCGAAAATATCACAGGAGCAAAATACCTGTTATGGGATTGTCCTCAGGGGGTAAAAAATAATACCTCCAATCAAGCATGCCATGTACTGCTATCTTTGTTAGGGCTTTGGATGACTTGCACTTGGTGACAAATCAGTTAGGTACTTTTTACAGGCAAGAGAAGTGATAGTTCCTGAGAACAACTATCACAGCCAAGAAATTCATTCTTCTCTCAGAATGAGTTGAAACACTCTCACACACAGGATCTCAATCTTGTAATGCCCTTTTGTGAATTGTCGATTGTAAGACAGTAGATTTTTTTATCCTGAACAAGCTTCACAAGGAGAAGGAAGCTACGAAAACCTCTTGCTAAGCTGCTGGAGGAAAGGAGTACAAGTTACAAGATGTGAAACTTAATAGTAAACTGGATTATTCTATATGCTATAATTTTTTTGACCTTATAATTATTAGGTACTGAAAATAATTATTTTTAATCACTAAATGTACAGTTTACAACAGTTAAATTGGTAAGCTAGTCAGGTAATCTAAAATGAGGAAGTATAATCCATAATACATCTCTGATCTTATTTTTGGTAGTTTGCATTTTGTCTTGCTTGAAATGTTTTTTCATTAGGAAATTTTCAGGCCATGTAAAATTACGTCTGTTATCAGTTTGGGGGACAGGGAAGCAGGCAGCGGGGTTAGGAGAATTCCCATTTACCCTGCAATCCTTTTTGTCTGTCATATCTTCTCCCATCATTTTGCCCAACTGTGAGCCTAAAATCACCTTGCTGCTGGTTGCCACGTGGACCACAGAGAACACAGCGCCCTAGGTGAATGCTGCTATTGACAGCAAGTTTTGGCTAATGCATTGGTGTTAACAGTCCTGGGAGATTTATCCCATCATACTTCCCTTGCCTTGATGATAACTGCATCCAAATATTCATGGGTCATTAGGGTTTACAGGAAGAGAAGGAAACACTAAAGAAAGAAAACTGTAAGATTGTATGCTAAAATTACAAGACATGGAGAGAAATGGCGTGGGAAGCAGAAAGGAGAAACCACCTGCCATAAAGGTCAAAGGGGCCTCTTCTGGAGTCAGAAGGTCCAGGATTAGAACCCAATTCTGGTGCTTACTTAGCTCTGTAGTCTTAAGCAATTTACTTATTGCACTGAGACTCAGTTAACTCATCTGTGAAAGGGGAACCTTAATAGCACCAAAATCAGGATGATCACATAGTTGTTGTGAGGATAAAACATTGAAATTGTTTACAGCAAAATCTGGCACATACACAGTGATTGATAAATCTTAGTGACCACTAATTATAATTACAATGGCCCAAGCTAAACTTTCTCAAGTCTGTCATCTCTGCAGCTGTACCTCCTTCAAGCCTCCACATTAAGCACCATCTACCTCCCATTTCCAGTGTATTTAACTTCCTAATAGAGGTTGTTCTTGTCCAGTGATCTAATTTAGAAGAATGACTTTTCCACAGTTGCTTAATCTAGACCAACTCTCCTGTGCAGTTGTATCAGGGTGGTCTAGGTATTTTGCTCTGCGAATCCAGCACAGGTTTTGACAGTACAAGTCTGGTACATGTGTGAGGTCTCCTGCCAAAGCTAATGGAGTTGGTGCTTCAGATTAGTACATAGGTGGGTGATAATCTCTATCCTTAGTTTGCCTCGCCCTCTCTGCCTTGAAATCTGCTTCCTCCTCCCCAGATGATAGGCTCATTATTCAAGTATGTTTCTCTTCTTGGCAGTTCTTTCCTGTACACAAAACCAGGCTCGAAATAGCTATTTGGAAGGGGCAGACTCATTTTAGAGAAATGTTTTCTCCTCCCCAGAATCAGCCTAGTGTGTATGTGGAAGCATAGAGCAATGTTAAGGGGATTGTGTTTCCTTTTTTCCCAGCATCAAACGATTTTCTAGGTAGCAAAAGAAGGGAAAAAAACTCGTAAATTTATGTAACTTCTTCACATAAGAAGTAAAGGAGAACCTAATATTATAATGTATTGAATTATGTAATGTTTTTTAGATTAATTTCCTTTTGTGATATCATCCACTCTCAACAGCCCTATAAGGAAAGTAGGATTCTATTATCATCATTTTACTAAAAAGTAAAAATAAGCCCTGGAGAGTTAAGTGATTTTTCCAACATTACAAGTACGCAACTCTGTCAGTAATTATTTGGTCATATAAATATATTTTTTTACTTTAGAGGTATTAACCCAAATACTAATAATTTTTTTTTTTTTTTTTTTTTTTTTTTTGCTATATGCGGGCCACTCACTGTTGTGGCCTTTCCTGTTGTGGAGCACAGGATCCGGACGCACAGGCTCAGTGGCCATGGCTCACGGGCCCAGCCGCTCTGCGGCATGTGGGATCTTCCCGGACCGGGGCACGAACCCCTGTCCCCTGCATCGGCAGGCAGACTCTCAACCACTGCGTCACCAGGGAAGCCCAATAAATTATTTTTATATACACCTTTTTGACATTATGAATATAAAATCTAATAATATATCAATGTGAGCATCAAATAATATCTTAATTTCTGGTTCCCCATCATCATAGTTAAAACATTGGTATATATCATGTCTTTATGGTACACTTTTGTGGAATTTAGCTTTCATTCCTATGTATTATGTTGAACCATGTAAAATTGTCATTTGTGACCAACCTTGACCTACATGAACAGTAATTTATTATGATTCAAACTAATATGTAATATCAAGAGTATATGGGGTATCCAAAATTTAGATATCTTAGTACAAAGAATTCCATTTAGATGAGACTGCTCAGGAGGAGAAGATGGACAAAAAGAGATCATTTCTCCCCTTCTTTCCTATCTCCCTTCCTTGCCTATCTCAACCCTGTATATTATGTATAGATCAAATCTGAAGTTCATGGATAAAATGCATCCTTTAACATATAGTTATTAAAGACCAAAATATATCTTATTATAAAATATTCATCAAAGAACATTAATGAGGTCCATTATATGCTAATTTGCTTTTCTGAAAATGAAAAGTATCTTTGGCCTCTTAGGAAATTTCATGAAACATAGTTTCTGGACTGATGTGTCAATTTCTTCAAGGAAGCAATCAAATGCTAAGCCTGGACATGCATTCTCAATAGTTTTGTGTAAATTTCAACCAATCAAAAGAATTTTTGTGAATTACCTTCAAACTTAAAAATGGAAGGAGGTATTAATAAAAGGCTACATGATGACCAAAATGTGTCTGGATGCAAGCAAACAATAGGAAAAACCTTTCCAAAGGTCTTGTTGCCAGCTGTGCAGGCACATGGGACGTGTAGACTCTGTGGGCTGACATAAGGAGAAAATTCATGAGACTCATTGTAAAAGAGTAGACATATTAGCAACTTGACTTCAAAATTGATCCCTTGCTGTTGTGTAAAAACTGGCTGCAGAAAACAGCTGACATATAGTTGAAGAAGTCAGTAAGAAGAGGTTAGGATAGTAACTGAACCAATTACCGAAAAAGACAGGGTAAATCCAGAGAAGCAGCAAATAAAAATGATTGTCATTAGGTTTCCCATTTCTCCCAACTTTAATTTCATAAATTCTGTTTGCAGACAGTCTCAACTGACTAAATGACCTCTATCTAGAAAACAGATAAGACAATCTCATTCCCAGATAGAGAGGCCACATTTCTCTGCTAAGGCAGCAGCCCGAGTTGACCCTGAAGGAAGAAGGGTGGGGAGATGTACAAAGCACTGAAAAGCAGAAACAAGAGCACAGACAGTAATACTGTAATTCATTGAATTTAAGATGCCATATACTTTACCCAGCACCATTATTTGATGTAGCATTAACAAGGGAAAAAAGGTGACAACCAGGACACAATGTTTTCTAATAATTTTAGAGTTGTAATTTTGTTCTTATCAAAAGAGCTCTTTTAGAATTATTTACACAAAGCTTTTTTATCATTTGTTTCTCTCACTCATAGACAAAAATTAAAATACAAACTAAATGAATTAGAGATTGCCCCTCCCCCCAAAAGAGATTGGCCAATTGAAGATATTCCTCTTACGATAAATATTTGTGTCACTAAAAATATGTGTCCACTGTTCTATTTCTGTGCTGTTTTCTATACATACTAACTTTTCTTTAGTACCAAGTCATTGTGTAATCTTTTGAATATATTTCAAAAGGCAATTAAACTCACTGCATGTAATTTAACTGCAACTGAAGAAATGACAACACAAACAGTAGAACCAAGTTTATTATTACATGTAATCAATGACAACCGTAAAAAAACGGCCACCTAACTAATAACAGCAGTGAGTATTCTCAGTCATAAGAAAAATCCCAAGAACACAAATGTTAAAATGTAGGAAAAAAATCTTAGAATAGTTGAAAAACAGGAAAAACAATGATAACCTTAAAATATAAGTTTATAGAACATTACATAGTTTAAGAACTCTGAGAGATCTTTTATTTTGCATGACTGTAATAAACTACTCTTGTTTTTATACCCTCCTGTGTGCAAAAAAATACATTTTCACTAAGCTCAACAAAGTAGCTAAAATGACTAACAGTGTCAACTAGTGGTGAGTATGTAGGGTAATAAAAACTCCCTTACATATCTAGTCAGGTTGTAAAGCAGTACCACTAAGTTTGAAATTGTTTCGGGGGTTCTGTTAAAGTGAAACATACTCCTACTCTATGACCTAGCAATCCTACCCCTAAAGCAATGAGTGTATCTATCTACCCAAAGACTTGTACATGAATGAGTCTGTCTACACAAAGGCTTGTACATGAACAAGTATATCTATCTACACAAGAACTCATACTCATAGCAGTAGTACTGTTATCAGCCCAAACTAGATGATTCAAACATTCATCAGGAGATAAATGGAATATTTACACAATAAGAATTGTTCAAGTACAGACGAATCTAATGAAAAATGAAAGTTAGAATGTCAAAATAGCAGTTAATTTTGGTGTGTGTGTGTGTGTGTGTGTGTGTGTGTGTGTGTGTGTGTCCTGTATAGACTGGGAAAGTGTGTGAGGAACTCTAATGTTACCCTAGGTATGTTCTATATCTTAATCTGGATAGTGATTAAATCTGTGTACATATACAAAATCATTAAGCTGTGCATGTCAGATTAATGTACTAGGTGTACTGTATTGCATGCATGTTGTGTCTCAATTTTAAAATATCAAAAATAATTTACTCAAATTGCCTGAATTGTTTATTTCATAACTCAGTTCAACACACTTCACTTTGTTACAGTTCCTACATATATTCAAGTCACTGTCAAAAGTAACTCTCCAAATAAGCTTAGTATGGCATAAGTCATTTACTCTTTTTTTAATCATTTTTTAAAATTGAAGCATAGTTCATTTACAATGCTGTGTTAGTTTCAGGTGTACAGCAAAGTGATTCAGCTATACATATATACACATATATGTGTGTATATATATATATATATATGTGAGTATATATATATATATTCTTTTTCAGACTGTTTTCCATTATAGGTTATTACAAGATATTGAATATAGTTCCCTGTGCTATACAGTAGGTCTTTGCTGTTTATCTATTTTATACATAGTAGTTTGTATATGTTAATCCCAAACTCCTGAATTACCCTCTCCCACTATAGCCTTTCATAACCATAAGTTTGTTTTCTATGTCTGTGAGTCTGGTTTGTAAATAAGTTGATTTGTACCATTTTTTTAGATTCCACATATAAGTGATATCAAATGATATTTGTCTTTCTGTGTCTGATAACTTTTTAGTGAACATGAGTTAAACTGCCTTGCCTTCCCCCAGCAGCAAGTTAAGATCAACAAACTTAGCCATTTTTTTTAGGTTAAGGAACAGAAAAATATATTTTGAGCATGGAACTGTATGCAGTCTTTGGGGTATTGGAAAGGAAAGACCAGAATACCAGAAAGGACTACAGAAATAAATCTAGGACGTTGTCTATTTAGGAATAGACTAGGAATAGAAAAAGAGACTTTTCCACCTCATACTATACACTTTTGAGAAATTCAGTCTAGTAATGTAAATACACTGGTTTAGGTATATTACTAGTAAAGTAGCGTCTGTGGGCTGATATGAAAACATAAGCAGCACATAAAATATGGACAATTTAGTTAATGGAATTTATGGGAAATTTTGCTATAAATTGCACCCTTTCTTACCCAAACAGTACCTTACAGTGGTATTATAAAAATGCCTTATAAGTTAGGGAGAACATATACTGTACTTAAATTCAGTTATTTCAAATTTTATCATGTTAAAAAATAAATAGTTCCTGTATGTGTCAGGCTGGTTGCTTTTCTACTTGGGTGCAAACTGCAATATCAGCAGGTTTGAATTTCAAGTTTCTTTCCTCAGAGAAATAGGTACTTGCCTTCTCCTCAGGCTGACGTGTAAAAGCAAAACCTGTCTAGAGGGTAATCAGGGGTGTATAAAATTTTGAAACATGCTGAGGCTTCAGTGTCATGATATCATTTTCAGAATATTTTTCTAAGGGCAAGTACTTTTAAGGATAGTTGAGGCAGCATAATTTAAAAGTGAAAAACTAAAAACAGCCTAAGCATTCAAGATGTGGGAGCTTGTTAGGAATTTAGTGTTTCCATTCAATGGAATACTTAGTAGGCACTGAAACTAAAAGGTAGACATATTTGTGCTGACAGTGAAAAAAATGTAAACGCTAAATATATTAAATATCAATCAATCAATAAATAAACAAAATTTTTTTAGTTTAAAAAAATTTTTTTAAAGGACATTAGTGGAAAACTAGTCAAATTTGAATATGGTCTATAGTTTGGTTAATAGCATTGTACCAATGTTAATGTCCCTGTTTTGATAAATACACCCTGGGTATAATATGTTGTTAACACCACAGGAAGCTGAGTAAAGGTTATATGTAAACTTGCTGCATTATTTTTCCAAGTTTTCTGTAAGGCTAAAATTATTTCAAAAAAAAAGTTTTTAAAAAGAAAATAAAAAGCAAACCAAATAGAACTTTAAATTTAATAAAAAATTTAATTTAAAAAATTTAATTTAAAAGATGGAAAAAAAGGAATATGTAGAATGATATCATATGTCTTATGCACATAATTACCAAAATTGAAGCATAGTTGATTTACAATGCTGTGTTAGAGAGTTGTATATCAAATGACTGCAATTATCTCGGAAAGATAAACAGTAGAAAACCTTCTAAAATTTTTACATTAAGCAAAAAGTGTACATACTTAGCCAAAACACAGATCACAATTCTGTTTTCAAAACAGAATTAAAACTTAAAAATCATATTATGGCCCAACTATAAAAACCATATCTTATCAATAGTTACCAACTTCCCACTTAATAAATTTAATAAGGAAAATATCCTGCCATGCCATTTTCTAATTTTCTCATGAAAAGTTCTAATTTCCTCTTAAATTATGGAGCAATATTCAAAGCACCTTTGTAAAAATGTATTAATTATGTGAACAGTCACAGATCTTATGTAATTCTGTTTCTCAAAGAATTCTATGTCAATTAGTAACCACGGGGGAAGATCAATGAAGATGAAAAGTGATTTTATCATTGACCACAGTAATTAATAAATTAATAGCTCTATAATAGAGGCTTCCATTGCTCTTTCTCAAGTATATACTCCAAATCACCACATAAATCACTTATTTAAGAATTATTTAGTCTATTTTCTGACATCGATCTAGGGTATTCATTGTGTCCCAAATATTTATCCTCTATTTGTTTATATTTCAGTACTACAAATTGTAATTAAAGGTAGTGACTTTCTGCCTGGCATTGAATAAGGTACTGTATTTATATGTCTAATGTTAAGAAAAAATCATGCATACGCTGAAGGCAAAGAGAAGTCTTAGATTATGTTATCCATTGCTCATTGTTTCAGCACCTACTGAGACCCCAAATGCTAGGGTTCACCATTCAGATTTGATGTCACAGCCTCTGACCTCACGGGGACTCACTTTGCAGGAAGCCAAGCAATTATCACCTGGAGCAAAGCATCCTCTAACGGTGAAGATCAGAGTGAAACAGAACCCTTGGGAAAGTTCCCAGAAATAGCTGGGTTAGATGAATGAGAAAGAGTCAAAGAAATAATTGACTAAGGACATCAAACTGCTTCAAATACAACCTCATTCATAATCATAATCACTCAAACAAAAAGGAGTCATCATTTCTGTCTCTAAAATCTTTTAAAAAATGAGAATACAACTACCTAAAGTACACATTAGTGCATGCGTCATCATAGAAAGTATGTTAATCATTTTCATAGTAGGGACTAAACGGACACTCTACCCATTTGACTTCATCGACAAACTGGAAAAGGAGATTAAGAGGGAACTTGGAATGATTGGCAGCAAGGTAGACCTAAGATGCAATATAGGAACAAGTCTATGGCAGTGGGAATCTATATCCAGACACAGTGAATTGGTCTGAAATTCCTTCTCTTTTTGTTTTGTTTGGAGGGGCAGGGGCTGTAATCCCATTGAGATTGCCTCAGGAACTAAGATTTTTTGACCTGTTGTCAGATAGGATGGCGGCTTTAAGGATCCAGGGAAAGCAATCGAGACTAAAGCTGCAGAATTAGTATGAATCAAGTACCTATCTTCTACTTTTCCCATTTTGGTTTGTTTGATTCTTATGGAAATATTCTTATGCGTGTGAGAAAATAATAAAACATTGTAATTCTAAGAAGGAATTATTTTTACTAAAAATGAGGAAAGAGGATGAAGCTGAAAAATGTATGAATACAACATGAAATAAAAAGGTGGGCTATTGCAACTAATGTAGGTCTCAAGAACTTGGTCACATAAAAAGATTCGTGAAAGCACAACCTAGGAAATTATTTGCAAAGGTATCCTAAGTCCTAATGTTTAAATGTAAAACATAACTTAAAAGAAATAAAACATAAGCCAAGATTGAACTGACCACTGTATGGATGCTATGATACTCTGTTGACAATCATGTATGGAAAAGGAAACTGGAAACACATCTGATTTCTGCAATTCATCACATGCTTTGAAGTTTCACAAACATACAAAATAGATTCTAAATATGTATTTCCTGCTTGAAAACAACAGTTCTGACAGGGCCTCTCAATCAAAGCACAGTGTGGTGCTCAGTTAAACACAGTCATTTTCAAATGGCGAAATTTTGTGTTGAATTAATTTAACATCTCTCTTAATATCCCGTGATGTGAACCATTTGTCTTTTCTTCAGTCTAAACCACAAACCTTGCTGCTTAAGTGCATCTACTCTCTAAAATTCACTCAACTCCTTCAAACGTTCACTCCTCTGAGCAGTGAAGAGGGCTGCCCAGTTCCCTAATTTGTACCTAAATTGGGGGAGCAGGACAATAGTTAGAAACCATCTTTCCCGATCTAGCACCTAAAATCCTGTTGACTGGTGAAGGGATGATAATGAAGATTCATTGGTGTAAAGGAGAACAATGGGAGAATTATTTTGAAAGAATTAAACTTTTTCACAGATGTATATTTTCATTCTCCCAGTTATCCAAGTTCTCCCAAAGATATTCCAACTTCATGATCCCATTAAAAAGGGATGAGTGTTACCAGCTATGAAAGAAAAATCATACGATATAGGGGAAGTTCCAGACATCGAGCAATGAGAAAAAACTAAATTTCCTGATCCCTAGAGGAAAGGGAAAGAGAAGAGGAAGAGAAGGGATTTGGGCCATCCTGTGTTCTGACTTTCCTTTTTGGGATGCAAATAGATTGAGAGGGCAGCTGACAGCAAAATTGTCTTGTGCTCTGGTTCTCTGCAGTTAGGCTCACTACGTCACAGTAAAAGGTGTTGTGTTGGGGTTAGGCGAAGCGAGGCCCTGATGAAGCATGTGTGGACCCCATTCCATCCCCTCACAACAGGGAAGGGATGCTGGTTCGTGCATAGGATACAGAAAGGGCCAATACGTGAGCCGACGACATGCTCACTACATATTCATGAGAGTCAGCAGCACAAATAACAGGGAGAAGGGCCAAGTCAGCAAGGAAGAATGGCTCAGTCTCAAGGAAAATAATCCACTGTGGACAGAGCTCTCAGACAACACAGCTGAATAGCTACCTGAGTCAGTGACCTGGGGTGACCTGGAGGGAAGCCTGAGCACCTGCACTGGGGTCATCTTCCCTTTCACCAGCAGTCAGGTGATCTTCACATATCTCTTCTCACCTTGGGAAAGAAGGATGAAAACACTGAGCTTTTGACGCAACTACTTGGACATTTCTTTAGCATCTCAAACTTTAAGAAAAAAACTAAAATCTTGGTATCTCTCACCATACATCTTTGCTATTACCTATTTTAGTAAATAATCCAATCAAGCCAGAAGTTGGAGAATCATTCTTGGTATTTTCTTTTCCCTCATTACCTGCATCTAATCTACCAACAGTCCCATTTGATTTTACCTAGAAGTCACCTCAAACCTATCCAGTTCACTCTCTCCCAGCCCAAATCACTATCCTCTTTCCTCTGAGTTCAGGTGTTAGCCTTCTAAGGAGTGATGTGGCACTCAGGCTCCCACTACATTCAGGACAATGATGCGGTAGGTAAATGTGGACTGAAGCCAGACTGTCACAGCTTTGCCTTTTAGTCATGCAGTGGCTGGGCGAGTTACCGCCTTTCGGAGCCAGTTTTTCTAGCAGTAAAATGAGAGATAGCAAGAATACACACCATTTACAGTTGAGGCAAGGATTAAAGGTGCTCATATGTGCAAAGTGTTTAGAATGATGCCTGGCCCATAGAAAGTACTATAGAAGTGTTCTTCCTTCCTCCTGTCCTTTCGTCCTTCCTTCCTCCCTCCCTCTTTTCTTCCTCCCCTTCTTTCTTTCCTCCCTCTTCCTCCTCTTTCTTCTCTCTTCTTCTTTGTCTTATTTCCTTCATTTTTTGGTTAAGCTCTAATTCCTTGTCACTCTGAAGTTTTTCATTTCTTCCCATACCCGGAGCACATTTCCCTCTCACTACCTGTTCACTGGCTGTAGTGTGCTGCCCCAAAGGCTCCATTCCCCACAATATGCAGGCTTGGTTGTACCTGTGTTTTTACTTGAAGCTTGAATACAAAGTCCTCAAAAACACTATCTCAAACCATCCAAGCTAAATTTCCCCTGAGTACACCCCAGAGTTTTCATTTTATAAACTACATTATTTTGGAATCATTTTAGATGTATTGAAAAGTGGTAAACAGAATACTGAGAGTTCCCATGTAACCCGATTTCCCCTATTGTTAATATCTTAGATAACCATGGTCCATTTGTCAAAAATAATAAAACCACCTTGGTACATTACTGTTAACTAAACTGTAAACTTTATTTGCATTCTGTCAGTGTCTGCACTAATATCTTTTTGCTGTACCAGGATCCAATCCAGGGTACCACATTATATTTAGTCATTATGTTTCCTTAATTCTCCTCTGGTCTGTGACAGATTTTTTGTTACCTTGACTGTTTTGAGGAGTACTGGTGACATATTTTGTGGAATGTCCCTCAATTTCAGTTTGTTTTTTGTTTTGTTTGTTTGTTTGTTTGTTTTTTCATTATGAGACCGGGGTGATAGATTTTTAGGAAGAAAACTGTACAAGGTTGAATAGTGTCCTGGCAAAATTCATAACTACCTGGGACTTGTGAATGGTGAATATGACCCTTTTCATAAATAGGGTCCTTGCAGAGTCTTTGGAATCAATTTAAGATAAGGTCGTACTAGATTAGGGTGGACCCTAAATCTAGTAACCGGTGAGCTTATAAATCGAGGGTCATCTGGACATACAAACACCCCCCAGTAGGCCATGTGATGACAGAGGCAGAGTGATACAACTACAAGACAAGGAATGCCAAGGATTGCCAACAACAACCGTAAGCTAAGAGGCAAGAAAGGATTCTCCCTTAAGAGTCTTCAGAGGGAGCTTGACCCTGACAATGGAATTTCAGAATCCTAGCCTCCAGAAATGTAAGAAAATAATTTTTTGTTGTTTTAAGCCATCCAATTTATGGTAATTTGTCTTCAAATTTCTCTTCAGTAAATACATAGAAGTAGAATTGTTAATTATATGGTGGATACACTTTCATTATATAAATAACTGCCGAACAGTTTTCCAAAGTGCCTAAATCATATTGCATTTCTGCTGGTAATATATGAAAGTAAAGTTTCTCCATATGTGTTGGTGTTGGCCAAGATTGGATCTCATCTAAGTATTCAAATGGGATTGGTCCAGTCCTAAGCTAATTTTTGCTGTTCCTCATAGAATCTAGTTCCTTGAGGACATTTGGACTGAGGGCATCAGTTTCTCACTGGTTATAGCCTGGAGGCGGCCCTCAGTTCCATGCCCTATAGACCTCTCTGAACTAGCAGCTCACTTAGTCAAAACCAGTGCTCGCAATTTTTCTTGTAATGTAATCATAGAAGTTACATCACTCCAAAGTTGCCATATTCTATGGATTAGAAGGAAGTCATTCAAGGCTGGATGTTATACAAGGACATGGATATGAAAAGGTGAGGATCATTGGGGATGGCACTGTATGTGGCATTGCATTTGTTTCTTTCTATTTTTTTTTTTTTTTTTTTTTTTTGCAGTACGCGGGCCTCTCACTGCTGTGGCCTCTCCTGTTGTGGAACACAGGCTCCGGACGCTCAGGCTCAGCGGCCATGGCTCACGGGCCCAGCCGCTCCGCGGCATAAGGGATCTTCCCGGACCGCAGCACGAACCCGTGTTGCCTGCATCAGCAGGCGGACTCTCAACCACTGCACCACCAGGGAAGCCCGCATTTGATTCTTAACAGTATCTCTTGAAGAACAGAAGTTGTTAATTGTGATGAATTTCAAGTTACCTTTTTTGTTTTCTGTTTGGGCTTTTTATGTCTTCTCCAAGAAATGTTTGCCTACCCTAAATTTGCAAATATAGTCATCTATGTGTTTTAAGAGGTTTTACGTTTCTAAGTGTTATGTTCATATATATGATCTATCATAAATTAATTTTTTGTGCATGGTATGAAGTAAATGTAAAGTCTCATTTTTTCCAAAAAAAAATCTAGGTTAATCCAGCACCATTTATTGAAAACATATCTTTCTCCATTGGCTTATCTTAACATCTTTGTCAAAAATCAGTTAACCATATATGCATGGATCAATCTAGACTCCCTATTTTGTTCCATTGATCTATCTGTCTATGTCATACAAATACTACATTGGTTACTCGGGTTTATAATAGAGCTTATCAATATTAAGCCTAGCTAACCAATTTTAAGTCTTCCAATTTTGTTCTTTCTCAAAATTATATTTGCTCTGTCAGGTACTTTGCATTTCCACATAAAATTTTGAATTAGTTTGTCAGTTTCTATCCAAAAATATTTGTTGAAGTTTAATTGATATTCCTTTGAATTTATTAATAATATTTTTACACTAAATAATATTTTAAATATTTTACACTAACAATATTTTACATTAAAATGGTTTCATGACTTTTACCATCATTTTACAAATGCTTTTAGTGTTCATCCTTGAAAGAAAAATATTGGTAAATGAAAAATTCCTAAATATAAAGACTACTATAGGAAGATTTCCAGTCAGTTACCAAAATACATTATAATGAATTTAATTAAATGGTTGGTATCAGTACAAGACTGATAAATGTAATTAAGAATCCAGAAATATACCTGCATATAAATTGCCATTGAACTAGAAAATCTTGAGCTAGAAAAATTAACTATAAAACTGACAAAAAGACTGAAAAAAAGACATAATTAATAATAGTACTATTCTAACTTAAGTTACATAAATATTATAATTCTGTACAGTGCAAATATTTTAAAATGATAAACAGGACTATTTATTCAATTTTACAATAGGCAAAAATTTGTGTCCTTAAAAATCAATGTGAAAAAGAAAAACTCCCAAGAAATGTAAAGATATGAATAAGTAATTCATAAAAGAAGAAACACAGTTGACCAAAAAGTATTGAACATTCAGCATATTAATAAACCAATTCAAATTAAAACAATAATAAAATATTTTTGCCATTTAGCTGATCAGCCGATTAGAAAAAGTAAACCATATAGCTCCAGGATTTGTTATTGCTATATGAAAACAAATTCTCTAATAACCTGTAAATTTGTGCCATCTCTGTAAAAGGTAATTTTTAGCGTATGTATCAATGTTTAAAATGTGCATATTGTTTGCCCCAGCTGTTTCATGTCAATGAATGTACTCTAAGATGTTAATGGAGAAGGTGCATGCATGTGGTGCGTGTGTGTGTGTGTGTGTACACACATGTAAAGATTATCATTGCTATGTTGTTTGTAATAGCACATAACTGTCAACATTCAAAATATCCACTCATAGGACATTAGTCAAATAAATTGTGTACATCTATACTAGAGATGAATATATTGCATTTAAAAAGGTTTGATTTTGTATAGTAATTGGCATAATAAAGGACCACATCCTTTGTCTAGATTTTAAAAAGGCTCTTGAGAAAACTACATGCATAATAGGATCGCTTTTGATTTGTGTGTGTATACACAAAGACATTTAAAATCACGTTAATAGACCTTTTATCCTGACTTGTGGTATTTGGATTGCTACCTCTTTTTGTAGTATTTTAAATACCTTAGAATTTTAAATAGTTACATATAATAAGAGAACCAGCAATGAATATGAAGACAAATTTACAGACTAAATACACAAGAAATATTAATGTCCAATAAATGTATGAAAAGATATACAACCTAAGTAATTATCAGGAAAGTGTATATTTTAACAAAATGTAGTATATAACTCTTCCTAATCACTTGCCTGCATGTAATTTTTAATGTGATAAATTCAGAATGGAAAATAGTTATGGGAAATGCATCGTTTTGTACATTGCTAGCAGAGGGTTTAAACTGATACTGATTTTCTGGTGCGCAATTTCATATCTTTAGTAAAATAATTATTAACAGCTTTACTGAGGTATAATTGATATATAAATAACTGCACATATTTAATGTGTACAATTTGATGAGGCTGGACATATGCAAACACCCATGATACCACTACCACAATCAAGGTAGTAAACATAACCAAAACTGCCCACGGTTTCCTTGCAACCCTTTGGTTTTGGGCATTATTTTTAAATTTTATTTTCTCTTTTATTTCTCACCCTCATGGTAAGAACACTTAACATGAGCTCCACCCTCTTAACAAAGCTGAAGTGCACCATACAATGTTGTTAACTCTACACACTATGTTGTACAGCAGATCTCGAACTTATTCACTTCCCTGGTGGCGCTGTGGTTAAGAATCTGCCTGCCAATGTAGGGGACACGGGTTCATATCCCTGATCCGGGGAGATCCCATAGTTGCCCATGTGCCACAACTACTGAGCCAGCACTCTAGAACCTGTGAGCCACAACTACTGAAGCCCACATTCTACAACTACTGAAGCCCGCGCACCTCAATGAAGAGTGGCCCCCGCTCCCTTATGCGCAGCAACAAAGAACCAACACAGCCAAAAATAAATTTTAAAAATGTTTTAATCTTTAAAAAAAAAAGAACTTATTCATCTAGCCCACCCAAGACTTTACACCCATTTAACAACTCATTTCCCCCACCAAAGTGTGCATGTAATTTGGTGTAGCAAGTCTTCTTCTCGGAATTTCTCCGAAACTATTTGCTATGTGCACAAAGAGACCCGTAGAGCCACATTCTCTGTGGCACTTTTTTGTAACAGAAATATTTGGAGAGATACTATACAATAAATGACTACTCTTACAAGAGTGAAGGGGACTACTATATAAGCCTGTGGAATACTGGACAGCAGTTATAAAATGATTAACGCCATATAAATTGACAAGAAAATAGCTCTAAGATGTATATTAACATAGAAAATTGATAGAAAGTAATCAGTTTCTCATTGTAACAAGATTAAAATTTAAAATATATACTTTCTTAAAGTTTAAATTTTCAGTAGGATACACAAAGATTGTTGTTGAATAAGTCTAATGTAAGAAATGGGAAATAGAATGAATGAGAATATGTAGCTTCCTATTTTTGAGGATTTTACATGAAAACATGATCCCATCTAAAATATGGCAAACAAATTTTAAAAGCCTAAAATGAATGTTAAATACAAGTTTTCATAATGTCATAAATGCTTTTACATTTTCTCTGTAGTTGGATTTTGCTTTCTTTTCCAGAAGTGCATGAAGAGGTAGCTCTAAGCTTCACGATACCAAGGCAGTATGCATCCTACTCATAGCTTTACCTTTAGTACATAGCACCTAACAGACATTTTAAAATATTTGTAGAAATAATTCACAAATAAATTCACTAATTACTTATACCAGAAAACTAACTAATAAATGGCACTTGCAAGAAAGTGGTAAGTGTATTGACCTTGACATAGCCGGCCTAATGCAGGAAAGCAAAACAGTTTATCATTGCTGATGATATTGTACTTCTTCACTCAGGGAAATGTGCTATTTGTAGGATTCTCGCACATACTGAAATATTATCTCATTAAAATATACACTTATAGACATACATCACTATGACATCTTTTATAATAGTGCTATTAATGTTACAAGCATACTAAGTAAACTGTTTTATAATTGCTTTCTTTACGAAAGTTCTCAGTGTTTGAGATGATGGTGCCCTTCTTTTACATAGCCTTACAATTAAATGAAATCTTGCATCCTTTTACAGTATAGTAATTATAATTAATAAAGGTTGGAAAACAAAGTCTCTTGAAAAAAGCAATGTATATTACAAGTCCAATTATTTAAATGAGACTAAGAAACTCTCATTCTTTTCTACTGCTTAGTAATTGGGAATGAAAGGTTGCCGTGACAACAGAAGACAACAAATAAAATGTTAATGAATAGTAATTGTTCTAATCATTGCATAAAACCCTGGCTTTATATTACGTAGGACAAATGCTTATTGAATTATAAATCATATAATAACAACAAAACATTAAACATTCATTCCTTTAATGCATATTTCAAACTATCACCTTTGATAATGAACTGATTTCTTCTTTTTTTTTTAACTGATTTCTTCTTGAACCCAATTAATGTTACTTATGGAATCCAAAGTTAAGTTTGCCATCTCACATTTATCTCTCAGTAATGGATGGCCTGGAGATGGAAAAAAGTTGGAAGATATTAAGGGAAAATATTAAATAACAGTCCTCTTTCCCCACATTCTAAGATTTGAACCAATTGAAAATTGAAAAACAGTAAGGCAAATAGAGATGATATTGGCATTAATACTTTTAAAGCTTATAGTTGTTGCAGTTAACACCAGACTTCCTAATATTGTGCTATAATGAGCCATGCTTAGGCAGTTAGACAATCAAAGTGTTTCTAATATTGAAGTCTGCTCTTTACAGAACTTGTTTCATGGAAGAGCAAATCACATACCTGGCCAGCTGCTTCTACGAAACACTCCTATCAGCTCAGGGACCATTTCTCCCCTGGGAAAGTATCAAAGGCATAGGCCAGTAGTGTTCAAAATACTATGGCATAGAAATATAGGGCATGGAGAAAACTGCCCCATTCTAACATTTGCCAATACTCTTAAACATTTATAAACATGCGGTTTAGTCTCTCCTACATTTACATAATTTTTTTTTCAATCTCAGGGGTTGTCATATACCATATCCTTGCTAGTCTGTTCCTACATTCACAAGACCTTACTGTCCCCAAACTAACCAGTTCACCTTTGTGTGTCTTCCAAGAATTGCTATTGGTTAGTAATTATTTATTCCTCAAAGGTTCTGAAATGTATACGTGTCAATCCCAATGCTCTCTTCACCCAAGACTGAAAATTCACTCTGTAAACTATATCTTATCCCAGATTGTTGTACATAGCCTCCAGAGACCTGCTATTTGAATGCTATAAAAAGCTTATTTAATCATGAAACACAGCTATGTAGAAATGCCAACATTTTAAATTCAGTTACAATAATTAAAGCTTCTTAAGGTGTTAAAAATCCAAGGAAATTAAATTCGAAAAAAAAGGTTATCTCATTCTTGTAAGTTAAAACCCAAAGTAAAAATATATATCTTAAAGTTCAAAACAAACAGATCTGCCCCCATCCACCATTTTCTTATTTTAGTCACTCTTAACCAGAAACCCTCTCAACACCTGGGTGGTGGTTGTGCCCTAAAGCAACTGCAGCCTGGCCACATTTCACTGGACCAGGATGAATCCTTTATGGTCTTAGAAATGTAATTAGATACATTTCAAAGCCAAGATGCATTGTTCACTTTTTAAAGTGTTCAAAGGTTTAAAAAAGTGTTATTTCCCCAATTCAGGATCCACAGTAACCAAATTTAAAGCACATATCAGACTCCCACCTTGACAGCAATTATCCTGAGAAAATTATAATATCAGAAAGCAATACTTAGTGTTATAAAAGACCATAGAAGAGATTTAAGGGTACTGATTACTGGAGTGGTGATTCCATCTGAAAAGTACTTCTCAAATTACCTATTTCTCTTGAGGGAGCTTTGATAGTTTGTGTCTTCCAAGAAATTTGTCCACTTCAATTATTATCAAAGTGATTGATATAAAGTTGTTCATAATACTCCCCTTATTTTTCTTTGTCTGTGTAAGATCTTAGAGATGTCCCCTTGTCTTTGTAATATTGATAATGCGGATCCTCTTTCCATTTTCACTCAGTGCATCTGGACAGAGGTTTATTAATTTTATGCATCTTTTCCAAGGATCAGCTGCATTTGGTCTCATTGATTTTTTTCCAGTTTTCAATTTTATAGAGTCCTACTCTTTATTATGTTTTGGGTTTATTTTGCTCTTCATTCTCAAGTTTCTTGGGAAGGAAACTTACCTTATTGATTTAAAATTTTCTTGTTTTATATTCTGAGCATTAGATGCAATAAACATTGTTCTAAACACTCCTTTTACAACATCCCACAAAATTTGGTAGTCTTTTTAATTTCATTTAATTCAAAATACCTTGTAATTTCCATTTTTGACTACTTAACTCTTTAACCAGTAAGTTATTTAGAAATTTATTATTTAATTCCAAATCTTTGTGAATTTTCCCTGAATACCTTTCTGCTATTGATTTCTAATGTAATTCCACTGTAATCAAAGGACATCACTATGTGGTTTCAAGTATTTTAACTGCTTGAGGTTTATTTTATGGTTCAGAATATGGACTTCTGAGACTCCAAATACATGTACATTACACCATTTTACATTGTCCCATAGGTGTTGGATATCCTATTTGTCTCTGTTTTTTGGGGTTTTTTTTGTTTTTGTTTTTGAGAATATGGGTAGTGACAATTTATTCTGTGGTCAGTGCAGAGTGGGCATAAGCCAATATATATTTTCTTTTTTATTTTTTAAATGTTTTCCTTACAGTTTTATTGAGATATAATTTATATCCAGCACTGTATAATTTAAGGTGTCCAGCATAATGATCTGACTTACATACATTATGAAGTGATGACCACAATGAACATCCATCATCTCGTATAGATATAAAATTTAAAAAGTAATAATACTTTTTCCTGATGAGAACTCTCAGGATTTGTTCTCTTAACAACTTTCATATGTAACATACAGCTGTGTTAATTATATTAATCATGTTATAGATTCCATCCCTAAGTCTTATTTATCTCATAACTGGAAGTTTGCACCTTTTGATCACCTTCATCCAATTTCCCCTCCCCCAAGCCCCTTCTTCCTGTAACCACTTTGTAGCATGCTTATAAATTACCAGCAATTAAATTGAATCAATAATTTAAAAAGCTCCCAACAAACGAAGTCCAGTACCAGAGAGTTTCACGGGTGAATTCTCTCAATCATTTAAAGAAGAGTTAACACCTATCTTTCTCAAGCTATTCCCAAAAAGTGCAGAGGAAGGCATGCTTCTGAACTCGTTTTATAAGGCCAGAATCACCATGATACTAAATCCAAGACACTACAAAAAAAGAAAATCACAGGCCAATATCACTGATAACCATAGATGAAAAAATCCTGAACAAAATGTATAAGATAAATAACCAACAGGACCTACTGTATAGCACAAGAAACTCTTCTCAGTATTCTGCGATAACCTATATGAGAAGAGAATCTAAAAAAGAAGGAATATATATTTATGTATAACAGAATCAATATGCTGTACACCTGAACCTAACACAACACTGTAAATCAAATACATTACAATAAAATTAAAATATTACAAAATAAAAAAGCAAACAAAAAATATTAACAAGTTGAATTCAACGATGAATTAAAAGGATCATACACCATGACCACGTGGGATTTATCACAGGGGTACAAGAATTGTGCAGTATCTACAAATAAGTCAATGCGATACACCACATTAACAAACTGAAGAAAAAGATCGTATCCTCCTAATAGATGCAGAAAATACTTTCGACAAAATTTAATATACGTATACAACAACCTCTCTCAAGAAAACGTGCATAGAGGAGCGTACCTCAACGTAATAAAGGCCATATATGTCTTTTGGGACTTTAATTTGACATTTCTATCGATACATCTTTAATTCCACAGATTCTTAACTCCGCTACACTGCTATGGAGAGTTCTGAGATGAGTTCATCCAAGGAATTTTTCATACATGGAAGTGTTTGTAGCACTTCCATTTGTCACTTACTTATCATTTCCATTTCTGTGCTGAAATTCCCCATCTGTTCATGTCTGTTGTCCACATTTTCTACTAGATTGTTAACATATAAATTATAGATTTTCTAAATTCTGCACGGCAATTCAAGCATCTGAGTCTGGTTCTGCTTATTGCTATAGCTCTTGAAAATGTTTTGCTTTTGTTTTTTGTGCCTTGTAATTTTTGATGGATTGCCTTTTTCCCAATAATTGAATCCTGCTTTAGCTGTTTTTACTAATGAAAGCATCCTTGAATACATAATTCTGACGCAGCTCCCATTCAGCTTATTTCTGTATGTACTAAGGTTGGCATATATGTTTATATAGACAAGCCCCAGCAAACTGCACACAAATCTAGTGCCAGCTAAAGAACCTAGATGCCCTCAACTATTTTAATACCCAGAACAAGATTCCTGCTGTTGGCCTAAGAACCACACATGCCCTGCTTGCCATTTTCTTAAAAGCCTGCATTAGTAATTTAGGCACTTTTGAACCTTATATTTAAACATGGAGCCTTTGTGTCAGGTTTATCTAACAAAGTATGTTTCTTACCCCAGACAATAATTTAAGCTAATTTATGATTCTAATAACTAAAGCATAATACAATAAGAAATATACTTTCAGGGAAAATTATTTTTCTAAATAACTTTAGCCTATTGATCCATTCTCCAAAGTATTGAATGAATATTCAAAGTAAAAAGAAAAAAAAAAGTTAGCTAATCTTGATCAAATCAACTATTTTATATAAGTTTTTTTTCAAACTTTCTTGAACTTTGAAAAAGTAATCAAGACACATTTCCCATGATAATGTTGATCTCTAGTGGGGATAATATCTTCATTTTCCAGAATGAAATAAATTATGGTCACCATAAAACTGCTCATTCACAGAAGTCATTTTTTAAGCAGCATTTATCCAATTGTTTATATGATTTTTTTCATTATACATTCAGCTCTTATTTTAAAATAGACAAAGTCCTTCTTATTATTTGAAGGTATGCATGGGCTGATATCCAAATACAGGCAATAACATATATACATACACACAGAGATTGTCATTTTAAATCATCGAAAAAATACCGTGGTAACCTACTCATATGTAGGGAGTAGAAGAGTGAGTACAAAGAATAAGAAATTACTGAAGAAAATGCCTTTCAGCAGTGCGATGTTTAATTCCATATCAAGCTTACTGGGTCACAGGATGCCCAGATATCTGGTCAAACATTATTCTTGGTGTTTCTCTGAGGGTGTTTTTGGATGAGTTTAATATTTAAATCAACTGAATAAGTAAAGCAGATTTCACTCCCTAATGTGAGCAGACCCCCTCCAACCAGTCAAAGGCCTGAAGAACAAAAGTCTGTCCACCCTTGAGTAAGAGGGAATTCCTCCTGTCTGATTGCTTTAGAGCTGGGACATCAGTTTTTTCCTGGCTTTGGACTCAAACTGAAACCTCACCTATTCTGGGTTTCCAGACTTCCAACACTGAGATGGGATCTATATCACTGGTTTTCCTGGGTCTCTGGCTTTCTAACTGAAGAATTTAGGACTTGTCAGCCTCTAAAATTGTATGAACCAATTCCTTACAATAAACACACACACACATAACTATCATGTTGGTTCTATTTCTCTGGAGAACCCTGACTCCAGATAACAATACAAGTAGCCTGGCAACACGGGCATTTAACTAGCTTGATATAAGACCTAATCACAATTTTTCTCCAGGTCATTCCAGGATAAGTACAGTGCTTTGAACAACATATAGATTTAGCAAATGCTTCATGAATGAATGAATGCTTGCATGCATACAAGTTGCTAATTGCTGAAAGAACTGCAATATAATTATCTAAGATCTGTAATTATTTATAGTATTAGAAAAAATCAAGGAACAAGCAGATTAGCCCAGAAATTAGAAGTGAGACATAGCAGATTTGAGAGAACCTTTCAGCCTGATGGAAAAAGAAAAGAACAGAGACATTCACCCACTGATTTATTTATTCATGGTGACAAAGAGGGTCATGGTTATGACCATAAACAGTGAATTTAGCTTGAATACTGCCTGCTATTGACTTTAACCCATGGGTTCCTCCTCTGTAAAAGAAGTAATAATATCACATTTGTTTATGGAGTTATTATGGTTAGTAGATAGCATAATCCATTTAAGTTGTTTGATAATTGGTAAATCTTTGGGAAGTCTCTGAAACCATCATAAATTCTCATTTTTCCAAGCATCATTACAACTATCCATTGGACATCACATATGTGGCAGCTACTATGTTAGTTTCTGGGAAGCAAAGCTGAGCATTAGTTCCAGCTCTCAAGTTAGTCACAGTCTCCAAAATTAAGCGGATATGTATAGCTAAGAATAAATAAGGAGCAGGTATTTCTTTCTTCTCTGGGGAACAAGACAGAGGAGCCTTGGAAAGATTCAGCAAGGAACTTGAAGCTTGGTTTTATCTACTTGGGTTGAGTAGGTAAAATAAACTAATGAAAATTTAGACAATTCAATGGAAGGGACTTTCCTTCTGGGGTGAAGAGTAGTGTAGGAAAAAGGTCCAGATATGGGACAAATCATGCTTTTTAAGGAGTGATAAATAGTTTCTATGTTTCAGGCACTGTTTATGTAATAAAGTTGGTAATGGTAGCATAGGAAAGCATATATATATATATATATATATATATATATATATATAGAGAGAGAGAGAGAGAGAGAGAGAGAGAGACATTTGATTTCTTTATATGTATATATATATATAATATATGTATTTAATCTTCAGTGTTTAAGATTTTATCCCATAAGCTAAACTATTCCTTTGAATAGTTTTGAGTAGTCTCTCAAAATGATCAGATTTGAATTTCAGAAAAATGCTCTGATAGCAGTTTGCTTCAAAGGTAGGGAAAAGACCATGCCTATTCAGAATTTTGAATGAAAAGGTCTAGATCAAGGAAGTGGCAATGGCAGTGGATAAGAGTATCCTGAATCAAGAGTTTCGGGCAAAACAGTCTCGATTTTGTAATCAACTGTGTATAGGTGTAAAAAAATAAGATGTCTGGGTTGACTCTAAGCTTTCTCTATGGAGCAACTGAGTGGATGGTTGGTATCATCACTTAATACATGTTATAGTATGTTAGAGAAGAAGATTAGAAGCTTGTTTTACAAAAGTTGAATTTCAAGAAGCTATGTCACATCCTCGTAGAAATGCTCAGTAAGCAGGAGAAAGTACAAGATGTGAGACATATCTATTCAGTCATCAGCAATTTTTTTTAGATTAACAGCAAGATCTGCAAATAGAATAGGCACAGCCCTAAAGAAATATGAAAGTAAAATATAAAATATGTAAAAATAAAAATATAATTGGTTATGACAGACCTTGTGGTTGTCTCCAAAATACCTAATCAGATGATCAGTCCAAGCCAGGATGAGTTTTACCATTCTTCTTGACAGGGTAGATCAGAAATGAGCATGTGGGGAATTCCCTGGCAGTCCAATGGTTAGGAGTCAGGGCTCTCACTGCAGGGGCACCGGGTTGGATCCCTGGTTGGGAAAATAAGATCCTACAAGACACGTGGGACAGCCAAAAAAAAAAAAAAAGAAAGAAAGAAAAGAAATGAACATGTGATCTGATTCTGACTATTAAGATGTGAGGAGATGTTTGAATGTGGGGTTTCTGAGAAAGCCAGATAGTGGGATTTTCCTTCTTTCTTTTCTTTTATTTCTTTTTAAAGAATACAAATGAACCACCAGATGAAGAGAAACAGGGCAAGATGCATTTCTTAATCTTAATGGTGAGAAAAATACCTAGGAAGCAATGGTCTTTCTCTTTTATTTCTGGGTTGTGAGGCCTCAAAATGCTATAGCTCTCTTGCTATAAGTCTGAGGATAAAGTCAGCCTGGAAAATACCAGATTCGAAGGATGGAAAGGATCTGATTCTACCAATACTGGGACCACTTTGGATTCCCTTTGATGTGAAGTAATACGTATCCTTACTATTCAAGTCATTTTGATTTGGGGCTTCTGTTACTTGAAACTGAAATCTTATTTGTTGACTGTGATGATTACTTTTATGTATTGACTAGACTGGGGTGATGAGATGTTTGCTCAAACACTTGTCTATGTGTTGCTGGAAAGGTATTTTTCAGATGTGATTAACATTTACAATCAGTTGACTTTAAGTAAAGAACATGACCCTCCATAATACTTATGGGCATCATCCAATTGGCTGAAAGCCTTAAAAGAAAAGATTGAGGTTTCTGGGAAAAGGAATTGTACCTCCACGCTGAAACATAAAAATTCTGCCCCAGTTTCCAGCCTTTAGACTCAAGACTGCAGTATCAGCTCTTACCTATTCTCCAACTTCACAGTTTGCCCTACAGATTTTAGTCTTGCCAGTCCACACAATCACATGAGCCAATTCCTTAAATCTCGTAATGTGTATGTATCCTACTGGTTCTATTTTTCTGGAGAAATCTGATTAATACACTGATGCGGTGCTTCTATTTTGCAACTAGTAATATTATGTTCAAATAATAGAAAATAATAATAATTGATAGATAATCTAAATAATTACGTACAGTCCATTATCTGATTCTTTTATGAAAGCATCTACATTTGGTATGCGTTGGGGGAACAAAGAGATGTAAGTAGTCTTAATCCCAGGTTCATTTTATTAAATATTTATTCATACTAAAAGCTATTTATTATTTTCAAAAATACTAAGTGAATATTTTTATAATTATTTTTAACTTAAATTGAACAAGGGCTATTTTGCTTATCCCCACTTCTTTTGTGTTCTCCGGATCTGGGTAAGATATGTTCTTTTATAATGGCAGGATTATCTTACCTACTTATGTTTAGTACAAAGGAATTTTCTCTCAGTAAGATAAAAACAATGAGAATATGCATAGAATTATGAGATAACATAATTTTAAACTCACAAATAAATTTTTACTATTTCTTGTTGTCAAGGAAACCACTTTGTATGCCCTTGTGCTAAATTACTAAAATGTTAAGCTTTTTCAACACAAATGCTTATTCCTATTTCACTTTGTATGTTGCATTAAATTAGTCATTGTAATTTATATTTGATGAAACTATTTTAAAGTGCTTGCCAATAAAACGCATGAAAAATGAAACACAAATCAAAGAGCTATTGCCATAAGATAGGAATCATTATAGGAAAAAATCTATCATTTATCAATTGAAAATGTATGAAAATAATTATATATGCTTGGTAAGAAAAATATTATAAATTTGAGTGAGCACTAAGATATGGTGTTGTAGTATGCTGTATGAGTTATATCTTAAAGAAGGCAAAAGCATTTTGCCAAAAGTGATGGGATATAAATACTTGTCAATACCTACAGAGCTTAGACAATTTTATTTATGTAGAATCATTAGGAAATTGTAAATTCCACATAGAATCAAATATATCTTCCATTTCTTTGATTGGTCTCAGTCTGAAATAGCATCGAGTATATGTTAAATGGGATTAATAGACAAAAGTCTCAAAAATAGAAGACTACACTGCAGGCATTATAAACATCTTTCAATAATTTTTCATGATTTTCACAGTTAGAAAATATTGAACAAGTTTTAGTTTTTAAATTAAAGCATATAGGTATAATGAAAGCATATATTTCAAAGATACTGTGGAAAGCCACAAAAATCTTGATTGCCTTTATGTCAATTTTTCAACATTTTAGAATTTTGCAAGTGTATTAATTTCTTAAATATATATTCATAGTGTGTCTATAATGGCAACGCAACACAAAAACATACAAGGTTCTGCCTTCCTATGTAGTGAGGATATGGACAAAGATGACTATCTGGAATTGAATGAGAAACACATAGACAGGCCGACATCACAGCTTTGTAATAAATAGATAAACAAATAAAATGAAAAATTGGGCTATTGATTTGGCAATGTGAGGCGAGAAACTAGGTGGCCAAAAACAACGGAGAATCATCTGTGTCACTGGAGAGAAATGATGGTTAAGCCACCAAGTATCTATGGACATACACAGGCACATGTACACTCTCACACCCAAAGAGGTGTGCACATGCACACACACACTTTGATATTTCCCTGATATTAATCAGCAGTACAGGTGTTCAGCTTTCAATATTCATCTCTATCAATTTTGTTCTGTTGTGCATGTGAAGTGCTCTGAACCAGAGTCAGATTATAATGATTTATTTTAAAAAATTACCACATGGTTTTCCAAAGGGGAGGGAGCTGGGGAAGGGAAGGCTTGGGAGTTTGGGATTAGCTAATGCAAACTATTATGTATAGGATGGATAAACAACAAGGTCCTACTGTAGAGCACAGGGAATTATATTCAATATCCTGTGATAAACCATAATGAAAAAGAATATGAAAAGGAACATATATATATATTAACACAACATTGTAAATCAAATATACATCAATGATTTTTTTTTTTAGAGTGACCACATGGCTCCCCACACTCCAAATTTTTATCCCAGGTCAACAAAACAAAAGCCAGGGCAAATATCCTATGCATACAAAATGTGATGTCTGTGTCATAACCAAGGAATGGAGAAAAAATGAATTTTCTCTGCTTACAGAGAAGAGAGAGTCAGCTGTTCTCCTTCCCTCTTGAAGAGGTCTCCTTGAAAATGTAGTGGGGTGGGGTCCATACTCCAATTCTTTAATATATAAATAAATGGCAGCCAGATAAATTATGTGTCTCCAGGTAGAGATGTGTCCAATGCCCCTGTCATCATTCCTCCTTGAAAAGGAGAGTTATGTAAATCTCTGTGTAGTTCTCACAATCTCTAGAATTGTAAATTAATTTTAAGTCTTACTGTTAGACCAGGATCCCAGGTTTCAGAAAAATTAGTTCAGAAAACCCTAACTGTGTGGAAACACAAAGATATTTTCTCTGTGATCCTATAAACCTTAAACAACACAATTACACTGTGTCATAAAAACTGTAGAAAAAATTAATGGAATGCTGGCATAGAAATTAAATAGGTGGAGTACTTCTAAATGGTCAAAAGAAGCATGCCTGAGAAGGTAAATTTTAAACGAATATGTAAAAGTGGAAAGCAGCTGCCATATAGGAGCAGACTGTGTACCATTAGACAGAATTAATAGCAAATGAGAAAATTCCTGAGCCAAGAAAGAGTTTGATATGCATGAAAATTAGAATAACATATTAGTAATAAACAAAATCATTGTAAATGAGGTGAGGGGAAATATCATGCCATGTAGTTGGGCAGGTCTCATTCCACAAGGCCTTTCAGGCAATGATATGGTGTTGTGTTTTATGTACAGTATGTATTTAATCTTTGTTGGTCCCATAAATTGCAATAATAACTCCCTTTATATCAGCTATCACTTTGCTTTGTCTGTGATGTTGTTCATTTGGCAATGATTATTCAATAATGACCTAAGTATTTAATGTTTGAGTATCTTTTTTTGGTTGTTTGTTTTGTTTTGTTTTGTCTTGTTTTTTGCGGTACGTGGGCCTCTCATTGTTGTGGCCTCTCCCGTTGCGGAGCACAGGTTCCAGACGCGCAGGCTCAGCGGCCATGGCTCACGGGCCCAGCCGCTCCGCGGCATGTGGAATCTTCCTGGACCGGGGCATGAACCCATGTCCCCTGCTTCGGCAGGCGGACTCTCAACCACTGCGCCACCAGGGAAGCCCATAATGTTTGAGTATCTTGATTAAGAATTTCTTCCCCATTTAAAGTAATGAACATTCTCTTCCACATTATTTTTTTATTTTCATATTTTGTACTTTCACATTTAAATCATTGATATTTGGTGACATATTTTTATATGTGATGTGAGATAAGATATATGTTTTCCCATATAATTAAGGTGATTAATCCCAATAAGCCCACTTATTCCTAGATTTGTGATGCATTTCCACCAAAGAGTAAGGTCTGCCACAAACGTGGAGGAACTATTTTTGAACACCCTAATTATACTAATTCTTCTTCATTTTTTCTCATATCAGTACCATATTACTGTCATTTCCATGACTTTGTAATTTGTGCTAATATCTGGTAAGGCGAGCCCCATACTTTGGGAGTATTAATACCTTTATGATATTATATGTCTATAATTATTCAGATATTGGTTTGTGCCCTTGAAGCAAGGATTCCTAGCTGGCCCCATTTTCAACCTCCATCTTCTCCTTGCTCCTTCATAACATAACTATGATTTTTTGGCTGGGCACATAGATTCTCAGATAAAAATCTATATTATGCAACTTTCCTAGCAATTTGGAAAATTTTTGAACACACTGATGTAAGTGAATTGCCGTGTTTATGTCCTTCTTCTTCTATTTTCATTTCTTCCACCTGGAATACCTGTGATATCTAGAGCTCCAACAACTACCTTGTTGAAATAGTATTGAAAATCAATATGATGGAATATTTATGAGAAATAGATTTTTGACAACTTTCCTGGTTTCTGTTCTGGTGACTTGCTTAATTTTTCTCTCTCTTCTTATGTCAGCTTTCTTTTAATCTGTTTAATTTGTGCAATCAAGTTTATTTATAGATTCCAGCAAATTGCTTCTGGTAATTCTTTGACTTTCCTTTGTATTTATAACTTTGATTATTCCCCTTTATGATTTCCATATTCTGTAGTTCTTCTTTATTAAATCCACAGAATATCTAAATGTTTATCTCTTTTATTCTTTTCCTTAAGAATCATTTATTTATAGTTTATTCATAATTTCTATTCTTTTGCTACTTTATTAAATTTATTTTGTAGTATTTAAGTTCTGTGGCTATCTTTTCCTATAGTTATCCTATTATTTTACTATTTTTAATAGAATATATTATTCATTTACTTTTTTATTTTAAAAAATATGACTAACATTTTTCTATGAGCACCATTTTCAATGTATTTTTTAAGATTAAATATGGTGTACTTAACTTGCCTTTACACAGTTTAAAAACATAAATGAAACAAAAAAAATGTTAAAATGATGATATGTTCCATGGAGAAAAACAAGCCATAAAAATGTTATAGAAAATACTTAGGAATCATAACTGTATTTGGAGTTATCAGGAAATCCCATGGAAAGGTAACATTTCAGCAAGGACCTGAAGGTCAGGGAGCCAGGCATGTACATATTTTGACAATGAAGATCACCAGCAGAAAGTTTGTGCAGACCCTGAGGTAGAAATATTCCTGGCCAGTTTGAGAAACACAGTGCAGGTCATTGCTCTGGCAATATCGACTATTAACAGGAATCTTTTGTCTTTTATTTATCAATACTTTGATACACATGGGAAACTATTTCTGACATTATCTGACAGGTATTTTTAAAAGGAAAACTCTAAACTCTATCTATTGCATTGAAAATCCACTGGGTCAGCACTGGGGGTGGAGACATGAGAAGACTGAGATGATATTGACTTGGACCAGGACAGTGGTGGTGAAGGCAGTGAGAAGGGGTCTGAATTAGATAAATTTTGAAGCATGAGTAAAGAATAGAATAGAGAAACAGTTAAAGTTTGTTTTCTAGAATCAGTAGACCACAGGTCCCTGGGTGGTGGAAAATTTTGTGAGTGAGCTTGAATGAAAGAGTGAAGATAAGCATAGGAGCCTTGAAGTTAAGAAAATAAAAGGCTTGTTGTTACAGATAATGACAAAATATGGGATATGTCCTGAGAATGAATGGTTGAAAGAGTGGGGAGGGCACAATCATTCAAGAAATTCAGAGTGCAGTGTTTTGGAAGGATCATCTACATATAGACTGAAATTACCAAGAATTAAATCAGAAGAGAGAGTAAATAAACTAGGTGATAAAATCTTCAATGAATGATGATTTAACCAAGTATTAGGAGAGGACCACAGCAGAATGGATAATTAGATGATATAGCCCAATGACATACGATTCAAAGCTGTGGATGGAGTTTAGGAAAAAAGAAGAGAGAAAGATTTGGAAATGGCAATAAAGAGGAAGACAGATATCTACCCCACCTCCAGGTCAAAATGTAGGTGATATGGGAGAGAAAACAGCCCTTACTGGAGGGGACTGCAAAGGCAGCAATGGCTGTGGCAAAGAGCCCAATTTTCGTTAAAACAAGAAGCCAAAAAGGAGAAGTTGAGGACAGAGAGTATTTTGTTGATGATAAACAGTGAATTCCAGAGGACACTTTGGAAAGGTCTCAGGAGCTAAGGAAAGATAGGACAAGGAAAGTGAAAGAGAAGTGTCCAGGCATTGGAATGCAGGAGATGAAGGCTAACCTGGAGTCTGGAGCTTATTATCATGACACCCAGGTGATTAATCTTCATGATGTCTCTATGACAGATGAGATGGTAAGACTATGACTGTTGAAGGAGAGTATGCAATGGGGACTTTTCAGGAGCACTGAGAGTCCCCAAACTTCCTTTTCCTTCCTGCCAATACTGACTGTAATGCTGGGAGAACAGCTTATTTAGAGCACCTGGATTTAGAGTTCCTTCCGAAGGTGTGGTCCCTGCACCAAGAGCCTCAGCTGCAACCCCTGTAAATCCATGAGTTCCAAACCACACCTACTAAATAGGAAGCTCCAGGATGGGGCCCAGTCTTCTTTGTGTTAAAAAATAGAAGGGGTGATTCTAATGCACACAAACATCAGTTGTTTGGGACAACTGCCTTTAGAGCATGAGTTCTGGGGCTTTCTCCTACTTGATTTATCCCAGTGGTTATCTGGGTGTGAGTATTCAAGGCCAAAGAGTCTGATTCTAGGAGCTGTGCTCTTAACCAATACACTGTATTTTCTCGTAATAGCATAGTTTGTTATATAACATTTTAAAGAATTTCAATGATATTGCCATAAGAGCCATGGACCAAGACTCGGAGATAATTAACAGATACAATTGAAACTCATCCCAAAGATTAAAAATCAAAACTATTAAGATTATTAATTCTGTTGAATATCATTTCCTAAACAAAAATAAAATATATTTGTTGAAACAGATATATGCATATCCCCAAAACAAAATTAATATTCTTTCAGATATATGGAGATTTGACATTGAAAATTAAACCATATTTTTAGAAAAATGAAAATATCAATATATAACATCTTATAAAGAAAAGTCAAAAAAACTGAAAGTTATTAAAGCTGAATAGAATTCTTTTCATTCAAGAAAATTTGGTAAAAACATCTGTTAATAATCCAAAACTTATTTTTTTCTCGAATGGTTGCATTCAATTCGGTTAGCATATACACTTTACACTGCATATTTTATACAATAAAGTGGCTAAATACTGATGTTTAAGCCATCTGTTATAACAGAAAAATAATCCTGTCAAAACTGTGATTGAAAAGATAATTAATAAATAGATAAAATGGAAGTGGAGTTATTACTATTATGTTTAATTTAACTCCACATGAAAAATTGGCAGATTTCAGATCGCATTAGTATTATCGAGACAGTTAAAATGGAAAAAAAATCAGTTTCTCATGAAATATTAGAAGACAGGCTCAATCAATAAAGAAGCAGGCTAGATTAATCAATTCATTTATTCAACAATGCATTCTGCTGGATTAGTCCTAGAATTACAAAAAGCCAGTGTTTCTGCACTTCAGCCATTCACACCCCTGACAGAACAGTGTGTGTGGCGCTGTAAAACAGTTCTTCCCATTCATCCCTCTATAAGAAAAGTTCCATCTAATTAGTGTGAAATCTTCATAATTAGAATTTATGTGTTTATGCTTTCAATATTTTTAGTCATTAAGATTTGCTATTTTGTACCATGATATTGTGATTTATAGTAAGAAATATATATTTGGTCTTCATACTAGTTCTAGCACAGAGCTCCTAAAACCCTGGGAATTTCCTAAGTACTGAGGACCCAAAAGTTCTTTTGTTATGTCTATGATGTGCCCTTTGATGTGCCCTTTGGACAGCACTTAAGGATTGGAGATTGGTTGCAAGGAGAACCAACAAAGCTATTAAAGGATTAGAAAGGTCGGTCCTACCCCTTCAACCTTTGGGCAGGGAGGAGAGGCTAAAAAGGTTGAATCAGTCACCAATGGCTAATGATTTAGTCAATCATGGTTATGTAATGAGGTCTCCATAAAAACCCAAAAGGATGGGGTTCAGAGATCTTCCAGGTTGGTGAACATATAGAGATTTAGGCAGAGTAACATGCCTAGAGAGGGCAGGGAAGCTCCAAATTCTCTCCCAATACCTTGCCCTATGCGTCTCTTCCATCCAGCTGTTCCTGAGTTATATACTTTTATAATGAACCAGTGATCTAGTAAGAAAAATGTTTCTCTGAGTTCTGTGAGCTGCTCTAGCAAATTAATCAAACCCGAGGAGGTGGTCCTGGGGACCTCTAATTTACAGCCAGTAGGTCAGCAGCACAGGTGATGACCTGGGCTTATGATTGGTGTCTGTAGTAGGCATTGTACTACTACACAGAAAGACTAGATGGAAAGGGAAAATATATATGTGAAGTTAAACGTTTCTATGTCCTATATTGTATAAAGCACAATCTGTTGAAGTATATGGCAGAAAACTTAGCCCAAAGAAGTGTGACCTTTAAAATTTAAAGACCAAAGACAGTACTTGTCAACTTCAATGGCCAACTCCAATTTAGCCAAGATTATATCTAAAGCTGAGCCCAATTTTTATCTCCAATAAGCATAATGTGAGCTGAAATTAATGGGTTTTAGTGGGAGGATTAAAATCTCTTTTTCACTGTAAAAATCGTAAGAACATATTATATGAAAACATAGAATTTGATTAATATTACCAACTATTTCAATGGCTAGATATATAATGAAAAGAGATTGCTTTTACGCAAAATAATCTTATAAATACTTCATGAAACTAATATATTCTTACAAGGGTGAAGCTAAGAAATTTGTAGGAAGAAACAGTACAACAAGAATTCCAATCATGTTACAAAATTAAGCCAAAATAAATAGAAAGTCTTTCTAATAAGACTAAAAAAGTATGTGAAGCTAGAAAAAAAAATTCCAAAATTTCAAAGACTATGGTTAAACACATAATAGACAATAGATACTTGAATTAATGAATTTATTGATGGACCGTTTGAAACTAGCTAGAAGATTTCACATATGTTTGCCTGAATTGGAGCCACTAATCAGAACACTTAACTTCTAGATGCATATGGCATATGTTTGGTTGCATGTGTAACTCAGTGGTAGGTCACTCTAATCCCTGAGACAGTAAGCCTCGAATTACTGAGTTTTACTCATGCCTCTTAGGGCAACTCATTTAAGCTTATTGATCTACAAGCTCCTTGGTTTTTAAAAAGTGATATTAATAAAAACACCAAAGTTTTCTAATAAGTATTGAAGAAAACAATGAATTGAAAACATTTTTACAGTATGTAAAGTACTAACTATATGTAAGAAATAATCACAAGGATTATAAATATCATGTTAGGAACATACGCCACCCCCTAAATCAAGTAGCCTAAATCCAAATCTCTCCTTTCAAACTCCAAAAACAAAGTATACAGAGCAAAATTGATTATTTCACCCAGCAAAACAAATCAAACAAAAAATCTTTGATCAAGGCCAATAGCATAACTAGGAGACACAGAATATTCCAAATGTCAAATAATATATAAATAGGGAGTAAACACCCAAATCCAACAAAGTCGGTTTCAGAGTGCATTCAGAAGTAAGAAACTGTAGGAGGCACTTTGTGGAAAACACAACAACGGGGAGGGACCTGGAGGAGACAAATCACTGATAAGGTCACCCCAAGAAACAGGAAAGCCCCACCACGAGTGTAAAAAATCTGAAAACATTCTGAGCCCTGGTAGATCATAGTATATAATGTCAGTGGATAATGGCAGTCCTTCACCAAGGTCCTCTGAGCTTCCTTTTATGGTATTTTTATGCACTAGCATCTCTATTCCACTCCATCCAACAGTCAACATCAGAACTGCCTTTTCAGAGGACCTCTGCTAGGCTTGTGGAGCCCTTTGTCTTGCAGGCATAAAGAACTAATGGTGACCCTTAACCAATGATTGCAGAGTGTGGAATATGAAGGTCCGGCATCATTGCTGATGATTGAGACAACGCTGAGGACCTACAGAACTTTGCCAGATGTCACAAGCTCCCCTGGCCTCCTCTCTTTCCTAGTTTCCTTTCTAAACTTCCTTTCCAGCTTCCTTTGGAGGATTTTATTTTTTTTTCCCAGAGAATTCAAACCAAAACAATTAGGGAATTGAAAGAAAGAGGCCTGAAATTCCATGAGATTATAGAGGAAGCAGTGCTTTGGGGGATGAATGGGATTAAACTGGAATGAAAAATGCTCTTTGGAGATTTGACACTGAAGGGAAAGGATGCAGGTGGAGTAAGTAAAATCTTTACAGAAACAATAAAGAATCCTGAGACAGACATGAAAGTATTCCTCTCTTCCCCAGTGAACAAAATCAGTTTAATGAAAGTATATTCTACTATATCAATACTACTGACAGACAGATTCAGGTGTCAGCCACTTCAGGGATTAACCAAGATGTGGAGAGCTGCCCCATCAAAGGTGATTTTCCTTCCCCAGGTAGCTCACACTCAAGATTTTTGAAATAAGTCTTTATGAAGACCTGGCCATCTGCCCTCACTGGGACAATTTTGAAAGACCACTGTAGCTCCAGAAAGTTGAAAATGGCATAGTCTCATTGCGTCACAGCTATAACAGGTTGGAGTCAAAAAATATCTGGCAACACTGAAAAATCCACTGTAGAAAACTAATCAAGAAAGACTGGGACTTAGGGCATTTTATGAGGTCTTAATATAAAGGTAACCAATAGACTAAAAAATACAAAACCATTTTGAATTTAAAAATGTATAGATAAAGAGATATAAAAAAGGACAATGTGGAGAATAGATGCAAAACCAGTAACTTGTACAGTAAATATAAAATAATATGACTGGTTTGAGACTAAAGATATCAGTTACATCATAAATGTAATTTGGCTTCACTCACCTGTTAAAAGAAACTAAGCATGTTGGTACCAACAGTGAATAGACAGCCCAATAAACAAAATTCCATATGAATGTACATATGAACAGCTGGCATCTCAAATCAATAAAAAAGATGAATTTTTCAGTGAATGGTACCTGGACAACTGGATAGCCAACAGAGAATAGGTAAATTTGAATCCATTCTTTATGTCATAATGAAGAAGTAACCCAAAATAGATTAACAATCTAATTGTGCAGAATGAAGTACACTATTTTGAGCATACTTTTTACTATGGTTTTAAATTTGTACAGTGTTGTTTTACATATTCATAAAATAAAATTGAATTAAGAGCAATGGTGGGAATATGATTAAATATAACCATAAACAGAAAAGCTTGATTGTATATAAAATTGAAAACAGAACAAGAAAAAAAAATCAAATTTTTTAACACAATGATATGATTATACAACATCAGTTGGATATATTTTAATTTCAAAAGGAACTCCAAAGCAATCTTGAACTAGATTTAAAATGTGTCATTGTTAGTAATATTGGTTTAATAATTCCCAAAACTCTTTTCATACAATGTATGTATTATTATATTAAAATAAATTATATTGAATAAATATGTGTTTATTATACTGAGTAAATTGAATAAACTAATAAATATATTGATATTTAGAGAAACCAGTGTGATTATTGTGGGAGAATGCTGATGTAAATGTGGATGGAGGAGATAATTATCCCTGTATTGTTAAATTGGCTGTGAAGGTATCAGTAGGAACCAAGAAAAAAATTAGTGTTATTTTCTTGCTCAGTCTATTGAAAGTACCTAGAAACAATGATAGCCCAGTAGCAATTAGCACACCTAACACCCAGATATTGGGCTATAATATCATCTCCTGCTAAAAGGAAGAAAGGTTCTTTGGAGAAATCACCTGTTCCAGATATAGGGAAGGAAATATGGATGGAGTGCCTAAAATATCTTACTATGCCAGAAAATAAGGAAATTCAAAAAAACTGATACAGACATTTCAAAAGGGCACAAGAACCAGTTTGATGCGTTCCCACTGACATACATTGGAAAATTTGAGACTCTAAAGAGTAATGACAGTAATAAATTATAATACATTTTTTAAAGCCCATGAGTCCATAATTATAATAAAAATAAGAAAAGAGAGAAGAAAAAAAATTATTTTTCCCCCGGAGGAATGCCACATGATAAATGCAAAATATCCAAGTAATAATTGGTTGAGGCAAGGATCAGGAATGGCTACTAAATCATTGAGTAAAAATTGTTGAGAAGTAAGATAATGAGACAAAGTATCATCTTGTAGATTATTCATTACAAAGAGGAAATGATACTTTAACAATGAAGAAAACCAGTGATCCAACTCAAAGACACCAATGATGGTACAAACTCCCATCATGTAAATCTAATCATGAGGAAAGAGACAAATCCAGTTACCCAACACCTGACCTAGGTTCTTCCAAATTATGGATGCTCTGAAAGAAATAAAAGCCTGGAGAATTATTCTAGATTAAAGAAAATTAAAGAAACATGAAAACTAAACATAGTGTATTATCTTTAATCGGATTCTGTTTTTAAAATGCTGTAAGACCTATTAGGGAATTGAGCAAACATGAATTTGTTATCAATGCTAAATTCCTTGAATGTGATCATTGTACTGTGGTTTTATCACAGATTATCTTTGTTCTTAGAAAATTCATGCTATAGTACTTAGGGGTGAAGTGCCATTACGTCTACAGCTTATTCTCAAATGGTTCACCAGAGAAAAAAATGGTTGTATATATTTACCTAAAAAGATTTTTTAAATATGGCAAAACATAAATAATTTTGGTAATAAAATATTCATGTATGCTGATAAAACTGTTCACTCAATTTTTTCTTTATCTTTGTTGAAATTTTCAACATAAGTTATAGGGAAAAAGTATACTTGAATTCTTACCAGGGCTATAAGACATCTTGAAACAATGTTACCTGGTTGCTTAACACATTAAAGCTAGCTAGAAACTAGGATAAAATTCATATGTCATCAAATTTTCCAAAGTAGTAGCTGTAAAATTCTTGATTGGTTAGAAAGAAAAAAAATATATTGAAAGAAATAATTTGGAAACATTAAAGTGATGGTGCATAACTGCAGTGAATTTATTTTTGAGTTTACCCTTAAGAATCTACAACATATATGAAAATAAGTATAGATGCAATTATCCCTATCCTATATATTTTAATAAGGTAACTAAAAACTGAGGTTCCTGTCAAAAACATATCTCTGGCAAAGAAAACCACCTTATACAGTATTGGAGACAAAGCTCTTCAGATCATGGCTTAACTGAAATGATGGGATGTGGCAGTGGCACTCCTTAGGGACTCTGCTTTCCTCTCTTACCACCACCATCACCATGACAACCTGGATTACATGTACTCATAAGCTAATTAATACTCCATTAGGCTTAACATTTTCTTCCCTGGTCTTCTCCCAGAACCTCACAAACTACTTTTGTTCTTAAAAGAGCACTGTACTAGAAGGCCTTGACTCTAGTTAAACTAAGGCCGGAGATAGATGGGCTCCAGGCTAGACATTTACAACTAGCCTCCTGTTTATATTTCTTGAGGCAAGAAATAGATGGGCTCCAGCTTAGACGTTTACAGCCAGCCTCCGGTTTACACTTCCAGATAGAAATAACAACAGGAACAAGGTAAATATCTGGACTTTGCCTCTGGTGGACACTTTAAGATAACAGTAATGGAAGGGCAGAGAGGAGCTGAGTCCTGCCCAGATAAAAGAGAGAGCACATATTTCTCTTTCTTGAGGTCAAGATCTCCATGCACATGTGACTACACATGCACAGGAAGGCTCCTGGTGGTGGGAGGAGGGGTCAAAAAGGAGGGGATGCCACCCCATAATAGGTGATGCAAAGCCTCCCACAGGCCTCTGCGCTGGAATCCATCTTGGCTAAAAGATGTGTACACATGCTGGGGAGGGTCCTAGGGCAGGTCAGGTGTGGAAAAAGAAACAAGATAATTGGCCAGAGGTAAACAAAGACCTGGAAGAACTGCTTTATGTAAATGATTTAACCGCCTCTTTACTGTAATCTTCCTTATCAGGGAGCGGACCCACACCTTTCTCTCCGGGTGTGTATTTCTGTCTTGCTTCTGTCTTAACTAAACAAAATGTTTCTCTGTGTGCTCTCCCGCTTGTTGTTGTGCTGTGTCTCTAATAAACTTTGTACCTGTTTTTACACTTTTTGCCTCCTTGAAACATTCTTGCTTTCAAAGGGGGCAAGAGCCTGGGGAACTTTGTTTCTAGCCTCTAGCCCTTGCTGGTCTAGAAGCTATGATTCCTGGTTTTATCCAGGCTACCCAGGTCCAAGTCCTGGGCCAGGAGCTAAGATCTCGCTTCAAGCCACCTCTCACAGCTGTCTCCTGGAGATCAAAACTTATGCTAAAAGTTCTATATACTAACTAACCACTTTGGGCATGCTCTCCCAATTCCAATAGCTCATCCACCAAACTGTGGATCTATCTTTCAAAATAAATATCCATTTTTGAGTAAAAAGTAAATACAGCCAGTAAAAGTGCTCAAAGAAAGCTATCAAATACATTTACTTAATTTTATTGTGCATAAACAATTAGAAAAAATTACAAAAATCACTACTGAAATGACATTCCCTCTTTGCTGTTGATCACATCTTTTCTTATAATTTTTACAGGAACATTTTCTGAATTAATTTCTTAATTATTACTACTTTTTAATGTGTATTTTTATAATATAAAAAATTATATTTATTAGTTTTCCGTAACTATTTAAGTGTTTTGTACCAGCCACTTCCTACAGATTATAGTTTGTCCTACCTCACCTTGCTAGGATTTACTAAAATTCCTGCTAGACTGTAAAGCTCTGGAGGTCAAGGACCTTATTTTTCTCAGTCACCATTGAAAGCCCAGCTGACAGCAAAATTCAGGGCTGCCAGTTGTGGTAGGCTAAAGGACAGCCACTCCCAAAATATCCCTGTCCTAATTCCCAGAACCTGTGAATAGATTACCTTCTATGACAAAAGGAAATTCGCAGATCTGACTGCTTTAAGGATTTGGGGTGGGGAGTTTATCCTGGATGATCCCAATGGACTCATTGTAACCACAAGGGTATTTATAAGAGGGAGGAAGGAAAGCTAGAGACCCAAAAGTACACTACTGGCTTTGATCGTGGAAGAAGGGGCCAGGAGGAAGACAGGTGGCCTCTTGAAGCTGGAAAAGACAGGAGGAAATGTATTCTTGCTATGGATGAAAAATGTTGCCTGTCATCAGTAAACAAAGGATGTTGCAGCCATCAAGCCACTACAGCTGCCCTAGACTGTGAGCCCGGAGGGAACTCAGGATGGAGACCAGCAGGCTGCCTGTTTGCCAAGCCCTCAGCCACTGCGACCACCCCCAACAGTGCCCCCTGAGGACACTCAGGATGGGAAAGCAGAGGATACTGGCCCTAGAGAGCTGAGCTGCATATCAAAGGGACCATTTCAATAAGCCCAGACTCTTGCATCTCCTCACACAGAAAAACTGCTAAATTCATTAACTTGAGATATCTGGTTTCCTTTAACTAACAGTAATCTACTGATGTTCTGAATACCAGTTTTTGTTGCAAAACTCCTATATATCTTAGTTCCTCTCTCGCCTCTTTGAAACAGTCCCTCAGAGCCATCTGAGAGGCTGTCTTCTGGGCTTAAGTCCTCAGAAAATCCACTAAATAAAACATAATTCTTAACTTTTGGTTGTGCTTTTTTTTTCCAGTTGACATCACCTAGAGACTCCAGAAGAAACAAGCCCTACTGAGACCATTGCCTATAGTACAGTGACTGATTTTAAATTTCTGACCTCCAGAAATCTAAGATAATAAATCTGTGTTGTTTTAAGCCACTATTTTTGTGGTAAATATTTACAGCAATAATTAAGGCATTGGTAAATAATCTTAAGTTTTTACTGTTGTAAACTCAGGTTTTATACTTTAAGGTAATTTTCCTTAGATCATATGTAAATACAATCAGGATACAAAATGAGATTTTTCTGACCATAAACACTATGCTATTTTTATTAGATTTGCTAAATTATGACAGTTACCACCACAAGACAATTGTATGAAAACTGGACTGTGTGTTTGGTACTAAAATATTTTTTCTGCATTACTTTATTCATTTTAAGTAAAATAGATGACAGTAAATAAATGAGTTTTAGTAAGTTTCAATGATTAACATGCATTTGTGGGGTGAATGGTAGAATAAAACTGTTACCTATGTAACTCAGTGGTACTTATTTTCAGCTTACTTACTAATTCAAGCAGAATGTGTGTGTTCAGCTAAACATCATTAAAATGATGGAATGGACGTTAAAACTATCCAGTATATTAAATAACTATTTTGAAATATTTTAGATCATCTCATTTATAATCATTTAGTACAAATTCAACTCCTCAATAATTTCCATAATGTAGTGCATCAAATTTTGTGTGTTTAATGTTATAATTAAATAGTATATTGTTTCAGCATCCACATCATAAAACTGCAAAGATTTTTTAAAATCAGGTTTATTGAAGTAATATTTATGTACAATAAATCACACCCTTTTAAATCGTGCTATTTGCTGAAGTTTGATAAATGTATACTATTGTGTATGCATTACCACAATGAAAATATAGACTATTTATATCTCCCCAAAGATTTCCTCATTTTACTTTGCAATGAAAACTATTCCATCCCTAATCCCTGGCAATCATGGATTTGTTTACTGTCACTCAAGTACTGATTTTTAAAGAACTTGATATAAATTGTATTATACACTACGTAGTCTTTTGTGTCTGGCTTCTTTCATTTAGCAAAGTACTTTTGAGATTCATCCATGCTTTTGTGTGTTTCAGTACCTCATTCTTTTTATTTCTGAATTGAATTCCAAGGCATGAGTATACCAGGATTTGTTTATCCATTCACTAGCTAATAGACATTTGGGTGATTTGTAGTTTGGGGTTACCATAAATAAAACTGCTATGAATATTCACATACCTGTCTTTGTTTTCACTTCACTTGAATAAATACCTCAGAGTCGAATTGATAGGTCATATGGTAGGTATATGTTTAACTTCATAAGAAACTTCCAAACTGTTTTCCAGATTGAATGAACCATTTTGCATTTTCATCTGTAATGTATGAGAGTTACAATTTCTCCTGTCTTTGTCAACATTTGGAATTGCCAGGCTTTTTAACTTCCGCCATTCTTGTGGGTGTGTCTCCATTTTCTTAATGAAGAGCAAGCAATATGGATCATCTTTTCATAAATATTTTTTAGTCATTTTTATACCTTATTCTGTGAAGTGTCTCTGCATGTTTTGCTTATTTATTTTATTAAGCTGTCATCTTAGTATTGAGTTGAAAGAACCGAGTACACATTTTTGGTATAGAACTTTTATGACATATATATTTTGCATGTATATATTATACATTCTTCCAGTCTTGGGTTTGACCTTTTATTTTCTTAATAGTGTCTTTCAAAAAGCAAGTTTTAATATCAATGAAGTCTCTTTCACACTTTATATATTTTTCTTTTATGACTTGTTCTTTTGTATCTTGTTTAAGAAATATTTGCATACATATATCTAATAGATATTTAATGAATATATTTATAGTCATTTAATGAATGGTTATTTAAGCCATATAGCCATTTAATGAATATATTATCCTATCCCCATTGAGTTACTTTGTCACCTTGTTGAAAATTAATTGAACATATATTTCTGGGTCTATTTCTGGACCCTATAATGTTTCAATGAAATTTTACACTTGTGTATGCATAGGCATATGTATGCATATCTAGATATAGACACAGATATGTATATCAAGATAGATAGATAGATAAATAGATATCATAATAATTCTTGAAATCAAGTGGGCTGAGATACTTAATGTTATTTCTCTTTTCTAAAATTATTGTGTCCATTCTAGATCCTTTATTTTGCCAGATAATTTTATTAACAGTCTGCCAGATTTTTCAAAAATGACTGTTAGTACTTTATTTGTGATTAAATCATTCTGGGGAAAATTGCCACCCCAGTAGAATATTTCTACCCATGAAAACAATATCTCCAGATGTATTTAGGTTCTCCTTAATTTCCCTCAGCAATAATTTGTAATATTCAGTGTAGAGCTTTTCTACATTTTTATTAAATTTATTTGCATTATATTTTATGCCATTGTAATAACGTTTTCACTTTCATTTTCAATTATTCATAGCTAATATATAGAAATAAAGTTGATTTGAATATAGACCTTGTATTCTGCAACCTTTTTAAATTATTAGTTATAGTAGATTTTCTCTGTAGATCCCTTAGAATTTTATATAGTTATGTTATCTGCTAATAATAACAATTTTACCTCTTTCTTTTTAATCTGTATGTCTTTTTATTTCTTTTTAAAATCAGTTGTGGTGTTTCTTCTTCCTGTTTCTATAAAAATTTGTGTAGGATTGGTACTATTTATTGTTTAAATTTTGGTATGGTAGAATTTATCAGTGAAGAAACCTGGACCTAAAATTTCTTTGTGGAAAGTGTTTAATTACATATTCCATTTTTAAGGTTGATATAGGTCAATTCGCATTTTTATTTTCAAGGTACCATTTTGGTAATTTACATGTTCCAAATAATCTGACCATTTAATCTAAGTTGTCAATTTTTGGGTCATAATGTTGTGACAATATTGCCTTACTATCATTTTAATGTCTGTAGGAATTTAAGTGATGTCCTGACACTTACAATCCCAGATTTGACATCATAATTTGTGTTTTCTCTCTTTTTTCATGGTCACTCCAGCTATAACTTTATCAATTTTGTTGATCTTTCATAACTTTGTATTTCTTTGATTATTCCAATTATTTACTCACCTCTTCCTTCTTTGATTTTAGCTATTACTTTAATTAATTCCTTCCTTCAACTTTCTTGGAGATGAAGTTGTCCTTTTTCTAGTTTCTTAAAAGTGAAAACTTAGATTATTATATGATACTTTTAAAATTTTTAAATAAAAATATTTAAGGCTATAAATTTACCTCTAAGCACTGTTTTAGGTGAATATCATAATTTTTAAATTTTCAATTAGTTGAAAATATTTTTAATCAGCCTTTCATTATTCAAAAGCCTGTTTTTAATTTCCAGATATCTTGGTGTTTAACTAGTTATCTTATGTTTGGTTTTTAATTTAATTCCTCTATGTTCAGAGCACATGGTCTGTATCCTTTTCCTTTTTTCTAGTATTGAGACTTGTCTTATGGCCCAGCATATGTTATACAGTGGTGCAAATACCATCTTTATTTGGAATAAATGTGTATTCTATTGTTGTCTGTGTAGTCTTCTAAAATATCAGTTAGGTTCCAGCGGTTGTTATGGTTGCTCAGATGTCCTTTTTTTTTTTTTTTTTTTTTGGCGATACGCGGGCCTCTCACTGCTGTGGTCTCTCCCGTTGTGGAGCACAGGCTCCGGACATGCAGGCTCAGCGGCCATGGCTCACAGGCCTAGCCACTCCGCTGCATGTGGGATCTTCCCAGACCAGGGCACGAACCCGTGTCCCCTGCATCTGCAGGCGGACTCTCAACCACTGCGCCACCAGGGAAGCCCCAGATGTCCTTTTTATTTAACTGATGTTTGGTCCTACTATTCTTTCATTTACTGAGACAGTACTGATCATATCCTCAATTATGCTGGTAAAATGTATGTTTCTCCCTTAATTTAGTCAATTGTTGACTCATGTATTTTGAATTTCTATTATTAAATGCATAAACAGTTATAATTGTAAATTTATCCTGATATATCAATACTTTTATCATTAGCAAATGCTCCTCTGTTTCCAGTACAACTCTGTCTTGACACCTATTTTATCTGAATGGATGTGGCCACTCCAGCTATTTTTATTTATTGTTTCCATGGCATATCTTTTTCCATTGGTTTACTTCCAAAATATCTGTGTCTTTACATTTAAATTATGTCCCATGTATCATTCTGATATTTTGCCCTTTAATTAGAGATTTAATCTGTTAGCATTTAGTGTAATTGTTGAGATAATTGAGTTTACCCTCATAATTTTTTTCTATTTGTCTCTGGCTTTTTTCCCTCTGTTTCTCTTTTTTGCCTTTCCTTGCATAAAGTATATTTTAATTTGATTTATTTTTTCCAGATGGATATTTAGTTAAACTTTTGCATTTTCTTTATAGTGGTCGCTCCAGGAATAACATTACTCAGAGTTAATGTTGTAACACTTCCCTTAAAATATTAAAAGTAACTTTACAGATCATTTATACCCTCTTATGTTTTACTATATATGTATATATAAAATTCTACATATGTTATAGACCTCATGGAACAATGTTATATTTTAATTAAATATTCATATAAATTAGGAAGAAGTTAAGAGGAAGAAGACCAAAAATTTTTTAAATAATACTTTATATATACCATTTCTGATATTCTTCATACTTTCCTGGTGATTCAAGTTTCAATCTAATACAATTTCCCTTCAGTCTGAAGAACTTTTTGTTTGTTTGTTTGGTTTTTGTTTGTTTTTTTTGCGGTACGTGGGCCTCTCACTGTTGTGGCCTCTCCTGCTGTGGAGCACAGGCTCCGGACGCACAGGCCCAGCAGCCATGGCCCATGAGCCCAGCCGCTCCCGGATACATGGGATCCTCCCGGACCGGGGCATGAGCTCGCGTCCCCTGCATCGGCAGGCGGACTCTCAAACACTGTGCCACCAGGGAAGCCCCTGAAGAACTTTTTACAAACTTTTTGTAGTGACATTATTCTTGCAATTAATTTTCTTAACTTTCTTATATACAAAAATGTATTTTTCGGTTTCATTTCTGTAGAAAGTTTTTGCTTGATACTGAATCCTGGGGTGACACTTTTTATTCATTCAGCACTTTACATATTATTTGAGTGTTTTCTGGTCTCCATGATTCCTTCCAGTAAATTTCTGATTAGCTGAATCATTGTTTCAATTTGTTATGATATTTTTCTCTTGATATGAATATTTTCAAGATACAGTATTAATATCTGGCTTTCAAAGGCTTGCTTATGATATGCATATGTGTGACTTTTTTGTGTTTGTTCTAGGTTTTCACTGAGAATATTGAATCTATAATTTGATATATTTCATAAAATTTGGGAAATTTGGAGACATTATTTCTTCAAACATTTTTTATGAATATATTAGATTTTAATTTAATGTATTTTTGACTCTTGGATATTATATGAAAGTCACTGAGTCTCTGCATTTTCTTTTTTTCAATGCTTTTTCACTTTGTTCTTTGATAATTACTGGCAATCTGTATCCAAGTTTACTGATTTTCTTTTCTCTGTTGTCTCTCTTCAATTTTTAAATCCATCTGGTTGATATTTGTTTATATTTTATTTCAAGTATTTTAGTTCTCAGTTCTAGAACTTCCTTTCTTCCTTTGTTATTGATTCTGTTTACCTGATGAGATTTCCTATTTAAAAAAAAATTTAAGCAACTTTTTTTTACATCCTTAAGGATATTTATCATGGCTCTCAAAAATCTTTATTTCCTTATTCCAACCTCTGGGTCTTTTCAAGCTTGATTCCGTGTAATTGTCTTTTTGAGACAATTGAGAATGTTACCAATTTCCTGGTCCTCTTTATGTTAGAAAATTTTGGATTGTGTTTTTAAAAATTAATTGTATTTCAATAGAGAACTATGCATTGTCTAGAAGACACTCTCCAGGTAATCTGGTTTAAGTCTTTGTCATCTGAGCTATTGTAGAACTTTGTAAGTTGTAGGCAACGTATAAATCTGCAAATTCTGTTCCCTCTGGTAAAAAGTTCAACTGACTTCCCTCCTTGCTGCAGGAAATAAAAATGTTTTGCCCCCATTTGAATACTAATTTCAATATCCCTGCTATATATCTGTGAACTGGTTATAACATCTATCTGATCATTTCTTGCTAAATAAATAGAACAAAATCTTTCAAATGTATTCATCGTTATGCCTGTATGAGGCTCATAATTTTACATTTTCTTTTTTGAAAATTATCTTTGAGAGTGTCCTAGACATTATGAATGTTGAGATGTGGGAAATCTAAAATCCATTGTTATTCTCTGTCAGTAATATTTCTTCTGTTTTAGCAGGCAATAAACTTGGTTGACCACAAAAAGAAAATTGTTTTTTTTGGACATTAGCTTCAATCTCAGTTCTGATCTGAGTTTCTCTGAGCCCACTCCATTTGGGAGTGGTTCAAGGATTAGCCAAAGGTGTGGTCAGAGAGAAGTCTGAGACCCCTTCTCTGGCCTTTTCAGAGAAAATCCACAAATGCTGTCATAGGTACCTTGCCTTGTTTTCAATGTGGCCGAATCACCATGACTCCTAAATATGGTTCCTTGGGCCAGAAATACTGTGGCCCCTCTACCATCCCCCACTCCCCAGCAACGTATGTGAGCACTGCTCTTGGGGGTTAATAATGGAGAATTTACCACACAACTTCCCTCAGAACAATATTCTAACACCCTCCTGCTCTTTTTCATTGCCTAGTGCCTTCAGGCAGCTGCTTATTGTCTTATGTCTGTATTTATCACTGTTCTCTGTGGCAACATCAGTCCACTTTGCCCTTACTCCATCACTATTAGAAGTGCAATTCTGCATATTATAAGGTTTTGAACAAACATGGGTGTGTTATACAAATGAACACTGTGCTTAATAAGGTATCAACACATTTGAGTCTAATATGTTTCATAGTATTGAAATACATGTACATATGATGGGAACATATATATTTAATATGTGATATATTTTCCCTACATTATAGATGCAGTCTAATAGTTGGATAAGTATAATATTTACCATATATAATATTAAATCTTTTATATATTTATTTGAGTTGACAGTAGTATCAAGTACAGTATCTCAGGAAATAAAATAGGTAAAAATTGGAACTTTAGAAGATGCACTCTATTGTGTTGAAAGAAAGGAAGGAAGGAAGGAAGAAAGAGAGAGAGAAAGAAAAAGGAGGGAAGGAAGGAAGGAGAGTGAAGGAAAGAGAGGAAGGGGGGGAAGAAAAGAGGGAGGGAAGGAGGAAAGAAAATAAGCCAGTGACAACAGGGATTAAGAACGGTTACAAATGAAAGCCTCAATATAAAAATAGAACAGAATTTTCATGAGCTGCACATCTATCTTCATGTACTTTTGTCATTACCCTTTTCAAAATGCTCAGCTTTACCTGTGACTACATCTTATATTACCCTTTCTGAAAATGGCTTTGTATCTGTCCCCTGGGTAGGATGTTGCACTCATAAGTCTCACACTCCTTATTTCCATGATGTAACAAAACACCATCTGTTGCTATGGCAACGATCAGCATCTTGCAGCATGCGCCACTGTGATTACAGGTCTCTAGTGCCAGACTCTTCTTTCAATCAATTTGTGGAGATTGCTTTTGTTCTTACACACACACCAAATTCAGCTCTTAATGTGCTTTGATTAATGTTTCAAAGTTTAACCAGTGTAGTAATGTGTTAAGTGGCAGTGCTTTACCTGTATTTTTCTATAACCGTATTGTTCAGCCTATATGAATATTTTACTGAATCGCAGTAAACGAGGTGTATCTGACATTTTTAAAATACATAAATCAGCCTTGAAATAACACATTCGTTTTGTACAGTTTGTGTATATGAGATCTGGATTATAGGACTCAAGTATTCAACACATAAACTGAATTATAAAGGAAAACTTTTTATTTCAATAGTATCTTGATTATTAAATACAGGTCATGACCCTGAATTATTGTATGTTGGAGAAACAGGGAGCCTATTCCTACCACATAAAGTCACCTCAAGTGTGACACTACCAAAGTGTTCATCAAATAATATTTACAATATTTTACAACTTTGAATAACACTCTGCCTCAGGTAAAGCATGTACCAGAATTAGCATCCTACGTAGCAGGAGTGTAATAATAATTGTTGTATATAATGATGTTTTGTATTATAAGATCTTAAAGAATCTGAATCAAATCAAACAAGGATCACATTATATTCTAGTAGTTTACTGCATATACCTATGAAAACATATTTCAGAGCAAGACAGCATATATTTCAACGCCAAAACCACTGATGACAACTTCAAGTAAAGCAAGAGTTTTAAGCCACATGGATAAACCCTAAAGGAAAACATGAAACTTCAGTTGGAACTTTAAAATGAGGCAGTTTTAGATTCCTAAAGCTGAATGAGAAAAACACTGCAGTAGGGTGAGGAAAGAAAATACTACAACATCTGTTTATAATTATCTCATCCTCTAGAAATTTCTCATTCTGTATTGTATATAGAAGTGTGAATGTTATATTTATTTTGTGTAAATTTTAATATTATGAAAAACCTGCATTTTTGCAATTTGTATGCTTTGAACTTTTATCTTGAATGGTGCACTAGATTGATGATCAACAAAGGACTGAGCCATAGTATGTACAGTGTACAGTGTGGCAGGTAGATTCTAAGATAGCCCCAGTGGTCCCCATTCCTTGGTATTCACACTTGTATACACCCTTCCCTTTGGCTATAGGCAGGACCTGTGACTGACTCCTAACCAATAGAATATAGCAAAATTATGGAATGTAACTCCCATGATTAGGATGCATGAGATTGAAATTTGTATAGTGCTAGCCTATTCTCTCCCTTAGCTGTGCTACATGTAGCAAGTTTTCACGTCACGAAGGGAAGGCTCATTTGGCAAGGAACTGAGAGTAGCCTCATGCAAACAACCAGCTAGGAACTCTGGTCCTCATTCCAACAGCTCAAAAGAAATGAAATCTGCCGACACCATGTGAACTTGGAAATGGGTTCTGCCACACCCAGGTCTTCAGCTGATGCTCCCAACCCTGGTTGACACCTTGACTGCAACTCCCCGAGAGACCCAAAACAGTGAATGAAGTGAATGTATGCCTGGACTTTGACCCATAACAGTATGTAGTTTTAAGTTGCTATGCTTGTAGTGATTTGTTATGTAACCACAGATAACTAAGACAAACAGAAGCTTCATTTTATGCTAATCCCTAAACAGTATTTATATCACCCCAACGGTTAAAAGATTAATAGAGACTCATTGCAAGATTTCATAGAAAAGGAACTCTTACCAAACAGAAATCAAAGTCAGCACTGGTTCAAGGTCCCAGCATGTTTAGTGTATATTCATGCTCACCAGGCTAAGATTATCTTAAGGACGCATTGTTTAATGTGAAGTAAATTCTTAATATTGATTAGGAATAGCAGTAGCCAAAAATGTCATGGCTATAATCAATTCTGTATAGATAAATGATAAAAAACAAAACAAAGGTTCTAATCACAATGCCCATTATTTCATTTCCAAAAGTTAACTATGTGACTATGATCGTGCTGTTATTTCATCAATATTTCTGTTAACCAGCTTAAACAACAGAATACTTCATGGGTTCAGCATAGCACCGCAATCTGAAAACTTTGTTGAAGTATTTAAAGGAGTACTCTGACTATGTGCTCACTCTGTGAAAACTTTTATATGGTGAGCCTAGCCAGATTTTCAGAGGGTGCATCCAGTTTAAATGTCAATTTTACTTCCCTTTTTCCTATCCCTCATTATAATATGTCTTCATATTGAAAATCAATGCAACTGTTCTTTCTATCATTAAGAAAAGATTAAATCTAATTGTTATAGATTTGATATAAATATTACTACACTGATTCTTCTGAATTGAAGTGTAAATTTTCAAGAATTTCTATTTCATTTGGAAATAGAAATATCCAAGTTGTTCCCTTTCTTAAAAGAAATATCTTTATCAACTGTTTTAACTTGATAACAAATTAAAAAAAAAAAACGGCAAAAAAAACTATTCTACTTGGCTGATTTGAGCAGGTAGCATGTTAAAGTGCATCTAAAGGGGAAAAAAGTCAATATTTTGTTTAAAATAAAAGCCAAAAGAGAAGTAGGCAAGTGAAGATATTTTTATGAGGAATAAGTATGCATCTGATAGTTCAAAAAGGTGAAAATGAAATGCAATCAGTCCTTTAATGAATTAATAGGTACAGCAAGGACTCTCATGTTACTTTATGTGAAATCGCTAATGAGCAGCAGAGAAGTTGGGAAAAATGGTAGTCAACAAATTCCAGGAACTCACTTGCCTTTTAAAAGGCTTTATACATAAAAGATGGCTGTTTATTCAAAATCAACATATTTTCCTTTCCTTCTACATTTAGAAGAAATTGTTAGTCTTTTCTATCTTGAGAAATAACAGTAACACAGAAAAGCTTAAAGCTACCTGTTTTAAACATCATATTTGCACTTTATTTTTACTCTTCCTAATTTGCATTACTCTTAATATGAAATTTACAGCTAGTTTCTCTTAGAGAGCTCCTGTGTCCTTCCCAGAAGAATGGCACTTCTAAGAGTCATTTCACTGACACATATGAGAGTCACACACTCAGATGTTGGCAGGACCAGGTAGGTAACTTAAGAGACTGGAGTTCATTAGATAAGAAACACACTCCTACACAGGGAGTGGGTACTCCGTCTAAAGGGCAACCCCTTTTGAGCTTTAGTCTTTTGGGAATATGTGGAAATAGACTCAATATTGCTTGATTATTGAGTTTTCAAAGTGGTATTGTTACCTAGGCTGTTGCCCCAGAATCATACCCCTGCCTCTCCCTCAAATGGATACCAATTATTCTTATCTAAGTTTCAGGAGGAAGCTGCACAGAAAAAAAAAAAAAAGAACTGGTTGGAACCAACTGGGCCCAAAATGGTAGAAGATTTGACTTCCTGTAGACCCTCAGCCTCATTATATGCTCACTGTAATACATTAGCATATGCAAAATGGCACAACCACCAGCACCATGACGGTTGACAATTGCCATAACAACCAGAAGAGCCCATACAATGACTGGAAAGGAGTGTTGCATCAATTTCAGTTTCAAACCACACACTTGTTCTTGGATAAGTCATGAATATTCCTCCCACTCTTTCCAAATCCCTCCCTTTTATTTCCACCCTCCTATATATTTGGTATCTCCACCTGAATTGGACTGAGACGTTGATTTTCAAACGAGGTTCACCCTTCTCCATTCTTTGGCCATTGAATAAAGCTTGTGCTGCCCCAGTCTCTGCATTGGTTTCATTATTGGCTGTGCAAATCCCATCAGAAAACCTCCCTGCCAGGACAAGGGGTCTTGGCCCGAGCAAAGAACCTGGTGTGGGTGCAATAGATCAACAGTATCCAACTGTTTATTTGAAACTTTCTGATTTTTATATATTGACACTTAAGTCAATTTAAAATATTGGGAAGGTTTAGTAAAATATGTCTAATTATAGATGACCTAAATTAGTTATAAGGCACTATACATTGCAGTGCTTCTCCAGTGGCCCCTCTGAGATAACCCCCTTGTTCCTTAGCTGAGAGAATCCTAACTGAGAGATTCATGACCAGAACTGAACCAACCACACTCTGCTAGGAATTTGAAATATAAGAGATACTCAGGTACCCAGTTTGTTGGGGACAAATCATCTTATAAGGTAGCAATCCAAAATAGTAAGAAGGTCCAAAAACTGTAGGAGAGCATTGATTTCTAACCCTCCTTCACTTTTTAAGTGACTTTAATCGTTCTTCTGATAAATACACTTTCATTATTTTTTCCCCTCAGAGAGCTAGAGTTGAGTTTTGTTACATGGGAAAACAATACAAAACACAATTTACCAACATGAAAACCTTAATTAAGATGGAAATCAGTCTTTTCTTTCCATCCAACTCCATTCTCTACTCGAATGGCCTCCAACCAGGAGAGAGATTGGGCTTCTAGGGATGTTTGAATAGCAGAGAAGTATTTTGGTTGTCAAGTGCCATTGATATTCAAAGTTTCAAAAGTCCCATGAAAGACCAGTCTTCCTGCAATGTGAGGCACAGTTCTATACATGAAGATTCGTGCCATTCAAACACCAAAGGAAATTTTGCTTTAACCATTTCTAAAATATTCTGAGAGGGGTGCTCTCATTGCCTAAAGTCAATAATCTGTTATTTCAAATCCGAGCTGTCAACTTGAGTCTTTTCATTTGTCTTCACAAATTTTATCTTTGTTCTCGAGTGTTTACAATACTCAAGAAGGTGTATTGATTAACCTGGAATACTTTTTTAAAAAATAATAAAAAAAGGAAACATATGTAGTCTCAAGAATCTTATACCCAGAATGTATACTTTATTTCTCACTAATTTGGGTACCAGCTCTAAAAAAATGAAATCCTGTATATCACCTCTCTTGCTCTCTTATGTCGTCACTAGAGAGAAACATGAAATTTTCTTCACTTTTCACTACCATTTATTTTTGGAATCCCTACTAAAAGTAAATGAAAGTTTTCCCCAAAATGGCTTTCACTTGTTATTTACATAGGTAATTAACCATTTTATTGCTACAGTAGCACAAGCCCATTTTAAAAAGTACTAAACACATATACCTGTAGAAATTAACACATATACATTTTTGGTTCACTCTGGTTGGAAGCCTAGATGAGTGTGCAAAAGTTGTGAGAAGTATCTTGCAGGTCTTTGGCAGGTTGCATTGTGGGAATGCACTGATAAAGCTAAGTAAAACAAGAATTGTCTGCATTTCCCTCAGCCTCAGTTGGCTCTCCTTTCTTATTCAAATTAAGCTACTTTCTTCAAATCAACCGCCTCCAGGTCCATTTGTCATCAGTAGCAGGCTTGGTGAACATATGTTTTTTGAAAAGCTGCCACATTCCAGAAAACACCTGTGAATTGTAACAGCTGTTGGTCATCAATAGAAACATAGTGAAATTATAGTCACAAAAGCACAGATGAGAGGTATTTTTAATGTGAAGGGATGGAGAGAATATTTTCGGCTGGAAAGCTTGATGTCATTAAATTTTGTAATTCTTCTGTTCTTCTGTGTTACAGTTATATTGCAAACACTTGTTTATTCACACAGTCATAACTTTAGTAGATTGTGAACCACGCCAGATAAGTCAGTACCTCCTAGCTTATATCTCTATGTCTGAGCAACCTACCTGCCACAAAGTAGGTACTTAATAAATAAATGCTTATAAATAAACATATGGAACACAATTCTAAATAAATTATTGTTTTAATCAAGTTTCCTTTGAATTCACTGGCTTCTCAAGATTTCATATTCCAATTGGAGCACTAGGTAAGTGACTTTGCCTGACAATTGAATCTTTCACAGAAAGAGACAAAGAGAAGAAAGAGAGAAAGAAAGAAAGAAAGAAAGAAAGAAAGAAAGAAAGAAAGAAAGAAAGAAAGAAAGAAAGAAAGAAAGAAAGAAAGAAAGAAAGAAAGAAAGAAAGGAGAAAGAAAAAGAAAGAAAGAGAAAGAAAGAAAGAGAAAGAACAAGAAAGAAAGAAAAAGAAAGAAAGAAGGAAAGAAAGAGAGAAAGAAAGAAGGAAAGAAAGAAAGAAAGAAAGAGGAAGGAAGGAAAGAAGAGGAGGAGGGAGCAAGGGATGGAAAAAGAAAGAATTTGGATTTCCAATATTACCTAGTTAATTGACTAATTGGAGTCATTATGTAAGATTCTGCCTGAGGCACTCACTACATCTCATTCCTTAGCCTAGCAAAATTGAGAGCCAGAACTGAGCCATGGTGAATGCGTGAAGACAAATTCATTTCTTAAAGACAGGATGATTTGTTGCTGAACTAAGTGTGAAATTCTCAATTCTCAAAATTCTAAGCGGAAACCTGAGTCAAGCACAGAATTGCCTGAACACAGTTTACGTGAGATCCGTACACTTCTAATGGATTACAAACATGGTGCTCCCATGTGGAGTATGGGTTACTATTTGTTACTGAAGAGTATCTCTGATGGAAGGCATTAGGAGGGAGTGGAAAGCAGCAGATATTTGGAGAAAGATAAGACTGGACTGCTCACTGACTCAGTCACTTACAATCTATAGAAAATCTTCTTAATGTTGCAGAGTTTCAGTTGACTCATTTTTAAATATACTAATGATTATAACATCTATTTTAGGTGATTTCTATTTTAATAGATTGAAAGGCACTTTGCCAAGTGCCTGACACACAATAGGTGTTTAAATGCATTATTTCCCTTCCCCCATTGAAAATCAGAACAGATCCTGACTATCCACCTTCTATACATTTTTAATTCAACACACAAACTTGAGGACCACTCTGATAGGTATGATAAGAGATACAGGGAGGAAGCAGATAATGGCTCTGCCCTTCTGGAACCTTAACGATTTGAGTTCAGAACCATCACAACATATGTAACTTAGAGAGAAGGTGAGCCTTGATGAGTGAAATATTAAAGTTCAAATAATACAGTGCAGGGGCTTCCCTGGTGGCGCAGTGGTTGAGAGTCCGCCTGCCGATGCAGGGGACACGGGTTCGTGCCCCGGTCCAGGAAGATCCCACATGCCGCAGAGTGGCTGGGCCTGTGAGCCATGGCCGCTGACCCTGCGCGTCCGGAGGCTGTGCTCTGCAACGGGAGAGGCCACAACAGTGAGAGGCCCGCGTACAGCAAAAAATAATAATAAAGTGCAGCCTTATGGTGAAGAGTGAGATTAAGCTGAGCTAGATGAATCTCCAAATTTCTCTTTGAGAGTGAGTAGGGCATACACAGCCCAAAGTTTTGAATCTTATATTAAGCCTTCTCTAATCAGTGCAATCGCTAGGGAAATCTCCACTTTTTATTTTATTGTTTCATGTGTGGTAGACTCAACTCACTTATTGGATTAAAAAAAGAAGTCTTAAAGTTAGTGACTTTTATCACAGAGGTAAAACTTGTGATGAGTTATGCCATGGGGTAAGAAGAGGGGGAAAAAATCCCAATTGGTTTGGAATGAAAAGATCAGAGATAGGTAACATTGTTCATTCTCAGGGTATTTTTACATACTCAGCTCATCTCACGAATGTAGTCATCTCACTAATTCTAAGAGTTAGTATGATGACTAAACAAGGAAGTGTCTATAGGAAATCACCTTAACTGCCAAATATTATAGAATAGAGGTTATTTTTAGTATAAGTGGAGCTCAATTAGCAACAGTTGATTAAAACTTGGAGTTATATGGCTTAGAAAAAGATTTTCCGTTCTCTAAGTGAATCACTAAGATGTTTCATTGAAGACTAAATAACTCTTAGTTTCCTGTGTAAAAGCAGTCAACCATACAAGTGATATCTCTAGACAATTCCTTGAGTATATTGGAAATATTAACATTTTCATTATTAGTGTTGATAATATCTCAACTTTTGCTGTGGTAAAATGATGCAAAGCTTTGGTAGAATAAGAATGACAATCATATCTGAGGAAAAGCTAAATTGAAAATTTTGAGAATGCAAGTCTTTATACTGTTAAAGTAAACTGTAATTCTGATTTTAGGGCAATGACCTTGCAAATAAATGGAATTACAGTTTTTCCCATTGTTCCCGTCATTTCCCTTAAAATGTATCAATTGCTTAGCTCCTTTAGTTGAAAAATATAGAATATGTGCATTTGAAAAATCATCTAGCTTATCCATTGTTTTGACATTTTTACTTTATTCAGACAAAAGCAAGCTGAACTTCAATATTGATCTACAGAAGCAAAAGGTAAGATTTAATTTTAAAATGTGGGGTGAGGACATATTAATGTAGACATGCTTACCTGAGAGCCACAGAGGTGGATTTAGAATCTAGGACTATCACTACTGGACTGTATATCTTGGTAATTTACATGATTATTCTGGCTTCAATTGCTTTATCTTGAAAATGAAGCTTAATAATGCCATCTTTGTAGGAAAATTTCAAGGGTCAAAGAGGTTTTATATTTAAAATTGTATTTTAATTGTTTATTGAAAGGTGTTATTCATATTTGGGACACAATACTTCCAAGCTTTTTAAAATTTTCCATTCACATACAATCTATATTAATATTGACCAAGAAAAATTACTTAAGCCTGTACTTGAATTTGTCAATTACAAAATATTTCTTCATCAAAATAAGACCTACCACAAAACCATAATTGTTGTAAAAGCAAAAAATTAGGTTTGAAAGTATATATATATTTTTTTACATCTTATTGGAGTACAATTGCTTTACAATGGTGTGTTAGTTTCTGCATTATAACAAAGTGAATCAGTTATACATATACATATGTTCCCATATCTCTTCCCTCTTGCATCTCCCTCTCTCCCACCCTCCCTATCTCACCCCTCTAGGTGGTCACAAAGCACCGAGCTGATCTCCCTGTGCTATGCGGCTGCTTCCCACTAGCTATCTATTTTACGTTTGTTAGTGTGTATATGTCCATGACTCTCTCTCGCCCTGTCACAGCTCACCTTTCCCCCTCCCCATATCCTCAACTCCATTGTCCAGTAGGTCAGTGTCTTTATTCCTGTCTTACCCCTAGGTTCTTCATGACTTTTTTTTTTCTTAAATTCCATATATATGTGTTAGCATACGGTATTTGTCTTTTTCTTTCTGACTTACTTCACTCTATATGACAGACTCTAGGTTTATCCACCTCATTACAAATAGCTCAATTTCGTTTCTTTTTATGGCTGAGTAATATTCCATTGTATATATGTGCCACATCTTCTTTATCCATTCATCCAATGATGGGCACTTAGGTTGTTTCAATCTCTGGGCTATTGTAAATAGAGCTGCAATGAACATTTTGGTACATGACTCTTTTTGAATTTTGGTTTTCTCAGGGTATATGCCCAGTAGCAGGATTGCTGGGTCATATGGTAGTTCTATTTGTAGTTTTTTAAGGAACCTCCATACTGTTCTCCATAGTGGCTGTACCAATTCACATTCCCACCAGCAGTGCAAGAGTGCTCCCTTTTCTCCACACCCTCTCCAGCATTTATTGTTTCTAGATGTTTTGATGATGGCCATTCTGACTGGTGTGAGATGATATCTCATTGTAGTTTTGATTTACATTTATCTAATGATTAATGATGTTGAGCATTCTTTCATGTGTTTGTTGGCAGTCTGTGTATCTTCTTTGGAAAAATGTCTATTTAGGTCTTCTGCCCATTTTTGGATTGGGTTGTTTGTTTTTTTTTGTTATTGAGCTGCATGAGCTGCTTGTAAATTTTGGAGATTAGTCCTTTGTTAGTTGCTTCATTTGCAAATATTTTCTCCCATTCTGAGGGTTGTCTTTTGCTCTTGTTTATGGTTTCCTTTGCTGTGCAAAAGCTTTAAAGGTTCATTAGGTCCCATTTGTTTATTTTTGTTTTTATTTCCATTTCTCTAGGAGGTGGATCAAAAAGGATCTTGCTGTGATTTATGTCATAGAGTGTTCTGCCTATGTTTTCCTCTAAGAGTTTGATGGTTTCTGGCCTTACATTTAGGTCTTTAATCCATTTTGAGCTTATTTTTCCTGTATGGTGTTAGAGAGTGTTCTAATCTCATACTTATACATGTACCTGTCCAGTTTTCCCAGCACCACTTATTGAAGAGGCTGTCCTTTCTCCACTGTACAATCCTGCCTCCTTTATCAAAGATAAGGTGACCATATGTGTGTGGGTTTATCTCTAGGCTTTCTATCCTGTTCCATTGATCCCTATCAAACTACCACTGGCATTTTTGACAGAACTAGAACAAAAAATTTCACAATTTGTATGGAAACACAAAAGACCCCAAATAGCCAAAGCAATCTTGAGAATGAAAAGCTGAGCTGAAAGAATCAGGTTACCTGACTTCAGACTATACTACAAAGCTACAGTAATCAAGACAGTATGGTACTGGCACAAAAACAAAGTATATTTTTGAATGCCAGCCTTCTGCCAAATAGGAACATGTGCTAACTCACAGCTATTAGTTAAAAAATAATTCATAGCTTTTGCACTCTTTCAGACTTCTTTCACAGTTATGTTCAGTTATTTTACTTCTCAGAGGAATTACAAAGCATCTGCCTAAATGGATGGCTGGATGAGGAAGTAAGAGGACACTTAGTCAGGAACCAGAGCCTCTGGTTGTCTGCTGTCCTCAGCTCTTGCTCAACAAACTGGACACTTCAGGCTGCACTACCACCCTCTTCTAGAAAGCTCCTTTGCTCTGTAAACATGAACTGAAGGAACTAGATGATCTCTACGTATTGAAAGACCTTAAAAATGTATTGCTTTAACTTATGGAGAAGGAATGATAACAAAGAGTTTTGCTTTTATATATAAAATATAATTCAGTAATAGGTCTCAAGCATTCAAAATAAATTAATATAAAAATAAGCAGTTAATTTTTTGTTGCCTGACATTACACAGATGATAAAAAAATTCTGGACCATTAATAGTCACTTAAAAATGGAATCCCTACTAGCACTTTAATTCAGCATAAATCTTTGTCTTGGGGGTATACTTTAAGCAGGCTCTGAACTAAAGGATGGAATACAGTTAATCTCTGCCCAGCCAAATTTTTCACATCTTTCAAGACACAGTGTAACTGCATCACTCTCATAAATCCAATGGTATCCCACTTAAAATTCTACTGTTCTTCTTATCATTTAACAATTGATGGCCTACTTTCTTGCATTTGTCTCTAATTGCATTCTTTAAAGATTTTGATGATAGTAGAAACCACTGAGATGATGAGAAACTTGAAGTCTAAATTATGTACATTGTCCACAATCAAAAGAAAATAAGACAATTTGTCCAGTGGAGAATGGCAACATGCTAACTTTTGGTAGGAAAGGGTTAAAATGTAAATATATGAAACTGCATATGTGATTTCTTTCTTTCCTGTCATTAAATACAAGAGGTAGAAAATAACACTGTACAGATGCTAGAAAAAAAAATCATGTAACACAGTCTGTACCCCTGAGAAGTTTTTCTCACATATTATAAATTTTATTTTTTTCATATCTAAGTACAATAAGCTTTATTTGTTTGTTTTTTAGTTAAAAGATCTTCTTCTGGGGCTTCCCTGGTGGTGCATTGGTTGAGAGTCTGCCTGCGATTCAGGGGACACGGGTTCATGCCCTGGTCCGGGAAGATCCCACATGCTGCAGAGCGGCTGGGCCCGTGAGCCATGGCCGCTGAGCCTGCACGTCCGGAGCCTGTGCTCCATAACAGGAGAGGCCACAACAGTGAGAGGCCCACATACCACAAAAAAAAAAAAAAAAAAAAGATCTGTATGTTGTTTCTGAACCTATTCAAATTATACATATAAAAAGTCTAACAAGACATTTTGAATATTAAAAATACAAGAAAATATTAACAGAAAAGAAACAAATATCTTAGACTCCAATAACAGAAAAGATAGAAGTCATGAAGTAAACTCCCTGTTACTTCATATTCTATCGATCTCTGAAATTGTGATATAATATTTGTAACCGATGACATTGATCCCCTGTTATTGCAAGATCGTCAAAGATTTTTAGATAAGACTAGTAAATGTCATTGTTACTGAGTCCATGCTTGTACTGCTCACCACACAACAGGCCATTAAATTGAGAGACAAGTTGTTAGGGCAAGGAATAGTGACTTTATTCAGAAAGCCAGCAGACTGAGAAGATGGTGGACTAGTGTCTCAAAGACCCATCTTACCTGGGTTTGGATACTAGTTTCCTTTATAGAGCAAAGAGGGGGAGGTGAAGAGGTAAAGTAAAAAAGGGGATAAGTTTTTGCAAATGTTTCCTGGTTCCATCAGACGCAGAAGGGGATATGTTAATTTCAACTTTCTTGTAGCCATTCATAGGTGAGCAGGTCAGGATGTTTCCTGTGAGCTGAACAAAAGTATTTTAGTTTAAACTTCAGGCCTGGGAGGCAGAGTCCCCAGAGGTGGGCCATTATGTATACTTTAAGCTACAGGCAACATCACTTTAGTGATTAACTTGTAGCAAAAGCAGTAGAATATAAAGATTAAAGAAACAGATCCAATGTGGAGTCAGATTTGTTCTTCCCTATTACATTATTTGGGTTATTTTGTTCTATCTGTGGATTAAGTATGTATTTATAAAAGTCTGGGTTCAGTGTTCTATAAACAACATTGTCCACAGATCCCCATTGCTCTTTATTGCACCAACTTCCCTATCTGTCTCCTTGACTCACATTTGTTCTTTCTACTATACATATGGAAAACAGTGATCTTTACAAAACCTAAAATTAATCAAATTCCCTGCTGACCATATGGTTCCCTAATATCATCAAGGTAAAATAAAATGTTCTCAATATACCATGCAAACCCTTTTTCACTTATCTAATCTCCTTTCTTCACATTCACACCCTAAACTCCAGCTATACTAGCTACATATTATTTCCTTAATCATTCTCACCCATCGGCCTCTATACACATACCTTGTATTAAGGTAGTGTCTATGATTTTCTATATTATTAAGCTGTGTTTGTTGTTGTTTTTCATCAGAAAGCCTCTTGGATTTTGTCTCACACATTTTCTGCATCAATGGAGAGGATCCTGTATTTTTTCTACTTAGATCTATCAATACAGTGGATTATACTTTTGAATTTCCTAATATTGAAACTATCCTTGCATCCCTGGAATAAATCTCTCTTAGTCATAATGTCTTCTATTTTAAATGAACTGTTGAATTGTTTGCTAGTATTTTTACACAAGTTTTCTACCTGAATATTCATAATAAGATCAACCTCTGGCCTTTCTGCTTAATACAACCTTTTGGGGGCTTAAAAAAGGGGCTTAAAGATCCAAGTTATTCTACTTTCATAAATCAAATTTAGATATTTTCTTTCTTAGCCTCTGAGACAATTTATGTTGCATTACAATTACTTGATCTTTGCTACATTCCTTCATGAATTTGTCTGGGCCTGGAATTTTTTATGGACAAGCTCTGTAACTACTTCCTCACTTTATGTATTAATTTATCTCTCTATTTATTCTATGAAAGTAGTCTGTTTCTTTTTGAGGTTAACCATTGTTTTGCCTAGTTGTTGATTTCTTCAAGCAACTAGCTTACTGGTTTATTAGTTCCTTTTTTTCTATTTTCTAATTCTTTTTAATTATTGAAATTTGCTGAGAATACAATTTAATGTTCTCCCCTCACCCCAAAAAAAGTAAATATACAAGATGAGGGTATGTTAATTAACTCGATGGGGGAACCCTTTCACAATGTATAGGTATATTAAATCATCATTTTTACACTTTAAATATTGTAACATTTTATGTCAATTATACCTCAGTAAAGCCAGGAAAAAAATTTATTTTGTTTTTAGTAATTTCTTTTATCTGATTTCTTTTGCAGTCAAATGCCCTGCCCCTGAGCTATACCTCCATTATCTGATTTCTTTTGGTTTACATCAGTACTCATATTCTAGCATTTTGAGTTGAGCATGTTATTTAGCAATTTTATCCTTAAAAGTGTTATTAATATAGGCATCTATTGCTATAACTTTTCTCTGGAAAGTTTTTAACTGTGGTCCATAGGTGTCAAGGTGTCATTCTACCATTTATTTTGAAAAAAAAAACTTTGTTTTTTTATTTTCTTTTCTCTTCAACCCAAGCTTGTTTGTATATTCTTTTATTTCTTAAAAGAATTTGTGTGTCTGTGTGTGTGTGTTTTAAGTGCATGCATATGTGTGCATGTGTCCTATGGTAAATTATTATAAATGTTCCATGTATAATTTTTAAAAGTATATTCTATATTTGGGATACAAATTATATATATGCATATATATATGTATAAAAACATATATATTACTATAATATTATATAGTACACATATCTATAGTATATATATTTCTTTTCTAGTTCCAATGGTACCAGCATGATTCATACCACATGACTCACCACCTGGATTACTATAATTGTCTCTTAAAAGCCCTCCCTCCTCTGCCCTTACTCTTCCTTGGTATTTTCTTAATATATCAGCTAGAATAATCCCTTTAAGATAGAGTGAAAGGTGACCTTGGGCTTCCTTTCCTTCTAGGGATATCTCTGGTTTCCTCTCTGAGTAACCTCCCTCTGCTCATGGTATTCCATCGACACAGATGACATGGCTGTTCATCAAAAACTCCTGTCATATACCTACCCTAGGACTAGCTATTTCTTTTGCCAAAATTATTCTGCACCCAAATAACCACATGGTCAAGTAATGGTGGTTAACCAGATTATTTGCATATTTATTGTGATTATTGTTTTTTGTTGCTTCTGTTCACTCCAAGCTGCTAAAGTTCAAGATCCTTAAGAGCTGGGATTTCCATCTACTTGGTTCATATATCATGACCCTCAGAACAATGCTGGGTATATATTTGACACTTAGGAAAAATTTGTTGCATAATCAAAATGCAATACATTTTATATACAAGTACACTGTTTAAAAGAAGCAAATATTCATTAAAAAGAAAGTCAATGTTATTCACTGTCAAATACAAATATAATGATATTAATTGACCTCCTTGAATGAAGGGGAAAAGTGGTGTTTCATTTGAATTTCCTACTGGATAAAACAGGAGTTTCTACTTCCAAACCCTTCACTGAATAACAGATTATTAGAAGATAAGCAGTGTCCAGTTTGCCTCTATCAATTGAAAGCAAGCCTCTAACAAGCATAAATTAAGGTCATAATGGATAATACTTCCATAAGCGTAGGATACTTGCAAGTTTGGAAGTTGTCCTAAGTTTGAAAATCCTATTGTCTGTCTCAGGCATTTGTCAATTTCTACTATCTGGAATGTGATAGTATTTTACATGTTTTTAAAGAAAAAATGTGTAGACAACTTTTGAGCACTCAGAGAAAATTTTCTAGTAATAGGAAATAATTTGCAAGGGAGTATAACATTCAGAACAACTGGCTCCCAGAATAAAGTGTGAAAGTAGTAGTTATAGTTCAAATTATTATATTGTCAACAATATCCATCTGGATAAATTTGAGTCAATTTTAATCAATAAGAAGTTTTTGTCTTAAAAGGCCAATCTCAAAATTCAGGGCTTTAGAAATGCCCTAATTTTCATGACCTTCAAGAATTTCCTATAGTTGATTGTTTATCTCAGATTTTGAGAATTATAAGCTGTTTGGGGCCTAATTTTTGTTCTCCTACAGCCAAATGTGTGGTGAGGCTAAGGGCAAAATAGCAGAATTGCTTTCCCAGGAACATGTAGTGGTGATCCACAAAGGCATGGATTTTCTTTTTTTAATTATTATTTTTCAAAGTTATTTATTCATTTATTTTTGGCTACGTTGGGTCTTTGTTGCTGGGCACGGGCTTTCTCTAGTTGCGGTGAATGGGGCTACTCTTTATTATGGTGCATGGGTTTCTTATCATAGTGGCTTCTCTTGTTGCAAGGCACAGGCTCTAGAGCACATGCTCAGTAGTTGTGGCACACGGGCTTAGTTGCTCCATGGCACGTGGGATCTTCCCAGAGCAGGGATCAAACCCGTGTCCCCTGCACTGGCAGGCAGATTCTTAACCACCGCATCACCAGGGAAGTCCAAAGGCATGGATATGGTTAGTGGTTTTTCTTATTCAGAACTATTGATTTGTTCTATTTTGACTATTTTATTTATACAAGGACAACCGATTATATTGATTAATATATAACAATACCCTTTTCGTATGGTTAACAAATCTAAAACTCTAAATACTAAACCCGGAGGTTTAAAGTACCTAGAATTATTTACTCATGGTAATTCTCATGTAAAACATTGCTTCATTGTCCTTTTCTAGTCATTCATTCTAAGCCTGGAAAATTCTGCAAACCAGAATTTCCAAACTCACCAAGTCACCTGCCAAGAAATAGCATTGTATAGTACATGTAATGATGGGTTCTGTAAGCTCCAGAGCAGCAACAGACTTGTTTAATAGGAGGAGCTTGGACTCATAATCTCCATGTATGAAACATAACTTTTATTTTCTTAATTGTGTGATGTCATATCTAATCAAGTACTTTTTCCTTTAAATATTACCTCTCTGGCCTGGCCAGGGTTGAAAAGTTGGGGTTTGGTTTAGTTCTGTTCTGTTTTTTACCTACCCAAATAATGATTTGTCATGAAATTAAAGGACTCAAAAAATCACTTAGATCAATGGTTAGCCATTTTTCTGACAAGAATTATCAATATATGTCATATTTTCAAAAGAATCATCTTCTTAGATATTCTTAATTACTCATTTGTAATGCATATACAATTTCCCATAAAGTAGTTTTTATGAATTCTGAGAGATCAGTTAGAAGAAGCCACCATTCAAAAGTTGTATCATTCTAATTTTCCCAAGCAAGTCCTTTTAAACTGATGGTGCGATTTTTTACACTGTTGTGTCACAGACCCACCAGAACGTTAAAACAATAGCAACCAGAGGACCAGGAGAAGACAGCGGAAGAGTAAGACTCGGAGATCACCTTCCCCCTCACAGATACACCAGAAATACATCTACACGTGGAACAACTCCTACAGAACACCCACTAAACACTGGCAGAAGACCTCAGACCTCCCAAAAGGCAAGAAACTCCCCACGTACCTGGATAGGGCAAAAGAAAAAACAGAGACAAAAGGATAGGGATGTGACCTGCACCAGTGGGAGGGAGCCGTGAAGGAGGAAAGGTTTCCACACACTAGGAGCCCCTTCACGGGTGGAGACTGCAGGTGGCGGAGGGGGGAAAGCTTCAGAGCCGCGGAGGAGAGCACAGCAACAGGGGCGCGGAGGGCAAAGCAGGGAGATTTCCGCACAGAGGATCGGTGCCGACCGGCACTCACCAGCCCAAGAGGCTTGTCTGCTCCCCCTCCGGGGTGGTCGGGGCTGCGAGCTGAGGGTCGGGCTTTGGTCGGAGCGCAGCGAGAGGACAGGGGTTGGCGGTGTGAACACAGCCTGAAGTGGGCTAGTACACCACGGCTAGCCGGAACAGAGTCCAGGGAAAAGTCTGGAGCTGCTGAAGGGGCAAGAGACTTTTTCTTCCCTCTTTGTTTCCTGGTGCGCGAGGAGAGGGGACTCAGAGCACTGCTTAAAGGAGCTCCAGAGATGGGCATGAGCCGCGGCTATCAGCGCGGACCGCAGAGACGGGCATGAGACGCTAAGGCTGCTGCTGTCACCACCAAGAAGCCTGTGTGCGAGCACAGGTCACTATCCACACCTCCCTTCCAGGGAGCCTGTGCAGCCCGCCACTGGCAGGGTCCTGGGATCCAGGGACAACTTCCCCGGGAGAACGCACGGCGAGCCTCAGGCTGGTGCAACGTCATGCTGGCCTCCGCTGCCGCAGGCTCGCCCACACTCGGTACCCTTCCCTCCCCCTGGCTTGAGTGAGCCAGAGCCCCTGAATCAGTGGCTCCTTTAATCCCGTCCTGTCTGAGCGAAGAACAGACACCCGTCGTCGATGTACACGCAGAGGTAGGGCCAAATCCAAAGCTGAGCCCCGGGAGCTGTGAGAACAAAGAAGAGAAAGGGAAGTCTCTCCCAGCAGCCGCAGGAGCAGCAGAGTAATTCTCCACAATCAACTTGATGTACCCTGCATCTGTGGAATACCTGAATAGACAATGAATCATCCCAAATTGAGGAGGTGGACTTTGAGAGCAAGATATATTATTTCTTCCCCTTTTCCTCTTCTTGTGACTGTGTATGTGTATGGTTCTGTGTGAGATTTTGTCTGTATAGATTTGCTTTCACCATTTGTCCTAGGGTTCTATCCATCCGTTTTTTTTTTTTTTCTTTTTCTTTTTAAAATTTTTTTTCATAATATTTTTTATTCTAATAACTATTTTATTGTATCTTACTTTGATTTTATTTTACTTTATCCTCTTTCTTTCTTTCTACTTTTTCTCCCTTTTATTCTGAGCCGTGTGGATGAAAGGCTCTTGGTGCTCCAGCCAAGAGTCAGTGCTGTGCCTCTGAGGTGGGAGACCCAACTTCAGGACACTGGTCCACAAGAGACCTCCCAGCTCCATGTGATATCAAACAGCAAAAATCTCCCAGAGATCTCTATCTCAACACCAGTACCCAGCTTCACTCAACGACCAGCAAGCTACAGTGCTGGACACCCTATGCCAAACAACTAGCAAGACAGAAACACAGTCCCATCCATTAGCACAGAGGCTGCCTAAAATCATAATAAGGCCACAGACACCCCAAAACACACCACCAGTTGTGGACCTGCCCACTAGAAAGACAAGATCCAACCTCATCCACCAGAACACAGGCACTAGTCCCCTCCACCAGGAAACCTACACAACCCACTGAACCAACCATAGCCACTGGGGAAAGACTACTAAAACAACGGGAACTATGAACCTGCAGTCTGCAAAAAAGAGACCCAAACACAGTAAGGTAAGCAAATGAGAAGACAGAAAAACTTACAGCAGATGAAGGAGCAAGATAAAAACCCACCAGACCTAACAAATGAAGAGGAAATAAGCAGTCTACCTGAAAAAATAATTCAGAGATAGTAAATATGATCCAAAATCTAGGAAATAGAATAGAGAAAATGAAAGAAACATTGAACAAGGGTCTAGAGGAACTAAAGAGGAAACAAGCAATGATGAACAACACAATACGTGAAATTAAAAATACTCTAGAAGGGATCAATAGCAGAATAACTGAGGCAGAAGAACAGATAAGTGACCTGGAAGATAAAATAGTGGAAATAACTACTACAGAGAAGAATAAAGAAAAAAGAATGAAAAGAACTGAGGACAGTCTCAGAGACCACTGGGACAACATTAAATGCACCAACATTCGAATTATAGGGACCCCAGAAGAAGAGAAAAAGAAAGGGACTGAGAAAATATGTGAAGAGATTATAGTTGAAAACTTCCCTAATATGGGAAAGGAAATAGTTAATCAAGTCCAGGAAGCACAGAGAGTCCCATACAGGATAAATCCAAAGAAAAACATGCCAAGACACATATTAATCAAACTATCAAAAATTAAATACAAAGAAAACATATTAAAAGCAACAAGGGAAAAACAACAAATAACACACAAGGGAATCCCTATAAGGTTAACAGCTGATCTCTCAGCAGAAACTCTGCAAGCCAGAATGGAGTGGCAGGACATATTTAAAGTGATGAAGAAGAAAAACCTTCAACCAAGATTACTCTACCCATCAAGGATCTCATTCAGATTTGATGGAGAAATTAAAACCTCTACAGAGGGGCTTCCCTGGTGGTACAGTGTTGGGAGTCCACCTGCCGATGCAGGGGACATGGGTTCGTGCCCCAGTCGGGGAGGATCCCACATGCCATGGAGTGGCTGGGCCCGTGAGCCATGGCCACTGTGCCTGCACATGCGGAGCCTTTGCTCCGCAATGGGAGAGGCCACAGCAGTGAGAGGTCCATGTACTGCAAAAAAAAAAAAAAAAAGAAAACATAAAAAACCTTTACAGACAAGCAAAAACTGACAGAGTTCAGCACCACCAAACCAGCTTTACAACAAATGCTAAAGGAACTTCTCTAGGCAAGAAAAACAAGAGAAGGAAAAGACCTACAATAACAAACCCAAAACAATTAAGAAAATGGAAATAGGAAGATACATATCGATAACTACCTTAAATGTAAATGGATTAAATGCTCCCACCGAAAGACACAGATTGGCTGAATGGATACAAAAACAAGACCCTTATATATGCTGTCTACAAGAGACCCACTTCAGACCTAGGGACACATACAGACTGAAAGTGAGTGGATGGAAAAAGATATTCCACACAAATGGAAATCAAAAGAAAGCTGGAGTAACAATTCTCATATCAGATAAAATAGACTTCAAAAAAAAGACAATTACAAGAGACAAAGAAGGACACTACATAATGATCAAGGGATCGATCCAAGAAGAAGATATAACAATTGTAAATATTTATGCACCCAACATAGGAGCACCTCAATACATAAGGCAAATACTAACAGCCATAAAAGGGGAAATTGACAGTAACACAATCATAGTAGGGGACTTTAACACCCCACTTTCACCCATGGACAGATCATCCAAAATGAAAATGAATAAGGAAACACAAGCTTTAAATGACACATTAAACAAGATGGACTTAATTGATATTTATATGACATTTCATCCAAAAAAAACAAAATACACATGTTTCTCAAGTGCTCATGGAACATTCTCCAGGATAGATCATATCTTTGGTCACAAATCAAGCCTTGGTAAATTTAATAAAATTGAAATTGTATCAAGTATCTTTTCTGACCACAACGTTATGAGACTAGATATCTATTACAGGAAAAGATCTGTAAAAAATACAAACACATGTAGGCTAAATAAGACACTACTTAATAACCAAGAGATCACTGAAGAAATCAAAGAGGAAATCAAAAAATACCTAGAAACAAATGACAATGAAAACACGACCACCCAAAACATATGGGATGCAGCCAAAGCAGTTCTAAGAGGGAAGTTTATAGCAATACAATCCTACATAAGAAACAGGAAACATCTCAAATAAACAAGCTATCCTTGCATCTAAAGCAATTAGAGAAAGAAGAACAAAAAAACCCCAAAGTTAGCAGAAGGAAAGAAATCATAAAGATCAGATCAGAAATAAATGAAAAAGAAATGAAGGAAACAATAGCAGAGACCAATAAAACTAAAAGCTGGTTCTTTGATAAGATAAACAAAATTGATAAACGATTAGCCAGACTCATCAAGAGAAAAAGGCAGAAGAATCAAATCAACAGAATTAGAAATGAAAAAGGAGAAGTAACAATTGACACTGCAGAAATACAAAGGATCATGAGAGATTACTACAAGCAACTCTATGCCAATAAAATGGACAACCTGGACGAAATGGACAAATTCTTAGAAATGCACAGCCTTACAAGACTGAACCAGGAAGAAATAGAAAATATCAACAGACCAATCACAAGCACTGAAATTGAAACTGTGATTAAAACTCTTCCAACAAACAAAAGCCCAGGACAAGATGGCTTCACCAGCAAGATCTATCAAACATTTAGAGAAGAGCTAGCACCTATCCTTCTCAAACTCTTCCAAAATATAGCAGAGGGAGGAACACTCCCAAACTCACTCTACAAGGCCACCATCACCCTGATACCAAAACCAGACAAGGATGTCACAAAGAAAGAAAACTACAGGCCAATATCACTGATGAACATAGATGCAAAAATCCTCAACAAAATACTGGCAAACAGAATTCAACAGCACATTAAAAGGATCATACACCATGATCAAGTGTTGTTTACTCCAGGAATGCAAGGATTCTTCAATATACACAAATCAATCAACATGATGCACCATATTAACAAACTGAAGGAGAAAAAACATGATCATCTCAATAGATGCAGAGAAAGCGTTCGACAAAATTCAACACCCATTTATGATAAAAACCCTGCAGAAAGTAGGCATAGAGGGAACTTTCCTCAACATAATAAAGGCCATATATGACAAACCCACAGCCAACATCGTCCCCAATGGTGAATAATTGAAACCATATCCACTAAGATCAGGAACAAGACAAGGTTGCCCACTCTCACCACTATTATTCAACAGAGTTTTGGAAGTTTTAGCCACAGCAATCAGAGAAGAAAAAGAAATAAAAGGAATCCAAATCGGAAAAGAAGAAGTAAAGCTGTCACTGTTTGCAGATGACATGATGTTATACATAGAGAATCCTAAAGATGCTACCATAAATCTGCTTGAGCTAATCAATGAATTTGGTAAAGTAGCAGGAAACAAAATTAATGCACAGAAATCTCTGGCATTCCTATACACTCATGATGAAAAACCTGAAAGTGAAATTAAGAAAATACTTCCATTTACCATTGCAACAAAAAGAATAAAATATCTAGGAATAAACCTACCTAAGGAGACAAAAGACCTGTATGCAGAAAATTATAAGACACTGATGAAAGAAATTAAAGATGATACAAGTAGATGGAGAGATATACCATGTTCTTGGATTGGAAGAATCAACATTGTGAAAATGACTCCACTACCCAAAGCAATCTACAGATTCAGTGCAACCACTATCAAACTACCACTAGCATTTTTCACAAAACATGAACAAAAATTTTCACAATTCGTATGGAAACACAAAAGATCTGGAATAGCCAAAGCAAGAAACAGAGCTGGAGGAATCAGGCTCCCTGACTTCAGACTATACTACAAAGCTACAGTAATCAAACAGTATGGTACTGGCACCAAAACCAAAATATAGATCAATGGAACAAGATAGAAAGCCCAGAGATGACCCCATGCACATATGGTCACCTTATCTTTGATAAAGGAGGCAAGAATATACAATGGAGAAAAGACAGCCTCTTCAATACGTGGTGCTGGGAAAATTGGACAGCTACATGTAAAAGAATGAAATTAGAATGCTCCCTAACACCATACCCAAAAATAAGCTCAAAATGGATTAAAGACCTAAATATAAGGCCAGACACTATAAAATTCTTAGAGGAAAACACAAGCAGAACACTCTATGACATAAATCACAGCAAGATACTTTTTGACCCACCTCCTAGAGAAATGGAAATAAAAACAAAAATAAACAAATGGGACCTAATGAAACTTCAAAGCCTTTGCACAACAAAGGAAACAAACCATAAACAAGATGAAAAGACAACCCTCTGAATGGGAGAAAATATTTGCAAACTAAGAAAGTGACAAAGGCTTAATCTTCAAAATATACAAGCAGCTCATGTAGCTCAATATCAAAAAAAAAAAAATCCAACCCAATCCAAAAATGGGGAGAAGAGCTAAACAGACATTTCCCCAAAGAAGACATGCAGAATGCCAACAAGCACATGAAAGGATGCTCAACATCCCTAATAATTAGAGAAATGCATATCAAAACTACAATGAGTTATCACCTCACACTGGTTAGAATGGCCATCACCAAAAAATCTACAAACAATAAATGCTGGAGGGGGTGTCTCAAAAAGGGAACCCTCCTCCACTGTTGGTGGGAATGTAAATTGATACAGCCACTATGGAGAACAGTATGGTGTTTCCTTAAAAACTAGAAATACAACTACCATCCGACCCAGCAATCCCACTACTCTGAATATACCCTGAGAAAACCATAATTCAAAAAGAGTCATGTACCACAATGTTCATTACAGCACTATTTACAATAGCCAGGACATGGTAGCAACCTAAGTGTCCATTGACAGATGAATGGATTAAGAAGATGTGACACATATATACAATGGAATATTACTCAGCCATAAAAAGAAACAAAATTGAGTTATTTGTAGTGAGTTGGATGGACCATGAGTCTGTCATACAGAGTGAAGTAAGTCAGAAAGAGAAAAACAAATACCATATGCTAACACATATATATGGAATCTAAAAAAAAAATGGTTCTGAAGAAACTAGGGACAGGACAGGAATAAAGATGCAGATACAGAGAATGGACTTGAGGACACGGGAGGGGAAAGGATAAGCTGGGACAAAGTGAGAGAGTGGCATGTACATATATACATTACCAAATGTAAAATAGATAGCTAGTGGAAAGCAGCCACATTGCACAAGGATATCAGCTTGGTTCTTTGTGACCCCCTAGAGGGGTGGGGTAGGGAGGGTGGGAGGGAGACGCAAGAGGGAGGGGATATGGGGATATATGTATACGTATTGCTGATTCACTTTGTTCTACAGCAGAAACTAACACAACCTTGTAAAGCATTTATACTCCAGTAAAGATGTTAAAAAAATGATTGAATTAAAAAAAAAAAGATATTGAATATAGTTCCCTGTACTCTACAGTAGGTCCTTGTTCTTTATCTATTTTATATTTAGTAGTGTGTATATGTTAATCCCAAACTCCTAATTTATTTCCTCCTCCAGTAATTTTTATTTTATAAGATGTGCCCTGTAGTGAATAAAAGAATCCGATGTTATACATCATTACAATAGGAAATGATTTTCAATTAAAAAAATCAGTCTCTACACTTTGTACCAAAGAAAATATGAAAGTTGCAGCTAATAAAAGAGTGGTTCACAGCCCCTCACTTCATATAAGATCTACCTGTATTAATACTCTTTCCTCCCCCCAAAATTATTCCAGGTGAACTCTGCCCTTATCAGTTAATTTTGACGAGTGGTAGTGCAAGTTGTTTCTGTTTTCCTGGAATTGACAACAAGAGGTTAAGAGCTGAGTTATAAGGCGTCAGTTTGTCCGTATTCTATTGATAACTTCAAAGAATCAGCGGATATGGTACCTGACAGTTGTTTAGAGCTTGCTGATACCTGTTGTTCCAGCAGGACCAGTGTGAAAAACCCCACCTCATTTTCCTCACCTTTTCCAACTTCTGTATGAATTGAGTGTTATTCAAACATTATTCTTTTCTCCTCTACTTGCTGGGGCCTTAGATGCTCTATCTATTTCTTTATATTTACTTCACCTATTTTTTTTTTGTTTGTTTGCAGTACGCGGCCCTCTCACTGTTGTGGCCTCTCCCGTTGCAGAGCACAGGCTCCGAACGCGCAGGCTCAGCAGCCATGGCTCATGGGCCCAGCTGCTCCACAGCATGTGCATCTTCCCGTACCGGGGCGCGAACCCGTGTCCCCTGCATCGGCAGGCAGACTCTCAACCACTGCGCCACCAGGGAAGCCCTACTTCACCTATTTAATGCATATATTTTTAAATTTAACTTACAACAAATTATGGCTTTCTCCATCATTTTCACTCTTGCTTTTATGCAATCAATAGTTGCTAAATTTTACTCTCATTTTTACATATGTCTTTATTCAACCTTCCTTCTTTTGTTAGAAACTATCCATTTCCCCCTGTCACAGGAGGGTAATTAGTAGTAAACTCTGTTTTGTTATCTACGAATATCCTTATTCACCTTCTTTCCTAAAAGATCACTTGTTGGGAATACCATTCTTAGTTAACAGATATTTTCCTTGAATTTAATACAGATGTAATTCAATACAGATGGAACTCTACCTTCATTGTTGCAGTGGAAAGGCAGTCAGTCTAGCTTTACTATGAAGATGACCCCCTCTCTAAACTTACCCACCACTTTTTAAGATCTCTTTTGCTTTGGGGTTCTACAATTTCTCTGGAATGTGTCTAGGCTGGGCTATGTTTTTTTATTTGTATTGTTCTGAAATCTCAGTTTCTTCATTCTTTTGTTTATCTGGCTCGTCTGGATCTAGGAGAATCCAGATCACCCTGCTGGGTAGCAGGGTCTAACTCTTATTCTTCCTTTTAGCTTCACCACATTAAGGCAACCCTAAATGTTATCACCTGTTATATATGGTACAGTTGACAAAGTCAAAATTCAAGGTTTTCAGAAACCCTCTGAGTGATTAGTGCTAGCTATCTTTTCTCCCAGTGATTCAGCTTTCACTATATTTAAGGATCTGAGGATTTCTTATTTTCATGTCCATTCATAAATACATTCCTCTTTTTAAATGTATTATATGTAACATTTTACTTGCCTTAATTTGCAGGGTCACTCAAAATGTCTCATACAACAATGCACAGAAAGTTGAGTCCGACTTCTTTATTAAGAGGGGTGTGAAGGCAGAAGGAAGACAGGGACTCTCTTACTTGAGACGTAGAGTCTGCAGTGTGTTTGGCCTCCCTTCCCCTTTTCTCCTATTCCCCTCCATGGGTGGGTGGGGGACAGGGTAGGGTGTCAAATTAGATTTGTCTTTCAGAGTCCTGACTTGAGGTTTCTTATGTAGGATGACAATGATTTAGAACAAAAGCAACCAGAAGGGACTATTCAATTCACGCCCTGAGTAGAGCCCATTGTTTTCTATTTCTTTTTTTAAAGGACAACCCTAGGAAAAATCCAGAAAGAGGAAAGTATGTGTGACATAGACGTTCACACCCCCATCTCTACCGCAATCCCAACCCAACCAGTGAAGTCACAGCTCCCTCGAAACCATAGGCACCTCTAAATAATACATTCATTAGTCCAGCTTGGGTTAGGTGCCAATCCCTTGGTCAAGGGGCAGTAAGCATTTTCGTGATTCTCCCACCAGGAGTACATGAAGTGGGGAAGGGGCATTTCTGTAAGGGGATAGCCAGATAGCTGTAAAAGACAAAGGGAAAGACATAATGGGCAGACAAGAGCATCACGTGACCAGGATGGCTCACATTGAAATAAAGATGTTATTGGAACAGGGAAAGGGATAGCAAAGCTTGTAAGATATATATGCCTAGAAAGATATCATGGAGGAATAATATTCTTGCACACAAGAAGGGAGCCCAGAATATTAAGGATTAGTATTTAACATGAAAGAAACTTGGACAAAACTGCAAATAGTCTAGTTTAAAAAGAAAAAAATCAATCAGAGTTGCAGATTTTGGGCTTCCCTGGTGGCGCAGTGGTTGAGAGTCTGCCTGCTGATGCAGGGGACACGGGTTTGTGCCCTGGTCCAGGAAGATCCCACGTGCCGCGGAGCGGCTGGGCTTGTGAGCCATGGCCGCTGGGCCTGTGCGTCCGGAGCCTGTGCTCCACAATGGGAGAGGCCAAAACAGTGAGAGGCCCGCATAATGCAAAAAAAAAAAAAAAAAAAAGTTGCAGATTTTACATGAGATGTTAAAAACTCTTGATGAGTGCCTTAAACCAAAGAAACCAACACATTTTTGTATTAATGTGAGGATTAATTATATTTTCACTATGGTTGTGTGTTTTTCCTTAAAGTCTACTAAACAATACTGATGGTTTAAATAACTATTCTATGAAATAACTATTTTGTATTATACACAGGCCTGTATGTGTTTGGTATTTTCAGGTTAGTTGTGTATATTTCCTAGAATAAACTATAAGTTTCTTAAAAGCAAAGGAACAGTTTGTCTTGAGGAAATGAAATATTTCAATGCTACATATGTCTCTTCAAAATTGATAAATGGATTGATTAATTAACAGATTAAATTGTGTAGGAGCTCTGATTTGGCCTTTTTAAGCAGCTTTGATCATAGTTCTAGAAAATCAGTCACTGGCAAACAATAGAAAATAAAAAGGAATATTCTGAAGCCCATTGTATTTTGTTTTTCTTTGTTTGATTTTCTCTTCCCCTCTCTACCAAGGCAGAATTGAAAAGCTCTTTTCCACTGTCATCCAATATTAGACATTTTGCCAGACAGGCAAAGTGGAGGTAATATCATAAAGAGTAATGACTAAATTTATTTTAGAGCATCTGCTTCTACAGCTTTGGAAAGAAAGTGATTCAGAGCTGAGAAATCTGGTTAATGCAATCAAAAATCCCTGTGGTACCATTCTTGACCTTTAAAGCCAACACGCATTTGCAGAATGGAAAATTGAGCAGGAAACCTGCTTTCAAACCCTTGCTTAGTGACGTTTGGTGGTTTACCAGCTAGACAGTACTCCTTATCAATATTTCAGAGTCTGATGGAACAGCTGCCCTTTGAAACCAAAGGTCATATTCAGAACTGGAAAATAGAATGGCTTGCAGAAAGTCATCTCTAGTAGTACTAATCTCAGCTACAAAACAATATTGAAAACATTTAGAAAGAAATATTTTTGGAATATATTTCAGAAAAGCTATTTCTAATAGTGGACTTAGAAGCTTCGAAAGTTATAATTTGTTAGTTATTATTTATTTTTAATTTTTATTGGAGTTTAGTTGCTTTACAATATGTGTTAGTTTCTACTGTAGGCAGTGTATCAGCTATACGTATACATATATCCCCTCTTTTTTGGATTTCCTTCCCATTTAGGTCACTACAGAGCATTGAGTAGAGTACCCTGTGCTTTACAGTAGTTTCTCATTAGTTATCTATTTTATACATAGTATCAATAGTGTGTATATGTCAATCTCCATCTCCCAATTCATCCCACCCCTCCTTCCCCCTTGGTATCCATATGTTTGTTCTCTACACCTGTGTCTCTATTTCTTCTCTGCAAATAAGATCATCTATGTCATTTCTTTTAGATTCCACATATATGTGTTAATATACTATATCTGTTTTTGTCTTTCTGACTTACTTCACTCTGTGTGACAGTCTCCAGGTCCATCCACATCTCTACAAATGACCCAATTTCATTCCTTTTTGTGGCTGAGTAATATTCCATTATATATATATATATATATGTGTGTGTGTGTGTGTGTGTGTGTGTGTGTGTGTACCACACCTTTATCCATTCATCTGTCGATGGACATTTAGGTTGCTTCCTAATTGCAGTAACAGAAAGACATTCGTACCGATATAGGTATAGGAGTTTCTTTTGTTAAGTCACATAGATGATCTTCTAAATATTTGTGGAACTAGGAAAAAATGCACACCCAAGGTGCATGGATCCAGAATTTGAAAGTTAGAGACTGAAACCATCCTTCTTTTCATCTCTGCCTCTCACTGTATTATCTAATGCATTCACCTACTTCTCTACAAAAACAAACTTCCTAATGAGTTATGCCATTTCCTCAATGGCTTTAGTATGCTCTATCATCCACTCTGGTTTTACTTCTATAGGGTTGAACTCAAGTTCAACACTTGGCATACTTTAATTAGCCTCAACTCTAAGGTTTCTAGTTCAAATTCTTGTAAAATCAAACTCAGCATTGTTTATAGATTCGGTTCCTTAAGTCAAAACTTCATTCCTGTTAATGGCAGTAAAGGAGTTACATGCTACCAAGAAAATAAGTAAATAAAGGCAGAAATGGATGGTTGGAACTTCAGTTGGCTTCAGATTATTTTTAAAGAGGGTACAGATAGGGAAGCAATTATCAGCTTCTCTACTAAAATTAGTAAAGTAAATTCAGGGTAGAAAGGAGACTATTGATCCATCAATTTAAACCAATTGAGCTAATTTATTTTACTTAACGAGGGACTGTTTTTTGATCTCCAAAGTAAACAGCCTAATTCTGAAAATACCTATGGATGAACTATGTTTTCTTGCCTTATTTTCTTAAGGATTACCAAAAAGCATTGGAAAATAGTAAGACATAAATGATATCACTGACCAGGATTAGAACATCAGACTGTTTATGATAGTAAAGAGGTATAAAGTTACAAATAAACTTGAGAAAAAATGTTTGGAGAAACAGCAATTAAACCTCAACAGATGACATTATGGTTAAAATGGTGACCTTGACACTTAGGAAATTTTCCCTTTTGATAACATAGGAAAGTTGAACTAGACTCATGTGATAGTCATTTTTATGAGCACTAACAGTGGGCTGGACAATAAACCTAGAATTAAACTAATAATAACAACAACAATAACAGCAGTAATAAACAAAACCCCACCCCTGGCATCAGGGAGCTCATAATCCCGAAATTTTATGCCTTCTAGCCCTAAAATTCTGCTAACTCATGTGTTCAGGGCAATAGCAGTATTGAAGAAGATAATATTATATATAATATCCCAGAACCAGGGATGCACAGATCTGCCCTAGTGCAAGCTTTCTTCCACTATAAGACTCCTAAAGCTACCTGCACTACAGAAATTTCAAATTGGAAGCAAATTAACACTTTTTATTAATGGAACGAATGCTAAAACTCCCATGTTAGGCTTTGGCAAATGCAGAATTATGGAATGTGGAATACATTTATAGACCTAAAATGGTATTTGCTTAATTTCTAAAACCCAAATCCAAAATTGGGTCTTACTGCCTTCTGGTCAGCAGCATGACATGAAAGACTGGAGCAGTGAAGGTCAGGGGTCATAAGTGAGTTCATTGACCCATCTGGCTGCTAGACTGGTCGTTGTGGCAGATAGGAAAGATATTGTTTCTCAAAAGAAAAAAAAAATGGCAGTGGGGGAGGAAGGAAAGGAAAGAAAAGGAAAGGGGAAAAAGGAAAAGAAAGAAAAAGAAAACATGGCTCAATCACTTTCTTAGAGTTCAAAGTCAGATTAGCAAATAGTTGAAAGAGAAAAAAAAGCATGGTGGAGGCATGGTGGGATAGGAAAAGATATGCTTTCTGGATGTAAATAGGAATCTGTGAATCCACAAAACATAAAAATTCAGAGATTGAATGTCCTGTGGATTCACAGATTTTACAAATTCTCATAAAATAAGTCCATATTCCTGACTAGGGTCTACAAGGCCCTTCACCATCTAGTCCCCATCCACCTTCTGATTTCAGCCTCAGCCTCCTCCTCCTGACTGCTGGATACACTGATTTATTTCCTGGTCCCTGTATGTAACATGCACATCCTGCCCTCCCCCTCTACATAATGAACTCCTGTTCATCTCTAGCTGGAGATCAAGCCATTCCATCTAATGAAAACATCCCCTAACTCCCATAGAAAGGCCTAGTTCTTCCTTTGCCATGATTTCCATAGAGAATTTACACAGCCTTTAGAAAACCATGATGTGTTTTTTTTTTCTTGCTGCTTTACTGTCTTCCTGATAAACTGAACTCACTGAATGTAAGGCAGACGGTGCTTCATCTTTGCGCTGTGAAATATCTTGCTTAACAGGTGTTTAAAAATAAATAACATACAAAAATTAAAAGTAATCTAAAGTACTTAAAGATATCATGTAGTTTGCAACTAGCAACAAGAATCAACAATAAAGAAAATATTAATATAATGGTTTATTGTCTTCTTTAATACCAATGACTACGATCTTTTAAAAAAATCCCTTCTCAATTCTTGAGCGGTTTGTAATCAACTAAGTAAATAAAGCATACAATATGTGTTAGGATAGAGGTCCAAAAATGGTCCCTATTCTCCAAGCCTTCCTGTGCCCCCTCATCCTTTGCAACATGACTTTGCAATTTTTACCTTTGAATCTGGTCTGATCTTGTGACTTGTCTTAGGGTTAGACACTCACTTCTACTGTCTCTCTTGGAGCCCCGCCCACAATGAGAAACCAGACTGGACAAACATGAACCACGAGGGACCATATAAATCTAAGCAGAGTCAAGTAGGTCTATCCCAGGTCTTCCCAGACCAACCAGTTCCCCGAAATCGGACCACAAATGCATGACAAGTCCAGGCCACTCAGTGAAACCATCAAATCAATATAGACACATGTCAAATAATAACTTTCTATGGTTTGAAGCCACTAAATTTGGGGGTGATTTATTATCAACAGCAGTAACTGACACAAAACAATACAGAATTTTGAAAGGAGAAGAAAAATATCCCCTTACCTTAGAATAAGGACCAGACAAAAGAGCTAAGATCACAATTATAAATATTTAAATATTTGACATAGAATAACAGATAAAAGAATCAGTCAAAACCAGGATCCAAACTAGATGAAAAATCATATAATTATTCTTTTTCATAGGGATATTTTTGTCAGATTATTTTGTGAAAAACAGTTTTCATTACCTCAGGGTCTTATAGTCACATAAAAATAATTGTGTCATAATAAAAGAACTTTATTCATAGGAACATAAACACTCATATCAATATCTATTTTTTATATTGCTATCTGGCATCCAGTTTTCTTGTAACATTATATTTAGACTCACAAATGTGATTGAAAATGTATCTCCTCATTTGATTGCCTGGCTTTTCCATCACTAAAAGTGAAAAACTGAAACATTAGTTTTGTTCTACGACTTCATTCATTTTTTTCTTTTTAATCTCTTGAATGAGTGACTTTTTCAGATCAATATCCATGATTTATAAAGCTATTTCATTACCTGTAGTATTAAACGATTTGAAGATTAATAATCCTTCTATTAAAATACTACTGTCTATAAATAAAGTGTGGAAAAATCTGTTTATCTTATACCTAAAGGTCACTATACATGTAACTAAAAACATAGTTCTATTTGGGATCATGCTTTCTATCTCATAGACTAAAAAGAAAATCACATGTACCTGGTACTGTGTGGGGACTTTAATATTAATTTGATTAATTCTCTGCATGATTCATTTTGTTTTTAAAAAGAATCATCATGTGTCTTTTCTTCGTTTTCCTAAAGAGGACAGAGATTCAAGGACCTTTAGCAAAGGTTTTAAGATTGAAAGTTTTAAAGTATAAGGATTTCAAGCTTGATATTTCTGTTTAGTAATACATGTGTAGTAAGTGGAATTTGGAAAATTCAGAACCATATATGAAAGAAAAAAATGTATAACTGTAGAAAATTTTACTCCACAATTAAGGTATTCTCAAGGCTTCAAGTATAGGACCACAGAGCATATAGCTAAAGACTGGAATGATATCACTTACAGGTGGAATCTCAAAAAGCCAAACTTGTGGAAACTGAGAGTAGAATGCTGGTTACTAGGGCCTGGGAGGTGGGGGAATTGGGGAGAGGTCGTTTAATGTACAAATTTTCAACTAGTAGTTAAATAAGTTCTGGAGATCTAACTCACAGCATGGTGACTATAGTCAACAATTCTGTTGTGTCACCGTCAAAGTTTTTAAGAGACTGGATCTCAATTGTTCTCATTTCCAAAAACAAAAAAAAGAAGAAGAAAATGATAACTATGTGATGTGATAGAGGTGTTAGCTAACACACTGGTGGTAATCATATTGCAGTATATAAATGTATCAATATGTTGTATACCTTAAACTCACACAATGTTGTATGTCAATTATATCTCAATAAAAAGAAAGACTGAAATAATCAGATCTGATCTCTTTACTAAGGTTTAAACCTAAGTATCTAATTATTAACCAGGCATGTCAATTTGAATACACAATGGATCAAACAAACCAAACCCTCACCTTCCCCTGCAAACCTTAATTCTATAAGTAACATCATGATCCATCCCTTTGGTCAAACCAGAAACCTGGGCAGTAGCTTTGATTTTTGTTTTTCTTCAGAGCTCTCCCTCCTCTTAAATCTTCTCTTTTTTAAGACCTACCCTTTCCGTCTCATAAATACTTCTTGAACTTGTCTGCATCAAAATTTCATTCATCTAATTTAAGCTAACACATCACACACAGACTCAAGCCACAACTCTCAAAATGGTCACTGGGATTTTATTATGATCAAATCTTAATCTCGTCATTTCTAGACCAGGGGATTAGGCATTTTAACATGATCCACCAGGCCCCATGTTCCAAATCCTGATAAACTCTTAACTTCCTGGTCTAGATAGGCTGAGCTACTTCCAGGTTTCATTGTCTATCTCCCCTTGGAAATCTCGCAAATTCAGTCCCCTCTTCTCAGAACACTCTCACATACTTCTTCCTTAAGTGGATAAATCCTACTTGTTTTCAGACATCATTTCCTCCAGGAAGTCTTCCACAAGGTTGGGTAAGGACTCTCGTGTTATTCCCATAACACCATGTGTTGACCTTATATCCCATCCCCCACTCTATTGCTTCAATCTCCAACTAAAGTATACCTCCTGTATCTCCAATTAAACTATAAGGTCACAGAGAATACAGCCTCTTCTTCTCATCCAGTTTAGTAATCGTTTAGTAATATTCTGATGCCTAGCAGAGTTCCTGGTTCATAATGAAAGAAATATTTGTTGAATAAATCAAATAAAGAATAAATAATTGTATAATAACTTTAAATGGATAACCCTAACTTGTCTATTGATTATGTACATTTCCAACGTGGATTTGTTAAACTGAGTATTTTTCTTATTGAACTTTACAAGATTAAGTACACTGAGTGATGCAAGGAGGCAGACTATAAGAGTAGAAAGAATATTTGAATCAAATCAGAATAGAAGAAATCCAGTTTTGAACTACATTTACACCTGTAAAACCATCACCACAATCAAGATAGTGAAACTACCCCAAACTTTTCAAGTTGTACATTCAAAATAGTATTCAATATATAGTTAATCATATGTCATTTATGCTTCAATAAAGCTATTTTTTAAAATGGGGGTAAATTGGTCAAGGGAAAATATTGAAAAATTATCATTTTAAACATAAAATATTAATATGTAATATATGCATTCATTCATAGATGGCAGCTTTTGCTGTAAGACAAAGGAGAGATAATCAGATGGCAGAAGCATAGCAGGAGAGTAAAATTATTACAAAACACCACTCACCTGGATTGGTTATGTGCTATGCTGCTTTCTACCATATACTCTTCTATCCAGTCTCTCTTTTAAAACATCACATGAAAGTAGAAACAAAGCACTTAGTATTGTCTCAGCTCCCAAAGATTATATTGTAAACCACTCCATGTGCTCAATTATGTGTTCTGTTAAAATTCATTGAGCATAAGAAAATAATGAAATTGCATTTTAGACTTCTGGAAGTGGAGAGAACTTTACAATTTGGTCCACCTGCTAATTTCCCAGATGAGCAATCTGAGATCCAGAAAATGGCCTGAGCTTTAAAGGGCCACACAGCAGGCAGTGGCATTGGCATTCGTATCACCCATTTCAAAATTCAGGGGAACACACTGCCTGAATTATTTTTTTGAGTAGCATTTTGGGTATAATTTATTATTTAATCAAATTCTATATCAGTCATCTTCCCCCAGTAAAGAATATAAATGATATTGCATGAGGAATTTATTCTATCCACTTAGGTAAAAATTAAGAATACTCCTTGCTACATACATCCATTTTTACCACTGCCTTATATCAATAGTTTCTCTCAATTACTCTCTCAAGTTTCACTAATAAAATTAACCTGCTGAACTTTCATTCTTCTTTAAATACCTAAATCATTACATTCATATGGTAGGCAATTGGCCAATATAAATCTAAATAATGAAATTTTGGATTAGGAAAATTCTTTCTGAGAAATCTATTTTTATTTTAACTTTTAGAGAAAAGCAGTCACTAAGGATAACCTCAGTATTATAATTTCTGTCAACACTCTGAAAACTTATTTATAGCCAACTATTTATTTTAGGCCTGGGGGTTGAGATTATGGTCCATTTAAAGATAAAAAGTTTACAATGGTTCAGTATAAAGTTGCAATATATATGCTTTCAATCACAAGGCAATATTCTTCTAAGGTAACAAATAACTCCATGGAAAAAAATTTTATATTAGTCATTGCTTTGAATCTTTCATTTTCATGAGCACTAAGCCACATTTTCTAAGACTGAAAGGCATTTCAAGGAACAAAAATGTTATTGGGTGCTACACTGATTTTGTTTATTTATAAAATCATAAAGTGTTTTAAAAAGTCATTTTCTTTTTGTCTTTTTCCTTTCCTTTTCCTTTTTTTTTTTTCTGTTGTTGTTGCTGTTATCACTTTTGACAGGTAGTGAGAAAAGATATAAAGAAAAAATGACTTTTTTCCCCAGTAATCCAAAGAGATTCATGAGGCATTCTTTAAACTGTATTTATGCCATGGTTCTAATGAAATTATAGCCCTAGGTAAGTAATTGTCATAGTTGTTTTTTACACAAATCAGCTACTGTATTTATGGCCTTTAATTATAACATTCTGGCTATCATCTTTCAATTAAGTTATGGGAAAAAAACATGACACAGCAAGTTTAGCAGTATTTGAGAAGCACAAAATGTGGTTTCTGTTAACCACTAGAAATGACCACTTGCAACACGGTTCCAACTCATAGCATCCCACTCACAACATGAAGACATTTATGACTATCACAAGGTTGTTTATACTCACTTAAGATTCACTCAGCTTAGACAATGGTTCATGAATTCACATCAGCTGCTTGCTTCCAATAAGTAAAGTATTAAAACCTGTCTGTTTTAGTTTTAATAGACCTTAAAACAATAACTCACATATAGCCAAAATATTTGGTGTATCCTTACCAAATACACACTTCCCATTAATCAGGATTCAACCTGAAAACCATAAGCAAAACTAGCCAGACGTCTCATAGGACATCTGTGTATATGTTATATGAGCGTAGCTTAATAAATTTTCACAAAATAAACACACTAAGGAAGCCAGCACCTAGGTCAAGAAGCAACATTATTGTAATTGCAGATACATACCTCCCCTTCCAGGTATTACTTCCACCCACAGGGCAACCACTCTCCTAATCTCTAACACCCTGGGTAACTTTTGTGTGTGGTTGACCTTCTCATTAATGGGCTAGTATGGTATATTCACTTTTGTATTTAACTTCTTTTGCTCAACTTTAAGTTGACAATATTTATCTATTTGGTGTGTGTCATGGTAGTACATGCTCATTGCTGATTAGTACTTTTAATTATTCAGGCTTTTTAAGAGTTGAAAATTGGTATATATATATATATATATATATATATATATATATATATATATATATATATATATATAAAACATTTTTTTCTATAAGAGTATGTTCTGTACCAATGTAAATGTATATGCCACTATGTACCACTGTTTTCCTACAATGTTTTCCTTTTGCCTTTTGATTAGCTAGTGAGAACTATATGGAAAAATGAAGCATGAAGGAGAAAACAGAAAATATTGGTTAACCATCCTCCACAGTAAATATTAAAATTGCTATATCTGAAATAATTACATTTCAAATTTGTAACATTCTTTGGTTTGCCTTACATCTGTGTGCTTCAGTATAAGGAGGTTTTATATTTACACTTGCATGATGCTTGAGAGATAATAAAACATTTTGTATATTTTTTCATTTATATTTCATAGAACTCAGCTAGAAAAGGCAGTTACCTTTAAGTATCTCTTATGTGTCTTGTACAATACTAACTATGGTGTGATATTTTTAAAAAAGCAAATGTCAGCAACCAAGATAATACTTACTATCACAGTTATTGTGCTTAAATAAAATAGTTGTGAGAGCTGAATGTGACTAAGGCATCCTTGGAAGTAAAGGAATAAAAGAAAGCAGTTAAATCAAGAGAATACAATACTCCTTTTTTAATAATAGCTTTAATTCTCTTTCTCCATTTTGAATGTGTCATTTTCACATTCTGGCTTTTTGCATGCCTGCCCCCTCCCTCATAATCCCCAAAATTGGATTTTGAGATTGAATTTTACCATGATATGGGCAGAAGGGGACGTATTAAATTAGATAACATAGAAAAACATCTTTCAGACAGATATCTAAACCAAAAGATAAGATAAGTGTCCCTAGACCCTAAGATATTGTTGGAATCCCTTTGGCTCATGATGGAGAACCACATCTGCATCCAAGAAGGTAGTGCTGGCCTCATATAGGTTCACAGAGGTGGGAAGACCTTCTTAGAAGAAGCTCTCAAAGCAGTTAAGTTGTGAACATCTAGGACCCCAGGAACAAGTGGTATATTTCATCCATGGGGGGTGAGAATTATAGGTCCTTGCACAGGCCATAGGAAATTTGTGAGAAGAGAAGGACCAAAAGTGAGAAAGACAGGACCAAAGTCCACAGGACCTTATTCAGGGAAACAAGGGAACGATTTAGGTAACAGGGAAGAAAGTCACTGGATCACTGACTATGGAAATACACAAATCAGGGACTTGGCAACAGAGTAAATTCTCAACACTCAGCTGCTGGTGGATGGATATTCAAAGTTTCAGCATTAGAAATTCTAATTTTAATCTGAATTATTCAGCACTTAGTCTAGGATCTCTTATACTTCCACTGACTTGGGATATTGTTGGCCTTGGGTCTGCAGTTCTGCTGAAGCAAGGCTTAGAGGATTTGGCAGCCAACATTGGAGGGTTACAAACCTAACATAAGGTCATTCAACTGTCCTTTCCCCACCTTCCTCTTTATAAAGTTAGAAAGTTGAGGAAAATCATCTCTAAGGTATCTTCTTGGTCTGCAAGTCTCAATTTCCTTTTTCTATCACTTTTTCACATCATCTTTTTGGAGGTTAGCACTTTTTAAGGTCATCCCCACCACATGATTCTGAAAATTCAAACTCATTAAAATCGAAGAATTAATCTAGCCATATAATGTAGACAGAGGTCAACAGAGCATCTAAGGCCAAAAGGAAAACACGAAGGAGGCTGTGATGAGAAAATTGTACCCGACTTCACCTTTCTCTTTGGCTTTGGTTTTTATTGGATGCTATGTTTCCTGGGGAACCATTCACATTTGCTGCAGGTAAATGCTTGTGCTCTGAATTTATTGACAGGCAGCAGATGGTCAAGGTATAGACCAAGGGTAGCTAAAACTGGGAAAGAGAGCATTTGAGAAAGATGACCAAGGCAAACTTTTTGGATTAGACATACATTGGGGTGGGGAGTTGTCATGAGCACTTACAGAAAAATGTAGCAGGCTTGTTTTTATACAGATAAGACAAGGGAAAGCACTGACCAGTTTATTTTTTTTTTATTTCCTCTGTTCCTAAAGTTGTCCTGAGTTGATACAAATAATTCTGAAGAAAGGAGGTCCTCAAAATTATAATGCATTGCATGTAGAATTATTGTTATAGTCCTATGCTTAATTTGTTTTAGGGGTGGACGGGACAACATTTTTACATAATACAAATTCAGTCTCTGAACTGGACTCTTGGGAGACAGGTAGATAGCTGATCCAGACAGATGACATCATTTTTTTTCCAAATGTAAATGGTCAATGATATTTTCCATTCAAAAACCATTCCAGTGGGTTTAACTGAGCACAGATATCCTTATGAAAAATAAGCAAATAAAAGAAAATTAAAAGATATAGACTAAACAGATGTTATACAGCTTCCTTTAGAGAAGGTATATTCCATTAGCACAGATCAAATAGCTTAGCAGTGCTTTCCTTCTTAATAGATATTAAAAGCACTGAGTGAGAATGCTCTTTCAAATAATTTAATTTGACATATGATATTTAACTACTTCTAGTAGATTCCAGGATGTTCGAAGCACAGAAGTTAACAGAATGGCTTTTAATTGAAAACCAAATAGACTTTTGAATATGAGTTCATAATTTAAATGAGATGCTCTTACAAACATATATAGCAGTATTTAACCTGGTTATTAACCTGTTAAAAGGATGCAATTCCTATGTGTGTGTAAACTGAGGGACTCCAGTTGAAGAAGAGCACAATTATTTTTTCTTTAATTAAATGTTTATTGAGATAATTCTAGATTCCCATGCAGTTGTAACAATACAGGGTGATCTAATGTGTCTTTTACCGGTTCCCTCCAATGGAAACATCTTATAAAACTATAATATAAAATCATAACTATTATGTTGTTATTGATAAAATCCACAGATCTTAGATTTTACTTATATTTATGTGTATGTGTGTATATTTAGTTCTATTCAATTTTATAATCTGTACGTTTGCACATCCACCACCACAATCAAGATACAGAACAGGGCTTCCCTGGTGGTGCAGTGGTTGAGAGTCCGCCTGCCGATGCAGGGGACGCGGGTTTGTGCCCTGGTCCAGGAAGATCCCACATGCCACGGAGCGGCTGGGCCCGTGAGCCATGGCCGCTGAGCCTGCACGTCCGGAGCCTGTGCTCCGCAACGGGAGAGGCCACAACAGTGAGAGGCCCACATACTGGAAAAAAACACAAAAAAACAAAACAAAGATACAGAACTTTCCCACTGTCATAAGGATCTCTCATGTTGCCCCTTTATAACTGCAAATCATTTTTTATCTCCCAAAGGGTAGGATGTCAAAGGAAAATGAAAGAAAAATATTTTAAGAAAATTGAAAAAGGTAAGAAAGTGTGAAGAATTAGTAAGACACAAAAGAAAACAACAGGAAAGAAACACAGATAATGAGGTCCTTAGCCTGGTTTTTCCCCCAGAAGGAGCTTGGACATGTATATGAGTAATTTATTTTGGAAATTGACACCATAGGAAACTGGGAAGACTAACACATGGAAAGTGGAGAAAACAATTTGTCTTTTAAGCTGATCACCACTGAGGGCACCTGGGTCTTGATCCTACTGGGACGGATGCTAGGAGGAACCATTAAAATGCATCAGAATATTCACAAGCACTGAGACAGAAAGGTGAGTATTTATCCTCTGATACACACTACAGCTTCCGGTTGGTCAAGGGCTGGCCCATGGGCTCACTAACAACTCCAGATACCTGCCTGGGTCACTGGTCAGCTGCATGTATGGAGTCTCTCTGTGAGGCTGCCGAGATGGATTCCTGTCTCTATTATTTTTATCCTTACTGACAGTCATGAAGCTTAAAACACAAAACTCATGTAGCATACTTAATTATTGTTTACAATAACTGACGTTTATTTTTATTTCAAGTTCCCATTTAGTTGAATCTGGAAATTTAACTTAGGTCAATTTCTAATGCCCACCCTTACTCTTTCTCTGCAGTTGTATTAAATTCCAAGGGACTTAGGAACAACAAAGATCTTGGCAGTGCTGCAGGCAACTGCATGAGTGATAACTGTGAAAGGGTAAGTGGGAGTCTATCTTCATTGGCTCCTGCTGATATATATGTATGTGTGCACGTGGTGTATGTATACACACATACACTCGTACATATACACATATGCACGCGTGTGTGTACGCATGTATGTAGAGAACCTTGGATCCTGGATCCACAAACTGATATCGTCTTGAATCACAAGATCTCTTCCTGTCTCTCAACTACTTCTAAGTCCTCATTTTTCATTAGAGTCTTTCTACTGATACATTGTTGAGACTCTGCCTTGGAGAGGCGGTATGTTTCCCTTCTGCTCTTGGATTCTCCAAACACATAAAAGCATTTGATTGCAGCCACCCCCATCCCCAAACCTGGGATTGATCTCTCCCTGGAGAATCGGGGGTGGAGGTGGGTGGGGAGTGCTGAGCTTAGTGTCTCTTTCCCAAATAATACAGTGTCTGTTCAATATCCAGAACTGTTCACCTAATCTCAGTCCTGCCAACCCAGGGGATAATTTTCCTGACTCAGGAACAGGAAGCCTTCATTAACTATTCCCTAAAATATGATATCTAAGCCCAGAAACTTGTCCCTAACTCCCTCCTCCTTTGATATCAGGATTTTTGAAGCAAAGACCAATAAGAATTGGCTCTATATTCTGTTCTGTCATCCCTTCCCCGAGGTGATGAAGGTAGAAAACTCAACTGCCTGAATGAGGTAAAGGGTCTGGGATATAAGATAATATTGAAGAAGGACCCTTAATTAATATTTCAAGGACATAGGCTGAAATAGTCATAATAATTATGGAAAAATATGTAACCTAAACACTACTCTGATTTTCTTAAAATAAAAACGAACCAATCAATCTCAGATGAACTGTTTCCCTTGTGAATGAATCTTAGCCAAAATTTCAGTGTACATGTACACAGTATGTTGTTTAAAGTATACTTTTTATAGGTGTGCAATTTTCCACATAATCTTTTTAATACATATGCATATATTCTAAAAAGTATATATGCATACTTAACCTGGAAAAGCAGAGTAATTTTTCTTGCCACCGAAAGGAATAAAGTGTATCGAGGTCATAAATAACAGTGTAATTATTTCATATTCTGTTACATTTGCATACTGTGACAATTTTTACTGACAATAAAAATCTCTCATATTCCAGAGTTTGAGAAATAATTATAATAACTGCAATCAAATGTTAGTGCTATACCTTGACATTTACAAAGCATTCCTTAGTGTATTGCTGCATTCAAATTTTATGAGAGAAACTGACTGGAAACTTTAAGTGAGCCAATTTTAAAGCAATAAATCATTTTACTTTTTTCCTAAAATGAAGGATGTACATGGAAGTACCATCGGTTGCCCCAGTACTCACAGCAGTAGTAACTTTATAGCAATTAAACTGTTACAGTAATTTCCAAAGCTAAAGAAATTTACCCTTCACCTTTCAAGGCTTATTTGATATACTAACATCAAACCCTGTCTCAATTCTACTCTAGTGGTGGCTATATTTCAATCTGTGAACTGTATTAGCAGTCTTTGGTTGACTACACCCATGATCTGGAGGACTGTTTATTGCATGTAAACTATGATTGGTTTTTCAAGTAATTATTTCTATTAGAGTCAAAGATTTCATATCTTTTCTTTCTATATCCTTTTTGTAACATGGCTGCAGCATTCCTTCCTTCGTACTCAAGAAGACACTCAGTTTTCCCAAGGGTTCCTACATTTCCTTCTACCTACATTGCAACTGTATTCAGAAAGTAAACAAATCATCAAAAGTCTGACACCTTGTCAGTCTAAGTTGGGAAAGGCAGTCATGTTTTAATCAACAAAGTTTAAAGAGAAAGAAAGAGGGAGAGGGAAGGAGAGAGAGGCAGAGAGAGATTCTTTTAGAATTTGTTGCATGTAACTTTTTAAACACAAGTTCTTTCAGACACTCCAGAATTGCTGGTTACATAGGAAACAGATTAGTTTAACAACTACAATGATAATATTTTTTAAAATGGAGTTTCAATTTGTATACTGAATGTCTTCAGTGCTAATATCAATGAAAGGAATTAATTTTGTATTCATGAACATGAAATATGGCTTTTCAAAATGTGTATTTATGGCATAATTTTTTGTCTAAAATTAAAAAGTTATCTAACTCATTAACTAATGAATCAGTATAGTGGATGTTTACATGTATATACTAATTGTAATGGAGAGGACAAAAAAAGAGATGAAAGAAAGAGATAGAGAGAGAGAGGGAGGGAGGGAGGGAGGGTAAAAGAAAGAAAGAAAGAAAAGAAAGAAAGAAAGAAAGAATGAATGAATGAATGAAAGAAAAGAAAGAAAGAAAGAAAGAAAGAAAGAAAGAAAGAAAGAAAAAGAAAGAAATGATGGTATTTTACTTTCTTTCACGTCTACCTTTCTTTCCTTACCCTAGATTATTTTATTGTTTTGTATTATTTCCTTTTTTATAGTGTTCACTGTAATGCTAGATTTGCTTCATTCAAGTTCCTTGTGATTCTCTCTCTCTCTCTCTCTTTCTCTTTCCCTCCCTCTCTCCGTGTGCATGTGTGTGTCTCTGTGTATTCTTGTGTCAGAGGGGGTAGGAAGAGAAAGAGAGAGAGGTAGAGAGACAGAGAGAGAGAGAGAGACAGAGACAGAGAGAGAGATTTGACCTAGATATTGGATGCTCATTCTAAAATAATGAGGCCAGTACAATGAAGGAATTCTCTCCTGTCTCATGATTTGGGAGCAGATTTGAAAGTGACAGGAGTGCAAGGAAGTTTCATGGCACATAAACACCATTTTTATTTATTGTCTGATAATTCCATATTATATGTCTTAACTTTATTCAATCTACTTCAGTAACCTAAAATGGACATCATATGCATTGACATCAGTCCTATCAGATTCTCAAAAGCATATAATTTGATGAGGGTGGCACATGCACAGAATAATTGTGTTTGCAAGAACAGCTTGACTTTGGCCATGAGAATGGAAGATAACATAATTCCTGAAATATGAGTGAGGGAAATGTAGCAATACTGATTTGCCTAAAAGTCTCCTTGGCATGGAATTGGGTTGGTGAATTGAGGAGAATATTAATTTGATGTTGGGCTTGTTCAGTTTATTTGCATTTTGCTAAACGACCAAGTAGGAATATCAGACAGACAAGTATATGCATGTGAATGGGAATCAGATGAAAGCCTCCACCAGGAATCCTCCAACTCAGTCTTAGAAGTAATAAAAGTAGATGAGCTCATAGTGGTATTGCTTTCCATGGAAATTCTTTCCCATGGATCTAATGATGAGGTGAATAATTCATTTTAGTATACCAACACATTTCTTTTTTTCTTGTTTATATGTATAAACAAGCAGTATATCTTATTTTCTGTGTCACTATAAAATCAAAGAATTACAGTTATGTATTTTCTATTTCAAGTTGATATAACTTTAAATTTTCATTAGAAGAAACCTAGCTCCCCAAACATTTCGGGATAAGTTTTTAACTTGATAAGGGCCATCCCACTGTCCTTATTTTATGGCATGTAAGATTCATATACTGCAAGAAAAGAGTAGAAATGTTGCCTAAGAAGTGAAAAGATTGAGGCCCATATCCTTTCTCTTTAGCGACTCACTCAAAGCTATTGTGACACCTCCCTAATTGAAATAGTTCCAAGCAAGACAAATAGGCTGAAGGTTCATTATAAGTAGTTTTGAGGGAGTGAGGAGGCTGGAGGGAAAAGGAAATATTTTTCTGTTGCACTCAAGTTTCTAGTTTTGGTAACTGGGTGAATGATGCTATTAAATGATACAGGAAATGTGAGAGGAGCCAGATGAGAAATTGTGAGGGGAGTGCAATTCAACCTGAAAATTTTGAATCCAAATGGAAGACGAAAGTTGCTATTTCTAATAATCTGCTATAGATTTATATCTAAAATGTAACATAATTGTTCATACTTTATACTTCTGGAGAAAGTACACAGCTAAAGTTCACCAATGCTGTCTGAACAAATTTTGTGTGTGTGTGTGGTACGCGGGCTTCTCACTGCTGTGGCCTCTCCCGTTGCGGAGCACAGGCTCCGGATGCGCAGGCTCAGCCGCCATGGCTCACGGGCCCAGCTACTCCGCAGCATGTGGGATCCTCCCAGACCCGGGCACTAACCCGTGTCCCCTGCATCGGCAGGCGGACTCTCAACCACTGCACCACCAGGGAAGCCCATGAACAAATTTTAGAAATATGTGTGTACATATCCTTTAGTTATAGAGCCATGAATAGATTTTTGTCAATGCAATTCTGTCTTAAAGTCTAGATCGGTACTGTCTAGAATTTTCAAATGTCTTATTCTTTATATTCCAGATGTGTGCCTCCAATCTGATAAGACTGTCCTTTAATTAGAGCATCTGGTCCATTTGTATTTAACTAACTTCTTATTTAGATATGAATTCACCTCCCTTTCTTTTAGTCTTGCCTTTCTATCCTTATTTTATCTGTTTTCTTTGACTTCTCTTGGTTTGATTATTTTTCATTATTCTATTTTACTCTCCTATTAGCTTGGTGGGTTTACAAAATTTATAAGACTACAAAGTTTGTTTACTATGCTTTTCAGTGGCTACCCAGAAATTATAACATACATCCTTGACTTATCACTATTTCGGGCTTTTACTACTTCCCATGGCAGGTAGTGATCCTCAACCACTTTAATTTCATTTGTCCTTCTGACTTTACAACTTATCTTTGTCAAGTGATTTAATTCCCTTTATTTTATGATTTTATTTATTTATTTATTTATTTTTGGCTGCATTGGGTCTTCGTTGCTGCATGTGGGCTCTCTCTATTTGCAGTGAGCAGGGGCTACTCATTGTGGTGGCTTCTTTTGTTGCGAAGCACGGGCTCTAGGCGTGCGGGCTTCAACAGTTGTGGCACGTGGGCTCAGTAGTTGTGGCACACGGGCTTAGTTGCTCTGCAGCATGTGGGAATCTTCCCAGACCAGGGTTCGAACCCGTGTCCCCATGCATTAGCTGGCGGATTCTCAACCACTGCACCACCAGGGAAGCCCAGTTCTCTTTATTTTAATCCCACAAGTCATTGTCAACATCATTTTTAATAGAAAACATTCATTCACATTTACTGATACATCTGCCATTTCCAATGTTCTTCCTTTAAATTTGCATCTTCAACCTTTCATTCGGTATTATTGTGCTTTCCCCACTGCAAAAAAAATCTATTTATTTAATAAAGTTCTGCTAGTAACAATATATCCTCTTCACTTTTATTTTCCTGAAACTGTCTTCCTTTAATCCTCACTTTTTGAATGATATTTTGATGGCTTTGAAATTCGAAGTTGACAGATCAGCTTTCCTCCCTTTGAAGATGCCATTCTGCTGTCTTCAGCTTCCCAGGCTTCTGTAGGGAAGTCAGCTGTCTTCCTGTTGTTCATTTAAAGATACCTCATCTTTTTGTCTGGATTCTTTTAAGATTTCTTAAAGCAAACATGTTGACAAATCTTTTGTATAGGCTTTCTGGTTTGTAGTTACTTTGGCGTAGAGTAAAACAAAGCTTTTTAGTTAATTCGTAACAAGGCTTTATCCTGTTTTCAATAAATTAGAGAGATCAGCCCGAAGTCATGATACACTGACAAATTTAAAAGACACACTTGACCTGCTAGGCTGATTTCTAACAGCACTTTAGTTCACTGCTCTTCCCTGGCCACCAGACCGCATACATTTTCTTCTTTTCTTTACCTTACTTGTCAAACGAATTTAAGCAGAACCTTGTATTATTTATGTCAACAATTATCCCTATTCAAGCCTTCTCTCAAGTAAAATGTATTCAACATTTCCTCAAATAAAATCAAATAAATTAAAATATATGCTTTTTAAAGCATGTTCATTACAAATTCTAGTCTTTTTTTTTTTTTTTTTGCTGTACATGGGCCTCTCACTGTTGTGGCCCCTCCCCTTGCGGAGCACAGGCTCCGGACGCGCAGGCTCAGTGGCCATGGCTCACGGGCCCAGCCGCTCCACGGCATGTGGGATCTTCCCAGACCGGGGCACGAACCCGTGTCCCCTGCACTGGCAGGCAGACTTTTAGCCACTGCGCCACCAGGGAAGCCCCTCTAGTCATTTTTGATAATGAAATTATTTTAATTAAATATGAGCCATCTACATATGCCTTCTAGGGTAATTTTAACAGATGTTCCTGATTACAAAACAATTAACACATGAAATATCCAAGTTGTTGAAGGGTGTTTGACAAGGAAGGAATGGGGATTTTGAGTACATTGATGATCTGGCTTTCCTCTGGATCATCAGTATGCCTGTGTTGTGTAGGTGAGCGGGCACATATGTGTGATTGTATGATAGTTTCATCTAAACATTTTAAAGATTTTTTCTGAGGATTCCACCATAAGCTTTAGCTTCTCTGGTATAAAGGAGATTTAAGAACCAAGTTAAACTATCAATGTACAGTAGAGTCATTTCAACATGTTTTTGACTTAAATGTAGAGGGAAGACATTTATTAAATTTAGTGTATTGACATTTATATAATTTATATATGTTGTTAAAATATAAAGAAAATGATTAGATGTACAGAGCACAGGACTACAGATTTGACTCAAATGTAAATTTTAAAGAATCACCATTTACTCCACCTATATTTCATGCTAGAATTTCCTGTGTAATTAACAACATTATAGGTTCAATAAGCAAATATTGAACTAATGTGTAATAGAAATATCATCATATACTTAATACCTATATCTAAGCATTTTTCTTTTAAATTCTTAGCAACTAATGTCTGGTAGTCTCTGATTCTTGAGGTCTACCACTATCAGCTTTATGACAGCTTCCAGAATTTTCCCAAGAGTGATTATTTTCTAACAATTGGTTTCATTACAGTAACTAGAATTATCAAATTTAGCATATCAGTCTCCAGCTGAGAGTGGTCCACACTGATTTTCTTATACTTTTCCTTTTTTAAATGACTTAATATCTCTTACTATTTCTGTCATGTTGTGGTCATATACTAAATTGCTAAAACTTAAATGGTTTTTCTTATCTAGTCTTCTAGTTTACCATATAAACTGTAGCTTTTTCCTAGATAATCAACTCATCATTTGGGTTAAAGCAAAGTTTTGCCAAAATTTAGGGGTCCAGGGCTTGGCAGAGTAAGGATTCAGGCCCCAGGAATGGAAGGACTCTTTCGAGATCTAGAAACAGTGTACCTTATGCCATAAATATTCCTTTAAGGTGAGCATAAAAATTTAACCTTTATTTCCAAAATTGTGTCCCTGACAAGAAGTATTCTTAATCCAAAATAGTAAATGTAAACTTCTAAAGTACAATTTATTCATTATTTTAAAATAGCCCATTTGTTTTTCTATCTATGCTCAGTGTTTAGATCTTGTGTACCTGCTTCAATTAAAAAATTAAATTATATTAATCTCAATACCTGTTTTGAGTTTGAGCATCAGTTTAGAAGCATGAACTCCCTGGTGTTATTAAGTTCAGTGACTAGGAATTGCCAGCAATATTACAGGGGATCATAGGTCTGCACATTTTTCAAAGACCAGAGATGTATTACTAGTTAACATTAAACTCAGAGGAATGTTGGTACCTAAGTTATGTAAAAAAAACATCCATCAGGAGATGATGAATCAGTGTCAAAACCATAAGTATGTGTGCGGTCACCATTAAGCAGTTACTGAATATCTTATCTAAATGTTGAGGGCTTTTTTGTATAGTGATTACAAATTCAGAAATGTTACTAGTGATCTCTAGGATCTAAAGAATGGTGCCATTAAAAGGAATAAAGACTTCACAGAATTCACGGATTTATCTACCTGGGATTTTGTTAAATTAAGGAAACAGCATCATCCTCAGCCTCTACCCACTAGATGCCAATAGTTTTCCTTCTCCAATTTTGTCAAACAAAATAGCCCCAGTCATTTGCAAATGTCTCCTGGAGGGCAATCTCTCAAGGTTGAGAAGCATTGCTTTTAGATAAAAGTCAAGAAAAGTTTCCTAACTTCCTACCATGTGCTTGAGTTTCATTTACCTTATTTGACATAGTGTATATTTAACCATTGCCTATATTTGCATTTTAAAAAAGGGAAATTATCTACTACAGTTAATGTCTAACTGTAAAATTTATCCAATCCTTCCTGCCTGGACCAGTTTGTGCTCCAACAATTATCACCTACCAGGAGCACCAATCAGTCTTTCTCCAGTAGACATCAGCCCTCTGCTTACACCATATCCAGTTTTGCTCTTAGCAGAAAAAAGTATTTGAATCGGTTGGCAACTTAAGAACTTCTAACTGCCTACACTTGAATAATTTAATGATTTGAAAGTTCACTTCTAATTACCATGACTTGTCAAATGACTGGCATTTCACATGAAGTGAGTCAAAGCTTCAATGCCACTCCTCCAAGTTGGTGGCTATGACCAGGAATTCTTAGTCATGCTGGGGTCCTAAGGATATTGGTTAACAGAACACCTCTGGGAAGGGAGAGATTTATTAGCAGGCAGCCTAGTCACCTCCTTTAATCAAGTAGCCTGTATCGTGTGTGAACATCAAATGTCTTCTCATTTTTTTAATTGAAGAGCTAAGCGGGCTATCTGTGTGTCCTTTCATGAGGGGGACGACTCCCCTGACTCTATGCCTTTATGTGGTCAGGTCTTCCTAAGAATAGGAACCCCCAACCAGGTCCTGCCCTCCATACAAGCAAAGGTGACAGCACAAAATTAAAAAGAGTCACCAGAGGACATCAATGCCTTTCTCCATTTGCATTTATATAAACCCTACACCTCTCTCAAGAAAAGGTCTACCCTCTAGACAATCACTTAAGATTCTTTAAGAAGTTTATTTTGTCCATGAACTTCATCAATGTTTTTGATTTGTCAAAGTAAAGTGAATGGGCATAAAGCATAGGTTCTTAGATTTCTTGGATATGTTAAAGAAAGGGACTGTCTAAAATGCATGTATACTTTGCAAACAGAAGCATACTAATGAGCTGCTAATATGAGACTCTGGCCCAGAAAATAGGATTTTTGATGGGCCAATCACCAAAAAAGACCACCGGAATAATAGACACACATATAAATGTATACCTTGATATATAATCTGTGTATGTGTGTGTGTCTTAAAGTCAAGTTTATTAGACTTACTGCAGTAGGGAGAGCACCATATTGACAGATATCAATATTGTCTAAGAACGGGAGTGTGGATGGAGAGTTATTTGTACATTTGGGGGGTTTGTATTCAAGTGGTGTGAGGCAGGATTTTCAAGGTGAGGGACAGATTGTGATTGGGCAATATTTGTGACCTAATAATGTAGGGTTGGTAAACACAGTGAGGTTAGGTTCTTGCAGCAAACTCTGATCATTGTCTGATAACTGAGCTGTTTGCCCAGGTGAAAAATCTATCAGAACGTTCTATTAATTTCATATGAGAGCTGTCCCAGAGGAGCTAATGGTCATTGCCCAGTTAAGTTGAATGGCAAGAATTTCCTGAATCAAAAAGTGAATTTTTTTCCTACTTGAATTATTTTAATGTCTTCCTGGGCAATGATTTCCTGGAACAAACAGATAATTCTTATCTGTACCTCTTCCATACCTCAGTCTATAGCACCAGGCTTTTCACTCAGTACAGTGAAACAACCAACCAAAGTCAGCATTTTGGGGCTTATGGCAGAGATTACAGTATTATCTATGTGAAATCCATTCTTCCCTTTTTTTTTTACTACTAACATCATCCTCATATTTTAGAGGACAGCAAATTGTCCTACTAAAACCATACTCCAGAAAACCCTAAAATGTACCTTCCCAATCAATATCCACTCCCTGCTCCCAAAGGGGACAATTATCCTGACTTCAGATAATATAAATTAGTATTCTATCATTTGAAATTTATGTAATGGAATCACACTATTTATTCTTTTGTGCCCAACTTCCTTTATTCAACATTATATTTGTGATATTCATTCACATTATAACATTATTGTGTCGACTTAAAAAAAAATGCACAACGTGAGAGTTGTGAGTTAAGTTTTTTGGGGGCAAAATGAATACTGCAGCCCAAGAGACAGCATTTCAGAGAGCTCTGAGAAACTGCTCCCAAAAGGTAGGGGAGAAGGTCAGTATAGATGAGATTTTGGTGAAGGGGGGATACATGTAATCAAGCACATATTTTTTGCAGAAGGTTTCTGCTAGTCACGAGGAGTAGACATCACCATGAAGGATTTTAGTGCTTTTCTAGATATGAGAAGATACAAGAATTGGGCTCATAAAATCGGCTCCTGAAAATATCTAACTATCTGAAGACCTGTTCTGCCAGTTTTCCCCAGAGCACAGAGTGCCTCATTTCAGCTCTCCACCCTGAACTCCTTTCAGGGGGGCGTTGAAAATCAGCAGCTGCAGCAATACATGATTTAATCCTTGTAGAGGTAGATGGCAACTGCCAATGGTGAGTGTCAATTGTAGTTGACAATTGCTATACAGTGTCTGGTTGCACAAATGTAAAACAATGTATCTATTATATTGATTTAAAGTCTTTTATCAGTTTAGAAAAATTCTCAACCTTGATCTCATCAAATAATTCTGCTTCTTCATTCTCTTTCTGCTCTTCTCAGATTCCAGGTATACAAGCATTAGATCTTTGAATATTTTCCCCTCCCATGTCTCTTAAGCTCTGCTGTGTTCTCTTGATTATTGGTCACATTTTTCTTTCCGTCTCTTCACATGTCTAGTAAATTTTTATTTTATGCTAAACATTGTTATAAAATAAAATGCAACTCTAGATATTTTTCTCCAGAGGGTCCCCCCTTTCTTCCCTTAGGTAGATAAGGTAAAGAAAGGATTACCTCAATCCAACGAAGTTTAAAGCTGGGTCCAACAAGAACTAAACTTTCCTTAGGATTCAGTCCACATCTGTATCACCCTGATTCTTCAGGCATAGCCCTATTAGGCTTCTGATTGATTTCACAAGAATCTGTTCCTTAAGTTCTGACATTTCAAAGCTTCAGTCTTCAGTTTTTAGCCTCCTGCCTGATGAAGGTTCAAACTCTGGTAGGTGTCTTAAGAAAGGATGGGCTGCGGGTTCATGGCAAGCCCTTCCTAGAGCACATCTTTGATTCGTAAGCAGTGAAAGACTGTGAAATATTTCCCTCTGCTTTGACCCAAGCCTAGCCTCATTCCCCATTCCAGACCTTCAGAAATTTCCATGCTAAAAACCAATCTTGCCTTTGCAGCTCATTCTGATTTCAGTCCACCTCCATATAAATGCCAAAAACCCTCTGGTTTCTCTTTCCCCGGTGGAAACTGAGCCAAGTCTCATCCTCAATCTGCATTCAAAATTGCCAACTGCTGTCAAGAACGAAAATGGTCAGCATCTATCAGTTCATCTAAAAAAAGCTTTCTCTCTGGGGAATTTTATTAATGCATCTACTGTTCATTATTTCCACAGTTCTTCATGTCTTTAAAAATATGATGTTTACAGTCTATCCTGTTTTTGTCTCTAATTGTTACAGCAGGAGTGATGGCCAACTGTGCCTACTGCATCCTACTGTAAGCAAGAGTTCATTTCAAATCTTTTGATAGCTGGTACTGCCATTATAGTTCAGTTCAAAATATCTTGGATTAACATTTTTCTTAATCGGCCCTAGAGACTTTAGAAATGTCTTTGCATAATTTCTTTACAAGAGGCATTTTTCAAATTACCTGTTTATTATTGATTTTTAGCTCACTTCCACTGTAACCAGAGAACATATTCTGTATGGTTTTGAGACTTTAAAAATTTTGAGCAGTATTTTATTTCCCAGTATAGGGTCAATATTGATAAATGTTCCATGCACAATTGAAATTGCAAATTCTGCAATTTTTGATGGAAAGGCTCTCTATATGACAATTTTATCACGTATAAGAGTACTGTTGCAAATCTTAAATATTCTTACTGTTTTTTTGACTGTTGGCCCCATAAGTTATTGAGAGAGGCAAGGTAATATTATTTTTAGATTTGTCTATTTCTCTTTTATTTCTGTCAATGTTTATTTATATATTTGAAGCCATATTTATTAGGTTCATACAAATTTGGAATTGCATTATCTTCCTTGGGGTATGATAATTTAACACTGAAATATTCCTCTTACAGCTTCTGTTTAATGTCTACTTTGTTTTATTTTACTATGGATATATTTTCTTTCTTTTGCAAGGGTTATCTTTTTCCATTCTTTAAATTTTAATTTTTTTGTGTACTTATTTTAAAAGTATATATTATTTAAACAGCCATAGTTTAATCCAGTCTGATAATTGTGTTTCCTTTCATTTAGATTACCTGGTTACTTATATTTATTATAATTATAATATTATTTTAAATCTACCAATTTACTATTTACATTCTACTTGATTCACAACAGTTCTACATCCTTGTTTCATTTCTTCTCCTCTTTAGGAAGACTATTTTGTTATTCTTCTAGTGGTTATTCAAGAGCAGTGCTGTCCAGTAAAACTTTCTGCATTGATACAAATATTCTGTGTCTCTTCTGTCCCAAACAATAGTCACTAGCTGCATGTGGCTCCTGAGCCCTTAAAATGTGGCTAGAATGAGTGAGGAACAGAATTTCTTATAGAGTTTAAGTTGAAATGAAATAGGCAATATGGCTAATGGCTACTATGTTGGGATTATAAATTGAACTCTGACATATCAATGTCTAATATTTATATTACTCTTCTTTACCACTTCCTGAACAATTAGAGAATTTAACTCATTCATTGATATTGATATCTTGCATCATAACATTGAGGTATATTTTAATTCCATATGTATTTTAACCAAACTCAATATTCTGGTTATTGCTTTATGCAGTTATATTCAGTTAGAGTCTCACATATTTACCTGTTGTTGTTCTTCATTCTTCTTTTTCTACACTGTGAATATTTCCCTCTTGTATCAAGACTATCCTTTTGTATTTTGTTTTTGTAGTGATCAATGATATCAGGGTTTGCTTTCTTGAAGAATATTTATCACATCTTCATATTTAAAATATATTTTTTGTTGGGTGTAAAAGGTTGGCACTTGTATTTCTTCAGTCATTTATTTTTATCAGGTGTAGAACATGATTTTTTTATTGAAGTATAGTTGATTTACACTATTATATTAGTTTCAGGTGTTCAGCAGAGTGATTCAATATCTATAGATTATACTCCATTTAAAGTTATTATAAAATATTGTCTATGTTTCTTATGTTGCAAAACATATCCTTGTGTATATATATTTATGTGTATTTACACATAGTATTTTGTACCTCTTAATCCCCTACCCCTATCTTTCCCTACTCCCAATCCCTCTCCTCACTGGTAACTACTAGTTTGTTCTCTATATCTGTGAGTCTGTTTCTGTTTTGTTATACTCATTCATTTTATTTTTTTAGATCTCATATTTAAGTGACAACAACAGTATTTGTCTTTCTCTGTCTGACTTATTTCACTATACATAATACCCTCCAGGTCCATCCATGTTGTCACTAAAGGCAAAATTTCACTCCTTTTTAATGGTTGATTAATATCCCACTGTGTGTGTATATATCTCACATCTTCTTTGGTCATTCGTCTGTTGATGGACAATTAGGTTGCTTCCATATCTTATCTATTGTAAACAATGCTGCTATGAACATTAGGGTGCATGTATCTTTTTGAATTAGTGTTTTTAAGATATTATTCCATTGCTTTTGGATTTCTTTGTTTTAGTTAAGATGTCAGCAATCAATCTTATTATTGCTCCTTTGTGGGTAATGTGCTTTTTTTTTCCTCTTTATCTTCTGGCTGCTTCAAGTTTCATTCCTTATGTTAGTATTTGGCAGTTACATTTTAGTGTGGCCCAGAGAGGTTTTATAGCATCATTTATATTTGGGTTTTGAATGGCTTGATTTTGTGACTTTTGTCTCCTGTTTTCAAAAAAATTTCAGTAATTATGTCATCAAATATATCTTCTGCCAGATTCCCTCTCTCCACTTCAACTACATGTATGATTGAATTTTCCCTGTATTCCATGTATGGCTTATGCTGTTTTCCAAGTTTTGCAATTATTTTTCTTCAATCTCAAATTATTTTTTTGGAACTAACTTTCAGGACACTAATTCTCTCTTAATAGGTCTGACCTGTTGTGAAACTCACCCAGTAAATTCTAAATTTCAGAAATTATAAGTTTTAGTTATACATTTTAAATTTGATATTTTGTATAATTTCCAGTTCTCTGCTGATTTTTTAAAAAATTTCTTGAGCATATTAATTATACTGTTTAAAATCTATGTCTGGGAAAGGAGGAATGAATAGACAGAGCACAGAAGATTTTTAGGGCAGTGAAAACACTCTGTATGATACTATAGTGGTGGATACATGTCACTACACATTTGTCTAAACCCATAGAACGTACAACACTAAGAGTGAATTTTAATGTAAACTATGAAAGTGATTATGATGTGTCATTTTACATTCATCAGTTGCAATAAATGTACCATTCTGATAGGGGATGTAGACCACAAATCGAGAGAGAGAGAGAGAGAGATAGTTCAACAGAAAAATTAGCAAAGATTTTGATCAGAAAATTCAGAAAGGAAACAATGCAAAGACTAGTTAAACTAGAAAGTGATTCCTAACATTATTAGAGTAAGTTAAAATAAAAATAATGTGGTAGCATGTCCTAACATAAAATTGTCAAATATTAAAGTTTTGAGAGCATGAAGCATCTATGAAACTATTTGGAAATGAGTATTAGCAGGCACTGCAAAAATATCAGACCATAAAGATAACTATTTTAGAGGTCAATTTAACAGAGTCTGCAAAATTAAAAATCATGTAATTTGTAACCCAGAAAATTTTTCTTCCAGATATTTACCCTAGTAAAATTGCGTATATGTACATGAAGAGGCACATACAGAGAGTCTTACAGAAGATTCACATGTAAGAATGGAAGCCACCCACATATCCATAAAAAAGAGAGTTCTAAATACAATGCTAATTCCATATTGTTGGCTATTATTTCCAGGATTTTAAAGGAAGATACAGTCATGGAAATTTTTCCAAGACTTGGTGTGGTGATGGTGGGGTTGAGTGGGTGCAAACAAATTATGAAGAGTAAGGTCCTATTTCAATAACAAGTGAATAAAGGAATTACCACATTCATTAAACTACGCTATATATTTCCAGAAGATCTGGAATAGATAGAAGAAGAGAAACACATGGAAGATCCCCAAGCTAACATCATTTCCAACTGGAGCAGGCATGACTGGCATTGGTTAAGCGGTATGTAAGCTGGAGCTACATTGTTCTAGCTTACTTTTTATGTATAATTAGTTATATTTTATTTGTCTAAAAGGTAATAATTATTTCATATATCAAATAAGGGTTGGGTACCGCAATAGAAAATCTTTATTAAGAAATTTCTATTTGTCAGACTCTTTTCTACATAGTTTAGATGTGCCTTATTTCAAAATAACCTTATCAAGTAGCTACTCTGATTATGCTTATTGTACAGTTAAAGAAAAGGAGGAGAGAGATGATAAACAAATTGCTCAAGGTCATACTCCCAGTAAGTGACAGAGCCTGGATTCCAAATTATGCATTCCATCTCCAGAATTCTGCTCTTTGCCTCTAGAGTATTCTATATGGTACATTAAAATAACAGTGGGATACAGATCCCCATCACATTTGTTTCATTTTAACAAATTAAATGACATAAAAACAACTTATTAAAGAATAATAATTAGCTGACCTTGAGTGAGAGTAATTTTATAGGTTCATTTTCCTGAGTTGATGAATATGATGGAGGAATTTTACTTGCAAACTGTGTGTAACATACAATTATTAAGTTTAACTGAGCAAACGTTTTCACACACTATGAATTTCTAGTTTACAAAACTAAACAATTTATTTCCACTCTTATGAAACTTGTATCATAATAAGCCTTCCATATGTGTATACAAAGCAGTTAACAATTAATATTTGATATTTTTAGGTAGTCATCTGTTAAGGTTGATTTGTGTGTCCCCCCCCCCACAAAATATATGTTAAAATCCTAACCCCCAGTACCTCAGAATGTGACCTTCTTTAAGAAAAGGGTCCTTGCAGACATAAGCAGCTAAATGAAGTTGAATTCATACTGGAGTAGGGTGGGCCCTGAATCCAATACGACTGGTGTCCTTATAAGAGGGAAATTTGGACACACACACACACACACACACACACACACACACACAAGAAGACCCTGTGAAGATGGAGGCAATGACTTGAGTCATGCCATCACAACCAAGGAATGCCTGAGACTACCAGAAGCTGGAAGATGCAAAATGTCCTCCCCTAGAAGCTACTGCGGGAGCATGACCCAGCCGGCAACCTGAGTTGAACTTGCAGGCTCCAGAACTGTGAAAGAGTACATTTTTGTTGTTTTAAGCCTCCCAGTTTGTGGCACTTTTTGACAGCCCTAGGAGAGTGATGTACCATTCATCACTGACCTCATATTTAGAATATTCCTTCTTTAAAAGTCCGTTTTCCAGAATCATATTGGAAAATGTAATTTCTTGGCTGAATCAACAGATTGTTACTTGTTAAAGAAATTTTCTTCGTATGATGGAATCAACACATACATCACACTCCTTGGCTCTTAGCTGTAGATAAATTATATCAGGCAATTTATAGTGTGATGCATGAACCACTTGAGAGCAAGCTCATAAAGACTTTGTACTAAATGGTCAAAGATGATATGCAGTGTATTTTTCCCACATCAGGAAGAGTAAATGGCTGACCATGTAGTAGTCCAATTAGTTCCTCCAAGGTTTAAGGTAGTTTTCTTGGACCTTGGAAACCTTTAAAAACACAATGCTTAGCAAGGGAGGGCAGAAAACTGACGGCTTATCACCTGTCCATAGTGCTGGGACTAATAGAGTTATTCTGTGTACTTTAAAGTACTAATCAAAGTAACTTGGTGTATATTTGGGCTGCTACCATGGTGATAAATATGATAAAAAATTATTCTCTTTATCCAATTAATGCAGTTGAAAATATCAGAGACTGTAACACCTTCTCACTTGAAAATATATAGTAGAGGTATGAAATCCAGTAACTTAAGTTTTTTCTAAAGACAGTATCCACATGAAGAATTCAAAGGCCCTTTATATAGATCATTCCTAAGCCTAAACCAAAATATTTCACTTAGATTTCAAACTAGTGGCTTTGACATTCCCAATTCATAGCATCTCTTAAATAATGCACTGGTATAGATAAAACTTTTCAACAGCTGAGGAAATATCCCTAAATAGCTCAACAATAACTTGTTGTACATGATATATACTAAAGTTATATAGTGTTATGTTACTGTCTGCACAAAAGATTATCTTTCAGAAGAGGCTTAAAAAACTCTCTAACTATACACAAAAATAATTAAATTGTCTAACACAAAACACTTGTAAAAAGCAACTGTCCAAATAACTCTGACCAAAATTAATTGAAATGTACCACCTAGCCTTGTATTTCTATGAGAATGCACTTAATGAACTTATGACTAGAGATTCATAAGTAGGAAAATACCATATGACCAAAGATTTTACTTATCACTATCATGTGAAAACATTGTCATTTTAGATAATGGTGATCTGAGAAAAAATACTAAGACCAACAGAATTTTTTAATGGATGATTATTACAATATCATTTTATAACTTTCAATTGTAAGGACGTATTTGATGTTTAGATTCGTAGTTAAATCATCTTAGACTTTAATTTATTGGAAATTAAATGCCTGGTAGATAATAAGTAAGGATTAGAGTTTAGATCTTCAGACTTTAAGTGATTGTGTTTAATTTTATAGAAAAGAATCTCATTTTAGATAAATAAATATTATATCAAAAGAACCAAGCCTTAGGTTAATAATTTATTGATGTGTAGAAATATGCCTAGATTTTGAACAAGAGGCTTAGAAAACCAAACTATTTCTTCAACTCTGCTGGCAAATATCTGTGTGTGCCTGTGTGAGAGACAGAATTACATTACCTGCTCATTTTAACTACTCAACTAAAAAATGAATGTACATTTATAATTCCCTCTAAAAGTGATTACCCTAGTTGATGTGTGGGTGAATAATACAATCTAAGAAGGCAAAACTGGGTGCTAAGAGAACAATTAAGCGTCTTCTCTAGTTGTATGTAGACCAAGGGTGATGGGTTGGACCAGGATGCTGGTGGAGGTGGCAATAAGTGAAAAGAAGTGCAGCACACTGGGAGGACGAATCCAAAGAGACTGATGATCAATGAGGGAGATAGAAGAGCCAAGAAAGACTTCTAGACTTCTAGCTAGTGCAAGCAGATTGACAGTGATGCCATTCCCAGAAATGAAAAGCACTGAAACTTTGAGTCACCAACATGAACAGTTCTTGACCTTCACTTATAATAAGAAATATGCAAATTAACAGGAAAATGAGTTATCCCATCACTACCAACATCCAACACCTAATCACTAGGTGAGGGCGAGGAAAATGAAATACTAATATACAGAGAGTGAAAATATTAATTGATAAACCTCCTGGAGGAGCAATCTGACAACCCTTAGTAAAGTTGAAGATGCAAATGAAAACGTACCTCAAGACTAAGCAATCCAAGATGTGTCCTAGAAAAACAGACATTTGCCTGAGAAGACACATCCAAGCATCTTCACTGCAGCCCGTTATAGTAAAGCAAGGAAAATGCAGCATAATTCCTTCTCAGGAATTACAGTAACTATAATTTTTTTTGAAACAATGGAATATTTTATAGTAGCAAAGAGAAATAAATTTGACCTATAGGTACTAGCACGGATAAATAACTAAAATAAGACGTTACGTTTAAAAGCTGCAAAAGGGTAGGTACCTTAGCTTCCTGCATATGTAAGTTTTCAAAGCAAGAAACAATACTATAAAGCATTAATAGACATACAAATTACAAAATGATACCTAAGAAAAATTAGCACCATTTTATGGTAGTAATTACCACTAGGGAAGAAAGGCAAAGGGAGTTTTATATATGCAGTGCAAAACATACCAAAGAATTGGAAATAATAATTTCTGGATTGTGGAAATATCAGTGAATTTTATTTCTTTCATTATACTTTTCTGAATCTTTTTTAGTTTAACAATAAATAAGATCAATAGTTAATAAAATTATTCACTAAACATTAGTGAAAACTATTTTTATTAGATCATAACTATTGCCATCCTTCGTTATATCAAATCATTTTGAACAGTGGTGTTTTCAAAAATGAAATATATACTGTTTCAAGAAATAGACATACTGTAGCACCGCTGTATGCAATGCCATGAAGGCTTATATTTCCCACTAAGTATTCAGAAGCTATGCACTAATAAGGAGTAATTGTTACCGTAGCCTCACTTGTTTCTATTCACTTCCACCAGCTCTGCAAAGGTAACCATCAACAGTAGTTATCTCAGCTTTAGTCAAATCTGTTTTCCAAATCTGCAATGTAACATCATAACACAGTTTAGAAAATCAAAGGCAAGAAGCTGTGACTTTCCTAAAGTCAGAATAAAAAGTCAAGTTTTGTAATGTCTTAATGCATTAGAAAAGTATGGCCATGGGTGCGATGAACCTGGTTATCTACTCTACTTCATACATGGTGCAACTTTGCAAAAGTCACTTAGTCTAGCACGGTCAATTTCCTCAGCTGACACCAACTGCCTCTCTGCACTGCCTACATGTTTCATGTACTGTTTTTGGTTTCATTTAATTCCTAAGAAAATCTAAGAGGAGATACTTTTGCTACCATTTGATACACAGGGAAACATATGTTTACCAGTCTAAGGTCCCCAAGTTGGGAATTGGCCCAGCCAACACTTCAATCCAAGTTTTCTGATCACCTGCTTTGCATTCTTATGATCAAGACAAAGCGTTCAGTCTGTTGAATGCATCGGCATATATAAGCTTTGTGTAGAGAAAATAAAAGGCATTTTCAAAAGTGAGAACTGTAAAGTATATTACAATTATTAGCTTATCAATATTAACAAGTTCTGAAATCAGACGTAATCTACTGAAAGCCAGAGAAAATCAGCCAAATCACAGCTAAGACAGACAATCTGCAATTAGCCAGGAGTCTTCACTGGCCTTCCATGGGAGCTCTTAAAATAAAAATAGTGGTTTTTGTCATGATTATTTCTTTAGTACCACCCAATTTGTCTGGCTCAATCTTTCACTGTTTTCTCTGTCTTTAATCTTTCCCCCTGTAAATGTGACTTTGGAGATGTGACTGGTGGAGGAATTACACTTAGGAAATAAAAGACTGAAAAACTGTAAATCAGTTTGCCCTTTAATAAGCCTGGAATCATAAAATTTGCTCTGGGTCACACTCACAAATAAGAAGATCAAAGTGTATGTATGCATAAGTGCTGAGCAGTGGGTATTGAGGTTACATCAAGGACACTTGACATATAACTGTGCTGAATAGCAAACTCTAAGGGAAAACCCAAATGACTAAGTGTGTTATATTTTTTAATGATAATGTTATCTTAAGGCTTTCTTTATAGACGTATATGCCCTTAGCACTTGTAAATTATATACCTTCCAAAATCACCATAGCTCATGTCTGTATTTTGAAAACGTTTTACCTCATATTTTGCCTCCAAGAATCTTTGACTTTTTGAAAATGAGATCAATATAAGTCTCTGTGAAAGGGAACTTCATAATTTATCGGGGTTGTTTGATAATTCCTAAGCAAACAAATTCTGCTCCAGGATAGATATAGTGATAAATTTCATTGTCCCGGAGAATATTGGTAATTTAAGCTCTCTGTGCTCTGAAGTTCCTTATTGATTTTACTTAACCCTCAGGATCCAATTTAAAATAAAACCTTCTTTGCTTATAATTGAGACACAGAATTTTGGAGTAGAGGAATCATGGTAATATATACCCAAATATTATTTCATTTTCTGTTTGTCATTTCTTTTGTAATTCTCTTATCTATCCTTTCTTTTATTTTGGGCAGGAGTGGGGCTTCAGGTTCCATTTTAAGGATCTTGGGGAAATCAGAATGAAACTAGGGGATCCATCCTGACCCTGAGTTTCAATCCTGATTTCTCTGGGTTTCAGTAACTCTCAAGAAGATTGAGAGTCTAAGAAAAGTTAATGTATTTGGGGTGCTTTCGGGATGGAAGTTATTTCTAGATGAGAAATAGAGTCCTTGTTGATTCCTCTTTACACTGAAATTTATCCTTTGAATTTGGAATTACACTTTTTCCTAGGATGCATTTTATTTTTGGTTAATTAACAAAAACTACACAGGCGCTGTTCTAAGGGCTTTACATATAAGAGAAAACTTGGTTAGCACATGGTTAAGGTAGGTACTATTATAGCCCCATTTTACAGATTAAAAATGTAAGGAGCAAAGAGTTTGGGTGATTGACCCTGGTTTGTATAGTGAGTGAGAATAAAGTCCAGGCAGTCTCCCTTTAGAACGTGTGCCCATGACTACGTGTAGTCCTAAAATAAGGTATGCTCTTCCTTGAGTTTCTGGTGTACAACATTGTCTACTATATTGGAATGGTCTAAAATAAAAGTAAAGTACTCTCCATGTTTTAAGAATTTTAAGGGACTTCAGTGGTGGTCCAGTGGTTAAGACTCCACCCTTCCACTGCAAGAGGTGAGTGTTGGATCCCTGGTCAGAGAAGAAAGATCCCTCACGTGGCACAGCGAATTTTAAAATTTCCCTTAATTTTACTCCATTTATAAAAGACATCCCTTCTTATTCACTAAGAATAGGGTCATCTGCCTCCCTGTCTTTCAGGACTATAACACTGTCAGCCTTGACTGCCCTCCTCCCATCCTTCATCATGATCAGAACATGGGAGATAATGATGCCTGTGCACCTACAATGTAATCAGAATTAATCGTTTCGGATTTATGCCTGCTACCTCGTATTAGTTCCATTCACTTTATTTTTCTGCTAGTCAAGTCTCCCTCCATCTATCACAGCTCACTCTTGTTTAAAGATGATTTTAAATGACGATGCTTGGTTCCTTCTCGATTCAGAAAAATGATTGATTTTTCCTAACAGGAGCTGGTAGTACATCTAGCTTCACCTTTCATTGCTATTCTTAACGCTGATCCTGACAAAGACAATGAAATGTGTAAAGAAGGCTTTTCTTTGAGACCCCTTCACCCTAACCCAAACCACAGCTCCTCGGGAGACACAACACTGTTTGAACATGGTCTTCTTTTTCCTCATCATCCCATCTTACCTGTCTGCTGTCTGACTCTGCCAAAACCACCTTTTTACTAGCATGATCTCAAACTAATCCCAGAAACTAATATCACGGATGTGTAAACAGTCCTGAAACTTATACCCCTTCCAATCCAAATAGAACGTTCCTTCTGACTTTGTCATTTCTCATCGTGTTGTAAACATCCAAAGTTAGAGAATTCTGAGCCACAAGGCACTGGTCCTTTCTTCTGATGTATACTTAGTTGCTAACTCAGGAAGGATGTTCATTTAAAATCTCTTTCTACCCTATTTCCAGGTTTTACTAGGTCTCTCCTGCGCTATTGTGATAGTTTTCACCTGACTTGTTTCAAGGCCTCCTGTCCTTATCCAATTATTTAGTACTTTAACAAATATTGTTGACACCTACTCTGTGCTTGTAGCTAAACAATGTTCCGGTAAAACAATCATATACTATATTGTTCCTTTCCTTTAAAAAGCTTAATCACCTAATTGTGTGTGTGTGTGTGTGTTATGCTCATCCTTCACACTGAAGCCACATTAACCTTCCTGAAACATAGATTTGATTGTTATATCCCCCTACTTAAAATGTTAACCCACACATATATAGTCAATTAGTTTTGGACAGTGAGTGCCAAAACTACGCAATGGGGAAAGGGTAACCTTTACAATTAAAGGTGTTGGGAAAACTGGACAGCCACATGCAAAAGAATGAAGGTGGATCCCTAGCTTACACAACACATGATAATCAACTCAAAATGGATTAGACTTCAACTTAAGACTTGAAAGCATAAAACTTCTAGAAGAAACCATAGGGGAAAAATTCCTTGACATTGGACTCAGCAAAAGCACTGGCAAGGAAAGCAAAAACAGACAAGGAAGACTACATTAAACTCAAAGGTTTCTGCACAAAAAAGGAAATAATCAATGAAGTGAAAAGCAATCTACAAAATTGGAGAAAATATTAGCAAATGATATATCCCAATTAGGGGTTAATATCTAAAATATAAGGAACTCATACAACTCAACAGCCAAAAACAACCTGATTTTAAAATGAACAAAAGTATATGAATAAACATTTTCTTGAGAAAAAGACATGCAAGTGGTCAACAAGTGCATGAAAATATTCTCAAAATCAGTAATCATTAGGTAAATTCAACTCTAAACAAAGAAATATCGCCTCACACCTGTTGGAATACCTATTGTCAAAAAGTCAAAAGATAACAAGTGTTGAGGAGGGTGTGGAGAAAAGGTGATCCCTGTGCACTGTTGGTGGGAATGTAAATTGATGCAGCCACTATGGGAAGCAGAATGGAAGTTTTCCCAAAAATTGAAAATATAACTACCATGTGATTCGGCAATCCCACTTCTAGGTATATATCCAAAGAAAATAAAACCACTATCTCAAAGAGACACCTGCACTCCCATGTTCATTGCAACATTAGTCACAGTAGCCAAGATAAGTGTTCATCAAAAAGTGAATGGATTTTAAAAATTGATATAGATATATATATAGATATAATGCAATATCATTAAGCCATAAAAAAGAAGGAAATCCTGCCTTTTATACTGACATGCATAAACCTGAAGGACATTATGTTAAGTGAAATAAGCCAGACACAGAAAGACAAAAACTGCATGATCTCACTTATATGTAGAGTCTTAAAAAAAGAGTCCAATTCGTAGTAAGAGAAAAATAGAATATTGATTACCAGGGACGGAGAAGTGGGACAAATGAGTAGATGCTGGTGAAAGTATATAGACTTTCAGCTATAAGATGAATAAGGTCTGGAGACCTAATGGATGGCAGGTGACTATAGTTAATGCTACTCTATTGTATACTTGCAATTTGCTAAACGAATAGATCTCAAGTGTCCTCATCACACGCACGCACAAAGGGTGGCTATGTGAGGTGATGGATGTGTTAATTAGCTCGAGAGTGGTCATCATTACATAACATACACATATGTCAAAACATCACACTGTACAACCTAAATATACACAATTTTTGTTTCTCAGTCATACTTCAAAAAAGCTGGGGTGGGATGGGCGTGGGGGAAGTCCTCACGACAAATGGTACTAAAATTAGAGGATTTCTTTGTTCCAGAATGTCTCTCAGCTTTCCCAGTTCCCTACATGTGAACCCATAATTGTTCCTGTGTTTATAAAGCTGAGAATTCTTCTCCTTCTCCCTTCCCCAGCCGACTTCCCTGTTCCAGCACCAGGATGGTGCATTTACGCCATTCAAACACGGTCTTCCTACAGCAAGGACTGCCCTGCCCTGCCTTCATCCTTCCAGCTGAAGTGAGCGCCATTCTCACACTATTATGCCCATAATACTGTCTCTTTCTTAAGACCCGTCCCTGACTATAGTTTGCATTTCCCACATTTAAGGCAAGTAGAACACGTAGCAGAAAGGTGTTGGTTAAAACCTCAGGAGTTTCCCGGGTGAAACCTGAAACCAGCCTCTGTACAGAGGGCAAGGAGAGGGTGAGGCAGATCCCCACAGATTGGTAGGTAACAGTTGTAACAAGCAAGGGAATTTATATACCAGGCTTGTCTTGGGCACTGCAAGATGAGTAGATCTCCACAACCAACCACCAGATTCTTAAGATTTTATCTTGAGGCCTTAACTGGGTTAAGTCATCTATGCCATCCAGATGGTCTCAACAACACCTTACTCTCTCAGGGTTACATCCTTGGAACAGTTCCCACTATAGGAACAATGGGCAACACCGACATTATAAAGGACAGGGGAGGGGTAAAGAAACTCCAGAATTGCCTGGGTCCAGCTTGTGAGCCAACTGGTGGTCATATCCTCTCAATGACCTCTTCCAGCAAAAGGAAAGGGGGATTGGAGCCGGCTAATTAAGATTCAAAAATCTAACTCTGCCTCTTGGTCTCCCTGTAATCTGGGCAATTATTAAACCTCTCTGTTTATATTTTCCTCATCTGTCAAATGCAGATAATATATAATGCCCCATCTGAACTTGATGTACCGAAAGTCTTTGACACCAATTAGATTCTCAATGAAAGGTCTCTTGCTCCCTGTGCAGAGGGTTTATTTTGCCTCTTGAATTATATGCTTCTTAAAACTCAGCCACTGCTTCACTGAGGTTTGAATGCCCTGGAGTTCTTCACATGCCACTTTAAATATATAGGTAATTCAACACCATGTTATCGATTTAAACTGAACTTAATATTAGCCTTAAGAATATATGCACGAAACCAGGGTAATTATTTTAGTAGCAAAGATTTTGCAAATCTCAACATGTCAAGGAGAGGGAATCTAGTTTTTTTAACTTTTCAAATCCTCCCAAAAGTATTCCCAAGCTGTAAAGTCACTACAACTTGAAGTCAGGGTTACCGGCACAGAGCTTTGGCTTTATGTCCTTGCCTGTTTCCAGAAGGGGTTGGTCTCTTTGGGATTACTCAGAGTAATGCTTTGACTTGTATTTCCTGCACTTGGGAAGCACAGGGAACCTGTAGACTGCTATGGGAAGCAGCAGGAGAAATCGAAAATGGTCGTAGATACAGATGTGAGGCTATGGAAGAGAGGGCTGGCTTGGATTCTGTTCAATAGGATACAAGAAGCTGGAGGTGAAAGATGGACTCCTGGAGACTTACAATGACTGACAAGCCAGCAACCAGAATAGAGGAGCATCTCTACAGGCAAAGGGAGAGGAAGAAGAGAGATGCAGAGCGATGTAAATATCACAGAGTTCACTAAGGTGCCAGAAGAAAGTCAGTTCCTAAATCTGCCTGTTCAAGAGGGATCTGACACTCTTCTCATCCCTGCCTGGTTCCTGAAAAGTCAGAAACACACCCGCAGGCTTGTGGGAGGGAGGGTAGAGGACCCTGGCAGACGGAAAAAATAGAGAAGAGACCAACAACACCGTACCCAGTACTGGAGCCCACGCTCGGGTGGCTAGAGTTGGCAAAGGTATAGTCACATGTGGAATCAAGTTCATGGTTGTTGACATCTTAGAATGAACTTTCTACTTGTGACATGTGACTGTATTTGTGACGTAAAGTGACAATTGGACTTTTTCTTACCAAAGAGGAAGCAGACAGGTGATGGGCTCTACATTAGTTTTCATCCTCTGATGGTGAAATTTTCACCACTGAATAAAAAAATCAATAAAGGTGCACTTGAATTTATCTCTGATCACAATTGTTCAATATGCTACTTACATTCATATCATGGGGTTCCGTGTGGCTGAGAGCTGCCATGTTTTAGTCTTCTCCACTTACACCATGCCCACGTTGTCCCACTAAATGGGTCATACACTCGGATAACAGGTGCTGGAAGAGGTGAATTATATGAACCCTTGAATAGGATACAATGAACCCTCCTGTACCCTCCTCTCCATTTCCTTCCCCTCAAAACTGAACATTTCTTCTCTCAGGCCACAGACCACATAGCGACTGAGCCATTATTAACATCAGGGTGCTTAAAACTGTATCACAAAATTGTGGGTCCCTGATTTTTTTCCCTTTTGAGTTGTTGCAACCTAAAAAGCCTTTTACTGAAAGAGGGGAGAGGGATGCAGTAAATCATTCCCCTTCAACAGCCTTTGATTTTGCATGCAGCCCTTGGGGACAGCTAAGAAATACATAGCTGCCTAAGACAAACCTTGTGCCCTTACATATAGCTCCAGAGGACCTCATTCCACCAAGAACAAGGAACACACAGGGGCAGGACTACTAGTTGCCCTGGTGAAGGACCCACCTTAAATTGCCCCCCTCTAGTGTTTTTATGTGACGTTTTGTAGGAAAGTTGTCAGCAGCTTATCTTTTGGGGTCTACTTAATCACTGAAATCCTGCAAAGGCTCTATTCTCTTTTCTTGTAGACTCTCTGGCCCTCTGCCCAAACCACCTTTTAAAATTCTGTGGAAATGTTGACTTGCATTAGGGGTATAAAACCCCAAGAAAAAATTCTACTTCATTTGAAATGCTCATGTAACCAGAAATAAAATCCAATGCATAATTCTAAGAGAAGATAGAGGTCAGAATTCCTGGCATAGATTTGTGGATGTGAGACTCATTTCCCATCCCCACTTCTACTTCCCACACTCTGCATGTACTCACCCACAAAGGTGCACAAACACACATACACATGCATGTACACACAGGTACACACTGGACATTTGCTTGGATTTTAGCTCAGCTGAAAGCACTAGGGATTGCATGATAAGTGCCAGGTAACTTACTACTGATCTTTCATTTCTGGATTGTATGGGGGTAAATCACAAGGGTCTACATAACCCCATGAGGACACTCATAGGTCATTAAGAAGTGTGTGCACTTTTTTTAACAATCATAATTGCAAGTCATTTATATATAGACATGCTCATTTAAAAGGATTTGCTTCTATTTCCTGTGTAATTTTGAAATATATATAGTAACCATCTCTTTTAGAATAACCAACTGAACGTATAATTTAAAAGAAAGACACTACTAACCATGTTTTTGAGAATAACAGACCAGCTGTATTTTTTGGTTGTGGGATGAGATGAGTAGTTCCTTGCTGTTTTAAACCAGTCTTTCATGACCGGCACCAGAGTTTGGAGGTAACAGTCACAAAGAGAGTGTTTTTTTAAATTAACTTGACCATAAATCCCCAGAATCCTTACAGCCAAGAGGATGTACAACTCAATCTTCCTACTTATGGGAAAAAAACAAGGCTCAGAAACTGTGGTTTCTTGGGTCAACTGGATTGAATCTAGGCTCTCTGACCCTCTTCTCCATGACTGGTTGGTAATGTTTACAAAACCAGATTAGGCACACATTTAGACTGATTCATACATGTTGTTATGCTCTGCATAATTGTGATGTTGTTTTATGAATGTTTTTGATGTACACACATTTTAGCTCGTGAATCTGGGGAGTAAATTGTTAAAACAATAGTTTTCTACAAGTGTGATCAGAGATTTTCTGTGCAATCTGCTACCAAGATGGTAATTTGGGGTTTATAAGGCTTGTATCTCTTTTTCAACTAACCCAGTCAAATATGGATAGTGAAATGTCAAACAGATTTTAAAACAGAGACATCTCTTCTCTGAATTTTTAAATATTCTACCTGCAAAGCAGAAGACATTTCATTGTTATGGAGCCAAATGTCTCAGTTAAATACATGACTAAAAGAATTTTAACTGTACAGTGTCACTTAGTAAATGAATGATACTTAAAAACCAGGTGAGCTGTTCCCATTGCAAGTAAATAGAAAGATGTTGGTGATTCCTTTGTGAAAATAACAAAGAAAAGAAATGCTAGTTAAAAAATAGCTAAGTGCACTAAAAAAATTGTCAATATAACTAAATTATAGACATATGAATAGAAATAAGTGTTTCATAGCTTTTTGATAAATTATGCACTGACTTAGAGTGACTTGTGTAAACTTTTAATGGCAAGGAGTTTCAAAGGATATTGTACTAGCTTCCTATAGATGCTGTAAAGAATGACAAACTTTGTGGCTTAAAACAACACAAATTTTCTCAGGGCTTGAAGTCTGAAATCAGTTTCACTGGAATAAAGGCAGGATCTCAATAAGGCTAGTTCTAGCTAGCGGTTCAAGAGGAGAATCTGCTGCTTGCTCCTTCTATTTCTAGAGGCTACCCCATTCCTTGGTTCCTGGCTGCATCACTATAATTTATTTCCATACCACATTGCCTTCTCTGCCACTGTAGTCAAGTCTCCCTGTGGTTCTCTCTTTTAAGAACACTTGGGATTGCTTTTGTCCACTCAGATAAATCCAGGAGAATCACCCTATCTCAAACACTTAATCACATTTACAAATTCTTTTTTGTTATATAAGGTAACTTTTACAGTTTCTAGCAATTAGGATGTGGGTATCTTTAGGGTTATTATGTTGGAAATACCTGGAAATGTATTTATTCCTTTGGAATTATTCCTAATGTGCAGGTTGGAAAACGCAGTCAGAATTCCATAAAATCTCTGAACTAGTAGGAAGTTGAACCTTCTTCATCCCCATCTGTCCTCACTAGCATCAGTAATGATAGAAAAGTCTTCCTTAGGTTTGTGTCAATAATTTATTGAACCTGTACCATCACCAGAAACAAATTTTGTCCAAGAAAGAGTAGATTATTTATTTGTGAATCTTTTCCTAGACAAGCCCTTGGGAGGAACGCTTAAACTACATTAAGAGAATGCTAACATTGATCTTTAAAGCTATTCATTAGTGAGTTCATTATTGACATGTAACCATCCCCTGATTGAAACAAAAAAACCCTAAATGCTGGGCCAAAGTAGTCAAGCAATAACAAGGACTGAGAGGTAAACTAGACTTTTGGATAACTATATCGATAGCAGAAGACCATGATTATCCTTTTTTTTTAATTAAGCACCAACGAACTATAAGATTTAATTGTGTGGATTGGATGAGAGACAAAAGATGTTTATTTCATAGACTTGTATACATTAAAGTGAAGTGAGTATTTGAACAGTTGATAAATTATGCATCAAATTAAGATGTATGATAATTAGAAATGATTATTCCAAAAGAAAAATAACTTTTTGCTTCAATAATAGTTTTGTTTCGTTTTGTTTTTAGTTTCTAATTTTTTTTAATATCTTTATCGGAGTATAATTGCTTTACAATGGTGTGTTAATTTTTGCTTTATAACAAAGTGAATCAGTTATATGGATACATATGTTCCCATATCTCTTCCCTCTTGCATCTCCCTCCCTCCCACCCTCCCTATCCCACCCCTCTAGGTGGTCACAAAGCACCGAGCTGATCTCCCTGTGCTATGTGGCTACTTCCCACTAGCTATCTATTTTACGTTTGGTAGTGTATATATGTCCATGCCACTCTCTCGCTTTGTCACAGCTTACCCTTCCCCATCCCCATATCCTCAAGTCCATTCTCTAGTAGGTCTTTATTCCCAGCTTACCTCTAGGTTCTTCATGACCTGTTTTGGGTTGTTTGTTTTGTTTTTTGTTGTTTTTTTCTTAGATTTCTTAGATTTTTTTCTTAGATTCCATATATATGTGTTAGCATACGGTATTTGTTTTTCTCTTTCTGACTTACTTCACTCTGTATGACAGACTCTCCATCCACCTCACTACAAATAACTTAATTTCATTTCTTTTTATGGCTGAGTAATGTTCCATTGTATATATGTGCCACATCTTCTTTATCCATTCATCTGTTGATGGACACTTAGGTTGCTTCCATGTCCTGGCTATTGTAAATAGAGCTGCAATGAACATTTTGGTACATGACACTTTTTGAATTATGGTTTTCTCAGGGTATATACCCAGTAGTGGGGTTGCTGGATCATAGGGTAGTTCTATTTGTGTAGTTTTTTAAGGAACCTCCATACTGTTCTCCATAGTGGCTGTATGAATCTACATTCCCACCAACAGTGTAACAGTGTTCCCTTTTCTCCACACTATCTCCTCAATAATAGTTATTATGCCTAAATTTGCTACACCTCTTTACTCTATCACATGGACACAGCTTTAGCAAGACCCACTGAACTTTTTCCCAGGTAGAAAGAGGCTTCAGATTCTGTATAAATTAATTTTTATAGTTATCTATGCAGGGTCCTATTATAGCACCTACAAAACAACTGCATTGTTGGAACTGTGGGCTGATCAATCAAACACTCATAGCTGTTTTTTAAAAGGGGGCAGAGAATAAAAGAGAAAGAAGGTGGAGGAGGGAGAGAGGAAGGGGTGAAAGGAGGGAGGGAGGGAGGAAGGAAGGAAGGAAGGAAGGAAGGAAGGAAGGGAGGGGGGAGAGAAGGAGGAAGGGAGGGAGAAAAAAAGGAAGTGAGAAAGAGATGCTCCTTATCATATAATTAATTAAATTGTAATCTTCCAAGAACAGAATCACCTGACTCTTTTGAGAAACGATGGCATCTGTAATGACTTTAGGTAGCCAAATCCCCAAAGAAGGCCTTTTACTATTAGGATGGTAGACAACTCTCTCTACTGATTAAGTAGAGGTATGTTTCTTATATTATCCATATGCCAAGTTAATTTTGCAGGTGAATCCAGTTAAAATGTTCAGATGAGGGCCCTGAACCAAGATGGCGGAGTAGAAGGACGTGCTCTCACTCCCTCTTGCGAGAACACCGGAATCACAACTAACTGCTGAACAATCATCGACAGGAAGACACTGGAACTCACCAAAAAAATACACCACATTGAAAGACAAAGGAGAAGCCACAATGAGACCGTAGGAGGGGCACAATCACAATAAAATCAAATCCCATAACTGCTGGGTGGGTGAGCCACAAACTGGAGAACACTTATACCCCAGAAGTCCACTCACTGAAATGAAGGTTCTGAGCCCCACATCAGGCTTCCAAACCTGGGGGTCCAGCAATGGGAGGAGGAATTCCTAGAGAATCAGACTTTGAAGGCTAGTGAGATTTGATTGCAGGACTGGGGGAAACAGAGACTCCACTCTTGGAGGGCACACACAAGACAGTGTGCACATGGGGACCCAGGGGAAGGAGCAGTGACCCCATAGGAGACTGAACCAGACCTACCTGCTAGAGTTGGAGGGTCACCTGCAGAGACGGGGGTGGCTGTGGCTCACCATGGGGACAAAGACACTGACAGCAGAAGTTCTGGGAAGTACTCCTTGGTGTGAGCCCGGGTAGGCTCCAGTGTTAGGTCACCACAGACCAAACAACCAACAGGGAGGGAAGCCACCCCTACTGATCAACAGACCAGTGGATTAAAGTTTAACTGACGTCTGCCCACCAGAGAAACACCAGCTCTACCCACCACCAGTCCCTCCAATCAGGAAAATTGCACAAGCCTCTTAGATAGCCTCATCCACCAGAGGGAAGACAGCAGAAGCAAAAAGAACTACAATCCTGCAGACTGTGGAACAAAATCCACATTCACAGAAAGATAGACAAGAAGAAAAGGCAGAGGGCTATGTAACAGATGAAGGAACAAGTAAAACCCCAGAAAAACAAGTAAATGAAGTGGAGATAGGCAATCTTCCAGAAAAATAATGAAGTGAAGGTGAACCAGGACCTAGGAAAAAGAATGGAGGCAAAGATCGAGAAGATGCAAGAAATGTTTAACAAAGACCTAGAAGAATTAAAGAACCAAAAAAACAGAGATGAACCATACAATAACTGAAATGAAAACTACACTAGAAAGAATCAATAGCAGAATAACTGAGGCAGAAGAATGGCTAAGTGACCTGGAAGATAGAATGGTGTAATTCATTGCTGCAGAACAGAATAAAGAAAAAAGAATGAAAAGAAATGAAGACAGCCTAAGAGACCTCTAAGACAACATTAAACAAAGCAACATTCTCATTATAGGGATTCCAGAAGGAGAAGAGAGAGAGAGAGAGGACCCGAGAAAATATTTGAAGAGATTATAGTTGAAAACTTCCCTAACAAGGGGAAGGAAATAGCCATCCAAGTCCAGGAAGTGCAGAGAGTCTGATACAGGATAAACCCAAGGAGAAATACGCTGAGACACATAGTACTCAAACTGGCAAAAGTTAAAGACAAAGAAAAATTATTGAAAGCAGCAAGGGAAAAATCACAATTAATGTACAAGGGAACTCCCATAAGGTAAACCGCTGATTCCTCAGCATAAACTCTACAAGCCAGAAGGGAGTGGCATGATATACTGAAAGTGATGAAAGGGAAGAACCTATAACCAAGATTTCTCTACCCAGCAAGGATCTCATTCACATTTCAGCACCACCAAACCAGCTCTACAACAAATGCTAAAGGAACTTCTCTAAGTGGGAAACACAAGAGAAGAAAAGGACCTAAAAGAACAAGCCCTAAACAATAAAGAAAATGGTCATGGGAACATACATATTGAATTACCTTAAACGTGAATGGATTAAATGCTCCTACCAAAAGACACAGGTTTGCTGAATGGATACAAAAACAAGACCCATAAATATGTTGTTTACAAAAGACCCACTTCAGACCTAGGGACACATACAGACTGAAAGTTAGGGGATGGAAAAAGATATTCCATGCAAATGAAAATCAAAAGAAAGCTGGAGTAGCAATACTCATATCAGATAAAATAGAGTTTAAGATAAAGAATGTTAAAAGAGACAAGGAAGGACACTACATAACAATCAAGAGATCAATCCAAGAAGAAGATTATATTATAATTATATATGCACCCAACATAGGAGCACGTCAATACATAAGGCAACTGCTAACAGCTCTAAAAGAGGAAAGCAGCAGTAAAAAATTAATAGTTGGGGACTTTAACACCTCACTTACACCAATGGACAGATCATCCAAAGTGAAAATAAATAAGGAAACAGAAGCTTTAATGACACAATAGACCAGATAGATTTATTTGATATTTATAGGACATTGATCCAAAAAACAGTAGATTACACTTTCTTCTCAAGTGCTCATGGAACATTCTGCAGGATAGATTACATCTTGGGTCACAAATCAAGCCTCAGGAAATTTAAGAAAACTGAAATCATATCAAGCATCTTTTCTGACCACAACGCTATGAGATTAGAAATGAATTACAGGGGAAAAAATGTAAAAAACACAAACACATTCAGGCTAAACAGTACTTTACTAAATAACCAAGAGATCACCAAAGAAATCAAAGAGGAAATCAAAAAATACCTAGAGACAATGACAATGAAAACATGATGATCCAAAACCTCTTGTATACAAAAAAAGCAGTTCTAAGAGGGAAGCTTATAGCTATACAAGCCTACCTCAAGAAACAATAAAAATCTCAAATAAACAATCTAATCTTACACTTAAAGGAACTAGAGAGAGAAGAACAAACAAAACCCAAAGTTAGCAGAAGGAAAGAAATTATAAAGATCAGAGCAGAAATAAGTGGAATAGAAACAAAGAAAACAATTACAAAGATCAATAAAACTAAAAGCTTGTTCTTTGAGAAGATAAACAAAATTGATAAACCATTAGCCAGACTCATGAGGGAAAAGAGGCAGAGGACTCAAATCAATAAAATTAGAAATGAAAAAGGAGAAGTTACAACACACACGGCAGAAATAAAAAGCATCTTAAGAGACTACTACAAGCAACTCTATGCTAATAAAATGGACAGCCTGGAAGAAATGGACTAATTCTTAGAAAGGTATAACCTTCCAAGACTGAACCAGGAAGAAATAGAAAATATGAACAGACCAATCACAGCACTGACTTTGAAACTGTGATTAAAAATCTTCCCACAAACAAAAGTCCAGGACCTGATGGCTTCACAAGTGAATTCTATCAAACATTTAGAGAAGAGCTAGCACCCATCCCTCACAAACTCTTCCAAAAAATTACAGAGGAAGGAACACTCCCAAACTCATTCTATGAGGCTTCCATCACCCTGATACCAAAACCAGACAAAGATACTACAAAAAAAGAAAATTACAGACCAATATCACTGATGAATATAGATGCAAAAATCCTCAACAAAATACTAGGAAACAGAATCAAAAAACATATTAAAAGGATCATACATCATGACCAAGTGGGATTTATCCCAGGGATGCAAGGATTCTTCAGTATACACAAATCAATCAATATGATACACCATATTAACAAACTGAAGAATAAAAACCATAAGGTCATCTCAATAGATGCAGAAAAAGCTTTTGACAAAATTCAACACCCATTTATGATAAAAACTCTCCAGAGAGTGGCCATAGATGGAAACTACCTCAACATAATAAAGGCCATTTACAACAAACCCACAGCAAACATCATTCTCAATGGTGAAAATCTGAAAGCATTTCCTCTAAGATCAGGAACAAGACAAGGATGTCCACTCTTACCACTATTATTCAACATAGTTTTGGAAGTCCTAGCCATGGCAATCAGAGAAGAAAAAGAAATAAAAGGAATACAAATTGGAAAAGAAGAAGTAAAACTGTCACTGTTTGCAGATGACATGATACTATACATAGAGAATCCTAAAGATGCCACCAGAAAACTATAGAGCTAATCAATGAATTTGGTAAAGTTGCAGGATACAAAATTAATGCACAGAAATCTCTTGCATTCCTATATACTAATGATGAAAAATCTGAGAGAGAAATTAAGGAAACACTCCCATTTACCATTGCCACAAAATAGTAAAATACCTAGGAATAAACATACCTAGGGATACAAAAGACCTGTATGCAGAAAACTATAAGACACTGATGAAAGAAATTAAAGATGATACCAATAGATGGAGAGATATACCATGTTCATGTTCTTGGATTAGAAGAATCAATATTGTGAAAATGACTATACTACCCAAAGCAATCTACAGATTCAATGCAATCCTTATCAAATTACCAAAGGCTTTTTTACAGAACTAGAACAAAAAAAATCTTAAAATTTGTGTGGAGACACAAAAGACCCCGAATAGCCAAAGCAGTCTTGAGGAAAAAATGCAGAACTGGAGGAATCAGACTCCCTGACTTCAGACTATACCACAAAATTACAGTAATCAAGACAATATGGTACTGGCACAAAAACAGAAATATAGATCAACGGAACAAGATAGAAAACCCAGAGATAAAGCCACGCACCTATGGTCAACTAATCTATGACAAAAGAGGCAAGTATATACAATGGAGAAAAGACAGTCTCTTCAATAAGTGGTGCTGGGAAAACTGGACAGCTACATGCAAAAGAATGAAATTAGAACACTACCTAACACCATATACAAAAATAAACTCAAAATGGATTAGAGACCTAAATGTAAGACCGGACACTATAAAATTCTTAGAGGAAAACATAGGAAGAACACTCTTTGACATAAATCACCACAAGCTCTTTTTTGATCCACCTCCTAGAGAAATGGAAATAAAAACAAAAATAAACAAATGCGATGTAATGAAACTTAAAAGCTTTTGCACAGCAAAGGAAACCATAAACAAGACAACCCTCAGAATGGGAGAAAATATTTTGCAAACGAATCAACAGACAAAGGTTTAATCTCCAAAATATATAAACAGCTCATGCAGCTCAATACTAAAAAAAAAAAAAAAAAAATCCAAAAATGGGCAGAAGACCTAAATAGACATTTCTCCAAAGAAGACATACAGATGGCTAAGAAGCACATGAAAAGCTGCTCAACATCACTAATTACTAGAGAAATGCAAATCAAAACTACAATGTGGTATCACCTCACACCAGTTAGAATGGGGATCATCAGAAAATCTACAAACAACAAATGCTGGAAAGGGTGTGGAGGAAAGGGCACACTCTTGCACTGTTCGTAGGAATGTAAATTGATACAGCTACTGTGGATAACAGTATGGAGGTCCCTTAAAAAACTAAAAATAGAATTACCATATGATCCAGCAATCCCACTACTGGCCATATACCCAGAGAAAATCATAATTCATAAAGACACATGCACCCCATTTTCATTGCAGCACTATTTACAATAGCCAGGTCATGGAAGCCACCTAAATGCCCATCAACAGACGAATGGATAAAGAAGTTGTTGTACATATATACAATGGAATATTACTCCGCCATAAAAAGGAACGAAATTGGGTCATTTGTTGAGACGTGGATGGATCTAGAGACTGTCATACAGAATGAAATAAGTCAGAAAGAGAAGAAGAAATATCGTATATTAACACATATATGTGGAACCTAGAAAAATGGTACAGATGAACCACTTTGCAGGGCAGAAATTGAGACACAGGTGCAGAGGACAAATGTATGGACACCAAGGGTGAAAAGTGGTGGGGTGGTGAGGGTGGTGGTGTGCTGAATTGGGCGATTGGGATTGACATGTATACACTGATGTGTATAAAATTGATGACTAATAAGAACCTGCTGTATAAAAAAATAAATAAAATAAAATAAAATGGAAAAATAAATGTTCAGATGAATCATTTCCATGCATTTACTATATGAAACCTGGCTCTTTTAACATTGATAAAACAGAAGTATATAATCGAAAGTAAATGATGACACCCTGATTACTTAAAAGTTAAAAAAAAAAAGATAATAAATACAGTTCTTCACAGTTAGCATTTTCCCCAGGCACACGAACTTTATGAAATTTTGTAGGCACAACATTAATTTGGAGACAAACCTTATTGAGTCATTTTTTTCAGCCTACATCTCTATTATTAAATGTTTAGCTTTAATTACAAATAGAAAGTTCCAGGCTACAGCAGAATAATGTGAAATTTATATCATAGCAAAGGTACCACAAAGGTCTCAGTGCTCAAAACAACCATTATAAAAAAAAATTCATAATATGAAAGTTGTGCTTCAAAAGAAATGAAATATGGAATAATCTTGAAATAAAATGTATATATCAGCTTAACAAAATAGGAAATAATCTTAAAATAAAAAGTACGTATTAAAAAAATTATGGACTCCTAAAGTGTTATAAGTAGATTTATACCCTACTTATGACTTTCTTTCAGTGAATCACTACAAACAACTAAATTTCACGCTTAATGTTGAATTTATTACACCTTAATTTAGGAATGGAAAATAGGGTACGTTTTTCTAGAAAACAACAACTTCACAATAAAGATAAGCTGAATTATATGTGTTTTTCCCTTCTATTTCCCCTACTTATGTTGATGAATATTTCAAAGGTATGTGAAGACATATTCTGATCTAATTTCCTTCCCAAAGAGCCTAATATAACCTTCCTTTTATCTTACAGAAATAAGGGTCCCCATGGTTCTTAAGAGCATTAAATTAATTGTTGGTAAAATACTTAGAAGATAAAAAGCCTATCCATGCTAACTATTAATAGTATTTCTATTATAAGTATGACCTTGAAAGATGAAAATTATAGTTCACAATTAAATGTTGCCTGTACTTAGCAGCTATAAATACATCAGTGAAGAATCAGATTTTAGATTGAACAAAGAGAAAATGTTTTCTAAATACATTCCATATTCAGCTTGAGAATTGAACTGTCCTATATGTATGATATACATATGATATCCTACATGTATATACACACATATAATTTTAGCCATGATCATTAATATTATAATTGTCCAAGGACTGAGGTAAAATATCCAAGCTATAGCTAACCCAACTTGTTATAAAAGTGGGACGAAAAGGGTATAAATTGCAACAGATATAAAATTAATATAAACTCATCTCTACAAAAATGTTATTTCATAATTTTCTGTAACGGAACTTAAGTACTGTTTTGACCCTTATAGGGTGAAGGAGACATAATTTTGGTCAATTTAGATTCTTCCCATCTGATCAAATTCTGGAAGACCTAACAAATAACTGAGAAGCAGCGTGCTATGTGTGTTATAAGTGCATTTTTCTGTTTCTAATCCATCAATCTTGGCACTGTTTGTTATTAACTGATCTACGATGGCTTCTTCTGAGCATGCTTCTTCCTGCTGAATATATCTTACTTTTGAGAAAAGGACACAGAGCTTCCCTGCTCTGGGAATCACAAGACGTCTTTGATTCAACAATTATTTCTAGCAATCCCACGAGATTTTGTTTTGAGAAAAATATTACAAAACACAAAAACACTATAAAAATTTTATGTACCAACAATCCCAAATTTATATTTGTTCACATTTTGTTATATTTTCTTTTTCAAGTTTTTTATATAAAACATTATAGATAAAGTTCAAGTCATTTAATCCCCAATCACCAGTTTCATTTGCTTTCTGCTTCACAGATTCAAACTTCCCAGTCCAAGCTGATATGCTCACACACAGAAATATAAAAGTAAAAAATATTTATCACTATTTTTGTTTGTACATTGTATAAATGCTATCCTATTATTTGCATCATTCTGCAACTTACCTGTTTTTACTAAATATATTTCTGCTGCATACCATGCATTACAGATGACCCTTGAACAGCATGAGTTTGAATTGCGTGGGTCCACTTATGTGTAGATTTTTTTCAGTAGTAAATACCATAGTACTACATGGTCTGTTTTGGTTCAATCCTTGGATGCCAAACCATGGATACAGAGGGCAGACTATAAATTATACAAAGACTTTGAACTACATAAAGGGTGAGCATCCCTAAATCTCCCACCGTGTTGTTCAAGTGTCAACTGTGTGTATTCATTTCTGTTAACTACTATTCAGTCTTCCCTCATATTAAGAGGGCAACATTTGGATATCTGTATCTTTTTCCATATTAATGGTCATTTTTTTGTTATTGTTATTACAAGGAACTTTGTAATCATGCCACATACAGAAGTCTTATTTGGTTTAACTCAAATATATCAGGCTTTTCCTTTAAAGTTTATGTTTTATATTCTGCATTTAGGAAGTCATTTTCAGCCTTGCAATAAAAAACATATTTTCCTATATTTTCTTTGAGATATTTTAAATGTAGTTATTGTTACAGTTTGGACTTTTTATGGGTTAAATAGAAATCTTGTTTACTTTTTTCCATGTACCAGTTGTTGAATAGGTAATCTTTTCCCACTGTTTTGTAAAACTACATCTGTCATAAGTACAGTTCACATATATATATGGATTTCTTTCTAGTTTATGTTTGATTAATACATTTGTCTATATCTTTTTTGAATCCATTGTATTTCAGCCACTACAGCTATACAATTTGCCTTGATATTTGAAATAACAACCTACATGTAGAAGAATTCCCTCTGAAAAGAACCTGAGAACTGACTGAACAGCTTACTCCACAACAAAGGATAAAGGGCCATATCAAGACAGGAAAGAGAGACACTGACTAATGCTCCCCCACCCCAGCCACTAGTGGGTTGACACACAAGCAGGAAGGTTCTCAGAAATACAGAACTTCTCCCTAAGGAGTAAGGGGTTTGTACCTCACATGCAGCATCCCAACCCTCAGGACTTGCACATGTGAGATGAGCCCTAAAAATGCCTGGCTTTGAAAACCAACAGAGTTATGTTCAGGAAAACCATAGAGCAAAAGGGAATGGAGATTCTGATCTTAAAGAGCTTGCACACAGACTCATTTTACGTCGCACCCAGTGCAAAAGTAGCAGTTTGACAAGAACCAAGGCCATACATGAAGGAGATCCATTTACTAATCTTAAAGGATCTGCCAGAGGGACAAAAGCCTGTTGAGACCTTCTCCAGGAATGGAGACACTGGCAGGCATTATTTTTATATTCTCCCTCTACCTTGCTAGTGTCAGCACTGCAGGTACTACCTCTGCACTCTCACCCTAACCTCCTAACACCTCCTTCTCCATGCTGCTGTCTTGACCCACCAGAGGTAGCAGGTAAGCACCCCACTCCATGCATCACCCTTGTGACCATTCCAGCAGCAGCATAAGCCCTGGCTCCCATGGTCTCCCAAAACCAACATGTATGCCCCGCCCACACAGGGAACACCCATGGGCAGTGGGATCTGGTGGCAGGGAAGAAATGCATTTCTGACCCCCACAGGTCTGAAACAATCAGAGAGACAATTCAAGAGGTAACCAAGAGCTCAGGCAAATTTAAACCATAAGGTCCATTGCCCACACAGGCCATCCATTCAAGACTAGGAGATGTAACTGTTTTGCCTAACAAATTCAAACAAATACAGAGAGTCAAGCAAAATGATGAAACAGAGGAATGTTTAAAACAAAAGAACAAGATAACCCCCTAAATAAAAACCTTAATGAAATGAAAATAAGTAATTTACCAGATAAAGAGTTTAAAGTAATGGTCATAACAGTGTTCACCAAACTTGGGAGAAGAATGAACACAGAGAGAACTACAACAAAGGGATAAAAACTATAAGAAAGTATCAAACAGAAGTCACATAGCTGAATAATACAATAACTGAATTGAAAAATACACTACAGGGGTTCAATAGCAGCTTAGATGAAGCAGTGAACAAATCAGCAACCTGGAATATTGGGCAATGGAACTCACCCAAACAGAGCAGAAAAAAGAAATTTAAAAAGTGAAGATAGCTTGAGTGACCTATGGGACAACATCAATTAGAATAATATTTGCATTCTATGGGCCCCAGAAGGAGAAGAGAAAGAGAAAGGGGCAGAAAACTAATATGAAGATATAATGGCAGAAAACTTCCCTAACCTAGGAAAGCAAACAGACATCCAGATTCAGGAAGCCCAGAGAGTTCCAAAGAAGATGAATCCAAAGAAAACCACACATTATAATTAATATGTCAAAAGTTAACGATAAAAAAGGAACCTTAAAACTATCAAGAGTAAAACAATCTGTTATTTATAAGGGAACCCCCATAAGACTATTAACAAATATTAGAGCAGAACATTTGCAGGCCACAAGGGAGTGGCATATGCTGAAAGAAAAAAAATTCTAACCAAGAATACTCTACCAGTAAGATTATCATTCAAAACTGAAGGAGAGATGAAGTTTTCCAGACAAGCAAAAGCCAATATTCATCACTACTAAACCAGCCCTACAAGATATGTCAAAGGAACTTCTTAAGCTGAAAAGAAAGGCACTAATTAGTAACAAGAAAACATGTGAAAGTAAAAATCTCACTAGTTAAGCTGAATATATGGTAAAAGAAGTAGATAAAACACTTATAAAGCTAGTATGAAGGTTAAAAGACAAAAGTAGTAAAAGTAACTATTATTACAATGATTAGTTAAGGGATACACAAAATTAAAAAATGTAAAATGTGACATCTAAAACTTGCTGAAGGGGAGTAAAAATGCAGAGTGTTAGAATGCATTCAAACTTAACTTGCTATCAACTTAAAATAGACTGTTATATATATTATTGTACCATTACCCAGATACAAAAACCAGACAAGGACACCATAAAAAAAGAAAATTGCAGACTAATATCTCTGATGAACATAAATGTGAAAATCCTTAACAAAATATTAGTAAATCAAATTCAACAATACATTAAAAGAATCATACACCATGATCAAGTGGGGTTTATTCCACTTATGCAAGGATGGTTCAGCATGCACAAATCAATGAATGTGAGACACCACGTTAACAAAATGAAGGATAAAAATCACATGATAATCTCATTAGATGCAGAAAAAGTATTTGACAAAATTCAACATCCTTTTATGATAAAAACTGTCAACAAAGTGGAAATAGACAGGAGATACCTCAGCATAATAAAGGCCACATATGACAAGCCAATAGCTAATATCATACTTAACAGCAAAAAGCTAAAAGCTTTTCCTTTAAGTCCAAGGACAAAACAAGGATGCTGACTCTTGCCACTTTTATTCAACACAGCATTAGAAGTCCTAGACAGAGCAATTAGGCAAGAAAAAGAAATAAAAGGCATCCAAAATGGAAAGAAAGAAATAAAACTATCACTATTTTTGGACATGATACTATATATAGAAAACTCTAAAGACCCCACCAAAAAAAACTGTTAGGGCTAATAAAAAATTCAGCAAAGTTGTAAGGCACAAAATCAATATAAAAAGAAGTCTGTTGTGTTTTTACACACTAATAACAAACTATCGAAGAGAGAAATTAAGAAAACAATCCCATTTACTGTTATTTTTTCCAACCCCCTCATTCTTTTTTTTTTTTGAATTTTTGAATTTTATTTTATTTTTTTATACAGCAGCTTCTTATTAGTTATCCATTTTATACATATTAGTGTATACATGTCAATCCCAATCTCCCAATTCATCCCACCACCACCACCACCACCACTTTCCATTTACTATTGCATCAATAAAAACAAAATACCTAGGAATAAATTTAATCGAGGAGGTTAAAGATCTGTGCACTGAAAACCATAAGACACTGATGGAAGGATCTAACTCCAAAGACAATGGCAACAAAAGCAAAGATAAACAAATGGGACTACATCAAACTAAAAAGTTTCTGCACAGAAAAGAAACCATCAACAAAATAAAAAGGCAACCCACAGAATGGAAGAAGTTATTTGCAAATTATATATCCCAAAAGGGGGTAATATCCAAAATATACAAAGAACTCAAACAGCTCAATAACAAACAAACAAACAAATCAAACAATCTGATTTTAAAATAGGAAGAGGAACTGAAGAGACATTTTTCCAAAGAAGAATTACAGATGGCCAAGAGACACATGAAAAGATGCATATCAGAGAAGTGCAAATCAAAACCACAATGAGATATCACACCTATCAGAATGATTATTATCAAAAGGGAAAGAAATAACAAGTGTTGGTGAGGATGTGGAGAAAAGGAACCCTCATGCCCTGTTGGTGGGAATGTAAATTGGTGAAGCCACTGTGGAAAATAGTATGGAGGTGCCTCAAAACATTAAAAACAGAACTACCATATGATCCAGCACTTCCACTTCTGGGTATTTATCTGAAGAAAACAAAAACACTCATTCAAATAGATTTATGCACCTCTATGTTCATTGCAGCCTATTTACAAAAACCAAGATATGAAAACAAACTAAGTGCCCATCCGTGGATGGTTGGATAAAGATGTGGTGTGTATATTTATACACTAGAATACAACTCAGCCATAATAAAAAATGAAATCTTGCCGTTTGCAACAACACAGCAGACTTTCAGGCATCATGTTTCATGAACTAGGTCAGACAGAGGAAGACAAATACCCTATGATCTGACTTATATGTGGATCTAAAACAAAACAAAAATAAAAGAACAAACAAAACAAAACTCATAGATACAGATAACAGATTGGTGGTTGCCAGAGGGAAGAGGGGCTGCGGGTAGGAAAAATGAATAAAAAGGTTCCAGAGATACAGACTTCCAGTTATAAAATGTCATAGGGATGTAATGTATAGCATGGCGACTACAGTCAACAATCCTGTACTGCAAATTTGAAAGTTGCTAAGAAAGTAAATCTTAAAAATTCTCATCACAAGAAAAAAAATATGTAACTTTGTATGGTGACAAATGATAACTAGATTCACTGTGCTGATCATTTGCAATATATACAAACATCAAATCATTATGGTGCACACTTAAAACTAATATAATGTTGTATGTCAATTACACTTCCATAAAAACATTAGAAAAAATTAAGTTAAATTAAATGTTAATACTACTTAAAATGCATGTTAATAGCCATTTAATACATTTCACTGATTTAGTTTAATTGTACATATTCCCCAAAGTGTTGTGTCTTAGGCTTTGTTCCAGATCATGGAAGATTTAATGTACAAACAAATATACTGCCTGTCTAAAATTTTGTGCTAAAATAACGTACTTTTTCAGATGGCCTAGTTATAGAACTGCAGTGATAATAGATAAAAAGAGACTTTTGAGTCTTAAAAACTTATGTTATCAAGCCTTTCAATGTTATGCTTCAAGAATGGAAATATGACACCTTTTGAATTCTGATTTCTCTTTCCATAAGTATGTAAGCAATTTATTAACATATGCTCATATAGAATTGCATTTTTAAAACGCAATGTGTAAGGAATTCATCAAAGTGACACACATTTCAATGTTGAACAGTGAATATCCAAAATGTATTTTATTTTGTGTTATAAAACATCAGTGTCTTAAATAGGCTAAATTGCTTTTGAGATGCTTCAATGATCTTGAGAGTATCATCTACCGTGCTAAGTCAATCAATCTCTAGGGAATAAAACTCTAATTCTCCTTTAAGTATAAACGTGATGATATTGGTCAAAATAAGATTTCCATGTACATGAATTTAGATTATAACTCACTTCTAAGATTTTTAAATAGTGGTGTTAACATGGAAATGAATAGCATGCTCAAAAGGATTTTCTGCATGTGAGACAATGGTTAAATTAATTACCGAGACAAGTTTAATATTATCTGAAATTATAATACATAGAAAAAATATATTCATTATTTAATTAGTATCTAAATAATACAAGTTCAAATTCCATTGGCTTGTTCAAATGTGTTTTTTCATCTTTATCTTCTTTTCCCTTTTATGTACTCTAGCAAACCTACAATCAGTCGAAATATTAATCATCTTAGGACAATTCCCTGTAACTTCATACCTGTGTTTATTTGCTGCACCTCTTCCCTCCACCAAAAATTCTTTTCTCTTTCCCAATGTTTCCCAGACAGGCTCTGCCCATGGATGTCATATCATCCTCTGAAAATCCACTACATTTATTAATATTTATAAAGCAACTTTACTAGAATTACTTACTTGTAACCTACTTGAGGTCAGGTTTTACTGAACAGGAGATATATTTTTAAATTTTATTTTAGAAAATTATAATATCAAGTAGGAACTTCCTCCACACACACAAGATATTCAGGCTTCTTTCGGTTCCATCATTTGGTGCTTTTGTTCTCACTCTGCACGTTCCCCGGATTTTAACTGATTCTCCAGTTGTCCTTCTCCAATTCATCCCTGACATTTCCCAAGAGCCCCAGATCCACATGTTTGCCTGGTTGTTGAAGAATTCCACACTAATATTCCAGGAGCAACACAAACTTAACATGCCTCAGTCTAAGTTCACTATTCTTTACCCATATAATTACTAATGTTGGTGGTACCATTGTGGTTTCAGTAACCAAAGCCCAAAACTTGGACGTCTTTCTAAAGGCTTCACCTTCCCAACCTTCCCATTCACCACCAAAACCTCTGGATTTTCCTTCATGTCTGATTATCTCATATCTATTCTTTCTATTTTGTCATCACTACTGCCACTGCTTAGCTCAGGATCACAGTGTGTGTTTTTAAGGTGACTGCGGTAACTCTGTCCTTCATTTTCATCCTCATTTCACTCTACTCCAATCCATCCTACAGACTGTTTTCATTTCAACCTATTTCTAAGATGCCAATCTGTTATTTAAGAGATCTGCTTCAAACTCTCCATGAACTTTCTGTTTCCCTCAGAAAATATTTAACCTCTAACTATTATGCATGACTCTTCAAAATCTGACTTCTTGTTTTTGCTAAATACTTTCTCAAAATCACTTACTAAAAGCAGTAATTTTCTCAACATTTTGTAATATGCTTTGACAGAATTTAGAGTATAGGATAAAAATCATGTTCTCTTTCAAGGGTGTGGAGTCAAAGTCATCTGTGTTGTTGATTAAGGACAATTCCTTGTATAATAAATGTCACAAGGAAGTAGAGTTAATAAGGTTGAAATTATTTTACCAATACTCAACCATGATACCCTCCTCAAGTAGGGGGATAGAGGGATAACATTTCTGGGTTCATACCAACTGAACAAATGACTAAAATCTCTAAGGTTTCACACCTGACATCACTACTTAGAGCATTGGGTACAGAAAACTTTCCAGTTAAGTGTTACCTATCAAGAGACCTGGGACTAGAACAATCTCATTAATGATTTCATTTAAGTTCTGTTGTTGTTCACTGCAGCTCCAAGAGGAAGTCACCTGTGTAATTTACTTGACAACTATAAAAATGTACTTAGACTAGACATAAAGTAAGAAATGTGGAGGTAATTTTTACAGTGCTGTTCATTTGGGGTTGATTTTAATGTATTCTCACTGAAAATATTTAAAGTCATTTATTGAAGACATTCCTCTTTTATCAGTATATACAATAGCATTTATCTTTCTAATCCAGATAAAACTGGGATATACAACCACATGACCCTAAGCCATTTCAAATCACAAAGATGTATACCAAGAAGAATGTAGAAGAGAGGAAATATTATAACCTTGAGATAATAAAGAAATATATCTATTTATCCTCCTGTCTGCAAACAATGATAATTTATTTCCTTATAATACAAGGACATGAAAAAGAAGGAAATTTATAACCAAAATTACAATATCTGTGTAGCAAGACTGCCAAGGTCACTGAAATTATGGGTGAGGGATGGAGGACTAAAGCGAGGATCCCTGGCTTGTGGAATCCAGTAGAATCTCAGAGAAAAGAGTTCTCCAGTAGATGGCCTCATCTGAAGGACAAAAGCAAAGACCTTTTGTTTGAAACAGGCTGAGTATACCAGGAATGCCCGTGGGAGCTACCCAGAAACCAGTTGGATGGTGTGGCATGTTTAGGGAGGTTGGTAAGAGGACAGAAACCTCGGAGCAAGCCCACTGTGCAAGACACAGAGCAAGCAGGCCCCCATGCGGTGGTGAATAGTATTGCACTTCTTATCTTGGTTGACTGAGATTTCTCTCACTTCCTTTGTTCACTCAACACATACTTATTGGAAAGTGTATTGTGTGTCAAGCCTTAGTCTTTTGAACAACATGAATAGACACTGCAGACAAATATCTTTGCCTATCTGATCTATCTCTCTCCCCTACACACACACACACACACACACACACACACACACACACACATACACACACACTCATACTGGGTTTTAATGAAAGGCTTGGAATCTTCCTGCAAGCATTCCTGTGCATCATTATTCTTTAAATATCTGTTCCAATAAGAACCCTCATTCATATACAAATCATGAAGCAGGAAGTAGAACAGGAGCTCTATGAATATGCTGTAAGGGAAAAATGATATTGAACATAAATAAATAAAAATCAAGGCACTTTTTAGGGGGAAAAAACCCACACTTTGTCATGGAGCCAAAAAGATTGATTAATAAATTCTTCATGGAGTCAAAAATATGATAAAAATGACCTCTGTAAGTAGAGCTCAAGGCAAATATTCAAGAAGATAATTATAAAACAATATAAAGGGATTTTAAAATAAGCAGACAGAGCTCAGGAAAGAAGTCTAATTGAAATATAAAAACATCAGAAAACTTTTGGCCACTTAGGAGGTAGTGACAAGGAGAATGGCTACATCAGTTTAAAAAGACGTGGCAGGGCTTCCCTGATGGTGCAGTGGTTGGAAGTCCACCTGCCAGTGTGGAGGACACAGGTTTGATCCCTGGTCCGGGAGGATCCCACATGCCATGGAGCAACTGTGCCTGTGTGCCACAACTGCTGAGCCTGTGCTCTAGAGCCCACGAGCCACAACTACTGAAGCCCATGTGCCACAACTACTGAGCCTGCGCTCTAGAGCCCGCAAAACACAACTACTGAGCCCGTGTGCCACAACTACTGAAGCCCATGCGCCTAGAGCCTGTGCTCCGTAACAAGAGAAGCCACTGCAATGAGAAGCCTGTGTGATGCAATGAAGAGTAGCCCCCGCTCGCCACAACTAGAGAAAGCCCGCGCACAGCAACGAAGATCCAATGCAGTCAAAACTAAATAAATAAATTTATTTTTTTTTTTAAATTTAACCCAAAAAAAGCTGAAAAATCTGCAAAAGGATAAAAATCAGACTGACTCCAGGCTTCTCTGCACCATTCCCAACAGTACAAAACAGTGGAGTATTTGTGACTACAGTTAAAAAAAAAAAAGGAGGTCTCATGAATTTTCTATATTTCTAAATTGTGGCTAGAAATCTTAAAATATTTGGCAAAAGACAAATATTTCCAGGCATGCATTATCCCAGAAACTATGGTTACCAGGAGTAATTTTTTAATATTCCCCAAGCAAGGAAAATGTAGAAATATGTTTTCAAAGAACTGACAGTAAATTCGGATCTACTTCACTGTAATAGTTAGGCATCACTAAAGGAATTATGAATATAAGACAGAAAGTAGATGTTATAAACCACAACAATGTAAATGTAACAACATAGCTAAAAGAGTTTTAGAAGGAAAAGAGTGTGAGAGAGTGAGCATCTAAGATTGTGGCTTTCCAGCATGAAAACAAAAATAAAACCAAACAAACCAGTGAAAAGGAACCTACGCTGAGTTCATGCAACTCAGCTAAAGAAATCATTCTAATCCTTGAACCTGTATTCTGGAAACGTCGAGATACTTTTTGTCATTAATAAAAAGAAAACAGGCATTACCATTTAATGATTCTGTAATTTTACACATATATGAAATCCCATTTATTGGAATATTGAATCCACAAATTTTTGGCTGATGTATATTTCATCATTCCTTAGTAATCTTCTGCCGTATCATCTGTTGTGTGACATTTTTCCTAAGTCCCTTTAAAGATAGCAGTAGTCACTTTTTCCACTCTAAAGGCACATACAATTTTATTGTTTTACTTATCATACTATATTTTAAAATACACTTAGACATTTCTCCCTTGTTAAATTCATTCATTCTATTCTATACCAGACACAGACTAAGATGCTTCAGACAGAGCAGTGAAGAGCCCACCACTCTCCACCTTGAAACTCACATGCTACTGATTATGAGAGCCTTTCAGAAGCATCCATGTGATATTCCTCTTGGCATCTGTAATACCAGCTCATTCATATGAAAAAGGCAGAAGGGGTGAACAACGAGAATCTTAACACTTAATAACATAAATGTCAATTCCTGTTCATCACACTGTTACATGTTTATGAAACAGAGGGTATCTATTTAGCACTTAATCTATTAATATATTATTTAGTATCTATTTAATATTTATTATCACCTTGTCATATGTCATATATTAAATTATTTAAGCAAATGTATATTATAGCAAAGAAGATAGGAGATATATATATGTATATATATAGTCTGTCATCTTATATTTTTTGTATTATTTTTCCAAAGTACTTACAATCTGAATAGATAATAAACAATAAGTATGGAAACACTAAACGATAAAGAGAAGCTAAGTTCTGTAGCAAACTGCTGGAAATACAATGTAGCTGAAAATACAGTTTTATGACATAAATTTTTTCACTCAAAATGGCATATTTAATTACTTAGGGATTTTCTGTGGATCGGCACTGCCCTTGTTACACCTCTCCTGTTTGCCATTTAGACATTTCTTACTTTCTCAACTCCTCGAGGGCAGAGGTACTTGGAGAGGTGGGGACACACCTTTACTTGCCAGCAGCTCTAGTTGAAGGTTAGGAGGTAAAGACCTATAACATACTGACCTAAATGTGACCTTTTGTGACATTACTACTCAAATTGTAGTTATGAGGCAGAGTCACAAGGGAATTACTTGTGAATTTCAATTCATTCTACTCTCATACCTCATTATCTTGGATAATTAGAGTTAGCTGTGTTTTGTGTAGAGAACATAAGAGATATTAACAGAATTTCAAACATTATATAATACTGCATTTATTAATATCTAGAAACATTTTGTTGTCCTTTACATATATTTTTTAAATATACCAATAGTGTTTAACTCTCCATATTATGTAGAAAATTATGTTTCACAAAATGAAGGGTTGGGAAGAACAAATTGTTCAGTGAGATGAAGACAAAGTGAACTACCATTTATTTAAGACTCACATAACAAATTTTATTCAGCTCTTCCTGGATACCACACACTCTTCTGTAACATATGGATACAGCTGCGGACAAGAGAAAAAGGCTCTTCAGTTATGAAACTGACATCCTGGTGGAAACAACATATGTAGATGTAGTGAAGCCTCTCCCAGAAGGTAGCATTGGAATGAAGAGCAGAAATTCTGGATGAGATGAAGGAAAAGACAGAGTTATTGTTATCTGAATCATAACTACAATTTGAGTAGTGAAAAAAATTATAATTACCTAAAATATCAATGAATATTAGAGAACATATGGTGGTGGTAACTAATCAAATATTTAATAAAACATAATGTACAGAATTAGCTCTTTGCACAATGAAATATTTCCTACAGCTATATAAAAATATTACACAAAGCCAGAAAATACCTATTTATGAGATATGTACTTTTATAAAATGTTAATTAGGGAACAAAATGTAGATGTGATCAAATTATATAGGTTTTATTCAACTTTTATGGGGATGATAAAGAAAACTTTAAAATTTTAAAGAAGGATAGATGAACTTATAACAAATATGGGTATAGCACAAATTTACAATGTCTCTTAGAACAAAACCCAAAACAAATAAATATTGCTTGTAAGTAAAACTGTGCTTTCTGCTTAGATAATCATAGCTAACAAGCCTGGAATGCTTAATATGTCCTAGGTATCATTCCATGTTACAGGTACCACCTCCTCCAGTCTTTATAAACTCTAATATTGGTTATTATCTTATTCTCATTTTATATGGGAAAATTGAGGATGAATTAACATTTGCAACTTGCTCATGGGAAAACAGCTACTAAGTGGAACAGAGATATTAACCAAGGCAGTCTGACCCAAGAACCACTCGCCCACCATTACATATTGCCTAGAGGTAATGCAATTTTATATCCCAGGGAACATCAGCTATCCCGTTATTAATAGTGTCCCACTTAACCCTCAAAATTGCACCAATGTGGACAATATACAATATGTTTACTATAACTAGAGGTCTTTCTCCAGACACATGGATTAATAAAAAACATATACCCCATAGGACTGGGACTTGTCTTAATCACTGAGGATTACTGCATGCCTAGAACCGTGCCTTACATACAGAAAGAGCAGGAACAAAAACAACAATGAAAAAAATGGTTTAATTAGCAAGTTGTGTC